>NC_069503.1:855434693-856058443 GCF_027579735.1 Bombina bombina
ATTATATTTGTTATTATCAATGATTCATATTTTCTATTTATTGTTTGTATTAATTTTAAAATCATAAAAGCATAGTACATTGAACATTTAAGATTTCTCATGTGTGTATCACTTGATGATTGTTGTCAAAAATGAACATGGAAACAAACATATGCTATACATCTTCTGAATAACAAAGGTGTAAACTAAGAAAGTTTTAATTCTTAATCTTTCAATATTCAAATAAAATTAATATATAATCAGAGGAGTCAATTATATGTTTGTTTCAAATGTTATGCTTCATCAGAATCATGCTCATAATATTGATTACCAATACACCTTCAATGACATATAAATGAGTCAATGGACTTACCAGAAGACCGCAAAGGCGGCTCTGTGTCAGTGCTGGATTCCTCTGGGCTCCCTACACCAACTCTCTCTATGAATGATATAGATATATATTAGTGAACACATTTGGGATAGCACTAAATCACATCTGTATCGATTTATAAGAATAATCAACTTTAAAATGTGAAGAATAGAGCAGTCATTATAAAATAAAATGCTTGATTGAATCAAGGGGATTCTGTAAAAAATGATGTATTGAACATATGTTTAATTTCTGACTATATTAGACATCAAACTCATCTCATACGATGCTATTGCATATCTAAATATACCCATTGAGCAATGTTCTTCAAAGAATACACACAAACCACATTTTGAATAACAGCTGTTGACAAATATAAACAAAGACATGTGGCACATCGATCCATTTGTGCAATGTACAGTAATCTTGTTTAGGACACAACACATATTGATCACAATACCAAACCAATTAATTCTCTACTCCATATGTTGATGTAATGAATGGGATTGAGCATGCAATTCGAATCTAATATGTTATTTAAGGATATCCTAAGAATTATTTAATTTTCATCTATTAAAGGGACATGAAGCTCTAAATGTGTAATTGTATACTTTTTGAAACTATGTACTACTGTTATCTCAACACATGATTTTAACTTTTGACCCAATGCCAATTTATGCATAAAAAAACAGCCGGATAATACCAGTAATGCATTGTTTAACCTAAACCAAAATCAATATGTTTTTAGAAGAACTAAAACAATAGACTGAACCAATGTAGCTCATAAAATGTTTAAACAAAACAATAAAATCACGTTTACAAATCATTCAATGTAAAATTTCGTTGGCATGTCCCTTAAATGACGTGATCAATTTCAAAAATGGAATCTATATTTTTAAAAAAAAATCATATGCAAAAGTGTGTGAGTTTTTTAAAAATGTATACAAATAATATTAAGCAATACACAAGGGAAGAATATAAATTGGACATTCAAAGAATCTTACATTAAAATTAAGATATCCAGAATAGATGGGATATTTGAAATTTGATAAAAATTCAGAGTAGTCTTACAATGTAATCCTCTGTTTATTTTTTTTTTAATTCTTATTTGTAAATATTCTACTAATCCATTTTGCAGATACATATAAATATTGAACAATGTGGATTTAGTATGTAATGTTCTGTCCATGTTTCTAAGACAAATGTCAATTCAAATGAGACATACCATACTGTGACAAGCCCTGGCTTGAGGATCCAGCACCAACATCCAGATCTGTAATATATTAAATGAGGATTGGATATCATTAATACAAATCATGCCATGTTTAAAATCTTTACATTATTAGCAAATCAATTAAAAACTATTAATCTTTTGGTAGTCCCATGAGTTAATTGTTTCCTCAATTAAATTTATGATAAATATATCCTGTACTCTTATTTTCAATCAGTTGTGTTGTTTACTGTAGCTTTAATTATTTTTTGGTGTTATTTCATTCTCATCAATTGATGGGCATATGTTATTTTTGTTTTTGATTCTGCTTTTTTTTATTATGTATAATATTGAAAATAAGAATACTGTATTCTTCACATATATAATAATTCACATTTCATTTTGACCAACATGTATAAAGCAATGCCACTTACAGCAAACCCATGTTAATGTGTATGCGCAATTCTAATTTTCGCGATCATTGCGCAATGATTCCAAGCTGAATTACGCATCCGTCATTTGACCAACATGTATAAAGCAATGCCACTTACAGCAAACCCATGTTAACGTGTATGCGCAATTCTAATTTTCGCGATCATTGCGCAATGATTCCAAGCTGAATTACGCATCCGTCATTTGACCAACATGTATAAAGCAATGCCACTTACAGCAAACCCATGTTAACGTGTATGCGCAATTCAATTTTCGCTCTGTGACGCATATTCTGTAGAGCGCAAGAAACATCATTCCTATTTCATGTGTCACTAATCTAAAATCAGATATCTAAACATCATATGTAGTGTATGTTGTGAGATCTGTATAGGTTTAGTATCTGACTATATACACATTTTTTTAAAAATAATCAAATATTAAGATATTATATGAAATTGGATAGTTACCTGGTTCAGATTCTCTATCAGATCCTCCCAGGCCACCGGACGGAGAAGCAGCTGCCCTGGCCCCCGCGTCAGGACTTTCAGATCCCGCAGCTGGGAGGGAAGAAGAGGAGGCCGAGGATGGCGAGGATCTAAATCTTTTAGGGACCCGGAGATTGAGGAGTTTGCATAAAGTCACCTCATAAGGGAGTAGGTATAATTTCCGCGGGGCCTTTCTTTGGCCCCCTCTTTTACGGGCTTGTACCCAGTCCCTTATGAGGTTGACTTTTTTTGTCAAGCGCAACCTCATATCTCTGATTCTCCTCATGATTTGATCCTGGCTCCTCTGGACGTCACACACCAATTGAACCGCATTGGTGATAGACTCCCAGAGGGCCTTCTTAACATGCGCATCTGTCGACCTCCTCTTGTTCCCAAACAGCTGGGGATAAAAGTCCTTGACGGCGTGGACCAGTGCAGCACTCTCTGGCTTGGTGAACCTGGGAGACGTCATGCCTGCTAGGTTGTCTAATATAAATATTTATATTATATTATAAATATATAACTGCCTGTAGGCATTAGAGAACTGACAAAGATGGCAACGTGTAATGGACTTTTATATGGTGAAGTAAACATGAGATGCACCATGGGACAAGTTATCTGCACATTTGATTGGATAAAAGTTTGAAATATTGTTAGAATGTCTGTGAGACCATCCTGACTCAAGTTGTGTTTGTGTGATGAACTCTGATTGGCCGTTCCTTAATGTTTCATATCTTAGTAACTTCCTTACACATACCTCCTGGTGGTGCTGTAACTTCATTTTTCATGTAGACTTATTTGTAACTCATGGACCTGTCATGTGGATATGTGTGACGCAGATTTAATATCCGTGATCCGTTAAATATTAATGTTTAAATTCTCTTTAAAATGTAATACTATCACATTATTAAATGTTGTATACATTTTTCGGTTTAATAACGGTCTGTTTCTTTAATACAAATACACATTTAATATTGTATGTCTTTATTGTTCATTAAATCAATTTGTTGACTTATTGTGAAGTATTGACATTGCTCTATTAAATGCATTTCATAATGCACATTTATTGTGTGCTATTGCGTGACATTAGACTCTAATGTTTAAAGATGCAAATCTGGTGTTTCAAGATCCGTTTCCCACGCAACATTTCTGAATGTTCAAATTCAGGTTATAATGTCCGTAACTTGTATAATCTGTTTATAAATGTTAAACTACAGGTTTGTTTGTTATTAATAAATAAACCTCGAGCTTATATTTGTCTGAAGTGCTCATATATGTTATTGTGCAATGGCGTCTTTATTTTTAAATAGACATTACAAACAAACAATTGTATCAAAAGATCTGTAGAGATAGAAAATTGTTTAGACTTTAAAATGTAACTCAATTTATCTTAGTATTTAGATATCCTCAACAGAAGAAATTTAAATGCACATGGTTGAGCCAATCACATAAGGCATCTCTGTGCATCCACCAATCTTCATCTACTGAGCCTATCTCGATATGCTTTTCAAGCAAAGTATGTCAAGATAAGAAGAGAAGTAAATACACTCTTTAAATCTCTTAAAGGGACACTGTCCAAACAAATTTAGCGTTCGTGATTCAGATTGAGCATGAAATGTTAAGCAACTTTATAATTTAATCCGATTCTCAAATGTTTAAGAATTATCTTGTTATCTTTCTTTGCAAATCAATAATGATATTTTAGATTACGGACAATTTTTGCAAAAAAACCTGGGTTGTCCTTGATGATTGTTGGATCAATTAATCCAACCAAAAAAAAAAAGGTCTGTCCAAAGTACTGAAGCAAATAAATTATCTATTTAATGCCTTATTTTTAAAGTAATGATAGCAACATCACGAGGAACATTAATAATATGAGACAATTTTTAAAGTTGCTTAAAATAGAATACTCATTCATAATGTATAAATCATTACTTTTTTAACTGTCTCCCTTTAAGTATATTTTGAGTTCATGTCCCTTTAAAGAGACATTTCACAATAATGCTTGAAAAATCATAAACCTAGCCACCTTCCTTTTGCTAAATTAGTATAACATATGAGTAAAGCATATTTAGATTAACTTCTGGATTGTTTTACACACTGACTGAAATATATATTGTAATGGATGTATTTCGCAGTCTTCAGCTTAGAGGGACATTAAGCTATATGTTATGTATGCATTTTGTATAAGATTATAATATTTGAACAACTTAATATGTTTTGGTATTCAATCATTAGATTGTAATTATATATATTCTTGGATTAAATACATATCTAGATAGGCTATTTTGATGCTGATTGTTGGTTGCACATAGATGCCTTATGTAATTGACTAAGATATGTGCATTGATGTATATTTTTCGAAGTATATTTAAAGACTGAATGTAATTCTATAGTACTTTCTAAATATGTTTAAATTCTTTTATTATTTTTTTAAAAATCAAGACACAATACACTTTGTGAATGTCCCTTTAAGGACCAAAACATTTTGAATGTTGATTTAACATTGTCAAAAGAAACTAAAGGGGAATTAAAATTATATATAGATATCTGATGTCTAACCCAAGAGGTAAGATTTTAAAAAATACATAATATTAATAACTATAGTTAAATGTCCCTTTAATTGACTCCACTAGAAAATAAAATCTATTAACATGGCATCCAATAACTAGCTTGTGAAAAATATGAAGTTAAATGACCTACCATTTATAAAAGTAAACATTTATAAATTTAATAAACTAATGTTTTGAGATACCTAAGGAAGATACAAGATCTTATAAAATTAATTTTACATTCAACAACACTGTCACTTTAATGTAAGTGAACCACTTCCCCTTCTTAAAAGTGAAACGAAATAATTTATGTAAAGTTTTGACTACATATCCGAATTTATTTTAACATCTAAGAATTTCAAAAGAAAAGCATCGATGGATCTCACTCCCCAATTAATTTAAAAAAAATAGTTTAATTTAATATTCTCTGAATCAGTGGATTTTCTAAAATGAATGCATTATTTGATCTTATGCATGTGCTTGTCAAATAGACAACTACCAGTCATGGGAGTCAAATTGTTTTTTATTGACAGATTATATGGATATTTATTATAATCTGTTCAAAAGAGTGTATTTAATAATAAAATGTTGATTATTACCATTTTAAATAAAAAAAGTTTTTGAAGCAAAAACAAAAAAATATTCATTGAAGTCATCAGATAACAATCTGAAATTAAAAATTTTTTTTTTACAAAGTTAATACACACGTTGTCAAATATTCATAAAATACATTTACAATCATCTTGTGTCTATGCTCTAACTTTGTTCAACATTTTATCAAGATATTTATGATTTAAATTAAAAAATAAATAAAATAAACATACACCATTATATTGTGTAATAAAAATTAAATTTAAATATCAGAATTTCGAATTATACATAATAATGTATATCACATTCCAATAATAAATATATATGTATGCTGAACATAAATGTAATATTTCATGTCCATTCAAATACCTCTATATCAACTATAATATGTATTCCTTTTTCGGATTGTGATCCCTAAATATCTAATTATGAACTAAATATGACTAATGTATGTAAGCTACTAAGATTCAACATTCTTCACTAGCATGCATTGGTACACCAACCTGGATAATGCATGGTCTTTGAAAGTCAATTCAGGGGTAAACAGTTGATCTTCAATAGGTGTCTTATTCATCAGTTCATAAAATAGAGGACTGAAATACCATCTAAAAAAGTAAAATCATCTAAGTGTCTGATTGTGATCCCTAAATATCTAATTATGAACTAAATATGACTAATGTATGTAAGCTACTAATATTCAACATTCTTCACTAGCATGCATTGGTACACCAACCTGGATAATGCATGGTCTTTGAAAGTCAATTCAGGGGTAAACAGTTGATCTTCAATAGGTGTCTTATTCATCAGTTTATAAAATAGAGGACTGAAATGCCATCTAAAAAAGTAAAATCATCTAAGTGTCTAATTGTGATCCCTAAATATCTAATTATGAACTAAATATGACTAATGTATGTAAGCTACTAATATTCAACATTCTTCACTAGCATGCATTGGTACACCAACCTGGATAATGCATGGTCTTTGAAAGTCAATTCAGGGGTAAACAGTTGATCTTCAATAGGTGTCTTATTCATCAGTTTATAAAATAGAGGACTGAAATGCCATCTAAAAAAGTAAAATCATCTAAGTGTCTAATTGTGATCCCTAAATATCTAATTATGAACTAAATATGACTAATGTATGTAAGCTACTAATATTCAACATTCTTCACTAGCATGCATTGGTACACCAACCTGGATAATGCATGGTCTTTGAAAGTCAATTCAGGGGTAAACAGTTGATCTTCAATAGGTGTCTTATTCATCAGTTCATAAAATAGAGGACTGAAATACCATCTAAAAAAGTAAAATCATCTAAGTGTCTGATTGTGATCCCTAAATATCTAATTGTGAACTAAATATGACTAATGTATGTAAGCTACTAATATTCAACATTCTTCACTAGCATGCATTGGTACACCAACCTGGATAATGCATGGTCTTTGAAAGTCAATTCAGGGGTAAACAGTTGATCTTCAATAGGTGCCTTATTCATCATTTCAAAAATAGAGGACTGTGAAATACCATCTAAAAATTAGAAAATAATCTAAGTATCTCCAATAGGATGCCTCCACAGCCTTATTCTATCAAATAGTTGGCACTTAGCATGTGAACATGTCTTTGTATGTTTTTCAAGGTCAGCAGATTGGAAAGATAATGCCAGACATGATCCCATTGGTATACTTCAATTTCAATCTTGGCTTTTTCCACTGTCAGTCTGGGCAATCTTCACTGTCAGGCTTCAAATTCTTCCCTTTCAGTCTTTAGATTAAGTCAGCTCCCTAATGGCAGAAAAAGTTTAATAAAAATTACTACAAGTGTGTGAATCAGTTCTGTACCCCTCTACCACCCCCCATTTCAGAATAAATTTCTGTCACTAGCTTACTAAGCGTGTGTAGCATCTTGTGTTATGTTCTATCAAGTGTGAAGATGAGTCATATTGAGCAGAACGAACCTTTAATGTGTGACATTGAACCATAGTCATGCTAGAGGATAGTTATGCTAGAGGATCCCTTTCTGAGTATGTACATTTTAAGTAATGTGTAAACTAAATACTAGTTTTGAAAATGTATGCCATATGATGTATTTGTGTACAATTCATGCCAGCAACAGTCCATACATTTATACTTACCAGCTGATGTCCTCTTTAAAAACCAGGTGGCAAAGACTCGCTACAGGACCCAATGACCAGAGCATCACCTATATTAAGAAATCAAACACATTTTTAGCATTTGATGAACAATCCTAACATGTTTGCACAATTCTCTACTTGTCATTTCCCTAGAGTTCACATCTATTGACTACGCAAGGGGGTAATAAGCCAAGGCCCGCTCATGTACCCAGAATCACCTATAAATTATGAACAGAACATAATTCAAACTGAATCCTCAAAATAGTATTTTGATTCCAATAAAAGTTTTTGTACACGATAATCCACTATCAAATGTTTGTATTTTAAAAGAATAATCTAGTTCAATCTTATTCTCTATCTTCCCATTTCAGCTAAGACATGCTACATATGCGTATTTCTCCTAAACCAAACCTTGTGTAAAATGCAAACTAAATGGTTACATTGCATTCTCTATCTGAGCATTTAAGGTAAGACATGCTACATATCTGCATTGAACTAAAACTAAACCTTTGCGGAAAGAGACAATGACATGGTTAAATTGCATGAGCTAATATCTTCCCATTTCAGCTAAGACATGCTACATACGCGTATTTCTCCTAAACCAAACCTTGTGTAAAATGCAAACTAAATGGTTACATTGCATTCTCTATCTGAGCATTTAAGGTAAGACATGCTACATATCTGCATTGAACTAAAACTAAACATTTGCAGAAAGCGACAATGACATGGTTAAATTGCATGTGCTAATATCTTCCCATTTCAGCTAAGACATGCTACATATGCTGTATTTCTCCTAAACCAAACCTTGTGTAAAATGCAAACTAAATGGTTACATTGCATTCTCTATCTGAGCATTTAAGGTAAGACATGCTACATATCTGCATTGAACTAAAACTAAACATTTGCGGAAAGAGACCATGACATGGTTAAATTGCATGAGCTAATATCTTCCCATTTCAGCTAAGACATGCTACATATGCGTATTTCTCCTAAACCAAACCTTGTGTAAAATGCAAACTAAATGGTTACATTGCATTCTCTATCTGAGCATTTAAGGTAAGACATGCTACATATCTGCATTGAACTAAAACTAAACATTTGCGGAAAGAGACAATGACATGGTTAAATTGCATGAGCTAATATCTTCCCATTTCAGCTAAGACATGCTACATATGCGTATTTCTCCTAAACCAAACCTTGTGTAAAATGCAAACTAAATGGTTACATTGCATTCTCTATCTGAGCATTTAAGGTAAGACATGCTACATATCTGCATTGAACTAAAACTAAACATTTGCGGAAAGAGACAATGACATGGTTAAATTGCATGAGCTAATATCTTCCCATTTCAGCTAAGACATGCTACATCTGCGTATTTCTCCTAAACCAAACCTTGTGTAAAATGCAAACTAAATGGTTACATTGCATTCTCTATCTGAGCATTTAAGGTAAGACATGCTACATATCTGCATTGAACTAAAACTAGACATTTGCGGAAAAAGACAATGACATGGTTAAATTGCATGAGCTAATATCTTCCCATTTCAGCTAAGACATGCTACATATGCGTATTTCTCCTAAACCAAACCTTGTGTAAAATGCAAACTAAATGGTTACATTGCATTCTCTATCTGAGCATTTAAGGTAAGACATGCTACATATCTGCATTGAACTAAAACTAGACATTTGCGGAAAAAGAAATAAATGATTAAATTGCATCCTATAGCTGAACATTACGCTAACATTTTAAAACTACAGTGGCAATTGTCAAACTAATTAACCATGTTGTTCACAAATACTCACCAACGAGATAACCAGGGGGCATTTGTCTTTCCTCAAACGGTCTCCACAGGGACGACTGAGCGAGGATACGGGCATCATGACAAGCCCCTCCAAAATTCGCACACACATGCATAATCCTCATCTGTGCGTCACAAACATACTGCACGTTGAGGCTATGAAAATGTTTGCGATTTCTGAAGGGCAAGTCATCAATTGGAGCACGCAGCACAATGTGGGTACAATCTATGGCTCCCAAGACATTGGGCAATTGAGCAATAGCAAAGAATTCCCGCTTCAGGCGCCTCCAATCACCATCATTTTGTGGGAATCCTATGTAATGCTTACTGATACGTACCATGGCGTCCAGAAAGTTATCAAACACCACAGAGAATGTACCTTGAGCCAGGCCATGCATGTACATTTCTCCGGATTGAAAACTCCCAGAGGCCAGGACGTAAAGACAACTTAGCATCTTACTCATGGCGGGAACAGCAGTCCTTATTCTTATACGTGGCTCCAAATGAGGTTTAAGAAGATCGTAAAGGCCAATGAGCTGTTCGCGATTGAGCCGATACTTATCATAAACCTCAAAGTCGCTCATGTTTTCCAAGGTGGGTCTCACCCTGTAGACACGAGGACCTCGAACCAGACAACCCCTTCATCTCAGTCTGAGCCGCCGAGGCTGCCTGATTCGATCAACAGCTAGTTCGCCAATAGCAGCACCAGCAGCGTCTACCATGTCATCGTCATCCATCTTTCAAAACAGCGTAACAAGGTATGCACTTGATCTGATGTGGATCACAAGTGATGCATTGGCCATGTTGTTTGGGGGATTTATAGTACAATTAGTCCAATGGTAGTGAGTTTGTAATGATTGCTAATTGTATTCACTTGTTTGTATGTGAGCGGCGCGAATGCTTTCACAGTGGGCGTTTTTTTTTTTTTGGGCTGAAATGTTGTTTTCCCCCAATGAATCTCAATGTTAAAGTGTCAAATATCACACATACAGTGCATGTTTGTAATGTTTGATCATATGCGTAATCAATATTTCTTAAACGCGATCTTATAGTAACAAGCACACGTCCAGGCTAACATGAATGAAAGTGCATAGTTGTGTATAATGTGCATCGAATGTGATCGATCAATGTTGCTGCAACATTGTTTGAAAACGATAACAGTAACATCTGCCATCTGTAGTATTGTATATATAAGTGATTGGTGAGATGTCAATATTGTATGCGTCCCTTTAAAATCGCAATAATAATTCTGAACTTCCCGTCTGCCATCTGTAGTATTGTATATATAAGTGATTGCCGAGATGTCAATATTGTATGCGTCCCTTTCAAATGGCACTAATACTGAATAACTTCCGGCTGTCATCTGTAGTATTGTATATATAAGTGATTGCCGAGCTGTCAATATTGTATGCGTCCCTTGAAAATCGCAATAATAATTCCGAACTTCCCGTCTGCCATCTGTAGTATTGTATATATAAGTGATTGCCGAGATGTCAATATTGTATGCGTCCCTTTCAAATGGCCCTAATACTGAATAACTTCCGGCTGTCATCTGTAGTATTGTATATATAAGTGATTGCCGAGATGTCAATATTGTATGCGTCCCTTTCAAATGGCTCTAATACTGAATAACTTCCGGCTGTCATCTGTAGTATTGTATATATAAGTGATTGCTGAGCTGTCAATATTGTATGCGTCCCTTGAAAATCGCAATAATAATTCCGAACTTCCCGTCTGCCATCTGTAGTATTTTATATATAAGTGATTGCCGAGATGTCAATATTGTATGCATCCCTTTCAAATGGCACTAATACTGAATAACTTCCGGCTGTCATCTGTAGTATTGTATATATAAGTGATTGCCGAGATGTCAATATTGTATGCGTCCCATTAAAATGGCACTAATACTGAAGAACTTCCGGCTGTCATCTGTAGTATTGTATATATAAGTGATTAGCGAGCTGTAAATATTGTATGCGTCCCTTTCAAATGGCACTAATACTGAATAACTTCCGGCTGTCATCTGTAGTATTGTATATATAAGTGATTGCCGAACTGTCAATATTGTATGCGTCCCTTTCAAATGGCACTAATATTGAATAACTTCCAGCTGTCATCTGTAGTATTATATATATAAGTGATTTGCAATCTGACAATATTTATTAATTGTCCCATTCAAATCTCCCTAATAATGCTGTTCCAAACTGTTATTTACGTATATGTTGTATTGTAGTATTGAGTGTTAAAGTTCAGAAAGGAGCGGTACAGTGGTGAATCTGTAATGTGTATGGTTGAATCTTCTAATGACGTCATCATATTATTAACCTACCTATGTAGTTCTGAAATCCTCATTGTGTTGTTGTATTGTGCTACATTGTTATTGTGTGCTGAATAAAATCTAAATGTGTGCTTTGTGGTTGCGTGATGGGTGATGCGTGTTATGTACATATATGTATATATTGTGATTGTGTCCCACATATGCTGACTTTTATATAGCGGTCTGGCATTGTTGTTCCTTCCCATAAAGTGACATCTGTAATCTTGTGTAATGATGTTCTTCTTGTACGTAATTCCTAATGGTTTATTGTGATGGAATCATGATGTTAAAAGTACATTAAAATCCATATGTTCTGTTTTGTGATTCCTATAGAGAATGTAATGTGTTTTTCCCCCATCATTTGAATGCACATGTATGAGTGAATGCTAAAAGTAATGTATGTGCATCCATGACTGATCATGTGTTAAGCCTATGTAGATATGCAGTTGCTGCAAGCATATGAGTTGAATAAATGAAATGCAATAATAAAGGTAAATGAGAGGTGTTTCCCATTGTGTACTGTTTGTGAATCCTGAAAAGTTTGAATTATTTTTGTGTCCGTTTAAATGTAATATTTTTTTTAAAAAAGTTTGTTACTAGTGATGTTGATTTGTAGTTGATGTAATATAAAAGTCTGAAACAATTTAATGGTGTTGTGAATATTCAATAAGTAAAATCCCTAAGTCCACCATAGGGAAATAGTCATTTCTTGATCTATTTATCATAGCTGGGTCTAACGCAGAAAAGCATGTATTTTCTAGCGCTGGTATTTGGAGTTTTTAGGTCTACGCTATTTGCGTGCGTTAGGGAAATCTGTCTTTCGCGTGCACGAGCACGTCTTCCCCATAGAAGTCAATAGAGGCTCCAAATTTTGGTCATTTTTTTTTTCTAAGACTGGTTTTCCTCGTAAAGTGAGTGACGTCATGAGCTTGTGTGAAAAAGTAGCTAAATCGTGTTAATTTTGTAATAAATAACTTGTTTGTGTATGTAATGTGGTGTATATTTTTTGTATGCAACGATGAGTGTATGTTTGTGATAATCTTATTAGTTAGATGTAGCTATATGAGGGTCTTTTCCCGTGTGTCAATGTAAGTCAATGGGAAATTGGATTTGTGTTGTTTTTTTTTCTAACACCCTAGATCTCGCAACTTTTATCCTTTGTATTTTGAAGAAAAATTATTAAATCTGAAAAATAAATATAGTGTAGTGTTTGTATGAGTGTAAGTGTAGTTTGTGTAATATTTGTTTTGTGATTCGTGGATGTTTATTTTGTCGGTAGATGTTAACTACTGGGTTTGAGCTGTCGGTAGAGATTTGTGCGTTGGGTGATTTTTGAGTGTCGGTAAATAAGCTCTAAATACCGGAGTCCGTAAGAAACCAGCGTTAGGAGCCTCTAACGCTGGTTTTCACGGCTAACGCCAAACTCCAAATCTAGGCCTTGGTGTCCAATCTTGTTTTTGTTTTCAATTTCACGGTTCATAATAAATATCGCCGTGTAACTAAAATCAATGCCATACCTGTACTCTGTTGTTCAAAAGGATGGCATATGTGGTGTTTCATTCTGTTGTGGTTGTTGAGGGTCGTGGCCGTGGGACAGCGTATAAAACGACTGAAGGAGAACAACCTGTACAGCCTTGCTCCTCTTTTTAGGCAGGCCAGCTCTTTGCATACATGCCCACAGACAGTGATGTCCCGAACTGTTCGCCCGTGAACGGTTCACAGCGAACATAGCTTGTTCGCGTTTGTGGGCGAACACATGGCGATGTTCGATCCGCCCCTATGTGTCATCATTGAGGAAACTTTGACCCTTTATGTCACAGCCGCCTGACACATTAGAGCCAATCAACATCAGACACTCCCTCACAGACCCTCCAAGCTACTCGGAATCCGCCATTTTAGACTCATAATGACCTTGCTTTCTTAATGAGAGGACGTGTTGTGTTTTTGCTCCTGACATTAATAGGAAAAACATAGCTAGGCTAGTGTATTTACAGTCCAGAAGGACTCCACTCATCTCTGCTGCAACCACAGCACCCCAAAAAGCTTTTTTTATTTTTTTATTTTCCTTTTTTTTTTATTAGCATTTGCCTGGCTTTCAGGCTGTGTGTTTAAGGCTCACAGCATATGCTGTGATTACTGCCACCACTGATATCTCCCTAACAACATTAGTTTAAATTTAACTAACCAAAAAATTTAATTATTTTGCTAGTGTAATTTTTTTTCATTTTCTATCAGGCCAGTGTCACACAGCATATACTCTGGTTCCTTGCTCTGTGCCAGCCAGCAGTCACCAGTGTTAATATCCGTTTATAACATTATTTTAAATTTTAAAAAAAATAAAAAAAATATTTTGCTAATGTAATCTAATTACATTTACTATCAGGCCTGTGTCTGTCAGGCTCACTCAGCATTAATATACCTCATTTTTTTTCAGTCTTTTGGTTAATTGGTCTGTGCCAGGCAGCCACCCAGCACTCATATCTATTCTTCTTCACCTTAATTTTAATATATAAAAAAAAAAAGTTTAAATTTGTTTGATAGTGTCATCTAATATAATTTTCTATCCGGCCTGTGTGTTTTGCTGACATACAGAGCCTACTGTGTTTACTTGCTGCCCTCCCTAGTCTATGAGCCACGACTCATATGTGTTTAACCTTTTTTTAATTTCACCCCCCAAAAAATAATTTAAATGATTTTTCTAGTGTAATCTAATAGTATTTTCTATCAGGCATGTGTGTATCTGACTTACAGAGCCTACTGTTTTTAATAGCTGCCCTTCCAAGGCTATCAGCCACGACTCATGTGTATGTGCTTAACCTTTTTCTTTAAATTGCCAAAAAAAGTCTTTAAATCATTATGCTAGTGTAATCTAATTTTATTTTTTATCAGGCCTGTGTCTAACTGTCTATCTGACTTACACAGCATACTGTTGTTAATTGCTGCCCTACGTAGCAGCCAGCCAGTGCGACCACTCATAGAGTCATATCTGCATTGCACTTCTTAACATAATTTTAATATTAAAATCTAAAATTTTAAAATATTTTGCTAGTGTAATCTAACTTAATTTTCTATCAGGCCTGTGTTTTTGTCACTCACACAGCATACTGTGTTAAATTGCTGCCCTACCTACCATCCACGACTCATATCTGCCAGCCTGTGTGCCAGGCCCAACTAGCCAATTAGTGGCACCAATCATAATTCTTGTAACAGTATATAAAAAAATAAAAATCATAATTTTTTGGACTGCAAATATTCAGTCTCCTAGTGCCATTGAATTGCATTTACCTCCTGCCTGCCACTGCTAGCCTTTTGTGCCAGGCCGTCTAGCCAACTATTTACACCAATCATAATTGTTGTCACAAACAGTATAGTTACTAATTAAAATTAAAAAAAATTTGATTGTTGATCTTAATCCTCAGTTTGCTCGTGCCCTAGAATTGCACTTTTCTACTGCCTTCCAAGCCTGTGTGCCAGGCCTTCTTGAAAAATATTTACACCAATCATATTTGTTGTCACAGTATTCTTAATAATTAAAAATTAAAATTTTTGGTAATAATTTTTGTGAATCCTCAGTTTTCTGGTGCCATTGAATTGCACTTTCCTCCTGCCTTGCAGCCTGCTGTGTGCTAGGCCCACCTAGCCAATTATTGCCAGCAATCATATTTCTTTTAACAGTATTGGAAAAATTGTCAATCATCACTGTTTTGACTGTCAGTAATCAGTCTCCTAGTTTCCTTGAATTGCATTTACCTCCTGCCTGCCAGCCTTTTGTGCCAGGCCATCTTGCCAACTAGTTACACCAATCATAATTGTTGTCACAGTACAGTTACTAATTAAAATTAAAAAAAATTTGATTGTTGATCTTAATCTTCAGTTTGCTTGTGCCCTAGAATTGCACTTTTCTACTGCCTTCCAAGCCTGTGTGCCAGGCCTACTTGAAAAATATTTACACCAATCATATTTGTTGTCACATTATTCTTAATAATTAAAAATTAAAATTTTTGGTAATAGTTGTTGTGAATCCTCAGTTTGCTGGTGCCATTGAATTGCACTTTCCTCCTACCTTGCAGCCTGCTGTGTGCTAGGCCCACCTAGCCAATTATTGCCAGCAATCATATTTCTTTTAACAGTATTGCAAAAATTGTCAATCATGACTGTTTTGACTGTCAGTAATCAGCCTCCTAGTGTCCTTGAATTGCATTTACCTCCTGCCTGCCAGCCTTTTGTGCCAGGCCATCTTGCCAACTATTTACACCAATCATAATTGTTGTCACAGTAGGGTTACTAATTAAAATTCAAAAATTCTTGATTGTTGATCTTAATCCTCAGTTTGCTCGTGCCCTAGAATTGTACTTTTCTACTGCCTTCCAAGCCTCTGTGCCAGGCCTACTTGAAAAATATTTACACCAATCATATTTGTTGTCACAGTATTCTTAATAATTAAAAATTAAAATTTTTGGTAATAGTTGTTGTGAATCCTCAGTTTGCTGGTGCCATTGAATTGCACTTTCCTCCTGCCTTGCAGCCTGCTGTGTGCTAGGCCCACCTAGCCAATTATTGCCAGCAATCATATTTATTTTAACAGTATTGCAAAAATTGTCAATCATCACTGTTTTGACTGTCAGTAATCAGTCTCCTAGTGTCCTTGAATTGCATTTACCTCCTGCCTGCCAGCCTTTTGTGCCAGGCCATCTTGCCAACTATTTACACCAATCATAATTGTTGTCACAGTACAGATACTAATTAAAATTAAAAAAAATTTGATTGTTGATCTTAATCCTCAGTTTGCTCGTGCCCTAGAATTGCACTTTTCTACTGCCTTCCAAGCCTGTGTGCCAGGCCTTCTTGAAAAATATTTACACCAATCATATTTGTTGTCACAGTAGGGTTACTAATTAAAATTAAAAAATTCTTGATTGTTGATCTTAATCCTCAGTTTGCTCGTGCCCTAGAATTGTACTTTTCTACTGCCTTCCAAGCCTCTGTGCCAGGCCTACTTGAAAAATATTTACACCAATCATATTTGTTGTCACAGTATTCTTAATAATTAAAAATTAAAATTTTTGGTAATAGTTGTTGTGAATCCTCAGTTTGCTGGTGCCATTGAATTGCACTTTCCTCCTGCCTTGCAGCCTGCTGTGTGCTAGGCCCACCTAGCCAATTATTGCCAGCAATCATATTTATTTTAACAGTATTGCAAAAATTGTCAATCATCACTGTTTTGACTGTCAGTAATCAGTCTCCTAGTGTCCTTGAATTGCATTTACCTCCTGCCTGCCAGCCTTTTGTGCCAGGCCATCTTGCCAACTATTTACACCAATCATAATTGTTGTCACAGTACAGATACTAATTAAAATTAAAAAAAATTTGATTGTTGATCTTAATCCTCAGTTTGCTCGTGCCCTAGAATTGCACTTTTCTACTGCCTTCCAAGCCTGTGTGCCAGGCCTTCTTGAAAAATATTTACACCAATCATATGTGTTGTCACAGTATTCTTAATAATTAAAAATTAAAATTATTGGTAATAGTTGTTGTGAATCCTCAGTTTGCTCGTGCCATTGAATTGCACTTTCCTCCTGCCTTGCAGCCTGCTGTGTGCTAGGCCCACCTAGCCAATTATTGCCAGCAATCATATTTATTTTAACAGTATTGCAAAAAATGTCAATCATCACTGTTTTGACTGTCAGTAATCAGTCTCCTAGTGTCCTTGAACTGCATTTACCTCCTGCCTGCCAGCCTTTTGTGCCAGGCCATCTTGCCAACTATTTACACCAATCATAATTGTTGTCACAGTACAGATACTAATTAAAATTAAAAAAAATTTGATTGTTGATCTTAATCCTCAGTTTGCTCGTGCCCTAGAATTGCACTTTTTTACTGCCTTCCAAGCCTGTGTGCCAGGCCTTCTTGAAAAATATTTACACCAATCATATTTGTTGTCACATTATTCTTAATAATTAAAAATTAAAATTATTGGTAATAGTTGTTGTGAATCCTCAGTTTGCTTGTGCCATTGAATTGCACTTTCCTCCTGCCTTGCAGCCTGTATGTCAGGCCCACCTAGCCAATTATTGCCAGCAATCATATTTCTTTTAACAGTATTGCAAAAATTGTCAATCATCACTTTTTTTACTGTCAGTAATCAGTCTCCTAGTGTCCTTGAATTGCATCTACCTCCTGCCTACCAGCCTTTTGTGCCAGGCCGTCTTGCCAACTATTTACACCAATCATAATTGTTGTCACAGTATAGTTACTAATTAAAATTAAAAAAAATTTGATTGTTGATCTTAATCCTCAGTTTGCTCGTGCCATTGAATTGCACTTTTCTACTGCCTGCCAGCCTGTGTGCCAGGCCCAACTATCCAATTAGTGACAGCAATCATATTTCCGGGAGCCTCTTATAAAAAGGCCTAAGGATAAAGAAATATACTGGGTGTCCAATCAATGTTTTCTTCTATTTCCCGGGTCATATAAATGATCTCTGGGATTTTAAAATCAATGCCTTAACTGTAATCAATTGCTCACAAGGATGCCATATGTCCTCTTTCATGCTGTTGTTTCAGTTGAGGCTCCAGCAGCCTCTTATAAAAAGGCCTAAGGATAAAGAAGTGTGCTGGGTGTCCAATCAATGTTTTTTTTTATTTCACAGTTGCAAAAAAATTATCTATGGCTTTGTAAAATCTATGCCTTACCTGTCATCTATTGTTCAAAAGGATGCCATATGTCCTCTTTCCTGCTGTTGTTTTTGTTGGGGGTCCGGAACACTATTCTAAAAAGGCCGAAGGAGAACGACCTGTACTGTACTTGGTGTCCAATCATGTTTTTGTTTTCAATTTCACGGTTCATAATAAATATCGCTGTGTAACTAAAATCAATGCCATACCTGTACTCTGTTGTTCAAAAGGATGGCATATGTGGTGTTTCATTCTGTTGTGGTTGTTGAGGGTCGTGGCCGTGGGACAGCGTATAAAACGGCTGAAGGAGAACAACCTGTACAGCCTTGCTCCTCTTTTTAGGCAGGCCAGCTCTTTGCATACATGCCCACAGACTCTGTAACGCATGCCTCTTTTAGGGAGAGGTGCAGCCATAATGCAGGGTCAGAACCTCTGCCTGCAACTGTTATACTCGATTTTGCGAAAGGAAGTAAGCTTACCATGGTTCCCTGCACGCACGTATTGTTGTTATATTTTGGTGAGGGTAATCATGATGGCCATGTAGACCACCACCACTGAGAGTCCTGGAAGTAACAGGGATGAGATGAAAGAGCTAAGAATAGTAGAACTTGAAACAACAGAGTTAGCCATGGGTGTTAGTGCAAGACCGCTTGGCTTTTTTTTGGCTTTGGGTGCGGCTATTCATGCAGGCCATATAGAGCTGCCACCATTCGGTGTTGTATCAGGTATTAAACTAATAAGAACAGTACTACCAAAATACATCCAATGAAGTGCCTTATGAAGACTGAGCCAAGGTTGGATTGTAGTATTTAGTTAGGCTAATCATGATGGCCATGTAGACCACCACCGAGAGTCCTGGAAGTAACAGGGATGATGAGATGAAAGTGCTAAGAATAGTACTACTTGAAACAACAGAGTTAGCCATGGGTGTTAATCCAAGACCGCTTGGATTTATTTTTGTATTGGGTGCGGCTAATCATGCAGGCCATATAGAGCTGCCACCATTCGGTGTTGTATCAGCTATAAAAACTGAGCAAAGGTTGGATTGTAGTATTTTGTTCGGCTAATCATGATGGCCATGTAGACCACCCGTAACAGGGATGAAAGTGCTAAGAATAGTACTAATTGAAACAACCGAGTTAGCCATGGGTGTTAGTCTAAGACCACTCGGCTTTTTTTGGGGTTTGGGTGCAGCTAATCATGAAGGCCAGATAGCCCTGCCACCATTTGGTGTTGTAACAGGTATTAAACTGCAAAGAACAGTACTACTTAACACAACCTACTTACCATGGGTCCCAGAGCATATGTTTGGTTATTATATTTTGTAAGGGTAATCATGCAGGCCATATAGACCTCCACTGATAGGGTGAGTATGAATAACAACTATTAAAATGCGAAGGACATTACTAATTAACACAACATAGTTACCATGGGTCGTAGACCAAGAGCAGATGTCTTATTATTATATTTTGTATGGGTAATCATCCAGGCTGTATAGACCTCACCAAATAGGGGGAGTTACAGAGATTAAAGTGCTAAGAATGGTAGTACTTAAAACACAACCTAGTTAAAATGGGTACCAGACCGCATGTCTTATTATTATATTTTTTCAGGGTAATCAGGCAGGCCATATAGAACACCCCCGATAGGGGGGGGAACAGGGATTAAAGTGCTAAGAAAAGTACTAATTAACACAAGGTAGTTATCATGGGTCCAACACCGTGTGTCTTGATGTTATACTTTGTCAGGGTAATCATGCAGGCCATATAGACCTCCCTTGATAGGGGGAGTAACAGGGATTACAGTTATAAGAATAGTACTACTTAAATACATGGACACATACAATATGGGTCCAAGACCAGATGTTTTATTATTATACTTTGTCAGGCTAATCATGCAGGCCATATAGAGCTCCAACAAAAGGGGGGGTAAGAGGGATTCAAGTGATAAGAAAAGTTTTACTTAACACAACAAAATTACCATGGGTCCCAGACCACGTGTCTTGTTGTTATATTTTGTCAGGGTAATCATAACCGCCATATAGACCTCCACCAATAGGGGGAGTTACAGGGCTGAAAGTGCGAAGAACAGTACTACTTAACACAACCTAGTTGGGTCCAAGAACGCATGCTTAATTATTAGACTTTATTAGGGTAATTATATATCTAACAAATCTATCTTTTTCTCTTCTATCGATTCTATCTAACTATCAATCTATGTATATCTATCTATCTATCTATCCTATCTATCAATCTATCTTCTGTCCGGGATGTTTTGAGACAGCCACTTTGGGAATGTTAGTTGATTTAGGCCCATTATGGCTTAAAAGCAGACTCTGCATCAACTATGTAATTTTCCATGGGAGTTTTGCCAGGGATCCCCCTCCAGCATGCGACAGTCCAGGTGTTAGTACCCTTGAAACAACTTTTCCATCACTATTGTGGCCAGAAAGAGTCCTTGTAGGTTTTAAAGTTCGCCTGCCTATTGAATTCAATGAAGGTTCGCGACATCACTATATATAAAGTCTGCAATATGCTGTCATTATTTATTTATTTTGTCCCCTCTTCCTGTAATTCCCTTCTAAAAATTGTGAGCTTTTCAGTTCTTGTTAGAAATGGACGCGCAGCACACTGTTATATTCCACACTGCAATTGGCTGCACACACTAGTGACATATTTATAATTTTCCCTAATTGGCCACAGCAGAGAAGGTAACCTACGTTACAGCATGGCAGCACCCAATGTTTTATTACCCCTATGGGAATGACTAATAAAGGGTTAAATCACACATATCATAATTACATATCCACATAAGAGGGAAGTCTGATTGGACATTCTATTAGAAAACCTGCACACATTTGGCAGCATCAATAGATCCCCATGTTTTTAGGTTTTTTAAAAGTGAAATAGACTAAACCTGCACTGCACTGCAAAGATGCCTAGTTTAAAGGAACCTGAAAAACCTGCACTGATTATATTCATATTATCACAGTGGTATAATAGATGGTTAAAGATGGATAAAATGGGTGGAATGGAGGGAAAGGAAAGACAAGGTGTAACTGAATTATGTATATACACACACACCCACATACGCTACCATTGTGGTGTTAGTGAACTAAAGAAAAGCCCCTAGGTCTTTATCTTTATTCAGACCATTGGGTTCTAGTGTTTTTAGTTCCTGACTTCCAAAAGTCTAACATCTGATTTTCAGGCTTCTTTTAGTACGTCCTATGTGCCTCAATGGATTCATACAAGTACACTCCAGCATGTACTCCACATAGTCAGATTTACAATTAAGCAATTTCTCAATTGGGAATTTTTCGACCCCATCTGCTATGTGTGCAAACTTATTGTATTTTTCTGTTTTATGTGTATGCTTAATTGTAAATCTGACTATGTGGTGTACATGCTGGAGTGTACTTGTATGAATCCATTGAGGTACATAGGACGTACTAAAAGGAGCCTGAAAATTAGATGTCTAGAACACATGAAGAATATTGACCCTAAAAACCCCTCTTATTCAACACTTCTGTAAGGTACATAATACAAATAGGAAGGACTTCTTTATAAAAGTGATAGAGCAAGTGAGTACAGGTAGTAGAAGTGGTAGTATACTTTTGGAAGTCAGGAAAAGGGAAACCTTTTGGATTTCCACACTAAACACACTAGAACCCAATGGTCTGAATAAAGATATAGACCTAGGGGCTTTTCTTTAGTTCACTAACACCACAATGGTAGACGTATGTGGGTGTGTGTATATACATAATTCAGTTACACCTTGTCTTCCCTTTCCCTCCATTCCACCCATTTTATCCATCTATATACATTATACCACTGTGATAATATGAATATAATCAGTGCAGGTTTTTCAGATTCCTTTAAACTAGGCATCTTTGCAGTGCAGTCAGGTTTAGTCTATTTCACTTTAAAAAAAACTAAAAACATGGGGATCTATTGATGCTGCCAAATGTGTGCAGGTTTTCTAATAGAATGTCCAATCAGACTTCCCTCTTATGTGGATAGGTAATTATGATATGTGTGATTTAACCCTTTATTAGTCATCACAGTCAATATAAATATAAAGGTGTTGTCAGACATCTATTTCTTAATAGAAGTAGATAAATGGCATACGAAAAACGTCTAATATATATGAGAAAATACTTACCCCTCCCTATAGAAAGTACAAATAAATGTGACTATCAAAACAATAGAATCCAGCAAAATGAAACTAATAGTAACCGAACAAAAATACCATAACTACATATCATTGATGAATATATTTTATTGATTCCATTCATGTATGATTTACATGCGTTAATTATACATTTTGACTGAAAATGTTATTAACAAAAAGAAAAAACTGTTTAACATATAAACACCCAGATTATGAGTTTTGCGTTAGAGGCTGTGCGGTGCTAATGAGCAGTTTATGCTCACCGCTCACTTACAGACAGCGCTGGTATTACGGGTTTTTACAACCCAGACAAGAAGTGAGCGTTGAGCAACATTTTGCTCCTTACCGCACTCTAATACCAGCACTGCTTATGTTAGCGGTGAGCTGGTGTAATGTGCTCATGCACAATTTCCCCATAGGAATCAACGGGGAGAGCCGGCTGAAAAAAAAGTCTAACACCTGCCAAAAAGCAGCGTAAAACTCCTTAACGCAGCCCCATTGATTCCTATGGGGAAATACATTTAATGTCTACACCTAACACCCTAACATGAACCCCGAGTCTAAACACCCCTAATCTTACACTTATTAACCCCTAATCTGCCACCCCTGACATCGCCGACACCTACATTATACTTATTAACCCCTAATTTGCTGCTCCGGACACCGCCGCCACCTACATTATACTTATGAACCTCTAATCTGCTGCCACCAACATCGCCGACACCTACATTATATTTATTAACCCCTAATCTGCTGCCCCCAATGTCGCTGCAAGCTACCTACATTTATTAACCCCTAATCTGCTGCCCCCAACGTCGCCGCCATTATAATAAACATATTAAACCCTAAACCGCCGCACTCCAGCCTCGCAAACATTAGTTAAATATTATTAACCCCTAATTTGCCCGCCCTAACATCGACGCCACCTACCTACATTTATTAACCCCTAATCTGCTGCCCCCACTATATTAAAGTTATTAACCCCTAAACCTAAGTCTAACACTAAACCTAACACCCCCTAACTTAAATATAATTTAAAAAAAACTAAATAAAATGAATATAATTAACTAAATTATTCCTATTTAAAACTAAATACTTACCTATAAAATAAACCCTAAGCTAGCTACAATATAACTAATAGTTACATTGTAGCTATCTTAGGGTTTATTTTTATTTTACAGGCAAGTTTGTATTTATTTTAACTAGGTACAATAGTTATTAAATAGTTATTAACTATTTAATAACCACCTAGCTAAAATAAATACAAAAGTACCTGTAAAAAAAAACCTAACCTAAGTTACAATTACACCTAACACTACACTACAATTAAATTATTTCCCTAACTTAAATACAATTAAATACAATTAAATAAAATTAGCTAAAGTACAAAAAAACAACACTAAATTACAGAAAATAATAAACAAATTACAAGATTTTTAAACTAATTACACTTAATCTAATCCCCCTAACAAAATAAAAAAGCCCCCCCAAAATAAAAAAAGCCCTACCCTACACTAAATTAGAAATAGCCCTTAAAAGGGCCTTTTGCGGGGCATTGCCCCAAAGTAATCAGCTCTTTTACCTGTAAAAAAAAGTACAAATCCCCCCAACATTAAAACCCACCACCCACACAACCAACCTTACTCTAAAACCCACCCAAAACCCCCTTAAAAAACCTAACACTAACCACTTGAAGATCACCTTACCGGGAGAAGTCTTTATCCAACCGAGCCGAAGTCCTCAACAAAGCCGGGAGAAGTCTTCATCCAAGCCGGGCGAAGTGGTCTTCCAGACGGGCAGAAGTCTTCATCCAGACGGCATCGTCTATCTTTATCCATCCGGCGTGGAACGGGTCTATCTTCAAGACATCCGACATGGAGCATTCTCTTCTGACAACGGCTAAGACTGAATGAAGGTTCCTTTAAATGACATCATCCAAGATGGCGTCCCTTCAATTCCGATTGGTTGATAAAATTCTATCAGCCAATCGGAATTAAGGTAGAAAAAGTCCTATTGGCTGATACAATCAGCCAATAGGATTAAACTTCAATCCTATTGGCTGATCCAATCAGCCAATAGGATTGAGCTGGCATTCTATTGGTTGTTCCAATCATCCAATAGAATGCAAGCTCAATCCTATTGGCTGATTGCATCAGCCAATAGGATTTTTTCTACCTTAATTCCGATTGGTTGATAGAATTCTATCAGCCAATCGGAATTGAAGGGACGCCATCTTGGATGATGTCATTTAAAGGAACCTTCATTCAGTCTTAGCCGTTGGTAGGAAGAGGATACTCCACTTCAGATGTCTTGAAGATGTACCCGCTCTGTGCCGGATGGATGAAGATAGAAGATGCCGCCTGGATGAAGACTTCTGCCCGTCTGGAGGACCACTTCGCCCGGCTTGGATGAAGACTTCTCCCGGCTTCGTTGAGGACTTCGGCCCGGTTGGATGAAAACTTCTCCCGGTAAGGTGATCTTCAAGGGGTTAGTGTTAGGTTTTTTTAAGGGGGTATTGGGTGGGTTTTAGAGTAGGGTTTGTTGTGTGGGTGGTGGGTTTTAATGTTGGGGGGGATTTGTACTTTTTTTTACAAGTAAAAGAGCTGATTACTTTGGGGCTATGCCTCACAAAAGGCCCTTTTAAGGTCTATTTGTAATTTAGTGTAGGGTAGGGCATTTTTATTTGGGGGGGGGGGCTTTTTTATTTTGTTAGGGGGACTAGATTAGGTGTAATTAGTTTAAAAATCTTGTAATTTTTTATTATTTTCTGTAATTTAGTGGGGTTTTTTTTTACTTTAGATAATTTAATTTAATTGTATTTAATTTAGGGAAATAATTTAATTATAGTGTAGTGTTAGGTGTAATTGTAACTTAGGTTAGGTTTTATTTTACAGGTACTTTTGTATTTATTTTAACTAGGTATTTATTAAATAGTTAATAACTATTTAATAACTATTGTACCTAGTTAAAATAAATACAAACTTGCCTGTAAAATAAAAATAAACCCTATGCTACATACAATGTAACTATTAGTTATATTGTAGCTAGCTTAGGGTTTATTTAGTTTTAAATAGGAATAATTTAGTTAATTATATCAATTTTATTTATATTTATTTTAATTATATTTAAGTTAGGGGGTGTTAGGGTTAGACTTAGGTTTAGGGGTTAATAACTTTAATATAGTGGCAGCAACGTTGGGGGCGGCAGATTAGGGGTTAATAAATGTAGGTAGGTGGCATTGATGTTAGGGACTGCAGATTAGGGGTTAATAATATTTAACTAATGTTTGTGATGCGGGAGTATGGTGGTTTAGGGGTTAATATATTTATTATAGTAGCGGCGATGTCCGGTTCGGCAGATTAGGGGTTAAAATTTTTATTTTAGTGTTTGCGATTTGGGGGGCCTCGGTTTAGGGGTTAATAGGTAGTTTATGGGTTTTAGTGTACTTTTTAGCACTTTAGTTAAGAGTTTTATGCTACGGCGTTGTAGTGTAAAACTCTTAACTACTGACTTTAAAATGTGGTACCAGTCTTGACAGGAGAGGGTGTTCCGCTCACTTTTTGTCAGACTCGTAATACCGGTGCTATGCAAGTCCCATTGAAAAAAGAGGATACGCAATTGACGTAAGTGGATTTGCGGTATTTCCAAGTCTGGCCAAAAAAAGTGAGCGGTACACCTGTACCTGCAAGACTCGTAATACCAGCGGTTGTTAAAAAGCAGCGTTAGGACCTGCTAACGCTGCTTTTTAAGCCTAACGCACAACTCGTAATGTAGCCGAAAGTTTTTAAGGTCTTTTAAAAAACTGGGATTAAAATGAAACATTTCCTACTGCAGCGTTTTAGATTTTCCAATGGTAAAACCTGGTGGTCTATAAGCTGCACAAAAGATTTTTAATGATTTTTTTACTTCCTTTAATATTTGTTTAAACTTTAATATAATGAGTATCAACTTATCTAACCGATACGGAAGGGCAACTGCCAGTAAAAAACATGGAGTATACAGCACCACTTTAATCAGCTGAAAGAGAGCAAAGGCACACTATATGTATCATTTAGGAGGGGGGTGGTCCCTACCTCTGATGAAGCAACCAATGGTTTTGTGAAACACATTAGGCTCTGCCCCCGCCACATGCACAGAACAATACTTGTAAAACCGGAGCAACACAATAACTAGTTATTGCATACAATATTGTGCGATCTACAATTACTATTGCCCTGTCTGCATACATGTTATGTACTCAACAGCAGCGAAATAACAGCATGAAACCTGACATCTACAAATTTATGCAGGTCATCTCCATTTATGCTGCTTAGGTGTTTAGCCTTTATCAAGGGCTTTTTAGTAACTGCATTGTATTTGCATTTTAAGAGCAGGATTTGAAGACTTTTTCAGTGTGTATAATTACATGTTAATTGTTCAAACATTAAATTGTACCTTTTTTACACCTGGTCTGCATAGTCTCACTCACCCATAGACCCCCGGTTATACAGTTAACCACTCAAAGCTCCACTGTCTGGGGACTACACTCTGGAGTATCAACAGGAAAAGGAACAAGAGCACTGCAGCAGGAGCTGTATTGGAGTATCATAAACAGATATCATCTCTAACCAAGTGTCTTATTAGTGATGTCACGAATAGTTCGCCGGAGAATAGTTCCCGGCGAACATAGCATGTTCGCGTTTGCCGAGGCGGGCGAACATATGCGATGTTCGATCCGCCCCCTATTCGTCATCATTGAGTAATACTTTGACCCTGTACCTCACAATCAGCAGACACATTCCAGCCAATCAGCAGCAGACCCTCCCTCCCAGACCCTCCTACCTCCTGGACAGCATCCATTTTAGATTCATTCGGAAGCTGCATTGTTAGTGAGAGGAGGGACAGTGTAGCTGCTGCTGAGTTAATAGGGAAATCGATAGCTAGGCTAGTGTATTCAGTGTCCACTACAGTCCTGAAGGACTCATCTGATCTCTGCTGTAAGGACAGCACCCAAAAAGCCCTTTTTAGGGCTAGAACATCAGTCTGCTTTTTTTTTTTTCCTATGTAATCTAATTGCAGTTGCCTGCCTGCCAGCATGTGTGTCAGGCTCACATTGTATACTGTGCTTACTTGCCCAGTGCCACCACTCATATCTGGTGTAACAGTAGTGTAGATTTAAAAAAAACAAAACACTTTTTTGACTGTGAAATAATAGCAGTCAGTTTCCTTCACACGTGTGCGTTTCAGTGCCTGCCTGCCAGGGCACAGTGTCACCCCAGTGCAACTCATATCTGGTGTAACAGTATTGTACATTTAAAAAAACAACACTTTTTTGACTGTGTTAAATAATAACAGTCAGTTTCCTTCATACGTGTGCGTTTCAGTGCCTGCCTGCCAGGGCACAGTGTCACCCCAGTGCAACTCATATCTGGTGTAACAGTAGTGTACATTTATAAAAAAACAACACTTTTTGACTGTGTTAAATAATAGCAGACAGTTTCCTTCACACATGTGCGTTTCAGTGCCTGCCTGCCAGGGCACAGTGTCACCCCAGTGCAACTCATATCTGGTGTAACAGTATTGTACATTTAAAAAAACAACACTTTTTTGACTGTGTTAAATAATAACAGTCAGTTTCCTTCACACGTGTACGTTTCAGTGCCTGCCTGCCAGGGCACAGTGTCACCCCAGTGCAACTCATATCTGGTGTAACAGTAGTGTAGATTTAAAAAAAAAAACACTTTTTTGACTGTATTAAATAATAGCAGTCAGTTTCCTTCACACGTGTGCGTTTCAGTGCCTGCCTGCCAGGGCACAGTGTCACCCCAGTGCAACTCATATCTGGTGTAACAGTAGTGTAGATTTAAAAAAAAAAAAAACACTTTTTTGACTGTGTTAAATAATAGCAGTTAGTTTCCTTCACATGTGTGCATTTCAGTGCCTGCCTGCCAGGGCACAGTGTTACCCCAGTGCAACTCATATCTGGTGTAACAGTAGTGTAGATTTAAAGAAAACAACACTTTTTTGACTGTGTTAAATAATAGCAGTCAGTTTCCTTCACACGTGTGCGTTTCAGTGCCTGCCTGCCAGGGCACAGTGTCACCCCAGTGCAACTCATATCTGGTGTAACAGTAGTGTACATTTATAAAAAAACACTTTTTAACTGTGTTAAATAATAGCAGTCAGTTTCCTTCATACGTGTGCGTTTCAGTGCCTGCCTGCCAGGGCACAGTGTCACCCCAGTGCAACTCATATCTGGTGTAACAGTAGTGTACATTTAAAAAAAAAACAACACTTTTTTGACTGTGTTAAATAATAGCAGTCAGTTTCCTTCACACGTGTGCGTTTCAGTGCCTGCCTGCCAGGGCACAGTGTCACCCCAGTGCAACTCATAGCTGGTGTAACAGTAGTGTACATTTAAAAAAAACACTTTTTTTACTGTGAAATAATAGCACTCAGTTTCCTTCACATGTGTGTGTTTCAGTGCCTGCCAGGGCACAGTGTCACCCCGGTGCAACTCATATCTGGTGTAACAGTAGTGTACATTTAAAAAAAATAACACTTTTTTGACTGTGTTAAATAATAGCAGTCAGTTTCCTTCACACGTGTGCGTTTGAGTGCCTGCCAGGACACAGTGTCACACCAGTGCAACTCATAACTGGTGTAACAGTAGTGTACATTTAAAAAATGACTGTAATAGATTGAATAGCAGTTAGTTGTCTGCAAGCGTGTGTGTCAGGCCTACAGCGTCTACTCTGCCAACTTCTGCCAGTGCACAGTGCCACTCATATCTGTTGTCACAGTAGCTTGCACGCATAGTACTACTAATCGAAAAAAAAATGACAGGCAGATGCAGGCCGTCGTTTTTGTGGTGCTGTGATTCCCTTTGGCCCTAGAATAATGCTCAGTGTTCAGAGGCCATGTACCCTGAACTTGAACATTTCTGAGGACATAGTTGACTGGCTAACACAGGACACCCAATCTTCTACAGCTTCCGCTCGGAACCTTGACGCACCATCCTCCTCCAGCTTAGCTTCAGTCAACTCTCAAGTTACCACTCGCCCGCCTGCCGCCACCACCAACACTAGCACCACAGGAGTTATTTACACATCAATTGGAAGAAATGAGTGATAGTGATGCGCAACCATTATTGCCAGAGGATGTAGATAACAGGGATATGTCTCAGTCAGGCAGCATTACACACATGGACGTAACAGGGATTAAACTGATAAGAATATAACTACTTAACACACCACTCCTATCTGGTTGCACATTAGATTGCACGCGCAGTGCCCCAAATTTGAAGTAGGAGGACCGACCAAGCATCTTTTTCCACCTCCCAGTTCCTAAAATCGATGCCATATACACGTCCCCTGATAGGGGACATAACAGGGATTAAACTGATAAGAATAGAACTACTTAACACACCACTCCTATCTGGTGGCACATTAGATTGCACTCGCAGTGCCCCAAATTTGAAGTAGGAGGACCGACCAAGCATCTTTTTCCATCTCCCGGTTCCTAAAATCAATGCCATATACACGTCCCCTGATAGGGGACGTAACAGGGATTAAACTGATAGGAATAGTACTACTTAACACACCTTATAATAATGCAGAGAGAGGCAATGCAGAGAGAGGAGTCTAAAGAAGAGGAGTCAGAGTAGGAAGGTGGCTTTGAGGAGGTAGAAGACCAAACACAGCAGGCGTCCCAGGGGGCTTGTTGTCACCTTTCGGGGACCCTTGGTGTTGTACGTGGCTGGGTGGAGGAAGAGACCTTCAATGACATCAGTGAGGACACGGGACATGGCTAGCTTGGTATCCAACCTTGTGCAAATGGGGAGTTTGCGGTTGTGCAAATATACTGTTTGCGGTTGTTTGCGGTGCGTTAAAGGGACAGTCTAGGCCAAAATAAACTTTTATGATTCAGATAGAGCATGTAATTTTAAACAATTTTCCAATTTACTTTTATCACCAATTTTGCTTTGTTCTCTTGGTATTCTTAGTTGAAAGCTTAACCTAGGAGTTTCATATGCTAATTTCTTAGACCTTGAAGCCCACCTCTTTCAGATTGCATTTTAACAGTTTTTCACCACTAGAGGGTGTTAGTTCACGTATTTCATATAGATAACACTGTGCTTGTGCACGAGAAGTTATCTGGGAGCAGGCACTGATTGGCTAGACTGCAAGTCTGTCAAAAGAACTGAAAAAAGGAGCAGTTTGCAGAGGCTTAAATACAAGATAATCACAGAGGTTAAAAGTATATTATTATAAATTTGTTAGTTATGCAAAACTGGGAAATGAGTAATAAAGGGATTATCTATCTTTTAAAACAATAAAAATTCTGGTGTAGACTGTCCCTTTAAACGGGGAGTTTGGTCTGTCACTGTGAGGCGGGCGTAACCCTTACACTACCTGATCGATACAACATCATACCTGATGTTTTAAAGCACGCTATTCCAAACAATTTAGGAATGTTAGGTGATTTATGCCCTTTATGGCTTAAAACCAGACTCTGCATCAACTATGTAATTTTCCATGGGAGTTTTGCCATGGATCCCCCTCCGGCATGCCACAGTCCAGGTGTTAGTCCCCTTGAAACAACTTTTCCATCACTATTGTGGCCAGAAAGAGTCCCTGTGGGTTTTAAAGTTCGCCTGCCTATTGAAGTCTATGGCGGTTCGCCCGTTCGTGAACAGTTGTGGAAGTTCGCGTTCGACGTTCGCGAACCCAAATTTTGATGTTTGCGACATCACTATGTCTTATCTATACCTCATACTGGATGAGGTTGAATCACGTGAGTGGGCATTTATACACATAATACAGTGAGTCTCCCTGGTATAAACGAGCTTCAATAGGAATGCCCTCTTGTGCGCTTGTCCAGCCTCTATCTTTTCAGAAACTACCTGGGGAGGATCTTCTTTTCGAAGAGGGAACTCTCATTACTGGACGAAGCAGCCAAGACCAAAGGAACCTGGGAACTGTGACACTAGTTGTTATAACCTGACACTGCTGTGGACTGCCTTATTTATTAATAATCATCTTTGCTGGACTGATTCTCTACCCCAGTGGTACAAGTAATAGACTTACTGGTGTCTACATTTATCAGTTTAACTTAAATATTTACTATATAATCACATATATATACTGGCTTATAATAATTTGCATAAATACACCATTGCATTTAGTCACTGTGCCCTGGTACACTACTAAGTCCCAGTATTATATTCCCAAACGCTGACTCACCCCTCCTGTATATACATATACAGTATATATATATATATATATATATATATATATATATACAGTATATATGTTTATATATGTGTACAAATGTATTAATGTATTTATATGTGCATATATGTATTGACAGACATGTATACACATGCAAACACATAAATATTATTTATGTACACACATATAAACATATATATAAGTGCATAACTTTCCGTCTCAATAGGGGTTTGACTACTACACATAACATAAAATCAAATTTGTCTTTAAAAAGCAGACAAAAATAAGATTACCAAGCATTTATTTGTATTTATAGAAGACCAATTTAAATCTTGAATGACAGTAGTGAATATTTGTATGAACAAATGTAAAAAACAAAAAAAGCTTTTCATTTAAATAAAAATGTTTAATCTAGCAAAGTATAAAACGATGCTTTCAGGGAAATATAATCTTAATGGTGCAATATAAAATTGTATCACACTAAAGGAGTATGGAGTTTAGAGTTATTATTGAGAACAATTAAAATATAAGAAAGATATGCACCAAACTAGCTTGATATACAAATTGAGAATCTGGCTAGCAGAATAGGTAGGGTAAAAACGTATTAAGAAATCAGCATTGTCCACATGTGTCCAAATAGTTCTCACTTCCTGATAAAAGACAAAACTGATGGTAGATATTGTGGACAGCATTTGGGCACTTGTGATGTTTTGGAGGTCTGATTAATCTTTTATGTAACAATTCCCATTTTTGGAAACAAATATTTATAGGGCATACATAAGGAAATAAATAAAAACCATACGGCTAGATTTGGAGTTTGGCGGTAGATGGGTTGCTAACGCCACGCGTGTTTTATGTCTAACGCACGGCATTGTTTGACTCCGGTATTTAGAGTTCAAAAAAGACCATCTAACGATGCTCCTAACGCGTGTATGTCACACGCAGAATACTGCCTGCGTTAGACAGTCTCCCATAGAGATCAATGGAAAAGCAAAAAAATAGCTTTTTTCACCTAACACTCGATCTCGCGAGAAATACGCACAGCTCGGTCATATGACTCATACCACATCATGCACAACAATAACACGCCGCAAATGTCACAACAACAATCAATCAACAAAGCACACAAGCATTACACATTCACAAGCGGGGGGATTTTTAATAAAATTTAATACGGGGAATACGCATATACTTTAAGATGCGGAAATTCGCAAAATAACAACAAGGAATAAAAAATATATACATACACTAGAAAAATAATCGCATTCAATATCACTATATATTAGGACAAACATACATATACAACACTTCACTAATACCACACCATCGCAAATTCACATTTAAACAGAATACTATTGGACAATGTTATCGAAAACGACCACTATGACATCATCGCATTCTACACATTCCACAAATACTAACTCCAAATGAGCATGCACAAATTCACACAACTAATACACATTGCACTAATATTAATTGCTAATAAAGCACACCTGAACACAATTTACAACGGAAATTGGTACATCATTAAACATTTACACAGGGTATATAAGCACCACACAAGCATGGCTTCTTTGACTGTGTTGCTGGTGGGTCTTTGGAGATTGGAGGTTTAAGATTAGAGAGTTTGTGCATTATTGTGAGTGAGTTAGTGTTAGCGTGAGAGAGTCAGTTGTTAGTGTTATCATGAGTGAGTTAGTGGGAGTTAGTGGGAGTGGGAGAGAGTCAGTTAGTGGGAGCTTGAGTGAGTTAGTGGTAGTGGGAGTTGTTAGTGAGAGTTGTTAGTGAGAGTTAGTGCTAGTGTGAGTCAGTTAGTGGTAGTGGGAGTTAGTGAGAGTTAGTGGGAGTGTTTGTTAGTGAGAATTAGTAGTAGTGTGTTAGTGAGAATTAGTAGTAGTGTGAGTTAGCGAGCGAGTGATTTTTCTGTACACTTAACACATTTACACGCAAACACATTCAATACATACATACACTTATCAATAACACTACATACACTCCATACCCCATACCCCCTCATACTACACTCCATACCCCATTCCCTGTAGTCCCATTCCCTTTCATCCCATTTACTCTTATCCCATACCCCATACCCATCCCATACCCATCCCCTAGTTACATTTAGTTTACATATCCTCCTTTTAGTCTTCTTCTTCTTTTGGTTTATTTAAATACTCCTTACCCTCTTTGTTTTTTTAGATCCCTCTCACACTTTCAGCACTTTTTTTGTCTTTTTAGTTCTTTATTTTGACCCCCTTTCATTTCATCACACTCACTTTTTGTTTGATTATTTGGGGTTTAGTTTAGGGAACAGATGGAGGGCAGGCAGGGGAGAGGTAGAGGGGGGAGGAGAGGGAGGGGGAGAGGAACAGGGCAGGAAGGGGGGCAGGAAGGGGGGCAGGAAGCGGGGGTGGAAGCGGTGCGTGGACCCAGCCACTTGGTTCAAGATGAACAAATGGCTGGGCCCAGTGGCGGACAGAGTAGGGCTTCACAGTCCGGGAAACAGAGGGCATTGTCACAGTGGAAGGCCAAGGCGACTAGGGAGGCGAGGTTTTCGATGGAGGAGAAGGAGGCCCTCGTAGAGGCCTATATGGCCAGGTATAGGAGGCTGCAGCACCAGAAGACTACCCCGACTGAGAAGAGGAGGCTCTGGAATGAAATAAGGAATGCAGTCAATGCAGTGGGTAGCCGGAACAGAGATATGGACTCTATAAAACATCGCTACCGGGACTGTAAGATGGATCTCAAGAAAAAGTTAAGCCTGGAGGCCCGACATTCCGCAGGAACCGGTGGCGGCCCTGCCCTGGAAATCGAGTACTGCCGATGGGAGGAAATGTTGCGGCCCAGCATCTCCGAGGTGGATGTAGTCGTATCGGAGGAATTGATACCGGGAACCTGCCATTCTCATCTGACGGTAAGCTCATTGAAGAATAAATTCACATACGAATGTATTTCAAGGGACACTATACGCAAACCTTTACTTTCATGATTGAGGTAGCGAATACAATTTGACAAAACATTCAAATGTACTTATATTACCTAATTTGAATCATTCTTGAGATATATTTTAATGAAGAAATAGCCATGCACACGGTGAAACAATCACAGGAGGCAGCTATATTCAGCTAACAATCAGCATCTTCTAAGCATATTTAGATATGCTTTTCAGCAAAGAATATCCAGAGAATGAAGCTAATTAGATAAGAAAAGTACATTTGAAAGTTGATTATAAATGTATGCTTCTAAATCATGAAAGATAAAACATTGGGTTTCATGTCCCTTTAAGGATCAGATTAATGCTATAACGTTGTTTACACGCATTCAATTACTTTGCGGTTACATCAGTATCTAGGCTATAGGTTAGGTGTGCATTTAAACAGACTGAAAACAAACGCTAAAACATTCAGATTGACCAGAGATATCACAAACACGGTTTAGAAAATGCGGAAATCGTATTGATTGTTAGATTTCAAAGTGGATTAATGATTCTGCATTTGTAATTGTATCGTAAGCTAAGTCATTTAAAGCTTCATTTGCAAATATGCTAATATATAAAAATTTTATTTTTTTAAATATACAGAGTCTGGGGAGGAGGCAGCACAACAAATACAGCCTCCTCCATCTCCCCGGGATGAGAGTGGTGGGGAGGAATTTCCACTTCGGAGGGAAGAGGCCCCCCGTGACGAAGAGGGCACGGAAGCAGATGAAGAGGCCCCGGAAGCAGAGGAGGAGGCCGCGGAACCAGAGGCCCCTCAAGAACCCGCACACCGCCGTGCACGGGCACCCCGCCGTGCACGGGTACCCCGCCAAGCACAACAAGAGGAAATAGCGGAGGTGCGGGTTCTACTGGACTACATAGACCAGATGCGTAACTCCCGGATACAAAATATCGAAGGCCGAACTCGAATTCTTGATGGACAAAACCAAATAATTGAAGGCCAAAACCAAATAATAAACATACCTAATAGAATAGAACAAGGGCAAAACAGAATCATTAATCTACACCAAGAGATGTTTAATTTTTTCCGGGAGGCGCATGCTCGTCTGCCTCCTGGTCCGCCTTCTGCTGCTGGGCCTCCTGCTGCTGGGCCTCCTGCTGCTGGGCCTCCTGCTGCTGGGCCATTTTCTCCTGCCGGCCCATCTTCTCCTGCCGGGCCATCTTCTCCTGCCGGGACATCTCCTCCTGCCGAGCCATCTTCTCCTCTTCAGCCATCTTCTCCTCTTCAGTCATCTTCTCCTCCTCAGCCATCTTCTCCTCCTCAGCCATCTTCTCCTCCTCACCTTGGTCGTCCCAGTACTCTTCCTTCCACTCTTCCCACAACATCTCCAAGGAGAACTCGTCAGAGTCGGCAGTTGCCCCTCCCAGAGCCTCAGTCCCGTGGGAAGAGGGGAAGAAAGAGGAAGTAAGTATTTGTTTTCATGTTTAATGTTTTTTTTATTTAATGTGTAATGGATAGGTATGTGATGATGTGGTTTTCATACACTTGTGGACCACACTCTGTATATAATCTACTTCTATGGGACCGGGTCCATGGAGGCAGATTATTTGCAGAGTGTGGGTTATAAGTGTGTGAAAACCACATCATCATATACCTATCCTTGTTCATGATATTGATTGGTTTCTGTGATGTGATGTCCAAACTGTTTCCCGAATCGCAAACAAAATTACCATTACAATTATCCATGATGGCATATTACTGTGTGAATGCCAATAACACAGCTTAAAGGGACAGTCAGAAAATTATTGATTACAAAGAAAACACTGTATTACGCATTATCAAGTTGGAAACATCAAAACATGGAGAAATACGTGTGACTTATGTGCTTACCCTTGTATCTATGACTATGAAAAATGACCACTTATTTGTTGTTCTGACATAACAACATTTTATATATCAATGATCAATACATGGTAAATAATATGCTGTATGAGCACAAGGTTTTACATATACAAATGCTATCCAAATGCCCTCTAGTGGTCAAATTGTATAATGATTACATGCACTCTTCAAGCTCGAAGAAATGAGCACACGAACCTCATAGGTTTAGCTCGCAAATTAAAATAAACACAGACAAATGATTAATTGGTGAGAAACATTTGATATCATTGATATTACAAAATTGACTTTTAGAATAATGCAAAACATTATTTGTTTTCTAAACTGTCCCTTTAACAAAATTACATATGCTAACATATATTTGAAGATTGTTGGTATATCTACATGTACTTGTTCAAACAATAAATTTGGAGATCAGATTTATATTGACGTGTTAAATAAAGTCTATTTTCTTAAAGAGACATTATTGTGTTAATTTATTTTTATAAAGACATTTATTTTAACAATGAATATGGTTTAAAGTCCTTTTAGGAGTGGGGGGTGAAAATATGCTAACAATAATATATTTGGAGATTAACCAATGTGGAACTCATACATGATACAAAAATAAACATTTGCATTAAAGGGACAGTATACTATATTTTTTACAGAACTGTATGTAATAGACACTAGTAGAAACAACAAGATTAACATATACTGATATCAGTATTACAAAGCTTTAAACACTTTCAAAGAAAATCGGGTTAGCTCTATTGAAAATATAGATGAACCCCCATTACAAACGTAAAACAAGACAATACACCATCATACACAAAATAGGAGAAAGCTGGAGATGGTACTCACATGAAACTTAGAGGCTTGGCGAGGAGTCTGAAAATTACTTACATTTTATTTGAACAGAAGCAAAATGAAACGTGTATTTGTTAAACAATGGACTATCTAACTAGAGAACAAATTAAAAGATTTGATTTATAATGTGAGTGTCTAATGAACCTTTAATAAAATATACAACGAAATTACATTTAGAAGAAGTCGGCATCATATATTTAGCATATGATAAAGATAAATGCATATTGATTACTTTATTCTAACACAATAGCGCATATTTATGAATTAGATATCTTTAACATTAAACACAACAGTCATTTTTCAGAAAAAAGAACATATTGTTGACAAACATATTAAACAACATGGACTATAGAGATTTGCACTTGCCTCGAAATATCACATGCATGAAAACATTTTGCTTTCGTTCGTTTATTCAACCAGACATCCAGCAAAAGAGAATGTGGTGGTCTTTATCAGCTACGGGTCAACAATGTAACATGATGCAAAAAATCCATATTCGCAAGGTTTTTAAAACTGGCTTCATTCACAAACGTGTTTAACGTGCACAAACAAATATTGCGGGACTACGTAATACAATCAGACGTTTTTTTACCTTTGCATGTGACGTCTTAATTAACATGGCGCTTCCTTGATCACGTAAGAACGCCATCCAATAAAAGGCACATTCTTGATCACGTAAGAACGCAAAAAAAAAAAAGGTGCATCCTTGATCGCGTCAAAACGGCATCCAATAAAAGGCACATTCTTGATCACATAAGAACGCAAACCAAAAAAAGGCGCATCCTTGATCGCGTCAAAACGCAATCCAATAAAAGGCACATTCTTGATCACGTAAGAACGTCAGTCAATACAAGGAATCATTGGACAGCCTGGCAGGTGACGTCTTAAGCAACATGGCGCATCCGAGATCGCTGAAAAACCACAGCCAATACAAGGACTCAGTTGACAGCTTGGCATATCTATAAGAAACGTATTTATATTTTAGTAACTAGTATGTGTGTAGATTGCTATCTAGGAATGTCACGAAATCATGAATCATCTTTTCGGACTTGACTGTCCCTTGAAATATAGCTATGGTGTATATCTTTAACATTTAAAAGATACACATGATAAATACATATGCCATTGATGTTTTAAGATATGTTTAGATTGTTTTGGAATAACAATAATGACACATGTATTGATCAAACGTGTCATTTATTCAAGTTGAAATATGGTCAGCCTACCTATAGCCATATATGGGAGGAGAAGTATTTTGTTAACATATTTGTTAAAAAATATTCATCATCTAAAATGTGCGCATTACACACAGAGATTTATTTGGTTACACTTTTACAATAAGATAGAATTGAAAATGAAATACATGTGCTGTCAACATTACAATAAGATTGTTTATTAATAAGATTATATGTCCTTGTTCATGTAAAAAGGACAAAAACGCTTTAGAAATGGAAATACATTCATTAACAATTGTGCTCACCATCACTTAAAGGGACATTATTTTGTTTTTAAAAAGAGGATACACATAGACAATACTATTTCAATAAAATGAACCCTTTACAGGGATTATATCAATCCTCAGATCATTTGTTAAAGGTGCATCAATTCATGCAGAGTTTCTAAATACACACATGGATGTGAAAATTGAAATATACATATATACACAAATAACAATCTATATATACATATATAAAATAATTACTATGCTAATCATAATCATGCAATGATAAAGCTTTGAGAAAAATATATAAAGACAAATAATAAAATTACATTGGAGATGTTAATCTTAAAGTCATTTACAATTGTATTACATATATGATTCTTGAAAATCCATTATTTTTGGTAGGTCCCTTTAAGGATCAACCAGATAAACTAGAGCTTCCAATCAATAAAATGAAGAATGAGGACAAAGAATCATGCAATGACATATCTTTTATTAGTATGTAAGAAAACATCAACAACGTTTATAAATAATCTTATAAAAATAAGGAATATTTGAGCCATATGACAAGGTAACAGAGTGCATCACAGTCCATGAAGAGAGTTGCCAAGGGCCAGCATAGCCCCATTGGAGACATATGACAAGGTAACACAGTGCATCACAGTCCATGAAGAGAGTTGCCAAGGGCCAGCATAGCCCCATTGGAGACATATGACAAGGTAACAGAGTGCATCACAGTCCATGAAGAGAGTTGCCAAGGGCCAGCATAGCCCCATTGGAGACATATGACAAGGTAACACAGTGCATCACAGTCCATGAAGAGAGTTGCCAAGGGCCAGCATTGCCCCATTGGAGACATATGACAAGGTAACACAGTGCATCACAGTCCATGAAGAGAGTTGCCAAGGGCCAGCATAGCCCCATTGGAGACATATGACAAGGTAACACAGTGCATCACAGTCCATGAAGAGAGTTGCCAAGGGCCAGCATAGCCCCATTGGAGACATATGACAAGGTAACAGAGTGCATCACAGTCCATGAAGAGAGTTGCCAAGGGCCAGCCTAGCCCCATTGGAGACATATGACAAGGTAACAGAGTGCATCACAGTCCATGAAGAGAGTTGCCAAGGGCCAGCATAGCCCCATTGGAGACATATGACAAGGTAACACAGTGCATCACAGTCCATGAAGAGAGTTGCCAAGGGCCAGCATAGCCCCATTGGAGACATATGACAAGGTTACACAGTGCATCACAGTCCATGAAGAGAGTTGCCAAGGGTCAGCATAGCCCCATTGGAGACATATGACAAGGTAACAGAGTGCATCACAGTCCATGAAGAGAGTTGCCAAGGGCCAGCATAGCCCCATTGGAGACATATGACAAGGTAACACAGTGCATCACAGTCCATGAAGAGAGTTGCCAAGGGCCAACATAGCCCCATTGGAGACACATGACAAGGTAACACAGTGCATCACAGTCCATGAAGAGAGTTGCCAAGGGCCAGCATAGCCCCATTGGAGACATATGACAAGGTAACAGAGTGCATCACAGTCCATGAAGAGAGTTGCCAAGGGCCAGCATAGCCCCATTGGAGACATATGACAAGGTAACACAGTGCATCACAGTCCATGAAGAGAGTTGCCAAGGGCCAGCATAGCCCCATTGGAGACATATGACAAGGTAACACAGTGCATCACAGTCCATGAAGAGAGTTGCCAAGGGCCAGCATAGCCCCATTGGAGACATATGACAAGGTAACACAGTGCATCACAGTCCATGAAGAGAGTTGCCAAGGGCCAGCATAGCCCCATTGGAGAAATATGACAAGGTAAAAGAGTGCAACAGGCACAACAATAAACATAAAAAAAGGCCAAATGGCAACCATAAAAACAAACATCAACATGTGGACGGAGGATTCTTATCAGCGCCCTTGGAGCATCTCCAGATCCTCCACTTACTGGTCATCCCCTTCATCATCCTGTGCCTGTCCAGCTACAGATTCAAGCATAGAGTTCCACCGCCTCATCTGACGTAGAGTCATATGCTGAACCTGTAGCTGGGCCTGCATGGTGTCGGCCATCCCTCTCAGGACAGCTGCGTTCCTCAACACGGCCTGCTCTACGCGTGCTAGACCTTCTAGCATGAGCCATGTTGGGTCACAGCCTAAAATAAAGAAAAAAAACAAATATTAATGATAATTACACAACAGACAAAATAAAAAGCAAAGATACATTGTCATCATAAAGACAAATCATTCTTTATATTAATTTGTTGACATTGATTATTTACACATGAAATATGTTATTCAGACAGACCTAAACCATTAAATGGACATTTTAATCCAACATGTTGTCCCCTTTAATTGGTTTTTGATGATCCACTTTTACAGCTTGAGTGTCTAAAATCTTGTAAAAGGATTTACATTGTACTTACATTAGCAATTTAAAGATTTTTGTTATACTATGGTAGGCACACCTATCCTTAAACATTTTGGCGTTGAGGACAAGCTGTGTAAACATAGCAACCAGAAGAAATTACATTCCCACTGGGTTATACAAGAGATAATGTATGAACATTTGTACATACATTGTTGGATCCAAATAGTGGTGATTGGTATATGTAGTGATATCAAATTAAAGGGACAGTAAACCTAAATATTTTAGTTACTGATTCAGATAGAGCATGACATTAAAAAGAATTATTAATTTACTCGTATTCTTTAAATTTTAGAATTCTCTAGCTATATTTTAAATGCAAGAATGTAAGTTTATAGGGCAGGCCATTTTTGGTTATCAACTTTGGTTGTCCCTGCTGATTGATGGATACATTCATCCAACAATAAAGAAATGATGTCCATATTTTATTGGAATAAAAAACAATATAGGCATTTCTTTGTTTCAATAAAGATAGCAAGAGAATGAAGAATAATTGATAAGAGTAGTAAATTATAAATTTGATTAACATTGCATGCTCTATTTGAATCACAATTGAAAAATTGTCATTCAGTGTACCTTTAAGTATCTTATAATGTTGATTTTGAATGATACTTACAACTGTGCCTGGGAAGGACAATGAAGGTTGAGACAGGGGGGAGGGATGGGATTGGGTTGTGGAGGGATGGGATTGGGTTGTGGAGCGATGGGATTGGGTTGGGGAGGGATGTGCTGCTGCTCTGGGGTAGCCCATACAGCTGGGGAGTGGTGAGTTGGGGGCTGGGCAGATGGGGTAGCTGTACGGGCCAAAAGACGGGGAGAGCGGCGAAGAGGGACAAAGGTGCGTTTTTTTGGAGGGATAGGACAGGACAAATGGGAAGGGCCGGGAGGGGCAGGGGGCTGGGCAGGGGACTGGGCAGGGGGCTGGGCAGGGGACTGGGCAGGGGGCTGGACAGGGGGCTGGGCAGGGGGCTGGGCAGGGGACTGGGCAGGGGAGGAACAATGATGACCAGAAGCGGAGGATCCATCTGAAATAAATATAATAAATATATTAACATCTCATACATCATGAAATCAAATCAACGCATTTCAACTTGATTATGTTTGCAATATACTTAGAAGTGTGTTTAAATTTCTAAACAATGATGACATGAGGATATGGTATGCATATAGGCACTCAGATGAATAGCAATGACTGTCTGTACAATTCTAAAATTATTATTGTGGTTTGCCCTAGAATATGCATGTGACATCATGACGGCATGAATTTCAAATCCAAATATTTAAACAAATCCAAGCATATCTTCATGATGCCTGATATATAAAGGGGGCAGTAGTGTATTTGAACAGACAAATAATATTCCTTTTTTAAAGTGCAAAAGCTGTAGACTTTGAATGTATTCAATAAAATGATTTCCAATAAAGCAACATGTTGGAAACATTTTAGATATATTTCACATACCATCAGACTTCAAGGGAGTCTCTTCCTCCTCCGTCCCACATGTTAAATCAATCTCTGTAAAACATAACATGTTGTGTACACGTTAAGATCAGATATTATAACATATGTTACTGTTTCTCAAAGACACACATCAATGTTGCATTAAAGATATACACACCCAAAGTTATGATTTACATCATTTTGATGGAGCATACAAATGACATTAGATTTGTTATTCTCAATGATTCATATTTTCGATGTATTGTTTGTATTAATTTTAAAATCATAAAAGCATAGTACATAGAACATTTAAGATTTCTCATGTGTGTATCACTTGATGACTGTTGTCAAAAATGAACATATGTTATACATCTTCTGAATAACAAAGGTGTAGACTAAGAAAGTTTTAATTATTAATCTTTCAATATTCAAAGAAAATGAATATATAATCAGAGGAGTAAATTATATGTTTGTTTCAAATGTTATGCTTCATCAGAATCATGCTCATAATATTGATTACCAATACACCTTCAATGACATATAAATGAGTCAATGGACTTACCAGAAGACCGCAAATGCGGCTCTGTGTCAGTGCTGGATTCCTCAGGGCTCCCCACACCAACTCTCTCTATGAATGATATAGATATATATTAGTGAACATATTTGGGATATCACTAAATCACATCTGTATCGATTTATAAGAATAATAAACTTGAAAATGTGAAGAATAGAGCAGTCATTATAAAAAAAAATGCTTGATTGAATCAAGGTGATTCTGTAAAAAATTATGTATTGAACATATGTTTAATTTCTGACTATATTAGACATCAAACTCATCTCATACAATGATATTGCATATCTAAATATACCCATTGATCAATGTTCTTAAAAGAATACACACAAACCACATTTTGAATAACAGCTGTTGACAAATATAAACAAAGACATGTGGCACATCGAGCCATTTGTGCAATGTACAGTAATCTTGTTTAGGATACAACACATATTGATCACAATACCAAACCAAATTGATTAGTACAAATATGTAATCATGGTGCTGTTAGAGTATGCTTATATCTATAAAGTAACTCCAACAGTGAATATGTGAATTATATATCAATATTGTCTAATCTAAAGAATGTAAGGATTAATGAATATATTGTTTATTAAAGGGACACTGACATGATTTATTTCAATCATTGATTTCACTGTTCAAACTGTTCCAAATGATTTAACATTGACTCCTATTATAATTTTAATGTTGCTACATTTTAATCTTAAAGGCAGATAAGCAATATTGGATTCAATAAATATTGTTTGTTGAAGGTATCCACCAATCATCAATAAAAAATTAAGCTGCAGATAAACGTACATTCTTGATTTTAAAATACATTTAGCAATAGAATATTTCACATATGATTATAGTATTATATTTAAATGTTGCCTAATATTGCATGCTCTATCTGAATGACAACATTAATAATTTTAGCTCAGTGTCCCTTTAATATAAAAATATATTGATTTGACAAGGTTGGTGTTAATGAATTCTCTACTCCATATGTTGATGTAATGAATGGGATTGAGCATGCAATTCGAATCTAATATGTTATTTAAGGATATCCTAAGAATTATTTAATTTTCATCTATTAAAGGGACATGAAGCTCTAAATGTGTAATTGTATACTTTTTTAAACTATGTACTACTGTTATCTGAACACATGATTTTAACTTTTGTAAATATGCCAATTTATGCATAGAAAAACAGCCGGATAATACCAGTAATGCATTGTTTAACCTAAACCAAAATCCTTTTTTTTTTTAAGAACTAAAACAATAGACTGAACCAATGTAGCTCATAAAATGTTTAAACAAAACAATAAAATCACGTTTACAAATAATTCTATGTTAAATTTAGTTGGCATGTCCCTTAAATGACGTGATCAATTTCAAAAATGGAATCTATATTTTTAAAATATAAACATATGCAAAATTGTGTGTATTTTTTAAAAATGTATACAAATAAGATTAAGCAATACACAAGGGAAGTATATAAATTGGACATTCAAAGAATCTTACATTAAAATTAAGACATCCAGAATAGATGGGATATCTTAAATTCCAAACAAAATCAGAGTAGTCTTACAATGTAATCCTATTTTTTGGTTTTATTTATTCTTATTTGCAAAAAGTTTTAAAATCCATTTTGCAGATACATATAAATATTGAACAATGTGGATTTAGTATGTAATGTTCTGTCCATGTTTCTAAGACAAATGTCAATTAAAATGAGACATACCATACTGTGACAAGCCCTGCCTTGAGGATCCAGCACCAACATCCAGATCTGTAATATATTAAATGAGGATTGGATATCATTAATACAAATCATGCCATGTTTTAAATCTTTACATTATTAGCAAATCAATTTAAAAATATTAATCCTTTGGTAGTCCCATGAGTTAATTGTTTCCTCAATTCAATTCATGATAAATATATCCTGTACTCTTATTTTCAATCAGTTGTGTTGTTTACTGTAGCTTTAATTATTTTTTGGTGTTATTTCATTCTCATCAATTCATGGGCATATGTTATAATTTATTTGTATTCTTCTTTTTTTATTATGTATAATATTGAAAATAAGAATACTGTATTCTTCACATATATAATAATTCACATTTCATTTTGACCAACATGTGTAAAGCAATGCCACTTACAGCAAACCCATGTTAACGTGTATGCGAAATTCCATTTTCGCTATCATTGCGCAATGATTCAAAACGGAATTACGCATCCGTCATTTAACCAACATGTGTAAAGCAATGCCACTTACAGCAAACCCATGTTAAGGTGTATGCGAAATTCCATTTTCGCGATCATTGCGCAATGATTCAAAGCGGAATTACGCATCCGTCATTTGACCAACATGTATAAAGCAATGCCACTTACAGCAAACCCATGTTAACGTGTATGCGAAATTCCATTTTCGAGATCATTGCGCAATGATTCAAAACGGAATTACGCATCCGTCATTTAACCAACATGTGTAAAGCAATGCCACTTACAGCAAACCCATGTTAAGGTGTATGCGAAATTCCATTTTCGCGATCATTGCGCAATGATTGAAAGCGGAATTACGCATCCGTCATTTGACCAACATGTATAAAGCAATGCCACTTACAGCTAACCCATGTTAACGTGTATGCGCTATTCCATTTTCGCTCTGTGACGCATATTCTGTATAGCGCAAGAAACATCATTCCGATTTCATGTGTCACTAATATAAAATCAGATATCTAAACATCATATGTAGTGTATGTTGTGAGATCTGTATAGGTTTAGTATCTGACTATATACACATTTTTTTTTAAATAAAAAAATATTAAGATATTATATGAAGTTGGATAATTACCTGGTTCAGATTCTCCATCTCCTCCCAGGCCACCGGATGGAGAAGCAGCTGCCCTGGCCCCCGCGTCAGGACTTTCAGATCCCGCAGCTGGGAGGGAACTAGAGGAGGCCGAGGATGGCAAGGATCGAAATCTTTTGGGGACCCGGAGATTGAGGAGCTCGCATAAAGTCACCTCATAAGGGAGTAGGTACAGTTTCCGCGGGGCCTCTCTTTTGCCCCCTCTTTTACGGGCTTTTACCCAGTCCCTTATGAGGTTGACTTTTTTTGTTAAGCGCAACCTCATATCTCCGAATCTCCTCATGATTTGATCCTGCCTCCTCTGGACGTCACACACCAATCTAACCGCATTGGTGATACACTCCCAGTGGGCCTTCTTAACATGTGCATCTGTCAACCTCCTCTTGTTCCCAAACAGCTGGGGATAAAAGTCCTTGACAGCGTGGACCAGTGCAGCGCTCTCCTCCTTGGTGAACCTGGGAGCTGACATGCCTGCTCGGTTTGATACTAATATAATATATAAATATATAAATATATATACTGCCTGCAGGCATTAGAGAACTGACAAAGATGGCAACGTGTAATGGACTTTTATATGGTGAAGTAAACATGAGATGCACCATGGGACAAGTTATCTGTACATCTGATTGGATAAAAGTTTGAAATATAGTTAGAATGTCTGTGAGACCATCATGACTCAAGTTGTGTTTGTGTGATGAACTCTAATTGGCCATTCCTTAATGTTTCATATCATAGTAACTTCCTTACACATACCTCCTGGTGGTGCTGTAACTTCATTTTTCATGTAGACTTATTTGTAACTCATGGCCCTGTCATGCGGATATGTGAGACGCAGATTTAATATCCGTGATCCGTTAAATATTACTGATTAAATTCTCTTTAAAATCTAATACTGTCACATTATTAAATGTTGTAGACATTTCTCGGTTTAATAACGGTCTGTTTCTTTAATACAAATACACATTTAATATTGTATGTCTTTATTGTTCATAAAATCTATTTCTTGACTTATTGTGAAGTATTGATATTGCTCTATTAAATGTATTTCATAATGCACATTGATTGTGTGCTATTGCGTGACATTAGACTCTAATGTTTAAAGATGCTAATCTGGTGTTTCAAGATGCGTTTCCCACGCAATATTTCTGAATGTTCAAATTCAGGTTATAATGTCAGTAACTTGGATAATCTGTTTATAAATGTTAAACTACAGGTTTGTTTGTTATTAGTAAATAAACCTCGAGCTTGTATTTGTCTGAAGTGCTCATATATGTTATTGTGCAATGGCGTCTTTATTTTTAAATAGACATTACAAACAAACAATTGTATCAAATGATCTGTAGAGATAGAAAATTGTTTAGACTTTAAAATGTAAATCAATTTATCTTAGTATTTAGTTATCCTCAACAGAAGAAATTTAAATGCACATGGTTGAGCCAATCACATAAGGCATCTCTGTGCATCCACCAATCTTCATCTACTGAGCCTATCTCGATATGCTTTTCAAGCAAAGTATGTCAAGATAAGAAGAGAAGTAAATACACTCTTTAAATCTCTTAAAGGGACACTGTCCAAACAAATTTAGCGTTCATGATTCAGATTGAGCATGAAATGTTAAACAACTTTATAATTTAATCCGATTCTCAAATGTTAAGAATTATCTTGTTATCTTTCTTTGCAAATCAATAATGATATTTTAGATTACGGACAATTGTTTCAAAAAACCTGGGTTGTCCTTGATGATTGTTGGATAAATTAATCCAACCAAAAAAAACAAGTTCTTTCCAGAGTACTGAAGCAAATAAATTATCTATTTAATGCCTTATTTTTAAAGTAATGATAGCAACATCACAAGGAGCATTCATAATATGAGACAATTTTTAAAGTTGCTTAAAATAGAATACTCATTCAGAATGTATAAATCATTAATTTTTTAACTGTCTCCCTTTAAGTATATTTTGAGTTCATGTCCCTTTAAATAAACATTTCACAATAATGCTTAAAATATCAGAAACCTAGGCACCATCCTTTTGCTAAATTAGTATAACATATGAGTAAAGCAAATTTAGATTAACTTCTGGATTGTTTTACACACTGACTGAAATATATATTGTAAAGGAGGTATTTTGGAGTCTTCAGCTTAGAGGGACATTAAGCTATCTGTTATGTATGCATTTTGGATAAGATTATAATATTTGAACAACTTAATATGTTTTGGTATTCAATCATTAGATTGTAATAATATATATTCTTGGATTAAATACATATCTACATAGGCTATTTTGATGCTGATTGTTGGTTGCGCATAGATGCCTTATGTAATTGACTAAGATATGTGCATTGATGTATTTTTTTAAAAGTATATTTAAAGACTGAATGTAATTCTATAGTACTTTCTAAATATGTTTAAATTCTTTTATGAATTATTGAAAAATCAATACACAATATACTTTGTGAATGTCCCTTTAAGGACCAAAACATTTGGAATGTTGATTTAACATTGTCAAAATAAACTAAAGGGGAATGAAAATTATATATAGATATGTGATGTCTAACCCAAGAGGTAAGATTTTAAAAACTACATAATATTAATAACTATAGTTAAATGACTCCACTAGAAAATTAAATCGATTAACCTGGCATCCAATAACTAGCTTGTGAAAAATATCAAGTTAAATGACCTACCATTTATAAAAGTAAAAATTAAAATAATTTTGAAAATAATGTTTTGAGATACCTAAGGAAGATACAAAATCTTATAAAATTAATTTTACATTCAACAACACTGTCACTTTAACGTAATTGAACCACTTCCCCTTCTTAAAAGTGAAAACAAATAATTTATGACAAATTTTGACTACATATCTGAAATTATTTTAACATCTAAGAATTTCCAAAGAAAAGCATCGATGGATCTCACTCCCCAATTAATGTTAAAAAAGATAGTTTAATGTAATATTCTCGGAATCAGTGGATTTTATAAAATTAATGCATTATTTGATCTTATGCATGTGCTTGTCAAATAGCCAACTACCAGTCATGGGAGTCAAATTGTTTTTTATTGACAGATTATATGGATATTTATTATAATCTGTTCAAAAGAGTGTATTTAATAATAAAATGTTTATTATTACCATTTAAAAAATTAAAAGTTTCTGAAACAAAAACAAAAAAATATTCCTGGAAGTCATCAGATGACAATCTGAAATAAAAAAACAAAAATTTAACAAAGTTAATACACACGTTGTCAAATATTCATAAAATACATTTACAATCATCTTGTGTCTATGCTCTAACTTTGTTCAACATTTTTTAAAGATATTTATTAATTACATTTAAAAAAATAAAAAAAAAATAAACATACACCATTATATTGTGTAATAAAAAATAAATTTAAATATCTGAATTTCTAATTATACATAATAATGTATATCACATTTAAATAATATATATGTATGCTGAACATAAATGTAATATTTCATGTCCATTCAAATACCTCTATATCAACTATAATATGTATTCCTTTTTCTGATTGTGATCCCTAAATATCTAATGATGAAATAAGTATGACTAATGTATGTAAGCTACCAATAATCAACATTCTTCCTGTGATTCTTAACTAGCATGCATTGGTACACCAACCTGGATAATGCATGGTCTTTGAAAGTCAATTCAGGGGTAAACAGTTGATCTTCAATAGGTGTCTTATTCATCAGTTCATAAAATAGAGGACTGTGAAATACCATCTAAAAAAGTAAAATCATCTAAGTGTCTGATTCTGATCCCTAAATATCTAATTAAGAACTAAATATGACTAATATATGTAAGCTACTAATATTCAACATTCTTCCTGTGATTCTTAACTAGCATGCATTGGTACACCAACCTGGATAATGCATGGTCTTTGAAAGTCAATTCAGGGGTAAACAGTTGATCTCCAATAGGTGTCTTATTCATCAGTTCATAAAATAGAGGACTGTGAAATACCATCTAAAAAAGTAAAATCATCTAAGTGTCTGATTGTGATCCCTAAAAATCTAATTAAGAACTAAATATGTCTAATGTATGTAAGCTACTAATATTCAACATTCTTCCTGTGATTCTTAACTAGCATGCATTGGTACACCAACCTGGATAATGCATGGTCTTTGAAAGTCAATTCAGGGGTAAACAGTTGATCTTCAATAGTTGTGTTATTCATCATTTCAAAAATAGAGGACTGTGAAATACCATCTAAAAATTAGAAAATCATCTAAGTGTCTCCAATAGGATGCCTCCACAGCCTTATTCTATCAAATAGTTGGCACTTACCATGTGAACATGTCTTTGTATGGTTTTCAAGGTCAGCAGATTGGAAAGATAAAGCCAGACATGATCCCATTGGTATACTTCAATTTCAATCTTGTCTTTTTCCACTGTCAGTCTGGGCAATCTTCACTGTCAGGCTTCTAATTCTTCCCTTTCAGCCTTTAGATTAAGTCAGCTCCCTAATGGCAGAAAAAGTTTAAGAAAAATTACTACAAGTGTGTGAATCAGTTCTGTACCCCTCTCCCACCCCCCATTTCAGAATAAATTTCTGTCACTAGCTTACTAAGCGTGTGTAGCATCTTGTGTTATGTTCTATCAAGTGTGAAGATGAGTCATATTGAGCAGAACAAACCTCTAATGTGTGACATTGAACCATAGTCATGCTAGAGGATCCCTTTCTGAGTATTTACATTTTAAGTAATGTGTAAACTAAATACTAGTTTAGAAAATGTATGTCATATGATGTATTTGTGTACAATTCATGCCAGCAACAGTCCATACATTTATACTTACCAGCTGATGTCCTCTTTAAAAACCAGGTGGCAAAGACTCGCTACAGGACCCAATGCCCAGAGCATCACCTATATTAATAAATGAAACACATTTTTAGCATTTGATGAACAATCCTAACATGTTTGCACAATTCTCTACTTGTCATTTATTGACAATACTCCAGTCTAACTTCTATTCTTTACCGTCTAAAGTGGCGGTTGATGATGTCTGCTCTGACATTGAGCCCCTTGTCCCGGAATGGCCCCTCTAGAACAGGATCATCCTCCTCATCTCTGAGGAGGTTTCGGTCCGCCGGGACGGCCTGCAGCATCCCAGCCCGCTGTGCAATATTATACAGGACGCTACAGGCTACAACAATCTTAGCCACCTTCTTTGGGTTGTACTGGAGGGCTCCTCCCGACCTGTCCAGGCACCTGAACCTCATCTTCAGGAGCCCGAACATCCGTTCAACCACCGCCCTGGTTCTCTTATGAGCCCTATTGTAGCGCTCCTCAGACACATCAGTCGGGCTACGCAAGGGGGTAATGAGCCAAGGCCGGCTCATGTACCCAGAATCACCTATAAATTATGAACAGAACATAATTCTAACAGAATCCTCAAAATAGTATTTGGAGTCCAATAAAATTTTTTGTACACGATAATCCAGTAACAAATGTTTTTTTTTAAATTAAAAAATCTAGTTCAATATTATTCTCTATCTTCCCATTTCATCTAAGACATGCTACATATGCATATTTCTCCTAAATCAAGCCTTGTGTAAAATGCAAACTACATGGTTACATTGCATTCTCTATCTGAGCATTTAAGGTAAGACATGCTACATATCTGCATTGAACTAAAAGACATTAGCGGAAAGAGACAATGACATGGTTAAATTGCATTAGCTAATATCTTCCCATTTCAGCTAAGACATGCTACATATGCGTATTTCTCCTAAACCAAACCTTGTGTAAAATGCAAACTACATGGTTACATTACATTCTCTATCTGAGCATTTAAGGTAAGACATGCTACATATCTGCATTGAACTAAAACTAGACATTAGCGGAAAGAGACAATGACATGGTTAAATTGCATTAGCTAATATCTTCCCATTTCAGCTGACATGCTACATATGCGTATTTCTCCTAAACCAAACCTTGTGTAAAATGCAAACTACATGGTTACATTGCATTCTCTATCTGAGCATTTAAGGTAAGACATGCTACATATCTGCATTGAACTAAAACTAGACATTAGCGGAAAGAGACATTGACATGGTTAAATTGCATTAGCTAATATCTTCCCATTTCAGCTAAGAAATGCTACATATGCGTATTTCTCCTAAACCAACCCTTGTGTAAAATGCAAACTACATGGTTACATTACATTCTCTATCTGAGCATTTAAGGTAAGACATGCTACATATCTGCATTGAACTAAAAGTAGACATTAGCGGGGAAAAAAAAATGGTTAAATTGCATCCTATAGCTGAACATTACGCTAACATTTTAAAACTACAGTGGCAATTGTCAAACTAATTAACCATGTTGTGCACAAATACTCACCAACGAGATAACCAGGGGGCATTTGTCTTTCCTCAAACGGTGTCCACAGGGACGACAGAGAGAGGATGCGGGCATCATGACTAGCCCCTCCAAAATTCACACACACATGCATAATCCTCATCCGTGCGTCACAAACATACTGCACGTTGAGGCTATGAAAATGTTTGCGATTTCTGAAGGGCAAGTTATCAATTGGAGCATGCAGCGCAATGTGGGTACAATCTATGGCTCCCAAGACATTGGGCAATTCAGCAATATCAAAGAATTCCCGCTTCAGGCGCCTCCAATCACCATCATTCTGTGGGAATCCTATGTATTGCTTACTGATACGTACCATGGCGTCCAGAAAGTTATCAAACAACACAGAGAATGTACCTTGAGCCAGGCCATGCATGTACAGTTCTCCGGATTGAAAACTCCCGGAGGCCAGGACGTATAGACAGCTTAGCATCTTACTCATGGCGGGAACAGCAGTCCTTATTCTTATACGTGGCTCCAAATGAGGTTTAAGAAGATCGTAAAGGCCAATGAGCTGTTCGCGATCGAGCCGATACTTATCATAAACCTCAAAGTCGCTCCTGTTTTCCAGGGTGGGTCTCACCCTGTAGACAGGAGGACCTCGAACCAGACGACCCCTTCGTCTCAGTCTGAGCCGCCGAGGCTGCCTGATTTGACCAACAGCTAGTTCGCCAATAGCAGCACCAGCAGCGTCTACCATGTCATCGTCATCCATCTTTCAAAACAGCGTAACAAGGTATGCACTTGATCTGATGTGGATCACAAGTGATGCTTTGGCCATGTTGTTTGGGGGATTTATAGTACAATTAGTCCAATGGTAGTGATTTTGTAATGATTGCTGATTGTATTCACTTGTTTGTATGTGAGCGGCGTGAATGCTTTCACAGTGGGCGTTTTTTTGTTGTTTGCTGAAATGTTGTTTTCCAACAATGAATCTCAATGTGAAAGTGTCAAATATCACACATACAGTGCATGTTTGTAATGTTTGATCATATGCGTAATCAATATTTCTTAAACGCGATCTTATAGTAACAAGCACACGTCCAGGCTAACATGAATGAAAGTGCATAGTTGTGTATAATGTGCATCGAATGTGATCGATCAATGTTGCTGCAACATTGTTTGTAAACGATAAAGTAACATCTGCCATCTGTAGTATTGTATATATAAGTGATTGCCGAGCTGTCAATATTGTATGCGTCCCTTTAAAATCGCAATAATAATTCCGAACTTCCCGTCTGCCATCTGTAGTAATGTATATATAAGTGATTGCAGAGCAGTCAATATTGTATGCGTCCCTTTAAAATCGCAATAATAATTCCGAACTTCCCGTCTGCCATCTATAGTATTGTATGTATAAGTGATTGCCGAGCAGTCAATATTGTATGCGTCCCTTTAAAATCGCAATAATAATTCCGAACTTCCCGTCTGCCATCTGTAGTATTGTATATATAAGTGATTGCCGAGCTGTCAATATTGTATGCGTCCCATTCAAATGGCACTAATACTGAATAACTTCCGGCTGTCATCTGTAGTATTGTGTATATAAGTGATTGCTGAGCTGTCAATATTGTATGCGTCCCTTTCAAATGGCACTAATGCTGAATAACTTCCGGCTGTCATCTGTAGTATTATATATATAAGTGATTTGCGATCTGACAATATTTATTAATTGTCCCATTCAAATCTCCCTAATAATGCTGTTCCAAACTGTTGTTTACGTATATGTTGTATTGTAGTATTGAGTGTTAAAGTTCCGAAAGGGGCGGTACAGTCGTGAATCTGTGATGTGTATGGTTGAATCTTCAAATGACGTCATCATATTATTAACCTGCCTATGTAGTTCTGAAATCCTCATTGTGTTGTTGTATTGTGCTACATTGTTATTGTGTGCTGAATAAAATCTAAATGTGTGCTTTGTGGTTGCGTGATGGGTGATGCATTTTATGTACATGTACGTATATATTGTGATTGTGTCCCACATATGCCTACTTGTATATAGCGGTCTGGCATTGTTGTTCCTTCCCATAAAGTGACATCTGTAATCTTGTGTAATGATGTTCTTGTTGTTCTTGTTGTACGTAATTCCTAATGGTTTCTGGTGATGGAATCATGATGTTAAAAGTACAGTAAAATCCATATGTTCTGTTTTGTGATTCCTCGAGAGAATGTAATGTGTTTTTCCCCCATCATTTGAATGCACATGTATGAGTGAATGTTAAAAGTAATGTATGTGCATCCATGACTGATCATGTGTTAAGCCTATGTAGATATGCTGTTGCTGCAAGCATATGAGTTGAATAACTGAAATGCAATAATAAAGGTAAATGAGAATTGTTTCCCATTGTGTAGTGTTTGTGAATCCTGAAAAGTTGACATTATTTTTGTGTCCGTTTAAATGTAATATTTTGTTCAAAAAAGTTTTTTACTAGTGATGTTGATTTGTAGTTGATGTAATATAAAAGTCTGAAACAATTTAATGGTGTTGTGAATATTCAATAAGTAAAATCCAGAAATCCACCATAGGGAAATAGTCATTTCTTGATCTATTTATCATAGCTGTGTCTAACGCATAAAAGCATGTATTTTCTAGTGCTGGTATTTGGAGTTTTTCTGTCTACGCTATTTGCGTGCATTAGGGAAATGTGGGTTTCGCGTGCACGAGCACGTCTTCCCAATAGAAGTCAATGGAGGCTCTAAAAATTGGTCATTTTTTTTTTCTAAGACTGGTTTTCCTCGTAAAGTGAGTGACGTCATGATCTTGTGTTAAAAAGTAACTAAATCGTGTTCTTTTTGTAATAAATAAATATTTTTTGTATGTCATGTGATGTATATTGTTTGTATGCATCGATGAGTGTATATTTGTGATAATGTTATTAGTTAGATGTAGGTATATGAGGGTCAATGGGAAAATGGATTTGTGTAGTTTTTTTTCTAACACCCGAGATCTCGCAACTTTGATCCTTTGTATTTTGTTGAAAAATTATTAAATCTGAAAAATAAATATAGTGTAGTGCTTGTATGATTGTAAGTGTACTTTGTGTAATATTTGTTTTGTGATTTGTGAATGTTTATTTTGTCGGTATATGTTTACTACTGGGTCTGAGGTGTCGGTAGAAATTTGAGCGTTGGGTGATTTTTGAGTGTCGGTAAATGAACTCTAAATACCGGAGTCCGTAAGAAACCAGCGTTAGGGGCCTCTAACGCTGGTTTTCACGGCTAACGCCAAACTCCATATCTAGGCCATAGATAGTAATGTAATTAAAAAAATGTATGGTCTAAAAAAAGTAGCATAAAACTAAAAGAATTTAAAACATATTGGCACAAATAACAAGTGGCGTGCTAACTGCACTCAAGTTAAATAATCAGTGTGGCTGGGTTAGCACTGGTATTGCAAATTGAAAAAAAAGTTAGCGGGAGAGCAAAAGACTCAAGTGCGCTAACTTCAGGACTTCAGATATATTGTGCTAACTCCATACTGTGGCCTCTATTTATCAAGCTGTCAACCGCAAATACCCTGGAATTCTGCAGCGTATTTGTGGCAATGATTACGTCACTACAGATGTTTCAAATGCAAGTACGGCACAATCTGACTACTTTTGCTAGTTATAAAAAACTAGCAGGTACGCTCAGCACTTTTCCGGCCCAGCATACCTGGTTTTCAATCCGCCGCCCTGGAGGTGGCGGATGACATAGGAATCAATGGGAGTCTGACAGCAGCGAAAGCTCATGTTTGCTGCTGCCCCATATCCCATTGATTCCTATGGTAAATGTCTACACCTAACACCCTAACATGTACCCCGAGTCTAAACACCCCTAATCTGCCCCCTCCTACACCGCCGCCACCTACTTTATACTTATTAACCCCTAAACCGCCACACCCGGAGCCCACCGCTACTCTAATAAACTTCTTAACCCCTAAACCGCCGTTTACGGACCCCGCCACAACTAAATAAAGTGTTTAACCCCTAAACCGCCACTCCCGGAGCCCACCGCCACCATTTCTATACTGACTATATGCTACTCCAAAAATTTAGAAACTCACTGAGTTCTTAATATCACATTTCATAATATTTTAAAATGTTCTTTTGGAGCATCTTTCTGCTTATTAGTCTACTTACCTTTTATGTACAAGCATACAGGTATTTTTGCTTAAATGTAAGTGTTAGACTTTTTAGCAGCATGCTATATTTTCATCCCCCAGCAGAGGTGCAATGCATCTAAAGTATAAAGTATGACGTATGAACCACAGCTGAATAACGCCCTGACAAAGCCCGGTCTGAATTACAGACGAGCGGGTGAAACGTGTGTCGGCATTGGCTAGGCTGACCAGGTCATGTGATGCACGCAAGTACCGCAACTGTTTGGTCCCGGTTATAGAGATCCTTGCCTGAATGAAACCACACAAGAAAGAGACAAGCGTGGAGTTACTTGGACATTCAGGATAAAGTTTTCAAAAGCAAGGTCGTATGAACTTACAAATGTTGAAACCCAAGAGATAAAGTAGCCAGTCATTATACTTGGCAATACCCACTTTGGATGGGTCTCCCTATAGAGGGAATCTTCGTTTGTTAAGTCACAATTGTTACTGATATGGCTATGTGTGCAGTTTTTGACATGATCAATTGAAGTTTGGATGAACAGGTCTCTGCTTGGGATCATACATTTCTTGCTAAGACTATGTACTAATGAACTCGCTCTTGCTTATGCTTGCTAAACCTTGCAACACTTACATGCTGCCTGCACCTTGCTTTAACAACCCTGCATCTTGCCTTATGGCTTTATTTCTGAGCTATGCATGTATGAAACAATGTTGCTATATGAAATAACAAGTGTAAAACTTCAGTACTTGTAACTTTTTGCACGTTTGTCTTGTTATGTACATATTTAGAGGGTCCACTTGCCTGACTACTTAGATCCCAAATACGTACCTGCACAGCGCTATACCCCCCAAACCTAGGGGTGCTGTGAGCAACAGGGTGTAGTTAGACTAGAGGTGGTCTCCCTTAATATAACAAATTATTTGTACTTACAAACATATACTGTATCTATAAGTATAAGACTATTAGTCTAAACTTTTTCACAGATCTTGCATTTTTAGCCTCTTAGATCCCATTTATTACCTGCCCAGGATATACCTCCTAGTCTTATTAATAGGGGGTTCTGTGTGCAGCAAGGTGTAGCAGGCTAACATACTTCTGTGATTTCTGTGATATACTTGAGGTACTCAGATTGTTTACTCATGCCGTACTTGCATGTACCCCTGACCGATCAGGTTTAATTTTATCATCAATGGGTTTGAACTGTATCCATTTATGCAGATGAATACTACTACTATGACTTCTTTCATGGCTGTGCTCCTCTAGTGTATAGGAACTACTGTTCACAATTAAAATCACATATTAATGTTGAAAACTGTTTGTGAGTTTTTTGAAAAAAAAAAGAGTGCTGAATTCCCTGTCTTTTATACCAGGATTTCGTTCCTGGAATCTCTTCTTGCTCTTCCACGACATACAATTTTTAAAGGGTCTGCACCACATTGTGTTTTTTACATTGCATATGGCAGATGTGCCTAATAGCAATTGATTTAATTAAGCTCTAATAGCAATTGCGTCCTCTCCGTACTGTTCTTGATTATATATATATATAAAAATGAAAAGAGAACAAATCCGGACAGTTAGTCAGTGCAAGTTGAGTTTATTCCTTAAGGTGGTAGTTTAGCTGGAGCAGTTAAACCATCTGACATGTTTCGCGCATGTCACATGCGCTTCTTCAGAGATAGTGGTTTTGGTGCCCCAGGTGAGCCTAAATAGGCTGAAACAGCCAATTAGATGAGAGTAGGTTGGTCTTTGGGTGATAGGTAGATCACTAAGGCTCACCTGTGGGATCCAAATTGTTTACTCTGTGGGATGATGCACTGTTAAGTTGCTAAAATGTATTATACATAAACATAAATATTGAATGTTACAGATTTTTATCACATCTTAACAGGGAAGTAAAAGGATAAGAAAAGATTGAAGATAAATTAATATATATCACAATACAAAGGATTAAACATTAACCATAAATTTAGAATTAAAATGGTATAGAATAGTTATGAGAATTGCGTTCAGCGTTGAGGTATTTCTACAGGGACAAGTAGTTATATTAGAGTATTTAGTATCATCCTAATTGCTTCATGTATGAATGCAAGGGACAACAGTATAGTATACTACTAGGTATAATACATCCCTAAAATGTAAATCCATTTGTTTTTTATCTCTTGTGTACAAGGAGGCGTTATGTGTGGGTTGGAGGCTATTTGGGTCCTGTTCAATTACTAAGACAAGTTGTCTTGGGTATGTTCATATGTGCTGACTAACCATAGGGTCAGTTTATGATTCTCCTGATTTTATTATATATATATATATATACATATATTCCTATAGACATATATAACCATGGGTAATATTGTTAGTGATGCTAGGAGGTCATTTGTTATCTTCTGCAATGTTATTCGTATATTGGTATTGCTAAGGAGAGCTGAGTGTTCTCTAGAAGCCCTATCCTTATATTATATTATAACCTTGTAGAGGGTGGCTGAGTTAAAGGGCTTAACTATCAAGAATGAATGCAAATGAGAAAAATAAATGTAAGATGATGAATAGAGAAATAAAACTGTGAAATGTCCTGAATCTATCAATTCAGATATTAGGGGGCGAGTAAAATGGTTCTGTTCCTATATGTCACTCTATGAATAAATTTACATCGTATCTTCTGTTGATACCTGTAGGTGACCTAGTTGCTAATGTAAAGATCCAATAGACTTCTCTTTTGAGGAGTCTCTTAACTCTATCTCCTCCTTGGGGATCTTTGTCTATATGTTCTATTCCTTGGAAAGAAAGTTCCTAATGTGATTAGTATGTTTGTGGAAATGTTTTGCCACTGGAGTTCTTGGTGTGGTTTCATCTATGGAGTTTAGGTGTTCTCTAACCCTATCCTTTAGTGGGCGGGTTGTGATACCCACATATTGGAACCTACATTCTTTACAGGTAATTAAGTAAATGATGAATGTAGAGGTGCAATTAATCCTATTCTTGATGTAATATGTTTTGCCTGTTTGGGTAGAGGTAAAGTGGATACCTGGGTTGGTGTAGTCACAACTTTTACAGCGGGTATGCCCACATCTATAGAAACCGGCTGAAGGTGTAAGCCAATTAGTGAGGGACTCAATCTTTTGATGAAATTTTTTCTTTACTATATCACCCAAGTTAGTGGCCTTCTTGGCTGTATACTTGACTTTAATATCCATTTTGTGTTTACGTGTTGGGTCTCCATTTAGAACTGGAAGGTACTTTTTGATTATCCTACAGATTTGATAGAACTGGCCACTGTATTTCGTTGTAAAGTAAATAGGGTCCTTATCTGTTGTTAAATCTGTACGGCTAATGTCTTGACTTGAAGGGGTGGTTTGTATGTGTGTGTTCCTCTTGGTTTTTCGACTAATATCCACCTCTGTTTTGTTCAATAGTGTTTGTCTATCCATTTTGGCTACCTGAGTCATTATGTTATTTAATGATGATTTATTATAGCCTCGAGCTACTAGTTTGTCTTTAAGAATCCTGGCTTCTTCATAGTATATTTTTATCGTGGAACAGTTCCTACGTAAACGGAGAAACTGTCCTTTAGGTATGCCTTTGCGCGTATGTGGTGCATGACAGGAATCCGCTCTAAGGATGGTGTTTCTGGCTAATGGCTTAGTATAGTTGGAGATGAAGATGTTGTTATGTTTGTCATGTTGTAAATGTAGATCTAAATATTCTATGTCTCTGTCATGAGCCTTGTAGGTAAAGGTTAGATTGAGCTCATTCTGGTTTAAGTATTGGATAAACAGTGGAATGGTTGTATCTTTATTGTCTTTATAAATTAGAATCAAGTCATCGATATATCTACCATATGTTATAATGTTAGTTTTGAGCTGGCAGCCACCCCCAAAGATGTGGCAGGCTTCAAAATAGCCCATATACAAGTTTGCATATGAGGGGGCAAACTTCGCCCCCATGGCTGTGCCCCATCTTTGGAGGTAATAAGTCCCCTCAAAGACAAAGAAATTGTGTGTAAGAAGAAACTGTGTCACTTCCACAAGAATGTCAATAAAACAGTTGGGAAAATCAGTGAATCTTTCTAGCATATATCTAAGGGCATTGAGTCCTTCTGTGTGGGGGATGCTAGAGTATAGAGAAGAAACGTCTATAGTCAGCCATTTGTAGTTTTCTAGCCACCTCAAGTGTTCTATTCTGTTAATTAGGAGAGTGCTGTCTATGATGTAGCTGGGAAGGGATCTCTCTATGGGTTGAAGTACATTGTCTAGCCAGTCCCCCAACCTCTCGCATAGAGAGCCCCTACTGGCCACTATGGGCCTGCCCGGTGGGTTTGTTAAAGTTTATGAATCTTGGGCACTATGCGAAAGGTTGGGACAATGGGGTAGTCAACTAGGCAATATTGGGCTAAAGCAGGTTTCATAAGGCCTTTCTCACACGCTGTGTCTAGAAGATCCCTGAGTTCATTTCTGAATTTGATTGTTGGGTTGAATGTTAGTTTATGATATGTTTTGGTGTCCGCTAGTTGGGAGAGGACCTCAGTAATATAGTCAGTTTTGTTCAGAATGACTATTGCACCTCCCTTATCTACCGAGGTGATGACTATGTAAGGGTTGGTTTGTAGTACTCGTAGGGATTCTTGTTCTCCTAAACTCAGGTTATCTTTAAATGTTACTGCATTGTCACTAATAGTGTTGTGAAGCCTAGTGATATCTTGTTCCACTAGAAGTTGGAACATTTCAATTGAATCACTTCTACTATTGATTGGATAGAAATATGATTTGTTTTTAGTTGTAGTACTAAATATAGGTATAGTGTTGTCTGTGCTGCAGTGTCTGAGTGAAGCAGCTTGGAGTGAAATAAGATCGTTTAGGTCACTAAGTTCTTCAAAACCTAGGCCTATATTTGCTGTTAGATTGAAGGTGGAACCATTATGTGGAATATGTGTTGTATTTGTATTAGTTAGGGCATTGGTATCTTGTGTGAGTCTAACAGATTCCTGTGGGTTGGAATCAGAATGACAATTGTCAGTTAAGTTAGTGTCATTAATAATCTGTGTAGTAAAATGTTTTTTCAAAGAGATTTTCATTACTAGTGCATTCAAGTCCAAAATAGTTGAGAAAATATCAAAATTGGTGTTGGGTGCAAAAGATAAACCTCTGTTGAGAAGTAGTGTTTGGTGATAGGTAAGTGTAAAATTGGAAAGGTTAATTACTGCTTCTTGGTGACTTTTTTGATCCAACTGGGATACCTGGAAGGTAGCTCCTTTTTTGGAGTACTACTGGTGACTGGGGTGTTGATAAGAGTGGTAAGTGGTGTTCTCCCTTGTGATGTTGATGGACTGTCAGCCTCTTCACTAAATCTATTAGTGTGTGTGGTATTATCTTCTAAATTGGGAGTATTGCATGATAAATCTGTTTCAATGCTAGAGAAGGTGACATTTTTGGCATTAGGTGTGTAGTGAGAGCTATTTTTATTTTTATTGCCTTTGCCTTGTTTTTTGATATGAGATCTTTGTGGTCTATTTTTCTGCCAAGAGTACACTATATGCAACTCATAACCCTTGCTGTCCCTTTGATATTTAGTTACGTTTCTATTAGATAGTGTGGTATCAAGTTGTTGCATAGTGTCATCTAATTGTTTTTTATAATCTTTATATTTCTGGGTATCAGCAAATTTTATAAGGTTGTTGTCTATGCCTTCTATTTCTGTAAGTAAGAGTCCCCTTTCTTGTTTTTTGTGTTTTAATAGTTGTTGCATGAGAATGATAGAGCAGTTAGTTAAGTTGTTGTTCCACTCCTCCATAAATTCAGGAATGTTAACTGCAAAGGTGGGATATTTTTTCATTCTCAGGCCTCTTGGGACCTTCCTCTCTTTAATATATAGTTCTAAGAATTCAATGTCCCACCATAAGTTGGACTCCTTTTACTTTTTGTTTTCTAATGTAGAGAAAATCGTGACTAAATAAATTTCTGCTATGTCATCCCCTATGTTGGAGCTGCCCCTCAATGCTAGGTTCATTATGTGCTTTCTTCTATCTTGGTCTAATACCCCTGTGGGATTGGTACCTTCAGCCATAATGATCAATAGTGTAAGATAATAGGTGTAAACAGTGTTATAATCACTTTCAGTAGTGTGAGAGTAGGAATAAAATTCTATGTTATACGTAAACAAATGTGGTCTAGATGATCTGTTTTAAATACAGATATGCTCTATGTATACTTGGGAAATAGAGGCAAAAGAATTTTGATGACACTCAAAATTTGAGAAAACTAATTTCCCTAGTATAGGCTTGCCTGTTGTACTATATACTATTGTGTGTATAGATATAAATATTAGGTCTTATATAGTAGAGAAATAACACAATATTTAAGTACAAAATTCAGCTATAAAAGACTCAGAGTAAGGACTGTAAGCAGAATGAGAATCTAATAATTGGTTCTTTTATGGCCGTTTGGATGTTGGGTCACTTTGCCCTTGTTTCAGTGTCCTTAGAATGAACAACCTTGTTTGTTCAGTCTATATATTCAGTCAATATATTAGTATATAGGGATGCCTTTGGATTAGTAAATGTCCCAAAATGGAAGTCTTTAGATTATTAAATGTCCCAAAGGTTTAGGCATAAGTTTCCCTAATAGCTTATATATTCCTTGTACGGTGTGCTACATTGCCACAAAAGAAATGTTATAACAGTCAAAGTTCTTCTATTATTGAGCTAAGTATTCTGAGGTATAGCCCTCCTGTAAGTTGTTAGTAACAGGGCTTAAAGGCAGTCCAATAAAGACAAAGAGGTAAGGGGCTTTACTCACACTTGATGGCGGGTAGTGCTTGACGAGGCGTACTGGTGTTTGTCTGGCTTGGGCTCTCTTTCTGATGTTGTGCCTTGTGTTATGCGGAGACTCGATCACTCAGCGGTGGTGCAAGTGATAAACCTATTCCTCCGGTGATGATCGGTGGGGAAGTTAGAAGCCGTGGACCCCCTGAGTAGAGCCTCAGTGTGATAGTCCTCGGCTTTCGTCTGTCCTCACTCCGTAGCACCTGGCGTGTGGTGCGCGTTGCACCCGTCTTTCCTTGATGATGTCAGTGACGTCGGCCCCAATGATGCTCTCCGTAAGCCTGCTGCCTCTCCTTTCAGAATCAAGTCTGTGACAAGTCGGTGAGTTAGCTGCCCAATAAGATTAATGCTGTTGTGTCTATGTCTTAGATGTAATGATAGTCCTTGTTGGTAAAAATCGAAAAAGACTAGCCTGTATAGATGAGATGATATCGGCTTGTTGCTTGGTCTGGCTCCTCAGTTTGAACAGTATAATGAGCGTCCTTATTAGCTGTAGGTAGGTCAGGCTAGATTGAATAGAGTGCTACTGACTGTGTCTGGAAAATGGTGGATGCCTACCACCGGTTATAGACAAAAAGAAAAGAGAACAAATCCGGACAGTTAGTCAGTGCAAGTTGAGTTTATTCCTTAAGGTGGTAGTTTAGCTGGAGCAGTTAAACCATCTGACATGTTTCGCGCATGTCACATGTGCTTCTTCAGAGATAGTGGTTTGGGTGCCCCAGGTGAGCCTAAATAGGCTGAAACAGCCAATTAGATGAGAGTAGGTTGGTCTTTGGGTGATAGGTAGATCACTAAGGCTCACCTGTGGGATCCAAATTGTTTACTCTGTGGGATGATGCACTGTTAAGTTGCTAAAATGTATTATACATAAACATAAATATTGAATGTTACAGATTTTTATCACATCTTAACAGGGAGGTAAAAGGATAAGAAAAGATTGAAGATAAATTTATATATATATATATATATATATATATATATATATATATATATATATATATATATATATATATATATACAGGTGCCCCTCGTTTTACAACGGTTCAATTTACACCATTTCAGAATAACAACCTTTTTTTCCAGTCATGTGACTGCTATTGAAAAGCATTGAGAAGCAGTGCATTTATTAAAATAGCCAGTAGGTGGAGCTGTCCGCTTGTGTTGCAGCAAAGCCAAGCAAGCTGAAATTAATCAGTTTAACCAGACCTGAGCTATTGAGCAGATTTCAAGGGAACAATATCTTCCTGTCTATAAATCAGTCCAGATTGGAATGCATAGAAAGAACTGTTTGCAGAAAAATGCAAGTGAAGTCTGTGTTGTGTTATTATTTCATTAGGGTTATAATGCTGTTTAGCATTTAAAGTCTTCATTTCAAAGCTTTTAAAATAATGTATTAGGTGTTACTTATGACAATTTTGAGAGGGGCCTGGAACCTATCTCCCTCACTTCCCATTGACTTACATTATAAACTGGGTTTCAAATTACCACGGTTTTGATTTACAACCATTCCTTCTGGAACCTAACCCCGGCGTAAACTGAGGGCTACCTGTATATATATATATATATATATATATATATATATATATATCGTTCCTGGAATCTCTTCTTGCTCTTCCACGACATACAATTTTTAAAGGGTCTGCACCACATTGTGTTTTTTACATTGCATATGGCAGATGTGCCTAATAGCAATTGATTCAATTAAGCTCTAATAGCAATTGCGTCCTCTCCGTACTGTTCTTGATTATATATATATATATATATATATATATATATATATATATATATATATACATACACACACACATATATATATATATTCTTTTTTGTAAAATATATATCTATATCAGGGGTTTTAAGTGTTGGGCCTCTCCTCTTAAGAATTTACAAAACAGGACAGCACCGCTCCCCTCGAATAGATGTTACCTTACTTTTTCTCTTTACATAAAATATTAGTAGTATAAGTATTTTTTTATTTGAGGAATAATACTGCTCAACCAAAAGAGTGCTTTCCCCATGTTTCAATTTGCACTCCTGTGTTAAATGCAAGTTACTGACCAAGAAAACAAACTCAACACAGTCTCTGACTGATTTTGACCTCAGTGCCTTTCTTCCACTTACATCCTGCCCTTTGCCTTATTCCACCATGACATGGAAAGTGTCATTGTGGCCTCTTAAAAATGTTCTTTGTTTTGCAGCTGCTTGTAGTTTCCATAGCATAGTGCAAAGTTTAACTGAGCACATGCCTCCCCTTATAGGCTCTAGCACCCCTGGGGAGGCTTGCCTCATACTTTAAAAAACACTGATCTGTACCTATATATCTATAAAAATATATACATATATATATATATACAGTATATATATTGCATATACTGAAAAGGATGGACAAAGCTGCAACAACGAAACGTACATTGGAGATCCTTTGGATTCATCATGTCACAGGGAGTAGTGGATTTTTTAACACAGAGACTAATCCCCTGCGCTAATTTTTTGCTGCGGGACTGCGTTCCTGAAGTATAATATTAGCCGTATGTGGTGTACTAGGTCTGAGGTTGTTAAAGTACCATATATATATATATATATATATATAAATATATATATAAAAAGTATAGCTCATGCTAGAGCAACTTTGGCTGCGCTAACCATTCTCTGGTAAATGGGATTTACCATGGATTTAAATAATATCAAGTTGTACACTAATGTTAGTGCGGTCCAGCAATATTTCGCATTGCTTCCCATGCTATCATTAGTGCGCCAAATTTTGAAACGCTGAAAGGGCAAAAACATTATATACAGAGATCTCCTGAAATACATTAAAAAACTATTTAGTAAAAAATTGTTATTTGTAAATAGTGGATACAAAAAAAATCAATTTAAGAAATGTTAAGGTTAAACATATTCAGTTAATTACAGTGTGCCTGGTATACGCATAGAAGGATCCTAAATTTGTATTTTTTTTTATGAAATCAAGAAAAAAATAAGCTCATTGAGACACATATGTACCAACGTACACATACTGTATATATGCACACACATATATACAAAATATGTTTGTGTGTCTGTGTAAATTACTAATGGATATACCAAGAGGAAAGAGTGGTTAGTGTTATCTGATAGATCAGATACAAAATTCCCTAGACCCACTGTTTTACATCACAAATCATCATCAAACTCTTGTTTGTGTGCCAGGTAAAGTCATGTAAGCCCCGAGGGTAATTTTGCTGCATTCTTCTTATACTGCTCACTCTAGAGATGTAACAATACATATTTTAGGACATTTTGAGCTAACCAAATCATTTTATATAGATGAATGTCAATATTCATACAAACTATTACACATAATAATAAAAAAAAAAGGAAATTGAGTTGCAAATGATCAAGAAGGATATTATTAAGAAATTCAGAACCAAAAACTCAAACGCATAAAAATTAATTTTGATTCTTTATTCTAGAAAACACCGTACTTATATTTTATATGTGATCAGTATACTGCAAGTTGTTGAACTCCAAAAGAAAAAAAGTACAGTTTGACTATTTTTCTTCTTTTTCATTCAATTTCAAACTGCTTGTGTGAACAACATCACCATTTGTAGAAAAAGTTACCAAGATATTAATACTATCTCCCTTACTTTAACAGTTATTGTATCTTTGAAGTACATATCAAATGTACTTTTGTAACTGCTATTTGGGTAGTTCTGTCCACAGGCATTCCTGGCCCATACTGTGCAAAATGCTTATTATTGGTAAAAAAATACAATCATAAACAACTTTTCACATTGCTTTATATAGCAAAACAAACTTGTTTTTACTTGCAGAGAACTCAGATAAAATCTATCCATCTCTATCTATCTATCTATCTATCTATCTCTATCTATCTCTATCTATCTCTCTATCTATCTATCTATCTATCTATCTATCATCTATCTATCTATATCTATCTCTCTATCTATCATATATCTATCTATCTATCTATCTATCTATCTATTTATCTCTCTCTCTCTATCTCTCTCTCTCTCTCTCTCTCTCTCTCTATCTATCTATCTATCTCTATCTATCTCTATCTATCTCTCTATCTCTCTATCTATCTATCTATCTATCTATCTATCTATCTCTATCTATCTATCTATCTATCTATATCTATCTATCTATATCTATCTCTCTATCTATCATATATCTATCTATCTATCTATCTATCTATCTATCTATCTATTTATCTCTCTCTCTCTATCTCTCTCTATCTATCTATATATCTCTCTATCTATCTATCTATATCTATCTATCTATCTATCTATCTATCTATCTATCTCTCTCTCTCTCTCTATCTATCTCTCTATCTATCTCTCTATCTATCTATCTATCTATCTATCTAAAACCTGTCTGTCTGATTGTTATCAATCTGTATATCTGGTTTTGTTCTAGTATACTGTTCAACAATACTGTATACTCTGTAATGTAAGGAGACACTAAAGGGTATTGTGTTAGGCATTATGCATGTTAACCTGTCAGCTTTGGTTATGTAAATAATGCATTCAGTATTGCACTTTACTATTCTTATATTTGCCTGCTGCATAGCAATATTTTCAACCAGAGGCATATTCCAGTCTTTCCATACAATGTTCATACTCACCTAATTTTGCCACAATTGGTCTAATCTTTTTTAATATATTTGCTCAACAAGCTACAGTATGTCAGCAATAACTCCAGAACATATCTTACATACAAATATTAAACATGAAAACACATATACAGTATGTGACATGTTTTTAGAAAACAACTTGGTTGCATAAAAAAGGCAGCCAATAGAAAAAGGAAAACTTGATACATTGTAACATATATAAAGACAAATAAACAGAATTTCAGCTGTGTAGATAGAAATATAGGGAATTGAACAGACAAGGTAGAGCATGGCTGAAAAACCCGTGACGTGATTACATACTTATAATGATTTTTTAAACACTAATATGTGTATGAAACACACTAGTAAATTCTCAGTAATATTCTCTAAATACAAAAAAATCTTCTGAATTTTGTATTATTGTCCTTCTGTATTATGCCTCTAATAAAATAATATTTTAATTTGACATTTGTGAGACTTTAATTGTTTAAAGGTGTGCTCAATAGAGATCAAAATAGGTTTTCAACAGGTTGACAATATTGAATTTGAAAAGTAGAAAATTCTTTTTAATTTTAAATACTGATAAAAATTGTTTGGAACACTGGTGTTAAATTTTTCATCAAGATATATATGGATTTGACTGTGTATCTCTGGAGCTCCCATACACCTAGATTATAAGTTTTGCGTAATTTCAGCGTTAAAACAGCACTTCAGCCATTACAAGTCTTGTCGGTATAGCTGTACTGCCAGCCTTTTAGCCTGTAACGCAACGTCAGTCCCGCACACATAAAAATTACGTTTTCTCATGGGACTTCCATAGCGCAGCCATTGCGAGTTTTGCGGTGAGGCTAAAAAGCTTGCGTTCCAGCCTATATCGACATGATCCATTTCGCAATCTGAGACCAGTAGTTATGAGTTTTATGCTACAAACCTGTAAAACGCATAACTAAAGTGATAGAAAGTACGCTAAACACCCATAAACTACCTATTAACCCCTAGACCGAGGTCCTCCCGCATTGCAAACACTATTTTTAAGTTATTAACCCTTATTCTGCCGCTCTCGGACATTGCTGCCACCATACTAAAGTTATTAACCCCTATTCCCCAGCACCCCAACATCGCCCACACTATAATAAATCTATTAACCCCTATTCCGCTGCTCCCCGACATCACCGCCACTAAATAAAGTTATTAACCCCTAAACCTCTGGCCTCCCACATCACTACCACTAAATAAATCTTTTAACCCCTAAACAGCCAGCCCCCCACATTGCAACAACCTAAATTAAACTAAATTAAAGCCTAAACCTAACCTTAACCCTAACATAACCCTAACCGTAACCCTAACCATAACCCTAACACCGCCTAACTTTAACATAATAAAAATACCTAAATTAAAGTTACAATTATTAACTAAATAATACCTATTTAAAACTAAATACATACTTACTTGTAAAATAAAACCTAAGCTAGCTACAATATAACTAATAGTTATATTGTAGCTAGCTTAGGTTTTATTTTTATTTCACAGATAAGTTTGTATTTATTTTAACTAGGTATACTAGTTAGTAAATAGTTATTAACTATTTAATAACTACCTAGTTAAAATAAATCCAAACTTACCTGTCAAATAAAACCTAAGTTGCCTTACACTAACACCTAACATTACAAAAAATAAAAAACACTAAAATTAAAAAAAAAATTAAAAACCTACCATTATAAAAAATAACAAACGAAATAATCCAATTCTAATACCTTTAAAAAAAAAAAAATAACACCCCAAAATAAAAAACCCTAATCTATAATAAACTACCAAGGGCCATTAAAAGGGCCTTTTGTGGGCCCGTAAATTGGCCTTCTGTAGGGCATTGCCCTAAAGATATCAACTATTTTTCTACAAAAGGAAAACACACTCCCTTAACAGTATACAAACCCCCACCCCCCAAACCCACAAAATAAAAATAAAGCAAAACCTAATTTACCCATTGCCCTGAAAAGGGCATTTGTATGGGCATTTCCCTTAAAGGGGTATTCAGCTCTTTTGCTGCCCATTAAAAATAAAAATTCTAAAAAGAAAAACCCACCCCCAAAAAAAAAAACATTACGCAAAATAACAAACGAATTATGCAAAATTATAACAATTATTCCTATACTAATACCCATTTAAAAAAATAAAAAATAAAAAATAAAACACCTAATCTAGAATAAACTACCAATAGCCCTTAAAATGGACTTTTGTAGGGCATTGCCCTAAGTTAAACAGCTCTTTTACCTGAAAAAAAAATACAAATACTCACTAACATTGCAAACCCCCACCCCCCAAAATAAAAAAAAAACTATCTAAAAAACCTAATTTACCCATTGCCCTGAAAAGGGCATTTGTATTGGTCCACCCTAAACAAAAAATAAACTCACCCAAAAAAGTTTAAAAAAACCTAACACTAACCCCTCTTTAGGTACTCACAGTTGTTGAAGTCCCGCTTGAATGATCTTCATCCCGGAAGCTCCATCTCAATCCAGGTGGCATCTTCATACAGTCGGCTCCATCTTCATCCATCATGGGACCAGCATCTTCTCCATCCCTGCGGAGGTGGAGCGGTCGATGCGCGAAGATCCAGGTGAAGGTCCAAGATGGAGATCCAGGTGGAGGTCCAAGGCGGAGGTCCAGGCGGAGGCCCAAGGCAGAGGTCCAGGCGGTGGTCCATGAAATTCTATTGGCTGATTTGTATAGCCAATAGAATTTCAGTAGCTTTCATCCTATTGGCTGATTTGAACAACCCTAATTCCTATTGGCTGATTCAAATTTTTCAGCCAATAGGAATGCAATGGTACCCCAGGTATAAAAGGGGTACCTTGCATTTCAATCCTCAGTGTGTGGCAGACGAATGCATGAAGAGGACCTCCATGTCGGATCGATGGACCTCCAACCTAGACCTCCGCCTTGGACCTCCGCCTGGACCTCCGCCTTGGACCTTCGCCTAAAACTCCCCCTCCAAGCATCGACCGCTCTGCCTCTGCAGGGATGAAAAAGATGCCGGTCCTGTAATGGATGAAGATGGAGCCGCCTGGATGAAGATGTCATCTGGATGAAGATGGAGCCGCTGGGATGAAGATCGTTCAAGCGGGACTTCAACAACTGTGAGTACCTAAAGAGGGGTTGGTGTTAGTTTTTTTAAACATTTTTGGGTGAGTTTTTGTTAAGTTTAGGGTGGGGACTCTTAAAAGAGCTGAATACCCTAAGGCAATGCCTATACAAATGCCCTTTTCAGGGCAATGGGTAGATTATGTTTTTAGATATTTTTTTTTTATTTTGTGGGTTTGGGGGGGGGGTTGTAATGTTAGTGGGTCTTTGTATTTTTTTCAGGTAAAAGAGCTGTTTAACTTAGGGCAATGACCTTCAAAATGCCCTTTTTAGGGCTATTGGTAGTTTATTCTAGATTAGGTTTTTTATTTTGGGGTGTTTTTAAAAAAAATGGGTATTAGAATAGGAATAATTGTTATTATTTTGGATAATTCGTTTGTTATTTTGTGTATTGTTTATTTTTTCATTTTGGTTTTGGTTTTTCTTTTTAGAATAGCCATTTTTTATTTTTAATGGACAGCAAAGAGCTGAAAGCCCCTTTAAGAACAATGCCCACACAAATGCCATTTTCAGGGCAATGGGTGGATTAGGTTTTACTTTATTTTTATTTTGTGGGTTTGGGGGGTGGCGGTTTGTATACTGTTAGTGGGGATTGTTTTTCTTTTGTAGAAAAATAGCTGATATGTTTAGGGCAATGCCCTACAAAAGGCCATTTTAAGGGCCCTTGGTAGTTTATTATAGTTTAGGGGTTTTTATTTTGGGGTATTAGAATAGGAATAATTTTTATTGTTTTGGATAATTTCATTATTTCATTATTTTTTGTAATGGTAGTTTTTTTTATTTTTTGTAATATTATTTTTTTTTATTTTTTGTAATGTTAGGTTTTAGTGTAAGTCAGCTTAGGTTTTATTTCACAGGTAAGTTTGTATTTATTTTAACTAGGTAATTAGTAAATAGTTAATAACTATTTACTAACTAGTCTACCTAGTTAAAATAAATACAAACATACCTGTGAAATATAAATAAAACCTAAGCTAGCTACAATATAACTATTAGTTATATTGTAGCTAGCTTAGGTTTTATTTCACAGGTAAGTATGTATTTAGTTTTAAATAGGTATTATTAGGTTAATAACTAACTATAATTTAGCACTCTTTTAATTTTGTTAAAGTTAGGGGGTGTTAGGGTTACGGTTTGTGTTAGAGTTAGGGTTACGTTAGGGTTAGGTTTAGGGTTAGGTTTAGGGGTTAATAGTTTAATTTAGGTTGTTGTGATGTGGTGGGCTGGCAGTTTAGGGGTTAATACGTTTATTTAGTGGTAGTGATGTGGGAAGCCAGAGGTTTAGGGGATAATAACTTTAATTAGTGGCGGTGATGTCGGGGAGCGGCAGGATAGGGGTAAATAGATTTATTATAGTGTGGGCTATGTTGGGGTGCAGGGGAATACGGGTTAATAACTTTAGTATAGTGGCTGCAATATCGGGAGTGGCAGATTAGGGGTTAATAGATTTATTTAGGTGGTGGCAATATCGGGGGTGGCAGATTAGGGGTTAATAAAATTATGTAGGTGTTGGCGATGTCGGGGGCGGCAGATTTGGGGTGTTTAGATGTGGGGTTTATGTTAGGGTGTTAGGTTTCAACATTATTATTTTTTTCACATAGATATGAATGGGGCTGCATTACGGAGCTTTTCATTCCGCGATTGCAGGTGTTAGGTTTTTTCTCTAACCCGCTCTCCCCATTTATGACTATGGGGAAAGCGTGCATGAGCACGTCAAAACAGCACTTGTATTTAGTGCGGTATGGAGCTCAACGCCACCATATCGCATGGACAAGCCAGCTGTTTCAAAACTTGTAATGGCTGTGCTATAGAGGCTCAAATAACCCAAATTAGTGTTAAATTTCCTATAGCGCTCATAACTCATAATCTACCTGATAATGAGAAAGAAAATGTAAAATAAACTTGCTTCTTCACTGTTTAAACTTATCTAAAATATTCAATATCTAAAATATATATTTATGACTCTTTTACTGCTGAACCATTTCATACCCCTCAAAAAAAAAATATTTTAAGACTTTTGCAGTGATTTTATTTAGATTCAAATTTTAAAGCTTTTACCATACAAATTGTACATGTATATATATAATTCCCACACAGTAGAAAGGACTCTCCGTTCTTACAATAATTTACTTTTATCATCGTTATCATCGTTTAAACGTTTTCGTTTTTTTTTTTGCAGTGATTTTATTTAGATTCAAATTTTAAAGCTTTTACCATACAAATTGTACATGTATATATATAATTCCCACACAGTAGAAAGCACTCTCCGGTCTTACAATAATTTACTTTTATCATTGTTTAAACGTTTTCGGGTCTTACCCCGTCCTCTGATCCGAAAATGTTTACACAATAATAAAAATGGATTATTATAAGATCGGAGAGTGCTTTCTACTCTGTGGAAATTATTCATATCTTTGAAACGCACCCTGGAGACTGCTTTTATTGTTAGTGTGTGCCAAGCTTCCCATTGGACTGTATATGTATATATATATATATATATATATATACATGCACACACACACACACACATATATATATATATATATATATAAATAAAAGAAATGGATATTCAATGCAGAAAATACAGTCCCCAATCTTCTAGGATATAGGGCCCAAGCTCGGTAGTCCCAAAATGACTCTTAAATACGAGAGCAGAAGGCTATTTGTGCTGGCACTTACTAGGGATGCGGTCAAATCCAGGAAGGGGAAACACATAATCTCACCCCACGTACTGACCCGATTGGTACCGCAGGAAGTTCTCCACACCTTCTACGACTTGCTTGCATCCACTTTCTCCATGTAACGAAAACGCCAGGCTCTGCACGTCCAATACGTCAATGACATGTGTACTACCGCTCGGCCAATCCTAGAGGGGATCTCAGGTGAATGAGCAAATAGGGAGAACTCCCAGGGCTGCAAACAAGCCCAATACTCCTACTGTTCAAAAGGCAAAGGCTCACTTTGAAGGGATAATTAAAGATGCAATAGAGAAAAACGAAGCCATGAGTGCCTTATATATAAAAAGTCCAAATTTTAATGGTCAAGGTTAAAAAGTTATGACAGAATTCAGTAAAGAAAGTCTGACATGTTTCGGCCAATGGCCTTACTCATAGACATTAACTCCACAGAAAAAAATGCCAATATTTAAAAGCAGTACTGAAATCCTATTGGAAACTCTTAATTGCAATCATCATATAGCAGCTGAGATTGTACACACTTGTTGATAACCTCGATATATATGTTAACTCAATTGTTCAAAGCAAAAATACTTCAGTTCAAAATCATTGTAATGCAGATTAGAATGCAAAAAAATAATATTAGTAGTGGAGGGCATATTTGTGCATGTAACATCTTAAGGGTTATGCTGCCTGACTGGAATGTGAAGCTGTACAGTGTGTGAGTTTGCAACAATTGCTCCAATGTGTGGGGTGGGGACTCTTACCTGTTCTAAAAGTGCATGGATGCTGGAACACTTCCTCTTTCTTGTCTGCAACTGCTGGAGAAAGTTTTTTCCTGGGTGCAAGATGGTGCGGAGTAGGCGTCAGTCGGTTCCTCCAAAGCGGATGAGGGAGTCTTCGCCAGTGTCACGGCGAGTATCTGTTAGGGGGAGAGGTGGTAGTTTAGGTAGTGAGGAGGTAGGCCTCAATCTTTCCCAGGATTTAGGGGAGCCCTCTGGAGTGTCCTCCTCCCCCTCCCTTTTCCCTATGTCCCAAGGGGAGGGTCTGTCAGATTCGGGGTTGGTTTCTGGGGGTGTTGGAGTCGATGGGGGGGAGGAAGGGGCCCCAGATGGCTCGATCGGCCTCCCGGAGGTGTTTAGGGCTGGGCAGGTTACCCAGGGTGGGGGGCGGGCTGGCGGGCCTAGTTAAGCCTGTTGTGGCATCGGGGCAGGAAGTCTCGGATCGGGGGCGTGTGGTTCAGGGCCGTGGGCAGTCCGGCAGGCCCGTTTTGGGGCCTGCGGGGTGCTAGTCACCCGGGAGTGGGAGGGCTTAGAATTGAGTGGGGGGCCTTTGGGCGTGGATGCACCTGGTGGCCTAGTGGGTCCCTCCCCTACCCCGGTTACTTTGGGTGGCGTGATTCGCGGCCCACATGGTGCCCCCTCATTCGTTGGTGGTACCGGTGGGTCTGCGGCCTCCTCCTGGGACGGGTACTTACCTAACTTACCTGTCCCGGAGGCGGTGCAGACGGCGGTTGTGGCCTTGATCCAGGCCCTCTTGGCGGGAGCGGTCCCAAGCGTTGCGTCGGGCGGGGAGCAGACCGGCATAGTTCGCGGGGGCCCAGCGGGTGTTCCCGCGGTAGGCAGCGTGGTCCTTGCTGGAGCGGCGGGCGGCGCTTCCTCATCAGGCGGAGTCTTCCAGTCAGTGGTGGGTGGGGGTGACATCACTTCCAGTAGTCGCGGTCATGACGTCACTCTCGGGCGTCGCGCGCGTGACGTCATTTCCGGGTTTGGGCACGGCGGAGAGCAGTCGACTCATGGCAGTGCCGGAGGTGAGTCGGGGGTCCGGGGATCCGGGAGGGGCATCACCGGACAGGTGGTAGGCAGACATGGAAGGGCAGGCGGACATGGAAGGGCAGGCACTTGGCAATTGGAGACCCTTGTTGGGGCGCATGGGAGCAGACAATTGGGTGCAGGCACCGGGCGGTTGGAGCCACATGCTGGGGCTTCTATTGGCCTTGGGGGTTTTGACAATGGGGGGTTTGTTGGTGTGGAGCAATGGGGTGGGGGAGGCCGGGCACTCACAGAGGTGCCAAGTATAAGGGGAAGTGCCGGACCGGGGACACGTCCGGCGGGGGGAGGTAATCTGGTGGTTGGGGGGCATGAGCCTCTGGGGAGGGGGCCGCAAGATGGGCATGAGCCTCTGGGGAGAGGACAGCAAGACGTCATGGGGGAGATCTTCAAGTTGGCCTCGATTTTGGCCCAAGGGGGGCAATCGGCGTCCACTGCAGCTGATTGCAAAGCAGCCTCAGCACCCAGCACCGGTTGTTGCAGGGGGTTTGGAGCCAGGTAATGCCGGTATGGTGGGCAGCGGGAGGGTGTTTGGACAAGGGGCAGCATGTGGGAGCGAAGGGGGTGGCGGAAGGTGGCAGTCAGGTGTGGGGATCACGGCGGGTGGTCAGCAAGTTAGTTCTGTAGTGGGGGGGGGGGGCGGGGTGGTGCCCGTTCTGCGATTCCCGGTACTCCCGGCTCTGTTTTGTTCCCACAGGTGAGCGGGGATGCGGTGGTGGCAGTATGCCAGGAGGCTAGGCAAGAGATGACTCAGAGGACCGGAGCAGGCCAGGAGGCTCTTCCCCCTACAGTGCCAGGAGCAGGTGAGATTGCATTGTGTGGGGAGCTGGGGGAGGGTGCGGGTGGGTTATCTAGTGATACTGGCTCTGAGAGCGACGACTCCTTAGGGCCAGTATCTAAACCTCAAAAACGGGTGTTGAAGTACAGGTGGCCCTCGGTTTGCGACGGTTCAATTTGCGCCGTTTCAGAATAACGCCCTTTTTTTGCTATTGAAAAGCATTGACTACTATTGAAAGCAATAGCACATGCATACATTAAAATAGCCAGTAGGAGGAGCTTGTGTTGCAGCAAACACATGCAAAGAAAAGCATGCCAGACATGATCAATGGATCAGCTTTCAAAGGAACAAGATCTAGCAGCCACTTCCCTTAGCTGCAGACTCAATGCAGAGAACTGTTTGCAGAAAAAGGCAAGTAAAAAATGTTTTTCTTCATTAAACTTAGTTTGATGATGATACAGTCTGTTGTGTGATTAAACACAGGCAGGCTAATCAGTGTATAACCAGACCTGAGCAATGGAGCCGTTTTTAAAGTAACAGGATCTAGCAGCCACTTCCCTTAGCTGCAGAAAAATGCAACAGTAAAAAAACGTTTTTCTTCATTAAACTTAGTTTGATGATGCTACAATCTATTTTATTAGGTTTATAATGATGTTTCACATTTAAAGTCTTCATTTCAAAGCTTTAAAAACAATGTATTAGGTGTTACTTTTGTCAATTTTGAGAGGGGCCTGTAACCTAACTCCCTCACTTCCCATTGACTTACATTATAAACTGGGTTTCAATTTACAACGGTTTCAATTTACAACCATTCCTTCTGGAACCTAACCCCGGCGTAAACTGAGGGCTACCTGTATCTTCGTAGGTTGGTAGCTGGGCAACAGAGGCAGGAATCAAGGCTAGCTCCGGGTGGGGGAGTGCAGATTGGGGCCTCAGGGGGTGATGGTCAGAAAGTAGGGTCAGGGGCTGTGAGCTTGGCGGTGGCAGACAGGAAAGTGGCGCTGCAGGGGGATTCTTACCCCTGCAATGTGCACTCATTGCATTCGCAACTTAAGGCTAAGATGATCAAGAAAATTAGGGATGGCAAATATGTGCACATTTTCGATTTGTCGATCGAGGCCCATAAGGCCAAGGAGCGAAGCGAGGACGGCTCGGGTCCTAAAAAGGTTAAGAGACCGGAGACAATGGATGAGTGGCGCACGTGCTTTCGGGTTTTGGCGTCCTGCCTGGTGGAGGAGAAGCCAGAATTGAGGGTCGACGTGTTGAAATACATGGAGATGATTGAGTTTGTTCATAAAACGTATAAGGAAGGGGTGTGGCGGTCTTATGACATGTTGTCTCATAGCTTAGTGGTTAGCATATGCCAAGAAAACACTATGTAGTGAGCAAAGGTAGTCTTACCGCTCTCAGTGACACCCACGGTTCCTCTCCGGATCAATACTCTGCCCACTGCCGAATGCAGAAGTTAGCGTGCAGCAATCTTTGGCGGCTCCCGGCGGCTCTTCACGGCTCACCTACTCCAGTTTTCAATTTGAAAGTGCCGACTTTTGCCGCTCAGCCTCTGCTCCCCTCACCAGTATGCGGCGTCTGATGTCACCCGGCTTCCCCGGTCATGTGACTTCCTCTCTGCCTCTGGTGTCTCCGTTTGGTCTGACGGGTTCCTCCTTGAATTTGGGTGTCACTGGTCCTGGCGGTCCACTTTGGAAGTCCTGTGGGATGACCCAGATACCACTGGGAATTGGTAGCTGAAAGTTTTACTGAAACCTGACCGGACGGAACTCTCCTATGCCGTATTGCAGCAACACCAAGAAAAACCGGCACAGGTATAAAACTTTAGAATGTTCTTTATTACTCCTTCTTAAAACACAGCTTGTTTGTTAAAATCACAGCACAGATCTGATAGACATGTCTAACATGTTTCGGCTTTAGTTAGTCTTAATCATAGATTCTACTTGTCATGGTCAATTGGTGACTTTTATTTCACTCCCTCTTCATTGATTGGTTATCTGTGCTAAATATTCCTAATTCTGTTACCCTATTCGTCAAAGGACACTAATAGCTTACTGGTGCTCACCTGGTACCTGAAGAATATTTATTTCCCCATTAAAAAGGACACTTGTTTAATAAACTATTTCGTAGTATTATATAAAAAGACATGCAAGCACAATTGCACCAAAAAAGTAGTTTTCAATCAGAAATTACAGGATGTTAGACTATTTCATAAATGATATATAGGAAAACACATATGCACAGTTTTGTTAGCATTAGATTGTTTGCCTTAATCACTGTTAGAAAAAAACTTTCATGCATCATTTGTTAATGTTTAATAATGCCCATTCTGATCTATTGCCTTTTACTATAACTGGATGTGTCACCATATTATCATAGTATCACATAACTCAATCTGGTACAAACTTCTGTGTACACACATATATGTTCCCTATTACTGTTAGTGTTACTAGTAGATGTTGTGCATATGTGTTCTCCTATATATCATTTATGAAAAAGTGCTTGCATGTCTTTTTATATAATACTACGAAATAGTTTATTAAACAAGTGTCCTTTTTAATGGGGAAATAAATATTCTTCAGGTACCAGTAAGCTATTACAGGGAGTGCAGAATTATTAGGCAAGTTGTATTTTTGAGGATTAATTTAATTATTGAACAACAACCATGTTCTCAATAAACCCAAAAAACTAATTAATATCAAAGCTGAATAGTTTTGGAAGTAGTTCTTAGTTTGTTTTTAGTTATAGCTATTTTAGGGGGATATCTGTGTGTGCAGGTGACTATTACTGTGCATAATTATTAGGCAACTTAACAAAAAACAAATATATACCCATTTCAATTATTTATTTTTACCAGTGAAACCAATATAACATCTCAACATTCACAAATATACATTTCTGACATTCAAAAACAAAACAAAAACAAATCAGTGACCAATATAGCCACCTTTCTTTGCAAGGACACTCAAAAGCCTGCCATCCATGGATTCTGTCAGTGTTTTGATCTGTTCACCATCAACATTGCGTGCAGCAGCAACCACAGCCTCCCAGACACTGTTCAGAGAGGTGTACTGTTTTCCCTCCTTGTAAATCTCACATTTGATGATGGACCACAGGTTCTCAATGGGGTTCAGATCAGGTGAACAAGGAGGCCATGTCATTAGATTTTCTTCTTTTATACCCTTTCTTGCCAGCCACGCTGTGGAGTACTTGGACGCGTGTAATGGAGCATTGTCCTGCATGAAAATCATGTTTTTCTTGAAGGATGCAGACTTCTTCCTGTACCACTGCTTGAAGAAGGTGTCTTCTAGAAACTGGCAGTAGGACTGGGAGTTGAGCTTGACTCCATCCTCAACCCGAAAAGGCCCCACAAGCTCATCTTTGATGATACCAGCCCAAACCAGTACTCCACCTCCACCTTGCTGGTGTCTGAGTCGGACTGGAGCTCTCTGCCCTTTACCAATCCAGCCACGGGCCCATCCATCTGGCCCATCAAGACTCACTCTCATTTCATCAGTCCATAAAACCTTAGAAAAATCAGTCTTGAGATATTTCTTGGCCCAGTCTTGACGTTTCAGCTTGTGTGTCTTGTTCAGTGGTGGTCATCTTTCAGCCTTTCTTACCTTGGTCATGTCTCTGAGTATTGCACACCTTGTGCTTTTGGGCACTCCAGTGATGTTGCAGCTCTGAAATATGGCCAAACTGGTGGCAAGTGGCATCTTGGCAGCTGCACGCTTGACTTTTCTCAGTTCATGGGCAGTTATTTTGCTCCTTGGTTTTTCCACACGTTTCTTGCGACCCTGTTGACTATTTTGAATGAAACGCTTGATTGTTCGATGATCACGCTTCAGAAGCTTTGCAATTTTAAGAGTGCTGCATCCCTCTGCAAGATATCTCACTATTTTTGACTTTTCTGAGCCTGTCAAGTCCTTCTTTTGACCCATTTTGCCAAAGGAAAGGAAGTTGCCTAATAATTATGCACACCTGATATAGGGTGTTGATGTCATTAGACCACACCCCTTCTCATTACAGAGATGCACATCACCTAATATGCTTAATTGGTAGTAGGCTTTCGAGCCTATACAGCTTGGAGTAAGACAACATGCATAAAGAGGATGATGTGGTCAAAATACTCATTTGCCTAATAATTCTGCACTCCCTGTAGTGTCCTTTGACGAATAGGGTAAGAGAATTAGGAATACCTAGCACAGATAACCAATCAATGAAGAGGGAGTGAAATAAAAGTCACCTATTGACCATGACAAGTAGAGTCTATGATTAAGGCTAACTAAAGCCGAAACATGTTAGACATGTCTATCAGATCTGTGCTGTGATTTTAACAAACAAGCTGTGTTTTAAGAAGGAGTAATAAAGAACATTCTAAAGTTTTATACCTGTGCCGGTTTTTCTTGGTGTTGCTGCAATACGGCATAGGAGAGTGCCGTCCGGTCAGGTTTCAGTAAAACTTTCAGCTACCAATTCCCAGTGGTATCTGGGTCATCCCACAGGACTTCCAAAGTGGACCGCCAGGACCAGTGACACCCAAATTCAAGGAGGAACCCCTCAGACCAAACGGAGACACCAGAGGCAGAGAGGAAGTCACATGACCGGGGAAGCCAGGTGACGTCAGACGCCGCATACTGGTGAGGGGAGCAGAGGCTGAGCGGCAAAAGTCGGCACTTTCAAATTGAAAACTGGAGTAGGTGAGCCGTGAAGAGCCGTCGGGAGCCGCCAAAGATTGCTGCACGCTAACTTCTGCATTCGGCAGTGGGCAGAGTATTGATCCGGAGAGGAACCGTGGGTGTCACTGAGAGCGGTAAGACTACCTTTGCTCACTACATAGTGTTTTCTTGGCATATGTTAAATCTCTGTTATGGACTGAGCATTAGGAATGATATTTGTATGCAAACACACTTTTGGATTACAATACATAGAAATGGAATGTCACTTCCTAAAGTTAAATATTTAACATAGTGACTACTGTGGGATAAGTAATATTGAGAGTAGGTGACAATACAAGTCACCTTACAATAATCCATTTTTTTATTACTTCAAACCTTAACACTATTAAATTGCTAGTAGAGTAATAGTGTTTCAAGGTAACTTATATGTAACATGGCTACCAGCAATTACTATTCATTATTACCCTTAGAGGAATTGGACAAGAGCAGACCCACGTTAATGGACATATTTAACCCAGATAATGAAGTCAAAGAAATTTCAGAGGTGTTTCTTAAAATGGTTTAAGGCGTACTACGAAATAGTTTATTAAACAAGTGTCCTTTTTAATGGGGAAATAAATATTCTTCAGGTACCAGGTGAGCACCAGTAAGCTATTAGTGTCCTTTGACAAATAGGGTAACAGAATTAGGAATATCTAGCACAGATAACCAATCAATGAAGAGGGAGTGAAATAAAAGTCACCAATTGACCATGACAAGTAGAGTCTATGATTAAGGCTAACTAAAGCCGAAACATGTTAGACATGTCTATGAGATCTGTGCTGTGATTTTAACAAACAAGCTGTGTTTTAAGAAGGAGTAATAAAGAACATTCTAAAGTTTTATACCTGTGCCGGTTTTTCTTAGTGGTTAGCATGCCTGACTTGCAAGTAGATGGTCAAGAGTTTGAATCTATCCATGGGTGCTGTTTAAGGGACCGAATGCGCGAGACGGAAAGAGATGGGAGGCCGGTGGGCCGGCAGAGGGGCTGCTGGGGCAAAGGGCCCTAACGCCGTTGAAGCTGGCCGCCCTTGAACCATGGCTCAGGGCCTACCTGGACAGGCAGGCGGGAGAGCTGCTCCTGTCTGGGCTTCGCGAGGGTTTCCTCATTCCGGTGTTGGGACCGGTGATCGGGGCACGTCAGAATCGGAACCTCAAGTCGGCGTATGACTACCCTGACATAGTGAGGGATAAACTGGGCAAAGAACTGAGTTTGGGGTGAATGGTGGGCCCCTTTCCGGAGCCCCCCATTGAGCCCCCCATTGAGGGTTTGGTGGTTTCCCCGCTGGGGATGGTGCCGAAGAAGCACTTATCATATCCGAAAGGTAATTCGGTTAATGATGCTATCAACCCGGAGTTTGGCTCAGTTTTTTATCAGTCGTTTGACCAAGCTATGGTTTTGGTCCAACAGGCTGGGGTCGAGGCAAAGTTATCCCGATGGGCAGTGTGTTCAACAGGAGGTTGGAGGGCCCACTAAAGGGAGGCAGCGGGAGTCGCAAGTCATGTGCGGTGTCTCCTGATATGACGGAGGACCTGAGAATCTGGGAGTTGTTCCTGGAGGATTTCAATGGGATCCTGTTGTGGAGACAAGTAAGGACTTCTAGTCAGGCTCTGCATCTGTTCACGGATGTGGCAGGATCAGGGGGTTACGGGGCTTACTTCAACGGCGCCTGGAGTGCCGAGGAGTGGCCTGGGGCCTGGATTGAGAGGGGATGGACCAGGAACCTTACGCTCCTGGAATTGTTCCCTATTGTAGTTGCTATCGAGTTATGGGGGCGGCAATTGGCAAACCAGAATGTAATATTCTGGTGCGATAATATGAGCGTCATGTTTGCTATCAACAATCTTTCAGCCTCTTCCCCTATTGTGGTACGCTACCTTCGTTGGTTAGTGCTGCGGTGCCTGCAGCACAACATTGATTTTATGGCGCGACATGTCCCTGGGGTCAATAATGTATTGGCAGACGTGTTGTCGCGGGGCCAATGGGATGCATTCAGGAAATTGGCGCCAGGGGCGGCCAAGGTTGGTACTCCTTGTCCTTCCTTTCTTTGGCAGGTGGTGGAAGGGGGGACGTGCTGACTTCGATGGTTCAGGCGTCGCTGGCGCCTGCTACCTGGAAGGCCTACGTCAAGTACTGGGCAGAATGGGAAGTCTTCCTCAGGGGTAAGGGTGTTCCGGTGGAATCCAGATCGCCGACTTTGTTGCTTGAGTGGATGGTGTGCTTGAAGGAGGGTGGCTGCAGGAAAGGATCCATGCAGGGGAGGCTAGCTGCTTTGTCCTTCTTTGCTAAGTGGAAGGGTATCCAGGACGGGATGAATACCTTCCTGGTTAGGCAGGTAATGAAAGGTTGGGGTAGGATTGAGGCAAAGTCAGCAGATGGGCGTGAGCCCATTACAATACAGCGGCTGGGGGCATTATTGACAGTGCTTCCGGAGGTGTGCGTGGATGAGTATGAGGTTGCTTTGTTTTGGGCGGCATTTGCGGTGGCTTTCTTTGGGGCTTTGAGGGTAGGAGAGATAGTTAGCCCAACCAGGTCGTCGGAAGGTAGTGGTATCCAAGCGCAGCATGTCAGGTTTGACATGCAAGCGCAATTGTTGTTTATCCCCAGATCCAAGACAGATCAGGAAAGGAAAGGTGTGTGGTTGTCCATACAGCAGCAGGATTGTGTGGAGTGTTGCATCGTCCGGCTCTCTTCTGAGTTTTCGGTTAGGAGACCGGGGAATTCAGGGCAGTTTTTCATTCATGCGGATGGGTCCAACTTGTCCAGATTTCAGTTTAGGCGGGTGTTGGAGGAAGCAGCTAAGCAGGTCGGCTTGGACCCCGGGGTCATTGCTCCCCACTCGTTTCACATAGGAGCGGCCACCAGTGCGGCTGGCGCTGGAGCGTCCGAGCAAGAAATTAAGAGGTTGGGAAGGTGGAGTTCCAAAAGGTATAGGTCATACATTAGGCCCCTTAGGAGTAAAGTATAGATAACTCGGGGAGGGGGGAATGGCCATTCACGCTTTGAAGCGCCCGGGCGGCCAGCAGCTGGGATTTTGACCAGATGTGGTTTCAATTAGATGGCTGGGAAAAAGGGGAATGTTGTGGAGTGATTTACCGGGTCGTCTGGAGGAGGCCTTCCTTCATTGGGGGCGGCCTTCCTTGATAGTGCTGCATTTGGGTGGAAACGATGTGGGGAGTTTGCCTGTGCTGGAGTTGGTGAACATCATTCAGTCGGATGTACGGTGGTTGAAAGTGCATTTCCAGAGAGTGCGAGTGGCATGGTCAAATGTGATTGCGCGTTTGCAGTGGCGACATGTGAGAGTGCACCTTTCTGCTTACTGTATCCGGAAAAAGTTGAACAGAGATGTGGGGAGATTGATCGTGGAGGAAGGTGGTTTTGTAATCAGGCACGATAACATCTTGGGGGACTGCAAGCGGCTGTACAGGCCGGACGGGGTTCATTTAACAGAGGAAGGCTTAGAGCTATTTTTGGCTAATTTAGCTGGCGCACTGAGGCATGTCAGTTAGCTATTCCCTAGGTGTGGCGTCAAGAGCTCCATTATGGGAGGCATGTATGTGGTATCTCTTGTGGCGGGGTCCCGGACGAATAATTTTTATGGTTTCCACGAGGGTGTGGTCGAGCTAATGGGAGGGGCATGATGTTGCAAGTTGCAGCTTGTAACGCCTCTCCCCGCGGGCCTGCTGACCTAGAAACCCCTTGTGGATGATGCCAGCCTCTGAAGGGCAATGCTCGGCAGGAGCATTGCGATAACCAATCCGGGCCGGTGACCTCACTACGCTTGTTGTAGATACTAAGTTATGGTTAGGCTTAGGATATAGATTAGCCTCAGATTCCGCCACCTGTAGATATAAGCCTTAAGCTTCTCAAGTTAATAAGTTTAGAGTTTGCCTGGTTTGGTTTTAATAAATGCGACCTTGCTTCACGGTCTTATACCTCCAAATATGTGTCTGTGTCTTTATTGGGTAAGGTGGGAATGAAGTCAAGGCGATTTAACCCTTATGGTAGTGTAGGGCATATTTGTGCATGTAACGTCTTAAGGGTTATGCTGCCTGACTGGAATGGGAAGCTGTACAGTGAGTTTGCAACAATTGTTGCAATGTGTGGGGTGGGGACTCTTACCTGTTATAAAAGTGCATGGATGCTGGAACACTTCCTCTTTCTTGTCTGCAACTGCTGGAGAAAGGTTTTTTCCCCGCCCATCCCTCCCTTGTTGTTAACATGTTTGAATTTTTTTGGTTTCAGGAAAGGCGGCGGCACTGAGGAAACGGCTGCCATTAGGGTGGTTTTGTTAGGACTTTGGCAGGGGCATGCCTACTCAGGCTAGCTGATCTTAAGTCCAAAGTGGTAATTTTTGGCTTCGCATCATGGACGTTTGTTGTGCGTCTTGCGTCTAAATGATGACCTTTATGGATACGGAGCAATTTGTTAGCAGGGAAGTAGAAATCACCAGCTGGTGTGGCGGGGTCCCGGCCAAATAATTTTTATGGTTTCCATGAGGGTGTGGTCGAACTAATGGGAGAGGCATGATGTTGCAGCTTGTAACGTCTCTCCCCGCGGGCCTGCTGACCTAGAAACCCCTTGTGGATGATGCCAGCCTCTGAAGGGCAATGCTCGGCAGGAGCATTGCGACAACCAATCCGGGCCGGTGACCTCACTATGCTTGTTGTAGATACTAAGTTATGGTTAGGCTTAGGATATAGATTAGCCTCAGATGCCGCCACCTGTAGATATAAGCCTTAAGCTTCTCAAGTTAATAAGTTTAGAGTTTGCCAGGTTTGGTTTTAATAAACGCGACCTTGCTTCATGGTCTTATACCTCCAAATACGTGTCTGTGTCTTTATTGGGTAGGGTGGGAATGAAGTCATGGTGATTTGACCCTTAGGTTAGTTTATACCAAAAACTGACAATGATTGATGTTGAACATATTCAAAAGCAATCAGAACAATTCCTTGCTTTTCCAAACTGAACAGACATTACATAAATTGGGGTATCTGCACACTGTGTTAATGGATACAATAAATGTAAGCGAAAAATGTAACATAGATAAATAAATGAGCACCTGACTTATACTAATGGTTACATAGTAGGCACGGATTCTACAAAATATAATTAATAATTACAACAAAACTATTAATTATATTTTGTAGAATGCAGATACCCCAGTTTATGTAATGTCTGTTCAGTTTGGAAAAGCAAGGAATTGTTCTGATTACTTTTGAATATGTTCAACATCAATAATTGTCAGTTTGTGGTATAAACTAACCATATTACTTTTTTTGCATTCTAATCTGCATTACAATGATTTTGAACTGAAATATTTTTGCTTTGAACAATTGAGTTTACATATATATATCGAGGTTATCAACAAGTGTGTACAATCTCAGCTGCTATATGATGATTGCAATTAAGAGTTTCCAATAGGATTTCAGTACTGCTTTTAAATATTGGCGTTTTTTTCTGTGGAGTTAATGTCTATTAGTAAGGCCATTGGCCGAAACATGTCAAACTTTCTTTACTGAATTGTGTCATAACTTTTTAACCTTGACCATTAAAATTTGGACTTTTTATATATAAGGCACTCATGGCTTTGTTTTTCTCTATTGCATCTGTATATATATATATATATATATATATATATATACATATATATACATATATATATATATACAGGGAGTGCAGAAATATTAGGCAAGTTGTATTTTTGAGGATTAATTTTATTATTGAACAACAACCATGTTCTCAATGAACCCAAAAAACTCATTAATATCAAAGCTGAATAGTTTTGGAAGTAGTTTTTAGTTTGTTTTTAGTTATAGCTATTTTAGGGGGATATCTGTGTGTGCAGGTGACTATTACTGTGCATAATTATTAGGCAACTTAACAAAAAACAAATATATACCCATTTCAATTATTTATTTTTACCAGTGAAACCAATATAACATCTCAACATTCACAAATATACATTTCTGACATTCAAAAACAAAACAAAAACAAATCAGTGACCAATATAGCCACCTTTCTTTGCAAGGACACTCAAAAGCCTGCCATCCATGGATTCTGTCAGTGTTTTGATCTGTTCACCATCAACATTGCGTGCAGCAGAAACCACAGCCTCCCAGACACTGTTCAGAGAGGTGTACTGTTTTCCCTCCTTGTAAATCTCACATTTGATGATGGACCACAGGTTCTCAATGGGGTTCAGATCAGGTGAACAAGAAGGCCATGTCATTAGATTTTCTTCTTTTATATAATTTCTTGCCAGCCATGCTGTGGAGTACTTGGACGCGTGTGATGGAGCATTGTCCTGCATGAAAATCATGTTTTTCTTGAAGGATGCAGACTTCATCCTGTACCACTGCTTGAAGAAGGTGTCTTCCAGAAACTGGCAGTAGGACTGGGAGTTGAGCTTGACTCCATCCTCAACCCGAAAAGGCCCCACAAGCTCATCTTTGATGATACCAGCCCAAACCAGTACTCTACCTCCACCTTGCTGGCGTCTGAGTCGGACTGGAGCTCTCTGCCCTTTACCAACCCAGCCACGGGCCCATCCATCTGGCCCATGAAGACTCACTCTCATTTCATCAGTCCATAAAACCTTAGAAAAATCAGTCTTGAGATATTTCTTGGCCCAGTCTTGACATTTCAGCTTGTGTGTCTTGTTCAGTGGTGGTCGTCTTTCAGCCTTTCTTACCATGGCCATGTCTACGAGTATTGCACACCTTGTGCTTTTGGGCACTCCAGTGATGTTGCAGCTCTGAAATATGGCCAAACTGGTGGCAAGTGGCATCTTGGCAGCTGCACGCTTGACTTTTCTCAGTTCATGGGCAGTTATTTTGCGCCTTGGTTTTTCCACACGCTTCTTGCGACCCTGTTGACTATTTTGAATGAAACGCTTGATTGTTCGATGATCACGCTTCAGAAGCTTTGCAATTTTAAGAGTGCTGCATCCCTCTGCAAGATATCTCACTATTTTTGACTTTTCTGAGCCTGTCAAGTCCTTCTTTTGACCCATTTTGCCAAAGGAAAGGAAGTTGCCTAATAATTATGCACACCTGATATAGGGTGTTGATGTCATTAGACCACGCCCCTTCTCATTACAGAGATGCACATCACCTAATATGCTTAATTGGTAGTATGATTTCAAGCCTATACAGCTTGGAGTAAGACAACATGCATAAAGAGGATGATGTGGTCAAAATACTCATTTGCCTAATAATTCTGCACACAGTATATATATATATATATATATATATATATATATATATATATATATATATACACACATACACACACAAGTGATTGCATTCCAAAATTGTTCCTGCCCATAAATGGTCTTAGCTGCAAATTGATAATATGTAGAGGTGCTTATTTTACATTTTGCACAGGAAAGTGTGGGAAATTAATATCTCTCAGTGGCCAAAACTTCTACAATCTACAATCGTTGGATTCAAAGGATCATGCAATTTACATAATCTAAGTGCAAAGTTGCAAGATTTGATCCATTAAAATAAGCTCAGAAAGGGGTCCATTTATCAAGCCGTCAACTGTGCTGCATTCGCCGGCACCAATACGCTCGCCTGACATCGCCTAACATAACTGCCACGTAAGTGAATACGCTCTCCATAGTTACCAAAAAAGCTGTCAAAAAGCCGCGCACCAAGTACGGGGCGATGAGCAGTGGACTGTTGTTAACTAACAGTCATCGATTTCGCTGCTCTTCGGCTTTTTCCCAGCTTTATTTGTATACTATCACTAAACACCCACACTATACTAAAATGTTTAACCCCTATATCGTCGCTCCTGGACACCGCCGCAACTAAATAAACTTATTAACCCCTAAACCGCCGCTCACGGAGCCCACGGTCACTATAATAAACTTATTAACCCCTATTCCTCGGCTCCCGGAGCCCACCGCCACCTACATTATACTTCTTATCCCCTAATCTGCCGCCCCCTACACCGCCGCCACCTACATAAAGTTATTAACCCCTATCCTGACGCTCCCGGAGCCCACCGCAACTAAATAAATGTATTAACCCCTAAACCACCAGCCCCCCACATCGCCATAAACTAAATTAACCTATTAAGCCCTAAACCTAATAACTCGCTAATTTTATATTAAATATTAACTCATCCCTATCGTATAATAAATTTAAACTTACCTTTAAAATTACATTAAACTATATTAAACTAATAATTAATCTACCCTAATTATTATAATAAAATTACATTAAGCTATTAATTAACCTACCCTATTATAATAAAAATACATTAAACTATATTAAATTAATGATTAATCCAACCTATCTTTTAAACTAAAATTACATTAAACTCTATTAAAATAAAAATTAATCTAACCTAACTGTTATACTAAAATTACATAAAACTACAAATTAAATATATTATATATTTAAACACCTACTCAAATAATTTAAATGAGCACAAAGAGACAGGCCGCTGCAAATGCGGTAATTCCGGCTGGGTCCGTAAGCTGAGGCAGAGGCGGAGTGATACAAATAATACACAGGTCACAGGGGGTGCATGCTGTTAGATAGCGGCCGGTGTAGCCGAAAAAAGCATAAAAGTACAAAGAGGAGACACAGCAGCACTGATGCAAGGAAATCCAGGGCCAAAAAAAAGTAAAACAAAATTTACCTTTATTAGAACGGTTTACATAAGTACACAAAAGAGCTTCCCTGACTAGTTTCGTGCTCACAAGAGCACTTAATCATAGGGTACGTTGCTAGGTGTGAACCCTCCCTTTTTAAAGGGAAAGAAACACCTGTCAGTGATTAGTTAAATTTACATGCATATTAAAATTCAATATATGTATGGGAACCGATGAGTGCACATACACATTGAAAAATCAATCAATCAAAAAACAAACAAAATCTGTTACAAATCACATGCACAATGTATAAGGAGAAAACAATATTACAAATGACATATTACAAGAAAAATCTGTGTATGCATATGTCAATGCACCAATACAGATATACTGCAAAAAACAATGTCAGAGACCAAAAACAATATTTATAATTGCAGGTGGCAAATTACAATAAATATCCATGTATGCAAGTATCTATACAAATACAAATATGCTGCAAAAACAAATTCTAAGATTATTTAAGGGTATTAAAAAGGTCCCCCCAAAAAACGAGTTTATGCAGATCATGGATATTAAATTGCTACAAAAAGCCTTAAATGTCTAACCATGTGAAACAAGATATGCATACATGCACATCTAAAGTGTAGTCCAAAAAGAAAGAAAACACTCCATAAAAAAAAAAAATATATATATATAAATATATATATGAGATAAGGATATATCCATAATGTAAAAAACGTTTTCTGAAGAAACCAAAATGGTCCTTTGTGACATAAATGACTTCTTGCTTAAACATAATTATTTTATGTTTAATAAAGAGTTCTACGTGCAGGTTTGTGGGACGGCCATGGGGGCGAAATTTGCCCCCTCGTTCGCAAACCTGTACGTGGGACTCTGGGAGGACAAGTACCTATATAGCCATGACAACCCGTTCAGGGATCAGATCATCTTTTTTATGCGCTTCATAGATGATCTGATATTTGTCATCAAGGAACCTTTTGACTATAATGGCTTTTTAGCCTATTTAAGCCAAAATGAGTTCAATCTTAACTTTGTTGGTGACACTTTTGGAGAAGTGGCTAATTTCCTTGACTTGACCTTAAAGGGAGATGAGGTGCATGGAATGATTGTCAGTGACACATATCGTAAAAAAACAGCAGGAAATACTTCATGCTAAATCTTGTCATCCTCCTCATTTGGTGCGCTCAATTCCAAGGGGCCAATTATTGCGATTACGCAGAAATACTAATTCAGATGCTTTGTTCGATGAACAAGCCATGGCATTAATTGAGCGACTCAAGTTAAGAGGCTACAATGATTCTTTACTTCATCAGAATTATGTGGAGGTAAGAGAAAAATCACAGGGAGAGTTGGTTCAGGGATCTGTGAGACACAGTACTATAACACAAGAGACAGTAGTTTTTTCAACAGAGTATTCGAGCCAATATAATGAAATTTGCTCTATTCTGAAGAAAAATCTCCATCTACTTAATGAGGATGAGGTGTTGAGACCCCTTATTGGGAAATGTAAATTTGTATCTAAAAAGCCTCCAACTTTGTCTTCTAAACTATCTCCCAGTCTAATATATTCAGGGGGTAAGGACAAAAGTGACTGGATTAGAAGGAAGGGGACTTATAGATGTGGCCATGGCCCTTGTGTTACCTGTAGCTTTATTGGTATAGGTGATGGCTTTAAAAGCACCCAAACTGGTGAGGAATTTTCTCATAAATTTTATGCAAATTGCAGAACTACGTATGTTGTGTACTTACTTGAGTGTAAGCAATGTTTTCTGCAATATACTGGCCAAACGACCAGAGAATTAAGATCTCGAATTAGGGAACATGTGAGGGACACCAGGGAGTATGTCAAAGAATCAGCGGTTGCCAGACATTTCAATCTTGTACACATGACAAATATTTTTAATATGAAAGTGCAGGTAATTGACCGCATCATGTTCCCACACAGGGGTGGTGATAGATGTAAACTATTACAGAAACAAGAACTATACTGGATCTACAAGCTCAGAACTATCACACCCCTGGGTTTGAATAAGGAGTGGGATATGAGCTACTTTGTTGAGTAGTGTTTTTCTTATACGTTACCCACTGTATTGCATGGTACAAACATTACTGGCTACTGGTCAGCCTAATATTGGTTATATTGACTTTTGACATATCATGTCCATTAATGTTTTACCAAGTTCTCTGATTATTTTTTCTATATCTTTTTCTATGTCTTCTTTATGTTCTTTATTTGTCTTCCCTTTTGAAACAATAAGTAAAGTGGTCCTTGCAATGCTCCATTTAATATCATTGAGAAATGTATCACTTTAAACGTTTTTTACATTATGGATATATCCTTATCTCATATATATATTTATATATATTTTTTTGTGGTTTTTTATGGAGTGTTTTCTTTCTTTTTGGACTACACTTTAGATGTGCATTTATGCATATCTTGATTCACATGGTTAGACATTTAAGACTTTTTGTAGCAATTTAATATCCATGATCTGCATAAACTCGTTTTTTGGGGGGACCTTTTTAATACCCTTAAATAATCTTAGAATTTGTTTTTGCAGCATATTTGTATTTGTATAGATACTTGCATACATGGATATTTATTGTAATTTGCCACCTGCAATTATAAATATTGTTTTTGGTCTCTGACATTGTTTTTTGCAGTATATCTGTATTGGTGCATTGACATATGCATACACGGATCTTTCTTGTAATATGTCATTTGTAATATTGTTTTCTCCTTATACATTGTGCATGTGATTTGTAACAGATTTTGTTTGTTTTGTGATTGATTGATTGATTTTACAATGTGTATGTGCACTCATAGGTTCCCATACATATATTGAATTTTAATATGCATGTAAATTTAACTAATCACTGACAGGTGTTTCTTTCCCTTTAAAAAGGGAGGGTTCACACCTAGCAACTTACCCTATGATTAAGTGCTCTGGTGAGCACGAAACTAGTCAGGGAAGCTCTTTTGTGTACTTATGTAAACCGTTCTAATAAAGGTAAATTTTGTTTTACTTTTTTTGGCCCTGGATTTCCTTGCATCAGTGCTGCTGTGTCTCCTCTTTGTACAAATAATTTAAATCTACACTACAAAATTACAAAGTTACAAAAAATAACAAACACTAAGCTACACAAGAAAATAACACTAAGTTACAAAAATAAAAAAGAAATTATCAAAGTTTTAAACTAATTACACCTAATCTAAGGGCTCTATGAAAATAAAAAAGCCCACCCCCAAAATAAAAAACCTAGCCTACAATAAACTACAAATAGCCCTCAAAAGGGCCTTTTGTGGGGCATTGCCCCAAAGTAATCAGCTCTTTTACCTTTAAAAAAAAAGTACAAATACCCCCCCAACAGTAAAACCCACCACCCACACAACCAACCCCCCAAATAAAATACTATCTAAAAAAAACCTAAGCTCCCCATTGCCCTGAAAAGGGCATTTGGATGGTATTGTCCTTAAAAGGGCATTTAGCTCTTTTGCAGCCCAAAAACCCTAATCTAAAAATAAAACCCACTCAATAAACCCTTAAAAAATCCTAACACTAACCGGGAAGCTTCAATCGTCGTTAGTCCGTCGGAAGAAGAGGATGCTCCGCGTCGGATGTCTTGAAGATGGACCCGCTCCGCGCCAGATGGATGAAGATAGAAGATGCCATCTGGGTGAGGACTTCTGCGGGCTTGGATGAAGACTTCTCCCGGCTTCTTGGAGGATGGATGTCGGATCTTTAAACTGTAAGTCGATCTTCAGGGGTTAGTGTTAGGATTTTTTAAGGGTTTATTGGGTGGGTTTTATTTTTAGATTAGGGTTTTGGGCTGCAAAAGAGCTAAATGCCCTTTTAAGGGCATTGACCATCCAAATGCCCTTTTCAGGGCAATGGGGAGCTTAAGTTTTTTAAGTTAGGGTTTTATTTGGGGGGTTGGTTGTGTGGGTGGTGGGTTTTACTGTTGGGGGGTATTCGTATTTTTTTAATGGTAAAAGAGCTGATTACTTTTACAAAGGGCTATTTGTCATTTATTGTAGGCTAGGGGTTTTTTATTTTGGGGGGGGGGGGGGGTATTTTCATAGGGCCCTTAGATTAGATGTAATTAGTTTAAAGCTTTGATATTTTCTTGTTTATTTTTTGTAACTTACGGCTAGATTTAGAGTTTTGTCGGTAACGACCCGCGAAGCTAACGCTGGCTTTTTTCTGGCCACACCTTTTAAATAACTCTAGTATTGAGAGTCCACAGAATGGCTGCGTTAGGCTCCAAAAAAGGAGCGTAGAGCATATTTAACGCAACTTCAACTCTCGATACCAGAGTTGCTTATGGTCACGGCCAGCTTGAAAAACGTGCTCGTGCACGATTCCCCCATAGGAAACAATGGGGCTGTTTGAGCTGAAAAAAAACCTAACACCTGCAAAAAAGCCGCGTTCAGCTCCTAACGCAGCGCCATTGTTTGCTATGGGGAAACACTTCCTACGTCTGCACCTAACACTCTAACATGCACCCCGAGTCTAAAGACACCTAACCTTACACTTATTAACCCCTATCCGCCTCACTAACCCTATAATAAATAGTATTAACCCCTAATCTGCCCTCCCTAACATCGCCGACACCTAACTTTAAACATTAACCCCTAATCTGCCGACTGGAGCACACCGCTATTCTAATAAATGTATTAACCCCTAAAGCTAAGTCTAACCCTAACACTAACACCCCCTAACTTAAATATAATTTAAATCTAACGAAATTAATTAACTCTTATTAAATAAATTATTCCTATTTAAAGCTAAATACTTACCTGTAAAATAAATCCTAATATAGCTACAATATAAATTATAATTATATTATAGCTATTTTAGGATTTATATTTATTTTACAGGTAACTTTGTATTTATTTTAACCAGGTACAATAGCTATTAAATAGTTAAGAACTATTTCATAGCTAAAATAGTTAAAATAATTACAAAATTACCTGTAAAATAAATCCTAACCTAAGTTACAATTAAACCTAACACTACTCTATCAATAAATTAATTAAATAAAATACCTACAATTACCTACAATTAAACCTAACATTACACTATCAATAAATTCGAGGAATTCGAGGGACGCCATCTTGGATGACATCCCTTAAAGGAACCGTCATTCATCGGGAAGTCGTCGGAAGAAGAAGATGGGTCCGCGGTGGAGGTCTTCAAGATGGAGCCGAATTCTTTGGGGCATGCCCCGCAAAGGGCCCTGTTCAGGGCTGGTAAGGTAAAAGAGCTTTGAACATTAGTAATTTAGAATAGGGTAGGGCATTTTTTTATTTTGGGGGTCTTTGTTATTTTATTAGGGGGCTTAGAGTAGGTGTAATTAGTTTAAAATTGTTGTAATATTTTTCTGATGTTTGTAAATATTTTTTTATTTTTTGTAACTTAGTTCTTTTTTATTTTTTGTACTTTAGTTAGTTTATTTCATTGTATTTATTTGTAGATATTGTATTTAATTAATTTATTGCTAGTGTAGTATTAGGTTTAATTGTAGGTAATTGTAGGTATTTTATTTAATTAATTTATTGATAGTGTAGTGTTAGGTTTAATTGTAACTTAGGTTAGGATTTATTTTACAGGTAATTTTGTAATTATTTTAACTATTTTAGCTATTAAATAGTTCTTAACTATTTAATAGCTATTGTACCTGGTTAAAATAAATACAAAGTTACCTGTAAAAAAATATAAATCCTAAAATAGCTATAATATAATTATAATTTATATTGTAGCTATATAAGGGTTTATTTTACAGGTAAGTATTTAGCTTTAAATAGGAATAATTTATTTAATAAGAGTTAATTTATTTCATTAGATTTAAATTATATTTAACTTAGGGGGGTGTTAGTGTTAGTGTTAGAATAGCGGCAAGATTCGGTCGGCAGATTAGGGGTTAATAATTGAAGTTAGGTGTCGGCGATGTTAGGGAGGGCAGATTAGGGGTTAATATTATTTATTATATGGTTATTGAGGCGGGAGTGAGGCGGATTAGGGGTTAATAACTTTATTATAGTAGCGGTGAGATCTCCTCGGCAGATTAGGGGTTAATACGTTTAGGCAGGTGGAGGCGACGTTGAGGGGGGCAGATTAGGGGTTAATAAATATAATATAGGGGTCGGCGGTGTTAGGGGCAGCAGATTAGGGGTACATAGCTATAATGTAGGTGGCGGCTCTTTGCGGTCGGCAGATTAGGGGTTAATTATTGTAGGTAGCTGGCGGCGACGTTGTGGGGGGCAGGTTAGGGGTTAATAAATATAATATAGGGGTCGGCGGTGTTAGGGGCAGCAGATTAGGGGTACATAAGTATAACGTAGGTGGCGGTCGGCAGATTAGGGGTTAAAAAAATGTAATCGAGTGGCGGCGATGTGGGGGGACCTCGGTTTAGGGGTACATAGATAGTTTATGGGTGTTAGTGTACTTTAGAGCACAGTAGTTAAGAGCTTTATAAACCGGCGTTAGCCCAGAAAGCTCTTAACTACTGACTTTTTTCTGCGGCTGGAGTTTTGTCGTTAGAATTCTAACGCTCACTTCAGACACGACTCTAAATACCGGAGTTAGAAAGATCCCATTGAAAAGATAGGATACGCAATTGACGTAAGGGGATCTGCGGTATGGAAAATTTGCGGCTGAAAAGTGAGCGTTAGACCCTTTCCTGACTGACTCCAAATACTGGCGGTAGCCTAAAACCAGCGTTAGGAGCCTCTAACGCTGGTTTTCACGGCTACCGCCAAACTCTAAATCTAGGCCTTAGTGTTTATTTTTTTGTGTAACTTAGTGTTTGTTATTTTTTGTAACTTAGTTTTTTGTAACTTTGTAATTTTGTAGTGTAGATTTAAATTGTTTGAGTACGGTTAGGTGTTTAAATAATAATATTTTTAATTTAATTTGTAGTTTTATGTAATTTTAGTATAAAAGTTAGGTTAGATTAATTTTTATTTTAATATAGTTTAAAAGATAGTTTGGATTAATCATTAATTTAATATAGGTTAATGTATTTTTATTATAATAGGGTAGGTTAATTAATAGTTTAATGTAATTTTATTATAATAGTTAGGGTAGATAAATTAATAGTTTAATATAGTTTAATGTAATTTTATTATAAAAGTTAGAGTAGATTAATTAATAGTTTAATATAGTTTAATTTAAATCTCAAGATGTTTAAATTTATTATAAGATAGGGATGAGTTAATATTTAATATAAAGTTAGGGAGTTGTTAGGTTTAGGGGTTAATATGTTAATTTAGTTTATGGCCATGTGGGGTTTAGGGGTTAATATGTTTAGTAAGTTGTACTGATGTAGGAGATCAGGGGTTTAGGGGTTAATAACTTTTTTTAGTTGCGGTGGGCTCCGGGAGGGGTGGGATAAGGGTTAAAACTTTTATGTAGGTGGTGGCAGTGTCGGGGCGGCAGATTAGGGGTTAATAAGTATAATGTAGGTGGCGGCGGTGTAGGGGGCGGCAGATAAGGGGTGTTTAGACTCGGGGTACATTTTAGGGTGTTAGGTGTAAACGTAACTTTTATTATACCATAGGAATCAATGGGATATCGGGAAGCAGCGAACATAGCTTTCGCTGCTTTTAGACTCCCATTGATTCCTATGGCATCTGCCACCTCCAGTGCAGCGGATTGAAAAGCAGGTACGCTGAGCCAGAATAGTGGCGAGCGTACCTGGTAGTTATTTGATAAGTAGCAAAAGTAGTCAGATAGTGCCGAATTTGCATTCGGAACATCTGTAGTGACCATCGATCTGTGTCTGACTGAAACCGGCGGATCGTATGTTACGTCACAAAATTCTACTTTTGCCGGTGTGTAGGCTTTGATAATTAAGGGGAATCAGGCTTACCACAATTATGCTGTGGAATTCCAGCGTATTTGCGGTTGACGGCTTCATAAAAAAAAAAAAAAGTTTATTTTCTCACTGGCTACTGTAGGATATTACTATTAGAAAATAAAAGTATCTAGAAAAAAAAATTAATATAGAATGACAACAAAAAACATTGAACACCAAAGAAAAAGATCTCATTGATGTTGATGGGATTGCCAAGACAAAGCACTTTTTCATAAACAAAAGCAATGTAACCTAACATTACAGAAATTAGAGTTCCGATGTTCCAATCAGCCAATAGAATGCAAGCTCAATCCTATTGGCTGATTGGATCAGCCAATAGGATTTTTTCAACCTTAATTCCGATTGGCAGATAGAATTCTATCAGCCAATCAGAATCTAAGGGACGCCATCTTGGATGACGTCACTTAAAGGTATTCAAACTAGAATTGTGGAAGTATAGACACTTGCCACGGGACAGTATGCATCTCCAGCACTCTTAGCCCAGACTTGGGGGTGTTGCTTTATGTGAGAAATTATAAAATATAACTTTTATTCACTTGAGTTAAAAACTGTGGACAAATAACACACAACACATAAAATTAAAAATCTCAAAGTAAGCTCTGTTTTGGCTAATAATAGTGAACACAAATATTGTATAGATGCCTTAAATATACTAGCTCTATGTGTCACTAGGATTGTTGCGACCTAGGATTATTGATCTCCTATGCTAAAAATATCTCATACTGTATGCATGCAGTTATGTGATAGTGTAGGTGCCTAATAGTGGTTATTTCACCAGTTATTATATACTGTGAATCACTATAGAAACTAAAACTCAGTATAATCGCTTAATTCTGTGTAAGTACTGGTGTGACAGTATCTAACGTATCTGGATGATAACTGAGTCTGTCTCAATAGTTATAACTATCACATCCATTCAAGTATTAAAGTTAATCTGAGAACAATGCTCATCTGGCACTGCAAGCTGGTTCTCTGCAATAACTACAGATTCTATGTTATGTTATGTATGATACAAAAAGCCACGGTAGTTCATCAATAGAAGTCACACAGATATAAGGCTTCTACACATTTCAAACCTGCTAGTTTACATACAACCAGTTATTACAAGGATACAAACTCAATATTAGTCTGCTAAGAACTACTACTTTAGTAAATTCAAGATTAATACCACTGGTTAACATAGATCAATACCCCTGCAACAAACGAGGGGCTATGGAACTGTTTGTATATACTAAGTAACTAATATGGATTACTTAACCTAGAATTACAGCGGTTTACAAGTGTGCCAATAGTTAAAGCCACGCACTAAATTGTGCTAGGATACGAACCGGTGAGAGATAATACACATTACAAATGTACACAGTATTATACTATAGAGACGAATTGCGCTCTTAGGTAATGGGTACCATACAGAATATGTAATATCTATAAAAAAGCCGGTAACATAACCAATAGGTGATTGGCAAATAAAGGTTAATCAACTAATATTAATAGCGGTCTAAAAGTCCATACACAAGTAATAATCAGGTGTGAGATTATATAATAACCTCGATACACAGTATTGCACTATAGAGATCTTTTGTGCCGAGGGCCAGTTGGGCTCTATATAATATTTGAACACATAATTGGGATCAGTTCTAGATGTGATGATAACACACCAAGATGGGTAAAATAAACTACCGGACAATACAACCTTAGTAGACAGACCAGTGCTACTACCATCCTCGTTGATATATTCACACAGAGCTCAACAGGGGGAAGCAATACAGATACAATATTTCTTATATACAGATTTTTGTAGAATAAGGAATTTATTGTTCAATACCCCACTATATACATATATAAATATTAAGGAGGACCTAACTAACACATAGCAATACCGTTGCATTAACAGGATACAATAACATCCCTGTTTCCAGTCACCACGCTTTACAGGAGAGGTGATTACAAAACAATTAGGGGCTACACACAGTTTATTAAAATTCAGTATATAAAGCACATAACATATCACATTACGGTGTCCTAATTATTTATATATTATAGTCATAAACATAGCCTAATGGTACTACAACCATCAAGTAATTTTTCTACAGAATCTGTAGTTATTACAGGAAACCAGCTTGCAGTGCCAGATGAGCATTGTTCTGAGATTAACTTTAATACTTGAATGGATGTGATAGTTATAACTATTGAGACAGACTCAGTTATCATCCAGATACGTTAGATACTGTCACACCAGTACTTACACAGAATTAAGCGATTATGCTGAGTTTTAGTTTCTATTGTGATTCACAGTATATAATAACTGTTGAAATAACCACTATTAGGCACCTATACTATCACATAACTGCATTCATATGAGATATTTTTAGCATAGGAGATCAATAATCCTAGGTCGCAACAATCCTAGTGACACATAGAGATAGTATATTTAAGGCATCTATATAATATTTGTGTTCACTATTATTAGCCAAAACAGAGCTTACTTTGAGATTTTTAATTGTATGTGTTGTGTGTTATTTGTCCACAGTTTTTAACTCAAGTGAATAAAAGTTATATTTTATAATTTCTCACATAAAGCACACCCCCAAGTCTGGGCTAAGAGTGCTGGAGATGCATACTGTCCCGTGGCAAGTGTCTATACTTCCACAATTCTAGTTTGAATTCCATTTATGCATAGCACCAACCCACCCACAATACTTTCATATAGAAGTGTATAGAATTCTAAATACACTTAGGATACAGATTATAGTGGGGAACGCCTTAATAGTGCCATTGTTCAATCTGTTTCTTGTCACTTAAAGGTACCTTCATTCCAGAAGAAGACGTTGATTGAAGAGGATGCTCTGCGCCGGATGTCTTGAAGATGGAGCCGCTCCATGTTGGAAGGATGATGATAGAAGATGCCATCTGGATGAAGACTTCTGCCCGTCTGGAGGACCACTTCTGCCCGTCTGGAGGACAACTTCTGTCGGCTTTGTTGAGGACATCTTGTAGCTTGGATGAAGACTTTTCCCTGTAAGTGGATCTTCGGGGGTTAGTGTTAGGATTTTTCAAGGGTGTATTGGGTGGGGGTTTTTTTTAGGTTAGGGCTTTTGGCTGCAATAGAGCTAAATGCCCTTTTAAGGGCAATGCCCATCCAAATGCCCTTTTCAGGGCAATGGGGAGCTTAGGTTTTTTTAGTTAGGGTTTTATTTGGGGGGTTGGTTGTGTGGGTGGTGGGTTTTACTGTTGGGGGTTGTTTGTATTTTTTTTTTATTTTGGGTCGGCTTTTTTATTTTGATAGGGCTATTAGATTAGGTATAATTAGTTTAAAGATCTTGTAATTAGTTTTTTATTTTCTGTAATTTAGTGGGGGGTTTTTCTATTTTAGCAAATTTTATTTAATGTAGTTAATTGTATTTAATTTAGGTTTTTATTTAATTGTAGTGTAAGGTTAGGTGTTAGTGTAACTTAGGTTAGGTTTTATTTTACAGGTAAATTTGTATTTAATTTAGCTAGGTAGTTATTAAATAGTTAATAACTATTTAGTAACTATTCTACCTAGTTAAAATAAATAAAAACTTGCCTGTAAAATAAAAAATAAACCCTAAGCTAGATACAATGTAACTATTAGTTATATTGTAGCTAGCTTAGGGTTTATTTTATAGGTAGGTATTTAGGTTTAAATAGGAATGATTTAGTTATTAATAGTATTAATAGTAGGTTTTATTTAGATTTATTTTAATTATATTTAAGTTAGGGGGTGTTAGGGTTAGGGTTAGACTTAGATTTAGGGGTTAATACATTTAATATAGTGGCAGCGACGTTTGGGGTGGCAGATTAGGGGTTAATAAATGTAGGTAGGTGGCGGCGATGCTAGGGACACCAGATTAGGGGTTAATAATATTTAACTAGTTTTTGCGATGCGGGAGTGCGGCGGTTTAGAGCTTAATATATTTATTCTAGTGGCGGCGATGTCCGGAGCGGCAGATTAGGGGTTAATAATTTTATTTTAGTGTTTGCGATGTGGGAGGGCCTTGGTTTAGGGGTTAATGGGTAGTTTATGGGTATTAGTGTACTTTTTAGCACTTTAGTTATGAGTTTTATGCTACAGCGTTGTAGTGTAAAACTCATAACTACTGACTTTAAAATGCAGTACGAATCTTGACGGGGTAGGGTGTACCGCTCACTTTTTGGCCTACCAGGACAAGCTCGTAATACCAGCGCTATGGAAGTCCCATAGAAAAAAGACTATACGCAATTTGCGTAAATTGATTTGCGATAAGGCCAAAAAAGTTTGTGGTGCACTAAATCTGCAAGACTCGTAATACCAGCGGGAGTAAAAAAGCAGCGTTATGAGGCTTTACCCTGCTTTTTTACTCATAACGCAAGACTTGTAATCTAGCCGAATGTGTTTAGACCATGTTTTTAACCACTATTCAATGCAAAACTGACTTTGTATGTTTCTATAATGAGTTGAAATTGCCACTTAGCTGCGGATATGTGAAGAAATTATCCTTAAAATCTATTAGAAATATTAAGAAATTTGATTCTGTTCACCTTGAACATGACTGCCCAATGTCATGTATAGGACCTTTATTCATCAGTGTAATAATGAGTTTTCAGTGGCAAAATACAATAGAAAATGTCTTTGACAAAGCCAGTTAGCGGCAAAACATGTTAGGGCTTTGGTGAGGAGTCTAGGGAACTCCTGTATTTTAGGCAAGGCAACCTTGAGGCACAAATAGCATGATCTCTTAAATGATGTATTTTCAATTGCATTAGACCATATTGACTTTCATACCATAGACCCGATTCACTCATCAATTTTATTAATCGAGTAGGGCTAGTTGGGTAGGTGATACTCTGCTCCTGGAGCTCTTGTATACACATACACTCTTTCAAGTATATAATTTATAAGGAATATTATTCAATATGATTACTAGCATTAAGCTGTATTTTATATGCGATATTCAACCAACATCAGGTGTATCGTAATTACACTCTACTCTAACAGTGTCCATAGAGGGATTAAATTAAAACCATAATAGCAACCTGGGTTATTTGTCAATATACAATATCCCACAAAAGTGAGTACACCCCTCAAATATTTGTAAATATTGTATTATATCTTTTCATGTGACAACACTGAAGACATGATACTTTGCTATAATGTAAAGTAGTGAGTGTACAGCCTGAATAACAGTGTAACTTTGCTCAACACATAGCCATTAATGTCCAAACCGTTGGCAACAAGAGGGAGTACACCCCTAAGTGGAAATGTCCAATTTGGGCCCAAAGTGTCAATATTATGTGCAGCCACCATTATTTTCCAGCACTGCCTTAACCCTCTTGGGCATGGAATTCACCAGAGCTTCACAGGTTGCCACTGGAGTCCTCTTCCACTCCTCCATGATGACATCACAGAGCTGGTGGATGTTAGAGACTTTGCGCTCCCCCGCCTTCCGTTTGAGGATGCCCACAGATGCTCAATAAGGTTTAGGTCTGGAGACATGCTTGACTAGTCTATCACCTTTACCCTCAGCTTCTTTAGCAAGGCAGTGGTCTTCTTGGAGGTGTGTTTGGGGACATTATCATGTTGGAATATTGCCCTGCGGCCCAGTCTCCGAAGGGAGGGGATCATGCTCTGCTTCAGTATGTCACAGTATAAGTTGGCATTCATGGTTCCCTCAATGAACTGTAGCTCCCCAGTGTTGGCAGCACTCATGCAGGCCAAGACCATGACACTCCCACCATCATGCTTGACTGTAGGCAAGACACACTTATCTTTGTACTCCTCACCTGGTTGCCATCACACACTTGACACCATCTAAACCAAATAAGTTTATCTTGGTCTCATTGGACCACAGGACATGGTTCCCGTAATCCATGTCCTTAGTCTGCTTGTCTTCAGCAAATTTTTTCTGGGCTTTCTTGTGCATCATCTTTAGAAGAGGCTTCCTTCTGGGACGACAGGCATGCAGACCAATTTGATGCAGTGTGCGGCGTATGGTCTGAGCACTGACAGGCTTACTCCCCACCCATTCAACCTCTGCAGCAATGCTGGCAGCACTAATATGTCTATTGCCCAAAGACAACCTCTGGATATGATGCTGAGCACATGCACTCAACTTCTTTGGTCAACCATGGTGAGTCCTGTTTTGAGTGGAACATGTCCTGTGAAACCACTGTATGGTCTTGGCCACCATGCTGCAGCTCAGTTTCAGGGTCTTGGCAATCTTCTTATAGCCTAGGCTATCTTTATGTAGAGCAACAATTCTTTTTTACAGATCCTTAGAGAGTTCTTTGTCATGAGGTGAAATGTTGAGAGAGTGTGAGAGCGATAGCACCAAATTTAACACACCTGCTCCTAATTCACACCTGAGACCTTGTAACACTAACGAGTCACATGACACTGGGGAGGGAAAATGGCTAATTGGGCCCAATTTGGACATTTCCACTTAGCGGTGTACTCACTTTTGTTGCCAATGGTTTGGACATTAATGGCTGTGTGTTGAGTTATTTGAGGGGACAGCAAATTTACACTGTTATACAGGCTGAACATTCACTACTTTACATTATAGCGAAGTGTAATTTCTTCAATGTTGTCACATGAAACGATATAATTAAATATTTAAAAAAATGTGAGGGGTGTACTAACTTTTGTGGGATACTGTATATACCGTGTACTCATTGTGCTGATTATAAATACATTTGTATCCCTTATTTAGTAATTTTACATTTGTTATATGGGGCTCTGTTACTTTATTATACAGACACAACCACAACAATAGCACACACTTACTTCTCAAATACTTACCACACCAGTTATCACTGGAATCTTATATAGTCTCATTACTCATGATAAGTTACTTGCTCCCTGCTTAGTCTCATTTTAACAATGCATTTAGCTAGTGTATCAAATTCAGTGTACAATTCTTAACCAGGACAACGATCCGTTGTAATTCTAGTATGCACCAATCATTTGCTTAAAGGGACATGGAACTCATATTTTTTCTTTCATGATTCAGAAAGAGCATGAAATTTTAAGCAACTTTCTAATTTACTGCTATTATCAATTTTTCTTTGTTCTCTTATCTTTCTCCTAGATTTAGAGTTTTGCGGCCAAAGGGGTATGTTAGCTATGCGTCTTTTTTTTCTAGCGCTGCTTCCATACAACGCTGGTATTGAGAGTTCTCTGAAGGGCTGCGTTAGGCTCCAAAAAGGGAGCGTAAAGGCATATTTACCGCCACTTCAACCCTCAATACCAGCATTGCTTATGGTAGCGGCTAGCTTGAAAAATGTGCTCCTGCACGATTCCCCCATAGGAAACAATGGGGCAGTTTGGGCAGAAAACACCTGCAAAAAAGCAGCGTTAAGCTCCCAACGCAGCCCCATTGTTTCCTATGGTTAAACACTTTCTAAGTCTGCACTTAACACCCTAACATGAACCCCGAGTCTAAATACCCCTAACCTTACACTTATTAACCCCTAATCTGCCGCCCCCGCTATTGCTGACACCTGCATTATATTATTAACCCCTAATCTGCCGCTCCGTACACCGCCGCAACCTACATTATACCTATGAACCCCTAAACTGCTTCCCCTAACACCGCCAGCCCCTTTATTATATTTATTAACCCCTAATCTGCCCCCCCCAACGTCGCCGCCACCTACCTACATTTATTAACCCTTAATATGCCGACCGGACCTCACTGCCACTATAATAAATGTATTAACCCCTAAACCGCCGCACAAACCCTATAATAAATAGTATTAACCCCTAATCTGCCCTCCCTAACATCGCCGCCACCTAACTTCAAGTATTAACTCCTAATCTGCCGACCGGACCTTGCCGCTACTCTAATAAATGTATTAACCCCTAAAGCTAAGTCTAACCCTAACTCTAACACCCCCCCTAAGTTAAATATAATTTTAATCTAACAAAATAAATTAAATATTATTAACTAAAGTATTCCTATTTTAAACTAAATACTTACCTGTAAAATAAACCCTAATATAGCTACAATATAATGAATTATTATATTGTAGCTATTTTAGGATTTATATTTATTTTACAGGCAATGTTGTATTTATTTTAACTAGTTACAATAGCTATTAAATAGTTAATAACTATTTAATAGCTACCTAGTTAAAATAATTACATAATTACCTGTAAATTAAATCCTAACCTAAGATACAATTAAACCTAACACTACACTATGAATAAATTAATTAAATAAATTACCTACAATTACCTACAATTAAATCAACTAAACTAAATTACAAAAAATAAAAAACACTAAATTACAAAAAATAAAAAAGATTACAAGATTTTTAAGCTAATTACACCCACTCTAAGCCCCCTAATAAAATAACAAAGCCCCCCAAAATAAAAAAAAATTCCCTACCCTAATCTAAATTAAAAAAGTTAACAGCTCTATTACCAGCCCTTAAAAGGGCTTTTTGCGGGGCATGCCTCAAAGTAATCAGCTCTTTTGCCTGTAAAAAAAAACCACAATACCACCCCCCAAAATTACAACCCACCACCCACATACCCCTACTCTAACCCAAACCCCCCTTAAATAAACCTAACACTACCCCCCTGAAGATCTCCCTACCTTGAGTCGTCTTCACCCAACCGGGCCAAAGTCTTCATCCGATGGGCCAGAAGAGGAAATCCAGACCGGCAGAAGTCTTCATCATAAGTGACGTCATCCAAGATGGCATCCCTCGAATTCTGATTGGCTGATAGGATTCTATCAGCCAATCGGAATTCGAGGGACGCCATCTTGGATGACGTCACTTAAAGGAACCTTCATTCGTTGGTAGTCGTCGGAAGGAAGAGGATGTTCCACGCCAGAGGTCTTGAAGATGGAGCCGCTCCTAGTTGGATGGATGAAGATAGAAGATGCCGCTTGGATGAAGATGTCTGCCGGTCCCGATGTCCTCTTCTGCCCAGATAGGATGAAGACTTCTGACAGTCTGGATGTCCTCTTCTGGCCCATCGGATGAAGACTTCGGCCCGGTTGGGTGAAGACGACTCAAGATAGGGAGATCTTCAGGGGGGTAGTGTTAGGTTTATTTATGGGGGATTTTGGTTATAGTAGGGGTATGTGGGTGGTGGGTTGTAATGTTGGGGGGTAGTATTGTGGTTTTTTTACAGGCAAAAGAGCTAATTACTTTGGGGCATGCCCCGCAAAAAGCCCTTTTAAGGGCTGGTAATAGAGCTGTTAACTTTTTTAATTTAGATTAGGGTAGGGAATTTTTTTTTATTTTGGGGGGCTTTGTTATTTTTAGGGGGCTTAGAGTAGGTGTAATTAGCCTAAAAATCTTGTAATATTTTCTTATTTTTTGTAATTTAGTTTTGTTGATTTAATTGTAGGTAATTGTAGGTAATTTATTTAATTAATTTATTGATAGTGTAGAGTTAGGTTTAATTGTAACTTAGGTTAGGATTTATTTTACAGGTAATTTTGTAATTATTTTAACTAGGTAGCTATTAAATAGTTATTAACTATTTAATAGCTATTGTAACTAGTTAAAATAAATACAAAGTTGCCTGTAAAATAAATATAAATCCTAAAATAGCTACAATATAATTATTTGTTATATTGTAGCTAGTTTAGGGTTTATTTTACAGGTAAGTATTCAGTTTTAAATAGGAATACTTTAGTTAATAATATTTAATTTATTTCGTTAGATTAAAATTGTATTTAATTTAGGGGGGTGTTAGGGTTAGACTTAGCTTTAGGGGTTAATACATTTATTAGACTAGCGCGAGGTCTGGTCGGCAGATTAGGGGTTAATACTTGAAGTTAGGTGGCGGCGATGTTAGGGAGGGCATATTAGGGGTTAATACTATTTTTTATAGGGTTTGTGAGGCAGGAGTGCGGCGGTTTAGAGGTTAATACATTTATTATAGTAGCGGCGAGGTCCGGTCGGCAGATTAGGGGTTAATAAGTGTAGGTAGGTAGCGGCGACGTTGGGGGGGGGCAGATTAGGGGTTAATAAATATTATGTAGGTGTCGGCAATGTTAGGGGCAGCAGATTAGGGGTTCATAGGGATAATGTAGGTGGCGGCGGTGTGCGGTCTGAAGATTAGGGGTTAAAAATATTTATTATAGTGGTGGCGATGTGGGGGGACCTCAGTTTAGGGGTACATTGGTAGTTTATGGGTGTTAGTGTACTTTAGAGCACAGTAGTTAAGAGCTTTATAAACCGGCGTTAGCCCAGAAAGCTCTTAATTACTGACTTTTTTCTACGGCTGGAGTCTTGTCGGTAGAGGCTCTACCGCTCACTTCAGCCAAGACTCTAAATACCAGCGTTAAGAAGATCTGCGGTATGGAAAAGTCGCGGCTTGAAAGTGAGCGTTAGACCCTTTCCTGGCTGACTCTAAATACCAGCGGGCGGCCAAAAGCAGCGTTAGGAGCCCTTAACGCTGCTTTTGACGGCTACCGCAGAACTCTAAATCTAGGTGAATATTTTAAAAATAGGAATGTAAATCTTAGCAGCCAGCCCATTTTAGGTTCAGCACCATGGATAGCGCTTGCTTATTGGAGGCTTACATCTACCCACCAATAAGCAAGCATAACCCAGGTTCTCAAACAAAAATGGGCCGGCTCCTATGCATCACATTCCTGCTTTTTTAATAAAGATAGCCAGAGAATGAAGACAAATTTATAATAGGAGTAAATTAGAAAGTTGCTCAAAATTTCATGCTCTATCTGAATCATCAGAAAAAAATGGGTTCAGTGTCATTTTAACATTACACCTCTGTCATTGTATCATATCTAAACAACTCTGTCTTAAACAATTTTCCATTTGTAGAGGTTTTTGATCTGAGATCTGGTTGGCATTACACTTTGGGTATCTATTTGGTTAAAAAAAAACAACCTTTTTTATATATATTCTCACCCACCTATGATCCACAGATTTTGTTCACTTATATTACACCCAGGCTGTAACAGAATATTGTACACATTATACACCCTACCCTACTGATACATTTGTATCTCTGGTATGACTGACTTTGTGCCGTTATTAATTGAGCATTATTAATTATTGCTCCACATCTTTATTTCTGCCTCTGGTTGTAATTTTAATTTAAATATCCCTGCTTTTATTGTTAACCTATTAAAACTTATGTTTTATGCTAATGTTGAGAGTTTCTCTGTTCTAGTTGACACATGATTTCTTGATTTACTGTACCATACATTAATGTTTTTTTTAACTTGTGGGTACTATTAGTGTATTAACTCAAATATATATATAAATAGTAGTATGCTAGGGCTGTAGATATCATGCACCTCACAGTAAACAATTCCTTATAATTGTTTAAATACAATCTGGTGAAATACAAAGAAGATAGTGAGGGTGCTAAACAGCTAAAGATATTAGTAATAAATTCAGTTATAAAACATTTTTAAAACATTTATTAATCTAATATATCATTCTAAAAATAGGGATGTCTCCTTTTAAAATATATGTATACAATGTATCAGATCTGCCAAAAGATAATACAATAAAAAGCAACAAACTTGTTAATATTTGCTGCGTTTACCAGTTCAAAGTCCCAATATGTTGATATATAAAAGAATCTTGTATTCAGAACTTATTTGCGTTTAGTGACAGCATAGTTTAAAATTATACCACCATAGAAACTGCTGATGTTTATTTCTGTTTCATATGAATACGATAAAGGTTACCTCCAAATGACTAGATCCTCTTATGTACAGTCTTTAAGAGTTCACTCATATCTGAGCTCTAATGCCGTTCTGACGTTCCAAGAGAGTGTTTGGCGACTTGGTTGAATTTCTCGCAACCATGAGTCCACAGCATGTGACCGATGGCATCTGATGTCACGGGTGATACTCACAAATTGTTTGCCTTCTGGATTCTGTAGCCATATTAGATAGACAACTTTGACAGATAGTGCTGAAAAGACAAAATTGTGTCTTGATAGTGAACTTAGTGCCACGCACGCACACACGCACGCACGCACGCAGGAAATATCACTTTTGTTGTTGTTAGTGTTAGAAAGTCACAATTAGCCTGGGTTAAAAAAAACACTTAAAAAGGCTTAAGAGCAAATATTTTGAAAACAAACAATACTAGTAGCCACTGCTTTCAATGCGTTTTGCCCTTGCCAGGGCTTTAGCAAGATAAGTGTGGCTAGTTGATTATTTTCTTATAAAGGACCATCTCAATTCTTATTGGTTCAAGATTCCATTGGTTGATTTTTCAATCATTTGAAATAAAAGGTGGTATTGAGACTATGTTTCATTAAGGTGGTATAGGAGTAGTTCATATACATGAGATACAAATTTTCTTCAAATCTGTGCATTATTTGCATCTGCTATAACAAACATATAAGCATAGAAGATTGCAGATGGAAATAATTTTGGCTAAAATGGATTATCAGTATATGTTACAGATATTCCTCACCAGTGCATGAATTATATTCTATTTAGAATGCTTAAGGTTAACTATTAACTATTAACTAGGGCCTAGATTTGGAGTTTGGCGTTAGCCATGAAAACCAGCGTTAGAGGCCCCTAACGCTGGTTTCTTACGGACTCTGGTATTTAGAGTTCAGTTACCGACACTCAAAAATCACTCAACGCTCAAATTTCTACCGACAGCTCAAACCCAGTAGTAAACATATACCGACAAAATAAACATTCCCGAATCACAAAACAAATATTACACAAAGTACACTTACACTCATACAAACACTACACTATGTTTATTTATAATATATAAATACAAATGATCAAAGTTGCGAGATCTCGGGTGTTAGAAAAAAAAATACACAAATCCATTTTCCCATTGACTTACATTGACACACGGGAAAAGACCCTCATATACCTACATCTAACTAATAACATTATCACAAATATACACTCATCGATGCATACAAACAATATACACCACATGACATACAAAAAATATTTATTTATTACAAAAAGAACACGATTTAGTTACTTTTTCACACAAGCTCATGACGTCACTCACTTTACGAGGAAAACCAGTCTTAGAAAAAAAAATTACCAAATTTTAGAGCCTCCATTGACTTCTTTTGGGAAGACGTGCTCGTGCACGAGAAACACACATTTCCCTAACGCACGCAAATAGCGTAGACCGAAAAACTCCAAATACCAGTGCTAGAAAATACATACTTTTATGCGTTAGACCCAGCTATGATAAATAGATCAAGAAATGACTATTTCCCTATGGTGGATTTATGGATTTTAATTATTGAATATTCACAACACCATTAAATTGTTTCAGACTTTTCTATTACATCAACTACAAATCAACATCACTAGTAACAAACTTTTTGTTATCAAAATATTACATTTAAACGGACACAAAAATAATGTAAACTTTTCAGGATTCACAAACACTACACAATGGGAAACAATTCTCATTTACCTTTATTATTGCATTTCAGTTATTCAACTCATATGCTTGCAGCAACAGCATATCTACATAGGCTTAACACATGATCACTCATGGATGCACATACATTACTTTTAACATTCACTCATACATGTGCATTCAAATGATGGGGGAAAAACACATTACATTCTCTCTAGGAATCACAAAACAGAACATATGGATTTTACTGTACTTTTAACATCATGATTCCATCACCAGAAACCATTAGGAATTACGTACAACAAGAACATCATTACACCAGATTACAGATGTCACTTTATGGGAAGGAACAACAATGCCAGATCGCTATATAGAAGTCAGCATATGTGGGACACAATCACAATATATACGTACATGTACATAACACGCATCACCCATCACGCAACCACAAAGCACACATTTAGATTTTATTCAGCACACAATAACAATGTAGCACAATACAACAACACAATGAGGATTTCAGAACTACATAGGCAGGTTAATAATATGATGACGTCATTAGAAGATTCAACCATACACATCACAGATTCACGACTGTACCGCCGCTTTCGGAACTTTAACACTCAATACTACAATACAACATATACGTAAAGAACAGTTTGGAACAGCATTATTAGGGAGATTTGAATGGGACAATTAATAAATATTGTCAGATCGCAAATCACTTATATATATAATACTACAGATGACAGCCGGAAGTTATTCAGCATTAGTGCGATTTGAAAGGGACGCATACAATATTGACATCTCGGCAATCACTTATATATACAATACTACAAATGACAGCCGGAAGTTCTTCAGTATTAGTGCGATTTGAAAGGGACGCATACAATATTGACAGCTCGGAAATCACTTATATATACAATACTACAGATGACAGCCGGAAGTTATTCAGTATTAGTGCCATTTGAATGGGACGCATACAATATTGACAGCTCGGCAATCACTTATATACACAATACTACAGATGACATCCGGAAGTTATTCAGTATTAGTGCCATTTGAATGGGACGCATACAATATTGACATCTCGGCAATCACTTATATACACAATACTACAGATGGCAGACGGGAAGTTCTGAATTATTATTGCGATTTGAAAGGGACGCATACAATATTGACAGCTCGGCAATCACTTATATATACAAAACTACAGATGACAGCCGGAAGTTATTCAGTATTAGTGCCATTTGAAAGGGACGCATACAATATTGACAGCTCGGCAATCACTTATATATATACAATACTACAGATGACAGCCGGAAGTTATTCAGTATTAGTGCCATTTGAATGGGACGCATACAATATTGACTGCTCGGCAATCACTTATATATACAATACTATAGATGGCAGACGGGAAGTTCTGAATTCTTATTGCGATTTGAAAGGGACGCATACAATATTGACAGCTCGGCAATCACTTATATATACAATACTACAGATGGCAGACGGGAAGTTATGAATTATTATTGCGATTTGAAAGGGACGCGTACAATATTGACAGCTCGGCAATCACTTATATATACAATACTACAGATGGCAGACGGGAAGTTCGGAATTATTATTGCGATTTTAAAGGGACGCATACAATATTGACAGCTCGGCAATCACTTATATATACAATACTACAGATGGCAGACGGGAAGTTCGGAATTATTATTGCGATTTTAAAGGGACGCATACAATATTCACATCTCGGCAATCACTTATATATACAATACTACAGATGGCAGACGGGAAGTTCTGAATTATTATTGCGATTTTAAAGGGACGCATACAATATTGACTGCTCGGCAATCACTCATATATACAATACTACAGATGGCAGATGTTAATTTATCGTTTACAAACAATATTGCAGCAACATTGATCGATCACATTCGATGCACATTATACACAACTATGCACTTTCATTCATTTTAGCCTGGACGTGTGCTTGTTACTATAAGATCGCGTTTCATAAATATTGATTACGCATATGATCAAACATTACAAACATGCACTGTATGTGTGATATTTGACACTTTCACATTGAGATTCATTGTTGGAAAACAACATTTCAGCAAACAACCAAAAAACGCCCACTGTGAAAGCATTCGCGCCGCTCACATACAAACAAGTGAATACAATTAGCAATCATTACAAACTCACTACCATTGGACTAATTGTACTATAACTCCCCCAAACAACATGGCCAATGCATCACTTGTGATCCACATCAGATCAAGTGCATACCTTGTTACGCTGTTTTGAAAGATGGATGACGATGACATGGTAGACGCTGCTGGTGCTGCTATTGGCGAACTAGCTGTTGGTCGAATCAGGCAGCCTCGGCGGCTCAGACTGAGACGAAGGGGTCGTCTGGTTCGAGGTCCTCCTGTCTACAGGGTGAGACCCACCTTGGAAAACATGAGCGACTTTGAGGTTTATGATAAGTATCGGCTCAATCGCGAACAGCTCATTGGCCTTTACGATCTTCTTAAACCTCATTTGGAGCCACGTATAAGAATAAGGACTGCTGTTCCCGCCATGAGTAAGATGCTAAGCTGTCTATACGTCCTGGCCTCCGGATGTTTTCAATCCGGAGAACTGTACATGCATGGCCTGGCTCAAGGTACATTCTCTGTGGTGTTTGATAACTTTCTGGGCGCCATGGTACATATCAGTAAGCAATACATAGGATTCCCACAGAATGATGGTGATTGGAGGCGCCTGAAGCGGGAATTCTTTGATATTGCTCAATTGCCCAATGTCTTGGGAGCCATAGATTGTACCCACATTGCGCTGCGTGCTCCAATTGATGACTTGCCCTTCAGAAATCGCAAACATTTTCATAGCCTCAACGTGCAGTATGTTTGTGACGCACAGATGAGGATTATGCATGTGTGTGCAAATTTTGGAGGGGCTAGTCATGATGCCCGCATCCTCTCTCTGTTGTCCCTGTGGAGACCGTTTGAGGAAAGACAAATGCCCCCTGGTTATCTCGTTGGTGAGTATTTGTGCACAACATGGTTAATTAGTTTGACAATTGCCACTGTAGTTTTAAAATGTTAGCGTAATGTTCAGCTATAGGATGCAATTTAACCATTTATTTTTTCCCCCCGCTAATGTCTAGTTTTAGTTCAATGCAGATATGTAGCATGTCTTACCTTAAATGCTCAGATAGAGAATGCAATGTAACCATGTAGTTTGCATTTTACACAAGTTTTGGTTTAGGAGAAATATGCATATGTAGCATGTCTTAGCTGAAATGGCAAGATATTAGCTAATGCAATTTAACCATGTCATTGTCTCTTTCTGCTAATGTCTTTTAGTTCAATGCAGATATGTAGCATGTCTTACCTTAAATGCTCAGATAGAGAATGCAATGTAACCATTTAGTTTGCATTTTACACAAGGTTTGGTTTAGGAGAAATACGCATATGTAGCATTTCTTATTTGAAATGGCAAGATATTAGCTAATGCAATTTAACCATGTCATTGTCTCTTTCCGCTAATGTCTACTTTTAGTTCAATGCAGATATGTAGCATGTCTTACCTTAAATGCTCAGATAGAGAATGCAATGTAACCATGTAGTTTGCATTTTACACGAGGTTTGGTTTAGGAGAAATATGCATATGTAGCATGTCTTAGCTGAAATGGGAAGATATTAGCGAATGCAATTTAACCATGTCATTGTCTCTTTCCGCTAATGTCTACTTTTAGTTCAATGCAGATATGTAGCATGTCTTACCTTAAATACTCAGATAGAGAATGCAATGTAACCATGTAGTTTGCATTTTACACAAGGTTTGGTTTAGGAGAAATATGCATATGTAGCATGTCTTAGCTGAAATGGGAAGATATTAGCGAATGCAATTTAACCATGTCATTGTCTCTTTCCGCTAATGTCTACTTTTATTTCAATGCAGATATGTAGCATGTCTTACCTTAAATGCTCAGAGAGAGAATGCAATTTAACCATGTCATTGTCTCTTTCCGCTAATGTCTTTTAGTTCAATGCAGATATGTAGCATGTCTTACCTTAAATGCTCAGATAGAGAATGCAATGTAACCATGTAGTTTGCATTTTACACAAGGTTTGATTTAGGAGAAATACGCATATGTAGCATGACTTAGATGAAATGGGAAGATAGAGAATAATATTGAACTAGATTATTTATTTTTTTTAAATAAACATTTGTTAGTGGATTATCGTGTACAAAACTTTTTATTGGACTCCAAATACTATTTTGAGGATTCTGTTTGAATTATGTTCTGTTCATAATTTATAGGTGATTCTGGGTACATGAGCCGGCCTTGGCTCATTACCCCCTTGCCTAGCCCGACTGATGTGTCTGAGGAGCGCTACAATAGGGCTCATAAGAGAACCAGGGCGGTGGTTGAACGGATGTTCGGGCTCCTGAAGATGAGGTTCAGGTGCCTGGACAGGTCCAGTACAACCCAAAGAAGGTGGCTAAGATCGTTGTAGCCTGTAGCGTCCTGCATAATATTGCACAGCGGGCTGGGATGCTGCAGGGCGTCCCGGTGCACCGAAACCTCCTCAGAGATGAGGAGGATGATCCTGTTCTAGAGGGGCCATTCCGGGACGAGGGGCTCAATGTCAGAGCAGACATCATCAACCGCCACTTTAGACGGTAAATAATAGAAGTTAGACTGGAGTATTGTCAATAGATGTGAACTCTAGGGAAATGACAAGTACAGAATTGTGCAAACATGTTAGGATTGTTCATCAAATGCTAAAAATGTGTTTCATTTATTAATATAGGTGATGCTCTGGGCATTGGGTCCTGTAGCGAGTCTTTGCCACCTGGTTTTTAAAGAGGACATCAGCTGGTAAGTATAAATGTATGGACTGTTGCTGGCATGAATTGTACACAAAAACATCATATGGCATACATTTTCTAAACTAGTATTTAGTTTACACATTACTTAAAATTTTAAAAACTCAGAAAGGGATCCTCTAGCATAACTATCCTCTAGTATTACTATGGTTCAATGTCACACATTAGAGGTTCGTCCTGCTCAATATGACTCATCTTCACACTTGATAGAACATAACACAAGATGCTACACACGCTTAGTAAGCTAGTGACAGAAATTTATTCTGAAATGGGGGGTGGGAGAGGGGTACAGAACTGATTCACACACTTGTAGTAATTTTTATTAAACTTTTTCTGCCATTAGGGAGCTGACTTAATCTAAAGACTGAAAGGGAAGAATTAGAAGCCTGACAGTAAAGATTGCCCAGACTGACAGTGGAAAAAGCCAAGATTGAAATTGAAGTATACCAATGGGATCATGTCTGGCATTATCTTTCCAATCTGCTGACCTTGAAAACCATACAAAGACATGTTCACATGGTAAGTGCCAACTATTTGATAGAATAAGGCTGTGGAGGCATCCTATTGGAGACACTTAGATTATTTTCTAATTTTTAGATGGTATTTCACAGTCCTCTATTTTGGAAATGATGAATAAGACACCTATTGAAGATCAACTGCTTACCCCTGAATTGACTTTCAAAGACCATGCATTATCCAGGTTGGTGTACCAATGCATGCTAGTTAAGAATCACAGGAAGAATGTTGAATATTAGTAGCTTACATACATTAGTCATATTTAGTTCATAATTAGATATTTAGGGATCACAATCAGACACTTAGATGATTTTACTTTTTTAGATGGTATTTCACAGTCCTCTATTTTATGAACTGATGAATAAGACACCTATTGAAGATCAACTGTTTAACCCTGAATTGACTTTCAAAGACCATGCATTATCCAGGTTGGTGTACCAATGCATGCTAGTTAAGAATCACAGGAAGAATGTTGAATATTAGCAGCTTACATACATTAGTCATATTTAGTTCATAATTAGATATTTAGGGATCACAATCAGACACTTAGATGATTTTACTTTTTTAGATGGTATTTCACAGTCCTCTATTTTATGAACTGATGAATAAGACACCTATTGAAGATCAACTGTTTACCCCTGAATTGACTTTCAAAGACCATGCATTATCCAGGTTGGTGTACCAATGCATGCTAGTTAAGAATCACAGGAAGAATGTTGAATATTGGTAGCTTACATACATTAGTCATACTTATTTCATAATTAGATATTTAGGGATCACAATCAGAAAAAGGAATACATATTAAAGTTGATATAGAGGTATTTGAATGGACATGAAATATTACATTTATGTTCAGCATACATATATATTATTGAAATGTGATATACATTATTATGTAGAATTAGAAAATCAGATATTTAAATTTATTTTTTATTACACAATAAAAAATATTTATTTTTATTTTTTATTTTAATTTATTTTTTATTACACAATAAAAAATAAAAAGTATGTTTTTTTTTAATTTAATTAATAAATATCTTGATAAAATGTTGAACAAAGTTAGAGCATAGACACAAAATGATTGTAAATGTATTTTATGAATATTTGACAACGTGTGTATTAACTTTGTTAAAAAAAAATTTTTTATTTCAGTTTGTCATCTGATGACTTCCAGGAATATTTTTTTGTTTTTGTTTCAGAAACTTTTAATTTTTTAAATGGTAATAATAAACATTTTAGTATTAAATACACTCTTTTGAACAGATTATAATAAATATCCAGATAATCTGTCATTAAAAAACAATTTGACTCCCATGACTGGTAGTTGGCTATTTGACAAGCACATGCATAAGATCAAATAATGCATTAATTTTAGAAAATCCAATGATTCAGAGAATATTACATTAAACTATCTTTTTTTTAAATTAATTGGGGAGTGAGATCCATCGATGCTTTTCTTTTGAAATTCTTAGATGTTAAAATAATTTCGGATATGTAGTCAAAATTTGACATAAATTATTTGTATTCACTTTTAAGAAGGGGAAGTGGTTCAATTACATTAAAGTGATAGTGTTGTTGAATGTAAAATTAATTTTATAAGATCTTGTATCTTCCTTAGGTATCTCAAAACATTATTTTCTAAATTCTTTTAATTTTTACATTTATAAATTTTAGGTCATTTAACTTGATATTTTTCAAAAGCTAGTTATTGGATGCCAGGTTAATCGATTTAATTTTCTAGTGGAGTCATTTAACTATAGTTATTAATATTATGTAGTTTTTAAAATCTTACCTCTTGGGTTAGACATCACATATCTATATATAATTTTCATTCCCCTTTAGTTTATTTTGACAATGTTAAATCAACATTCCAAATGTTTTGGTCCTTAAAGGGACATTCACAAAGTATATTGTGTATTGATTTTTCAATAATTCATAAAAGAATTTAAACATATTTAGAAAGTACTATAGAATTACATTCAGTCTTTAAATATACTTTTAAAAAGATACATCAATGCACATATCTTAGTCAATTACATAAGGCATCTATGTGCAACCAACAATCAGCATCAAAATAGCCTATGTAGATATGTATTTAATCCAAGAATATATAATTACAATCTAAAGATTGAATACCAAAACATATTAAGTTGTTCAAATATTATAATCTTATCCAAAATGCATACATAACATATAGCTTAATGTCCCTCTAAGCTGAAGACTCCGAAATACCTCCTTTACAATATATATTTCAGTCAGTGTGTAAAACAATCCAGAAGTTAATCTAAATTTGCTTTACTCATATGTTATACTAATTTAGCAAAAGGAAGGTGCTTAGGTTTCTGATTTTTCAAGCATTATTGTGAAATGTTTCTTTAAAGGGACATGAACTCAAAATATACTTAAAGGGAGACAGTTAAAAAATTAATGATTTATACATTCTGAATGAGTATTCTATTTTAAGCAACTTTAAAAATTGTCTCATATTATGAATGCTCCTTGTGATGTTGCTATCATTACTTTAAAAATAAGGCATTAAATAGATAATTTATTTGCTTCACTACTCTGGACAGAACTTGTTTTTTTTGGTTGGATTAATTTATCCAACAATCATCAAGGACAACCCAGGTTTTTGGAAACAATTGTCCGTAATCTAAAATATCATTATTGATTTGCAAAGAAAGATAACAAGATAATTCTTAACATTTGAGAATCGGATTAAATTATAAAGTTGTTTAACATTTCATGCTCAATCTGAATCACGAACGCTAAATTTGTTTGGACAGTGTCCCTTTAAGAGATTTAAAGAGTGTATTTACTTCTCTTCTTATCTTGACATACTTTGCTTGAAAAGCATATCAAGATAGGCTCAGTAGATGAAGATTGGTGGATGCACAGAGATGCCTTATGTGATTGGCTCAACCATGTGCATTTAAATTTCTTCTGTTGAGGATATCTAAATACTAAGATAAATTGAGTTACATTTTAAAGTCTAAAAATGTTCTATCTCTACAGATCATTTGATACAATTGTTTGTTTGTAATGTCTATTTAAAAATAAAGACGCCATTGCACAATAACATATATGAGCACTTCAGACAAATACAAGCTCGAGGTTTATTTTCTAATAACAAACAAACCTGTAGTTTAACATTTATAAACAGATTATCCAAGTTACTGACATTATAACCTGAATTTGAACATTCAGAAATATTGCGTGGGAAACGCATCTTGAAACACCAGATTAGCATCTTTAAACATTAGAGTCTAATGTCACGCAATAGCACACAATCAATGTGCATTATAAATACATTTAATAGAGCAATATCAATACTTCACAATAAGTCAAGAAATTGATTTTATGAACAATAAAGACATACAATATTAAATATGTATTTGTATTAAAGAAACAGACCGTTATTAAACCGAGAAATGTCTACAACATTTAATAATGTGACAGTATTAGATTTTAAAGAGAATTTAATCATTAATATTTAACGGATCACGGATATTAAATCTGCGTCACACATATCCGCATGACAGGCCCATGAGTTACAAATAAGTCTACATGAAAAATGAAGTTACAGCACCACCAGGAGGTATGTGTATGGAAGTTGCTAAGATATGAAACATTAAGGAACGGCCAATCAGAGTTCATCACACAAACACAACTTGAGTCAGGATGGTCTCACAGACATTCTAACAATATTTCAAACTTTTATCCAATCAGATGTACAGATAACTTGTCCCATGGTGCATCTCATGTTTACTTCACCATATAAAAGTCCATTACACGTTGCCATCTTTGTCAGTTCTCTAATGCCTGCAGGCAATAATATTATTATTATTATAATACAACCCATCAGGCATGAAACCTCCCAGGTTCACCAAGCAGGAGAGCGCTGCACTGGTCCACGCCGTCAAGGACTTTTATCCCCAGCTGTTTGGGAACAAGAGGAGGTTGACAGATGCGCCTGTTAAGAAGGCCCTCTGGGAGTCTTTCACCAATGCGGTTAAATTGGTGTGTGACGTCCAGAGGAGCCAGGATCAAATCATGAGGAGATTCGGAGATATGAGGTTGCGCTTAACAAAAAAAGTCAACCTCATAAGGGACTGGGTACAAGCCCGTAAAAGAGGGGGCCAAAGAAAGGCCCCGCGGAAACTATACCTACTCCCTTATGAGGTGACTTTATGCGAGCTCCTCAATCTCCGGGTCCCCAAAAGATTTAGATCCTCGCCATCCTCGGCCTCCTCTTCTTCCCTCCCAGCTGCGGGATCTGAAAGTCCTGACGCGGGGGCCAGGGCAGCTGCTTCTCCGTCCGGTGGCCTGGGAGGAGATGATGGAGAATCTGAACCAGGTAACTATCCAACTTCATATAATATCTTAATATTTGATTTATTTTTAAAAAATGTGTATATAGTCAGATACTAAACCTATACAGATCTCACAACATACACTACATATGATGTTTAGATATCTGATTTTAGATTAGTGACACATGAAATAGGAATGATGTTTCTTGCGCTCTACAGAATATGCGTCACAGAGCGAAAATGGAATTGCGCATACACGTTAACATGGGTTAGCTGTAAGTGGCATTGCTTTATACATGTTGCTCAAATGACGGATGCGTAATTCTGCTTGGAATCATTGCGCAATGATCGCGAAAATGGAATTGTGCATACACGTTAACATGGGTTTGCTGTAAGTGGCATTATTTATACATGTTGGTCAAATGACGGATGCGTAATTCCGCTTGGAATCATTGCGCAATGATCGCGAAAATGGAATTGCGCATACACGTTAACATGGGTTTGCTGTAAGTGGCATTGCTTTATACATGTTGGTCAAATGACGGATGCGTAATTCCGCTTGGAATCAATGCGCAATGATCGCGAAAATGGAATTGCGCATACACGTTAACATGGGTTTGCTGTAAGTGGCATTGCTTTATACATGTTGGTCAAATGACGGATGCATAATTCCGCTTGGAATCACTGCGCAATGATCGCGAAAATGGAATTGCGCATACACGTTAACATGGGTTTGCTGTAAGTGGCATTGCTTTATACATGTTGGTCAAATGACGGATGCGTAATTCCGCTTGGAATCATTGCGCAATGATCACGAAAATGGAATTGCGCATACACGTTAACATGGGTTTGCTGTAAGTGGCATTGCTTTATACATGTTGGTCAAAATGAAATGTGAATTATTATATATGTGAAGAATACAGTATTCTTATTTTCAATATTATACATAATAAAAAAAGAAGAATCCAAATAAATTATAACATATGCCCATCAATTGATGAGAATGAAATAACACAAAAAAATAATTTAAGCTACAGTAAACAACACAACTGATTGAAAATAAGAGTACAGGATATATTTATCATGAATAGAATTGAGGAAACAATTAACTCATGGGACTACCAAAGGATTAATAGTTTTTAATTGATTTGCTAATAATGTAAAGATTTTAAACATGGCATGATTTGTATTAATGATATCCAATCCTCATTTAATATATTACAGATCTGGATGTTGGTGCTGGATCCTCAAGGCAGGGCTTGTCACAGTATGGTATGTCTCATTTTAATTGACATTTGTCTTAGAAACATGGACAGAACATTACATACTAAATCCACATTGTTCAATATTTATATGTATCTTCAAAAGGGATTTTAAAACTTTTTGCAAATAAGAATAAATAAAACCAAAAAATAGGATTACATTGTAAGACTACTCTGATTTTGTTTGGAATTTAAGATATCCCATCTATTCTGGATGTCTTAATTTTAATGTAAGATTCTTTGAATGTCCAATTTATATTCTTCCCTTGTGTATTGCTTAATCTTATTTGTATACATTTTTAAAAAATGCACACAATTTTGCATATGTTAAGATTTTAAAAATATAGATTCCATTTTTTAAATTGATCACGTCATTTAATGGACATGCCAACTAAATTTTACATATAATTATTTTTAAACATGATTTTATTGTTTTGTTTAAACATTTTATGAGCTACATTGGTTCAGTCTATTGTTTTAGTTCTTAAAAAAAATAATGGATTTTGGTTTAGGTTAAACAATGCATTACTGGTATTATCCGGCTGTTTTTCTATGCATAAATTGGCATATTTACAAAAGTTAAAATCATGTGTTCAGATAACAGTAGTACATAGTTTAAAAAAGTATACAATTACACATTTAGAGCTTCATGTCCCTTTAATAGATGAAAATTAAATAATTCTTAGGATATCCTTAAATAACATATTAGATTGGAATTGCATGCTCAATCCCATTCATTACATCAACATATGGAGTAGAGAATTCATTAACACCAACATTGTCAAATCAATATAATTTTATATTAAAGGGATACTGAGCTAAAATTATTAATGTTGTCATTCAGATAGAGCATGCAATATTAATCAACATTTAAATATAATACTATAATCATATGTGAAATATTCTATTGCTAAATGTATTTTAAAATCAAGAATGTACGTTTATCTGCAGCTCAATTTTGGTTGACCAACCTGGGTTTTGATTGATGATTGGTGGATACCTTCAACAAAAAATATTTATTGAATCCAATATTGCTTATCTGCCTTTAAGATTAAAATGTAGCAACATTCAAATTATAATAGGAGTCAATGTAAAATCATTTGGAACAGTTTGAACAGTGAAATCAATGATTGAAATAAATCATGTCAGTGTCCCTTTAATAAACAATAGATTCATTCATCTTTACATTCTTTGGATTAGACAATATTGATATATAATTCACATATTCACTGTTGGAGTTACTTTATAGATATCAGCATACTCTAACAGCACCATGATTACATATTTGTACTAATCAATTTGGTTTTGTATTGTGATAAATATGTGTTGTGTCCTAAACAAGATTACTGTACATTGCACAAATGGCTCAATGTGCCACATGTCTTTGTTTATATTTGTCAACAGCTGTTATTCAAAATGTGGTTTGTGTGTATTCTTTTAAGAACATTGATCAATGGGTATATTTAGATATGCAATAGCATCGTATGAGATGAGTTTGATGTCTAATATAGTCAGAAATTAAACATATGTTCAATACATCATTTTTAACAGAATCCCCTTGATTCAATCAAGCATTTTTTTTGTTTAATGACTGCTCTATTCTTCACATTTTCAAGTTGATTATTCTTAAAATTCGCTACAGATGTGATTTAGTGCTATCCCAAATGTGTTCACTAATATATATCTATATCATTCATAGAGAGAGTTGGTGTGGGGAGCCCAGAGGAATCCAGCACTGACACAGAGCCGCCTTTGCGGTCTCCTGGTAAGTCCATTGACTCATTTATATGTCATTGAAGGTGTATTGGTAATCAATATTATGAGCATGATTCTGATGAAGCATAACATTTGAAACAAACATATAAGTTACTCCTCTGATTATATATTAATTTTCTTGGAATATTGAAAGATTAATAATTAAAACTTTCTTAGTCTACACCTTTGTTATTCAGAAGATGTATAGCATATGTTTGTTTCCATGTTCATTTTTGACAACAGTCATCAAGTGATACACACATGAGAAATCTTAAATGTTCTATGTACTATGCTTTTATGATTTTAAAATTAATACAAACAATACATCGAAAATCTGAATAATTGAGAATAACAAATCTAATGTCATTTGTATGCTCCATCAAAATGATGTAAATCATAACTTTGGGTGTGTATATCTTTAATGCAACATTGATGTGTGTCTTTGAGCAACAGTAACATATGTTATAATATCTGATCTTAACGTGTACACAACATGTTATGTTTTACAGAGAGTGATTTAACATGTGTGACGGAGGAGGAAGAGGCTGCCTTGGAGTCTGATGGTATGTGAAATATATCTATCATGTTTCCAACATGTTGCTTTATTGGAAATCATTTTATTGAATACATTCAAAGTCTACAGCTTTTGCACTTTAAAAAGGAATATTATTTGTCTGTTCAAATACACTACTGCCCCCTTTCTATATCAGGCAGCATGAAAATATGCTTGGATGTTTATTTATTTTTTAAAATTTATAATTCATGCCATCATTATGTCACATGCATATTCCAGGCCAAAACACAATAATAATGTTATAATTGTACAGACAGTCATTGATATTCATCTGAGTGCCTATATGCATACCATATCCTCATTTCATAATTGTTTAGAAATTCAAACACACTTCTAAGTATATTGAAAACATAATCAATTTGAAATGCGTTGATTTGATTTCATGATGTATGAGATGTTAATATATTTGGATTATTTTTTTCAGATGGATCCTCCACCTCTGGTCATCTGGTTTCCGCCCCTGCCCAGTCACAGACCCCTGCCCAGGCCCAGACCCCGACCACTGCCCAGGCCCAGACCCCTGCCCAGGCACAGACTCCTGCCCAGGCCCAGACCCCTGCCGGCCCTTCCCATTTGTCATTTCCTGTCCCTCCCAAAAAACGCCCCTTCCCTGTCCCTCCCAAAACACGCCGCTCTCCCCGTATTATGGCCCGTACAGCTGCCCAGACCCCAACTCACCACTCCCCAACTGTACGGCCTACCCCGGAGCAGCAGCTCATCCCTCCCCAACCCAATCCCATCCCTCCCCAATCCCATCCCTCCCCAACCCAATCCCATCCCTCCCCCCTGTCTCAACCTTCATTGTCCTGGGTGTCGAATTGTCCTTCCCAGGCACAGCTGTAAGTATCATTCAAAATCCACATTATAAGATACTTAAAGGTACACTGAAGGCAAATTGTTTCTATTGTGATTCAAATAGAGCATGCAATGTTAATCAAATTTATAATTTACTACTCTTATGAATTATTCTTCATTCTCTTGGTATCTTTATTGAAACAAAGAAATGCCTAGAATTAATTTTAAATAGAAAATTATTGTGGACATCATTTCTTTATTGTTGGATGAATGTATCCATCATCCAGCAGGGACAACCAAAGTTGATAAACAAATATGGCCTGCCCTATAAACCTACATTCTTGCATTCAAAATCTAGCTAGAGAATTCTGACTCTATCTGAATCAGTCAATTAAATATTTAGGTTCAGTGTCCCTTTAATTTGATATCACTACATATACCAATCACCACTACTTGGATCCAACAATTTATGTACAAATGTAGATACATTATGTCTTGTCTAACCCAGTGGGAATGTAATTTCTTCAGGTTGCTATGTTTACACAGCTTGTCCTCAACGCCAAAATGTTTAAGGATAGGTGTGCCTACCACAGTATAATTAAAATATTTAAATTGCTAATGTAAGTACAATGTAAATCCTTTAACAAGATTTGATACACTCAAGCTGTATAAGTGGATCATCGAAAACCAATTAAAGGGGACAACATGTTTGAGTAAACTGTCCCTTTAATGATTTCGGTCTGTCTGAATAACATATTTAATGTGTAAAGAATCAATTTAAACAAATTGATGTAAAGAATGATTTGTCTTTATGATGACAATGTATCTTTGCTTATTTTTTCATCTATTGTGTAATTATCCTTAATATTTGATTTATTCTTTATTTTAGGCTGTGACTCAGCATGGCTCATGCTAGAAGGTATAGCACGAGTAGAGCAGGCCATGTTGAGGAACGCAGCTGTCCTGAGAGGGATGAATGACACCATGCAGGCCCAGCTCCGGGTTCAGGATTTGACTCTGCGGCAGATCATGCTATTAAATTCAAGGCCTGAATCTGGAGCTGGACATGCACAGGACGATGAAGAGGATGACCAGTAAGTGGAGGATCTGGAGATGCTCCAAGGGCGCAGATAAGAATCCTCCGTCCACATGTTGATGTTTTTGTTATTGTTGCCATTTGGCCTTTTTTTAAGTTTATTGTTGTGCCTGTTGCACTCTTTTACCTTGTCATATGTCTCCAATGGGGCTATGCTGGCCCTTGGCAACTCTCTTCATGGACTGTGATGCACTCTGTTACCTTGTCATATGTCTCCAATGGGGCTATGATGGCCCTTGGCAACTCTCTTCATGGACTGTGATGCACTCTGTTACCTTGTCATATGTCTCCAATGGGGCTATGCTGGCCCTTGGCAACTCTCTTCATGGACTGTGATGCACTCTGTTACCTTGTCATATGTCTCCAATGGGGCTATGCTGGCCCTTGGCAACTCTCTTCATGGACTGTGATGCACTCTGTTACCTTGTCATATGTCTCCAATGGGGCTATGCTGGCCCTTGGCAACTCTCTTCATGGACTGCGATGCACTCTGTTACCTTGTCATATGTCTCCAATGGGGCTATGCTGGCCCTTGGCAACTCTCTTCATGGACTGTGATGCACTCTGTTACCTTGTCATATGTCTCCAATGGGGCTATGCTGGCCCTTGGCAACTCTCTTCATGGACTGTGATGCACTCTGTTACCTTGTCATATATCTACAATGGGGCTATGCTGGCCCTTGGCAACTCTCTTCATGGACTGTGATGCACTCTGTTACCTTGTCATATGTCTCCAATGGGGCTATGCTGGCCCTTGGCAACTCTCTTCATGGACTGTGATGCACTCTGTTACCTTGTCATATGTCTCCAATGGGGCTATGCTGGCCCTTGGCAACTCTCTTCATGGACTGTGATGCACTCTGTTACCTTGTCATATATCTACAATGGGGCTATGCTGGCCCTTGGCAACTCTCTTCATGGACTGTGATGCACTCTGTTACCTTGTCATATGTCTCCAATGGGGCTATGCTGGCCCTTGGCAACTCTCTTCATGGACTGTGATGCACTCTGTTACCTTGTCATATGTCTCCAATGGGGCTATGCTGGCCCTTGGCAACTCTCTTCATGGACTGTGATGCACTCTGTTACCTTGTCATATGTCTCCAATGGGGCTATGCTGGCCCTTGGCAACTCTCTTCATGGACTGTGATGCACTCTGTTACCTTGTCATATGTCTCCAATGGGGCTATGCTGGCCCTTGGCAACTCTCTTCATGGACTGCGATGCACTCTGTTACCTTGTCATATGTCTCCAATGGGGCTATGCTGGCCCTTGGCAACTCTCTTCATGGACTGTGATGCACTCTGTTACCTTGTCATATGTCTCCAATGGGCTATGCTGGCCCTTGGCAACTCTCTTCATGGACTGTGATGCACTCTGTTACCTTGTCATATATCTACAATGGGGCTATGCTGGCCCTTGGCAACTCTCTTCATGGACTGTGATGCACTCTGTTACCTTGTCATATGTCTCCAATGGGGCTATGCTGGCCCTTGGCAACTCTCTTCATGGACTGTGATGCACTCTGTTACCTTGTCATATGTCTCCAATGGGGCTATGCTGGCCCTTGGCAACTCTCTTCATGGACTGTGATGCACTCTGTTACCTTGTCATATATCTACAATGGGGCTATGCTGGCCCTTGGCAACTCTCTTCATGGACTGTGATGCACTCTGTTACCTTGTCATATGTCTCCAATCTGGCTATGCTGGCCCTTGGCAACTCTCTTCATGGACTGTGATGCACTCTGTTACCTTGTCATATGTCTCCAATGGGGCTATGCTGGCCCTTGGCAACTCTCTTCATGGACTGTGATGCACTCTGTTACCTTGTCATATGGCTCAAATATTCCTTATTTTTACAAGATTATTTCTAAATGTTGTTGATGTTTTCTTACATACTAATAAAAGACATGTCATTGCACGATTCTTTGTCCTCATTATTCATTTTATTGATTGAAAGCTCTAGTTTATCTGGTTGATCCTTAAAGGGACCTACCAAAAATAATGGATTTTCAAGAATCATATATGTAATACAATTGTAAATGACTTTAAGATTAACATCTCCAATGTAATTTTATTATTTGTCTTTATATATTTTTCTCAAAGCTTTATCATTGCATGATTATGATTAGCATAGTAATTCTTTTATATATGTATATATAGATTGTTATTTGTGTATATATGTATATTTCAATTTTCACATCCATGTGTGTATTTAGAAACTCTGCATGAATTGATGCACCTTTAACAAATGATCTGAGGATTGATACAATGATATAATCCCTGTAAAGTGTTCATTTTATTGAAATGGTATTGTCTCTGTGTATCCTCTTTTTAAAAAAAATAATAATGTCCCTTTAAGTGATGGTGAGCACAATTGTTAATGAATGTATTTCCATTTCTAAAGCGTTTTTGTCCTTTTTACATGAACAAGGAGATATAATCTTATTAATAAACAATCTTATTGTAATGTTGACAGCACATGTATTTCATTTTCAATTCTATCTTATTGTAAAAGTGTAACCAAATAAATCTCTGTGTGTAATGCGCATATTTTAGATGATGAATATTTTTTTACCAAATATGTTAACAAAATACTTCTACTCCCATATATGGCTATAGGTAGGCTGACCATATTTCAACTTGAATAAATGACACGTTTAATCAATACATGTGTCATTATTGTTATTCCAAAACAATCTAAACATATCTTAAAACATCAATGGCATATGTATTTCTCTTGTGTATCTTTTAAATGTTAAAGATGTACACCATAGCTATAGTTCAAGGGACAGTCAAGTCCGAAAAGATGATTCATGATTTCGTGACATTCTTAGATAGCAATCTAGACACATACTAGTTACTAAAATATAAATACGTTTCTTAGTGATATGCCAAGCTGTCAACTGAGTCCTTGTATTGGCTGCGGTTTTTCAGCGATCTCGGATGCGCCATGTTGCTTAAGACGTCACCTGCCAGGCTGTCCAATGATTCCTTGTATTGACTCACGTTCTTACGTGATCAAGAATGTGCCTTTTATTGGATGGCGTTTTGACGCGATCAGGGATGCGCCTTTTTTTTTTGGTGTTCTTACGTGATCAAGAATGTGCCTTTTATTGGATGGCGTTCTTACGTGATCAAGGAAGCGCCATGTTAATTAAGACGTCACATGCAAAGGTAAAAAAACGTCTGATTGTATTACGTAGTCCCGCAATATTTGTTTGTGCACATTAAACACGTTTGTGAATGAAGCCAATTTTAAAAACCTTGCGAATATGGATTTTTTGCATCATGTTACATTGTTGACCCGTAGCTGATAAAGACCACCACATTCTCTTTTGCTGGATGTCTGGTTGAATAAACGAACGAAAGCAAAATGTTTTCATGCATATGATATTTCGAGGCAAGTGCAAATCTCTATAGTCCATGTTGTTTAATATGTTTGTCAACAATATGTTCCTTTTTCTGAAAAATGACTGTTGTGTTTAATGTTAAAGATATCTAATTCATAAATATGCGCTATTGTGTTAGAATAAAGTAATCAATATGCTAAATATACGATGCCGACTTCTTCTAAATGTAATTTCGTCGTATATTTTATTAAAGGTTCATTAGACACTCACATTATAAATCAAATTTTTTAATTTGGTCTCTAGTTAGATAGTCCATTGTTTAACAAATACACGTTTCATTTTGCTTCTGTTCAAATAAAATGTAAGTAATTTTCAGACTCCTCGCCAAGCCTCTAAGTTTCATGTGAGTACCATCTCCAGCTTTCTCCTGTTTTGTGTATGATGGTGTATTGTCTTGTTTTACGGTTGTAATGGGGGTTCATCTATATTTTCAATAGAGCTAACCCGATTTTCTTTGAAAGTGTTTAAAGCTTTGTAATATTGATATCAGTATATGTTAATCTTGTTGTTTCTAGTAGTGTCTATTACATACAGTTCTGTTAAAAATATAGTATACTGTCCCTTTAATGCAAATGTTGATTTTTGTATCATGTATGAGTTCCACATTGGTTAATCTCCAAATATATTATTGTTAGCATATTTTCACCCCCCACTCCTAAAAGGACTTTAAACCATATTCATTGTTAAAACAAATGTCTTTATAAAAATAAATTAACACAATAATGTCTCTTTAAGAAAATAGACTTTATTTAACACGTCAATATAAATCTGATTTCAATATTTATTGTTTGAACAAGTACATGTAGATATACCAACAATCTTCAAATATATGTTAGCATATGTAATTTTGTTAAAGGGACAGTTTAGAAAACAAATAATGTTTTTCATTATTCTAAAAGTCAATTTTGTAATATCAATGTTATCAAATGTTTCTCACCAATTAATCATTTGTCTGTGTTTATTTTAATTTGCTAGCTAAACCTATGAGGTTCGTGTGCTCATTTCTTCGAGCTTGAAGAGTGCATGTAATCATTATACAATTTGACCGCTAGAGGGCATTTGGATAGCATTTGTATATGTAAAACCTTGTGCTCATACAGCATATTATTTACCATGTATTGATCATTGATATCTAAAATGTTGTTATGTCAGAACAACAAATAAGTGGTCATTTTTTATAGTCATAGATACAAGGGTAAGCACATAAGTCACACGTATTTCTCCATGTTTTGTTGTTTCCAACTTGATAATGCGTAATACAGTGTTTTCTTTGTAATCAATAATTTTCTGACTGTCCCTTTAAGCTGTGTTATTGGCATTCAAACAGTAATATGCCATCATGGATAATTGTAATGGTAATTTTGTTTGCGATTTGGGAAACAGTTTGGACATCACATCACAGAAACCAATCAATATCATGAACAAGGATAGGTATGTGATGATGTGGTTTTCACACACTTATAAGCCACACTCTGCAAACAATCTGCCTCCATGGACCCGGTCCCATAGAAGTAGATTATATACAGAGTGTGGTCCACAAGTGTATGAAAACCACATCATCACATACCTATCCATTACACATTAAATAAAAAAACATTAAACATGAAAACAAATACTTACTTCCTCTTCCTTCCCCTCTTCCCCCGGAGCTGAGGCTCTGGGAGGGGCAACTGCCGACTCTGACGAGTTCTCCTTGGAGATGTTGTGGGAAGAGTGGAAGGAAGAGTACTGGGACGACCAAGGTGAGGAGGAGAATATGGCTGAGGAGGAGAAGATGGCTGAGGAGGAGAAGATGGCTGAGGAGGAGAAGATGGCTGAGGAGGAGGAGATGGCTCGGCAGGAGAAGATGGCCCGGCAGGAGAAGATGGCCCGGCAGGAGAAGATGGCCCGGCAGGAGAAGATGGGCCGGCAGGAGAAGATGGCCCAGCAGCAGGAGGCCCAGCAGCAGGAGGCCCAGCAGCAGGAGGCGGACCAGGAGGCAGACCAGCATGCGCCTCCCGGAAAAAATTAAACATCTCTTGGTGTAGATTAATGATTCTGTTTTGCCCTTGTTCTATTCTATTAAGTATGTTTATTATTTGGTTTTGGCCTTCAATTATTTGGTTTTGTCCATCAAGAATTCGAGTTCGGCCTTCGATATTTTGTATTCGGGAGTTACGCATCTGGTCTATGTAGTCCAGTAGAACCCGCACCTCCGCTATTTCCTCTTGTTGTGCTTGGCGGGGTACCCGTGCACGGCGGGGTGCCCGTGCACGGCGGTGTGCGGGTCCTTGAGGGGCCTCTGGTTCCGCGGCCTCCTCCTCTGCTTCCGGGGCCTCTTCATCTGCTTCCGTGCCCTCTTCCCTCCGAAGTGGAAATTCCTCCCCACCACTCTCATTCCGGGGAGATGGAGGAGGCTGTATTTGTTTTGCTGCCTCCTCCCCAGACTCTGTATATTTAAAAAAAAAAAAAATGTATATATTAGCATATTTCCAAATGAAGCTTTAAATGACTTAGCTTACGATACAATTACAAATGCAGAATCATTAATCCACTTTGAAATCTAACAATCAATATGATTTCCGCATTTTCTAAACCGTGTTTGTGATATCTCTGGTCAATCTGAATGTTTTAGCGTTTGTTTTCAGTCTGTTTAAATGCACACCTAACCTATAGCCTAGATACTGATGTAACCGCAAAGTAATTGTGAATGCGTGTAAACAGCGTAATAGCATTAATCTGATCCTTAAAGGGACATGAAACCCAATGTTTTATCTTTCATGATTTAGAAGCATACATTTATAATCAACTTTCTAATGTACTTTTCTTATCTAATTAGCTTCATTCTCTGGATATTTTTTGCTGAAAAGCATATCTAAATATGCTTAGATGCTGATTGTTAGCTGAATATAGCTGCCTCCTGTGATTGGTTCACCGTGTGCATGGCTATTTCTTCATTAAAATATATCTCAAGAATGATTCAAATTAGGTAATATAAGTACATTTGAATGTTTTGTCAAATTGTATTCTCTACCTCAATTATGAAAGTAAAGGTTTGCGTATAGTGTCCCTTGAAATACATTCGTATGTGAATTTATTCTTCAATGAGCTTACCGTCAGATGAGAATGGCAGGTTCCCGGTATCAATTCCTCCGATACCGACTACATCCACCTCGGAGATGCTGGGCCGCAACATTTCCTCCCATCGGCAGTACTCGATTTCCAGGGCAGGGCCGCCACCGGTTCCTGCGGAATGTCGGGCCTCCAGGCTTAACTTTTTCTTGAGATCCATCTTACAGTCCCGGTAGCGATGTTTTATAGAGTCCATATCTCTGTTCCGGCCACCCACTGCATTGACTGCATTCCTTATCTCATGCCAGAGCTTCCTCTTCTCAGTCGGGGTGGTCTTCTGGTGCTGCAGCCTCCTATACCTGGCCATATAGGCCTCTACGAGGGCCTCCTTCTCCTCCATCGAAAACCTCGCCTCCCTAGTCGCCTTGGCCTTCCCCTGTGACGATGCCCTCTGTTTCCCGGACTGTGAAGCCCTACTCTGTCCGCCACTGGGCCCAGCCACTTGTTCATCTTGAACCAAGTGGCTGGGTCCACCCACCGCTTCCACCCCCGCTTCCTGCCCCCCTTCCTGCTCCCCTTCCTGCCCTCCTTCCTGCCCTGTTCCTCTCCCCCTCCCTCTCCTCGCCCCTCTACCTCTCCCCTGCCTGCCCTCCATCTGTTCCCTAAACTAAACCCCAAATAATCAAACAAAAAGTGAGTGTGATGAAATGAAAGGGGGTCAAAATAAAGAACTAAAAAGACAAAAAAAGTGCTGAAAGTGTGAGAGGGATCTAAAAAAACAAAGAGGGTAAGGAGTATTTAAATAAACCAAAAGAAGAAGAAGACTAAAAGGAGGATATGTAAACTAAATGTAACTAGGGGATGGGTATGGGATGGGTATGGGGTATGGGATAAGAGTAAATGGGATGAAAGGGAATGGGAGTACAGGGAATGGGGTATGGAGTGTAGTATGAGGGGGTATGGGGTATGGAGTGTATGTAGTGTTATTGATAAGTGTATGTATGTATTGAATGTGTTTGCGTGTAAATGTGTTAAGTGTACAGAAAAATCACTCGCTCGCTAACTCACACACTACTACTAATTCTCACTAACTCACACTACTACTAATTCTCACTAACTCACACTACCACTAACTCTCACTAACTCACACTACCACTAACTCACGCTCCCACTAACTGACTCACACTACCACTAACTCTCACTAACAACTCCCACTACCAATAACTCACTCACGCTCCCACTAACTCCCACTCACTCAAGATAACACTAACAACTGACTCTCTCACACTAACACTAACTCACTCACAATAATGCACAAACTCTCTAATCTTAAACCTCCAATCTCCAAAGACCCACCAGCAACACAGTCAAAGAAGCCATGCTTGTGTGGTGCTTATATACCCTGTGTAAATGTTAAATGATGTACCAATTTCTGTTGTAAATTGTGTTCAGGTGTGCTTTATTAGCAATTAATATTAGTGCAATGTGTATTAGTTGTGTGAATTTGCGCATGCTCATTTGGAGTTAGTATTTGTGGAATGTGTAGAATGCGATGATGTCATAGTGCTCGTTTTCTCTAACATTGTCCAATAGTATTCTGTTTAAATGTGAATTTGCGATGGTGTGTTATTAGTGAAGTGTTGTATATGTATGTTTGTCCTAATATATAGTGATATTGAATGAGATTATTTTGCTAGTGTATGTATATATTTTTTATTCCTTGTTGTTATTTTGCGAATTTCCGCATCTTAAAGTATATGCGTATTCCCTGTATTAAATTTTATTAAAAATCCCCTGCTTGTGAATGTGTAATGCTTCTGTGCTTTGTTGAGTGATTGTTGTTGTGACATTTGCGGCGTGTTATTGTTGTGCATGATGTGGTATGCGTCATATGACCGAGCTGTGCGTATTTCTCGCGAGATCGAGTGTTAGGTGAAAAAAGAGTTTTTTTTGCTTTTCCATTGATCTCTATGGGAGACTGTCTAACGCGGGCAGGATTCCGCGTGTGACATACACGCGTTAGGAGCATCGTTAGATGGTCTTTTTTGTACTCTAAATACCGGAGTCAAACAATGCCGTGCGTTAGACATAAACCACGCGTAGCGTTAGCAGACCATCTACCGCCAAACTCCAAATCTAGCCGTAGATTAACTATTCACACAACTATTGTGCATAGAGTACACATTTGTGCTGAGTTGGCATTTGATACATAAAACATTTCAAATATATAATAATTCTTAACAATATTAGAATATTAAAAGGTGAATAAACATGAAAAAACATTTTTTAAATTGTTTTAAACTAGTGACTTTATTCAAAAAGAAAAGGTGATAGGTCTAATTCAGAATTAAGACTGTTAGGATATAAAGTGTCAAATTTATAGATTAATTCAGCCTCCTTTATGAGCAGATTTTTCTCTCCTCCTCGCCAGTGACCTTTTACTCTGAGAATACCCCAATAAGAAATATCTGTTACCCTACCCTTATGAACTTCTTTAAAGTGTTTATATAAATGTGTGTCTTCTATACTATTTTCAATGTTACAGAGGTGCTCCCTTATTTGATCTCTGAGAGACCTTTTAGTTTCACGTATATAAAATAAACATGCAAGTGCATTTCAAAACATATATTACATTTTTTTGTATGCATCTAATAATCTCTTTTATTACTTATTCTTTTCCAAAGTTATTGATCTTTATGCTTAATTTTTGTACTGTATTTGCAGGCTTTACAGGTATAGCATTGGGAAAAACCTGCTATTTGGTTCCCCATTAGATCTCTGTGTATTTCTTTTTACATTTCTCTTTAGCTCACTCAGGGCCAAGATGGATTTAAAATTTGCCGCTTTCTTGAAGACAAAGTTGGGAGTAGTAGATAGTTTGTCTCCTATTACAGTATCTTCTTTTAGGAGGTGCCAATGCTTTTTAATGATCTTTTTATTTATACCATGATCTGCATGAAAGTCTGTTAGAAACAGGACTTTAATAATATCTGTATCTCCTTTATTTATTTTTAAATAGTTTTTATTGAGGTTAAATATGCGATTTAACAGACAGATGATCATTCAAATGCCATACAAAAATACAGAGATAGAACACATCAAGCATTTTGACCAAAATATACATTCATATCCGTTACATCACGGTTCTACTAAACATGCTAAAATTAAACCGCATATTTTCTAATTTTTCTTTAAGAGATGGAATTGTTCTCCACAATCTTTGGAGGTCACTTATGGACCTCAACCAACTAGTGCAGCATTATGATAGTGGGAGAACAAAGCTATTAACATCAAAACAGTATTGGATAAAAATATATATAATAGGATGGTTAGACCTTTTTAGGATACTTATAAATATAATTTGAATTACTTCTTATGTAACTCAAGAGAACCTTTTATGAAGCTCAATAGAAATCTGCTATCTTAGAATTATATATTTACGTATGATTGAACAGATTCTGAGTACAATATGGCTTAGTAAACGATTTTTAAAATAGCTCCTGTTACAAAATATAGTAATATAGTGAGTTTAAAGGTACAAGTATAGTAGAAGTAAGCCACATTGAGTGTAGAACCATATAGTTGTAGAGTTCCTCAGATATCTAGATTACAATTATATACCCTGCGAAACAGAGGACCAAAAGTCTAACCAATAAAAGGCTTATTTCTGTGTGCACCTTTAGTCTAAGCTTTCTACTTATAATTGTATATTAGATCCAGAGTTGGTTAAGGTATAGAGAGGCAAAAATATAAGGGGGACCAAACTAAGAAGGGACAACAATAGTTATAGGATCATAGCTAGGAGATATCAAGGCAGGTACTGTGGGAAAAGATTAGTGGTTTGTTTTCTAATAGTATATGCACATACCTTATGCCAAATGGATATGGGCCCTATACCCATGGGCAACTAAGTATATAGGAGTGCATTAAGTATCAACTAAAGTAGTAGGTATGCATAATTATACAACCTAATAATAAAATCTTTGTCAGACTGTACTATATTCAGGTCTCCCATTAATCAATTCCAACTATGTGATGAGATGCCAGCAAGAAAGGATAGAAAAGCAGGTTAGTTATATTATAGCTATAGCTGAGGAACCTGTCTAGAAGCAAATCTATTACAGTATGTATCCCATAACATAATATTATGGTCAATTTTAATAAACAGAAGATTATGTTTGCGGTATGTTATGAGAGAAACCGCAAAAAAATACTCAGAGTCAAATCAAAATTGCCAGAGTAAATTGATATTAGGTGGGGGGTAGGGGCTTATTATTAACTAAGATGCAGACTTAGGGTAGAAATATGATGTCTTAACTCATATGCCAATTATTAGTGAAACTTCAGCCTCTATAAGTAGAGCCATAATATTATACCAGGAGAGTATTCTCTTACATTAAAATGTTTTCAGGATATAGTAAGAATTATAGGGGAGAGGTGGGCTCTGCATGGCAGGTATGGGTGTCTATGTCTATAAAAAACTATAACCTTGTTAAGCTTAGTATAAAGGTATAAAGGGACAGATGAAGCAATCACCAAGTGTGCTCTTTGTGTTCTTATTATTAAAGGTTTAGTTAGAGAGATGAGCAATGCTAACTAAAAAAGCATATTATGGAATTATAGTTAAGACTGATGTATGCTGTATGAATCAGTAAATCTGAACCTCCTTACTCATTTCAATAACACTTATTTGAAATTACAATTGCAAATTCCCATGCCAGTAGAAAAGTATATGAAAGTGGGTATCTTCAAAACATATGAAAGATAAAAAGATAAGTAACCACCCTTTAAGACTACCACTTAGGTTAAACTGTAGACAACATATGTATGAAACAATACTGCAGGACACTGATTAGATAACTTTTGTCTATAAAAAACAGTTAAACAGGATATAAACGTACCCAAAGGCTATCATAATTGTGGGTGCTCCGTATTTAGCATGAGGACTCTGCTAGCAAGCACAAGTTCAAACAAACATGGTTTAAACTATAGGGTGTTTGAGTCCATGTCTAAATATAGGCTTCTGAATAACGATGGACTTTACAGGAGACTAGCCAGCCAGCCACTGCAGCAGGGGTCACAATCTTTATCCCATACCTGCTCTCTCAAACAGGGAAGCTGGATAAAGCAAGTTCTTGTTTTTGGATGTGGGTCTAGTGGTAAAAAAAATTGCCCAAATGCACGGCAAGTAGATAATACTGTATAGGTTGAAAGCAACTATGTCCATGGCACCAAATAACTAAAGCATTGTGGGGGTCCATAACCATAAATTTTGTTTTCCCTGATTGCTTCTTAGTTGCTTTTGTATGTTCCATCTTTTTCGACTCGCTTTCATCTGGATTGGCCCCTTGCTCAGTAGAATGTGACACTTTAATTTCTCCTGTAAAATTAGTGTATTGTATTTCCAGAGTGTCCATCTGGTACTCTTCTTCTGTTATGTCCTGTATGGCCTCTGATTCCCTTAGGTTGGTGGGATATATGGGATTTCCAGAAAGGTCCCCATCATCATCACCAGGCTCCAAGAAAGCCTTCAGATTGGGTTTTCAGGCTTAAGATGAATGCCGCCATGTGCTTCTCCAGCTCGCAAAAGTGATTGCACACAAGCTCCTCCAGAGCTCGGAAGATATCTGCCCCCATTGCTTCCATGTGTGCCAAAGCTTTTCACCTGAGTTGACTTTCCGTTGGTTACAAGCAGTCACTTATCGGTAGTCAGAGTGCTACTGGGATGTTAAGATGGCCGCTCCTTAATTCTCCCCACGGATGCCTTTACTGTAAAAGTGGATGACAATCTGCTCTACTTAGGCTGTTTTCCAAGGATTGGAGTTATCTAGTTTGTCTTCACATAGTAAGAGCCTCAACTAGTGTGTAATTGAGCAGCCTTGAGCAGTTAAAAATATAAAATTTGTTGGCTTAGAACCAGAGCTGTGGTGGTACACGTCTGCTCAGGAGCATGGCTGGCTCCGCCCCCCAACTCCTTTATTTTTATCTTATAATTCAAAAGTAATCCCCTTTCTGTGTTATTAGCTCTAGTTATGGCTTTCTTGATATTTTCTTCCCTATAACCTCTTGCATTAAATTTATCTGCCAATATTTAATATTGGTTTTTCGAAATCAACTATTGCTGAGCAAATTTTTCGTATACGTAAACATTGTCCCATTGGGATGTTTTCTTTCCATACGTTGAGGTGACAGCTGTCAGCGTGTATATAATTATTACAGTCCACACTTTTGAAGTGTGTTTTAGTCTCTAATGTATCATCTATTACCTTTATCTCTAAGTCAAAGAAGATGCCGAATTTTTACTATAGTTGTAAGTGAAGTGTAGACCATAATTATTTTTGTTCATTTTCTCAAACATTTGCACCAAATTTGTTTCTGAGCCTTTCCAGACCACTAGAAGGTCATCTATATATCTCTTATAGAGTACGAGGTTTGCACCATAGTGTAGTATTCACAATCACTTTAAATGGTGAATACAAATTTATGACAAAAATAAAGGTTTTGTTGCTCTTTTCTTATAATAAGCAAGAAGAAATAACTTATTCAACTTGTTATATAAGGTGAGGCTTTAGTTTAGTAATTGAATTTAAATATATGAAATTATATCTTGCAATAACACATAAGGAAATGTGGATAGTTTCTGTTGTAATAATGATACAACAAGGAGAACCACAGGAAAAAATGTGAGTGATAAATGGTTTAAATCACTCATATGGCAGTTCAATAATATCCAGGGTAAAGTTGTTGCTTTAAGTATAAGCAAGGTTTTCACGCACTCACACAAGCAGACAATAAAATATGTACAGTCCAAACACACTCTCATATATCCCAAATACGTATCAAAAGTACTTTTCCAGATGACAGGTTAATAAGCAAAAGAGGTAATCGAAGATAGGTTTGATACAAACAACATAAGGTAAGTATTTGTGCGTGGATAACGGTACTTAGCTTATAACCAGGGCGGTTGAGGCAGCGTGGGTATGAGAGAGCTGAAAGGAGCTGACAGGCAGGTAGATTGAGCTCCGGTAACCGCTCAGTGTGAGCGCGACTTCGGCGTCTGTAGTATGAAGTTCCGGTAAGCGTAGTATTCTGGCAGGCTGGTTCCGGTAGGGAGCAAAGGTAGCAAACGAATATGCAGCGCATATAGTAAGGATTGAGCATAAAGACCTGAAAGACTAGTAAAGTCTAAGAGCAAAGTTATTTCACAGGAGACAAAGTGAACTGTGAAGGAACAACTTCAATTTTCAGGCCCAGAATGAGGCTAGACTGTGTCCTTAAATAGGAAGGAAGTTCTTGAGAGGTGCAAATTTAAAGGTATATCACATGTCCCCCCCCCTCAGGGAATCACCCCTGGGGATTCTAAATGTGGTTTGAGGGGGTATTTCCTGTGGAAAGTCCTGACCAACTGAGGTGAATGAACAGATGAATGAATGAGCCAGGAGTTATCTTCTGGGCCGTAACCTTTCCATTTAATGAGATATTCCAATTTATGTCTATTTATCCTAGAGTCAAGTATGGATTCTACCTCAAATTCCTCCTGGTTATCCACCATTACAGGAGGTGGGGGTGAGTCTGAAGTGCGAACTTTGACAGGATATGGTTTCAACAAAGAGATATGAAAAGATGGATGAATTTTGTAATCTGTAGGCAATTTAAGTTTTACCACATTGGAATTGATTACTTGTTCGATTGGGAAAGGACCCAAAAACTGATTAGCAAGTTTTTTGCTGGGAACATGAAGTTTGAGATTCCTAGTTGAAAGGAGTACTAAGTCCCCAATCTTGTAATCAGGGCCTTGTCTATGAGTTAGATCATAATATCTTTTTTGATAGTTTTTTGCTTCCTTCAGATGTAACTTCAGGACATTTAGTCTTTCTTGGAGATTGTATGTAAATTCTGTAGCAACTGGGGAATTTACTGTTTTACTAGAAAGAGATATGGTGTTAGGGTGGAAACCATATGTCGCATAAAAGGGGGAGGTTTTGATAGATGCGCTTAAAGAATTGTTATATGTAAATTCAGCCATGGGGAGATAATCTGACCAGTCATCTTGGAGATGTGATATATAACAACGTAAGAATTGCTCTATGGTCTGATTCAGTCTCTCTGTTAGTCCATTTGTCTGTGGATGGAAAGCAGTCATATATCGATGGTCAATGTTTAACAGTTTACATAGAGATCTCCAGAAAGAGGATGTAAACTGGGTTCCCCTGTCTGTAAATATGTTGGTCGGTAGTCCATGTAATCTAACTACTTGGTCAAGAAAAACTCTAGCAGTTGTTATAGCTGTGGGTAATCCCTTGAGAGGGATGAAATGTGCTAGTCTGGTTAAATGATCCACTATTACCATGATAGTGTTATTATGTTGTGAAAGAGGTAATTCAACAATGAAATCCATTGCTATGGTACTCCGTGGTTTATCCGGGATAGGCAGAGGTGTAAGTAAACCAATTGGTCTTTTGTGAACTAATTTGTTTCGGGCACAGTTCTCACACCCGGATACATATTCATAGATGTATTTATTCATGCCTGGCCACCAGAAATTACGTCTGGTGAGGTCAATGGTTTTTTGGATTCCCGGATGTCCAGAAATTATATCATCATGGGTATGTGAGAGGACTGATGATCTGATACTCTCGGGAACATATAGTTGATTGTTATGATAGTATAAGCCGGTTTGAGGGTCTTTGGAACAATACTGGTGAGGTATTGTATCTTCTTTTAAGGCATTATGTACTTCTTGTTCTATAGGTGTGAGGACACCAATGAACTTTTCAGGTGAGATAGTATAATTAGGTGGATCATGGGGTGAAGTTTCTGATATTCTAGATAGAGCATCAGCTTTCGTATTTTGAGTTCCTGGTTTGTAGGTGATGATGAAGTTAAAGCGGTCTAAGAATAAAGACCATCTAGCTTGTCTGGCTGTTAAAGTTTTGTTCTTCTTCAAATATTCAAGGTTCTTATGGTCAGTAAATATTATGAAGGGGAGTTTTGATCCTTCTAAGAGGTGTCTCCATTGTTCTAGAGCACTTTTTATAGCCAGAAGTTCCTTATCACCCACACTATAGTTGACTTCAGCACTAGTTAATGTTCTGGAAAAGAAAGCGATTGGATGAATTTCACCATCATCACCTTGTTTTTGAGAGAGTACTGCTCCTATGCCAGTGTTAGAGGCATCCACTTCGAGTTGGAACTGAGCTTCAAAATTGGGGAGCGAAAGTATTGGAGCAGTAGTGAATAGTTCTTTAAGGGTATCAAAGGTTTCTTGTGCTTTGTCAGACCACTTGAATTTTTGATTAACACTGATTAATTGGGTTAGTGGTCTGACTAATGAAGAAATTTTTTTAATAAACTTTCGGTAAAAATTGGCGAAACCAATGAAGCGTTGTAGTGATTTTATAGTGGTGGGAATAGGCCAATCGATAATAGCAGAAATCTTTTCAGGATCCATTTGTATTTTATTAGGAGTGAGTATATAACCTAAGAACTTTATCTTAGAAACATGGAATACGCATTTTTCTAGCTTGGCGTATAATTTGTGTTCCTTAAGACGAGTAAGTACCCATCTTACGTGTTTTTCGTGTTCAGAGGGAGTTTTGGAATATATCAAGATGTCATCTAAGTATATGATAACACAAATGTCCATGAGATCATGGAATATTTCATTAATAAAATGCTGAAATGTCGCGGGAGCATTGCTCAGACCAAACGGCATCACATTATACTGGAAAAGCCCATAGCGGGTTCTAAAGGCGGTTTTCCATTCATGACCTTCTTTCATACGTATGAGGTTATAAGCCCCCTTAAGGTCAAGTTTGGAATAGATAGTTGCTTCATTCAATCGTTCTAATAATTCAGGTATAAGTGGTAGAGGGTATCTGTTTTTAATAGTTATTTCATTTAAAGCTCTGTAATCAATGATAGGTCTTATAGTACCGTCTTTATTACGTACCAGAAACATTCCAGCAGATGCTGGTGATGTTGAATGTGATATAAAACCTTTTCGGAGGTTGTCGTCGAGATAAGAGCGTAAATAAGTTAACTCTTCTTGTGATAATGGGTATATTTTACCGTGAGGTATTTGAGACCCTGGTATTATATCAATGGGGCAGTCAAACTCCCTATGAGGAGGGAGATTTTCTGCTTCTTTTAAGTCAAACACCTCTGCCAGATCCTGATAAATTTCTGGTAGTTCTTTTTCTATGGTAGAGATTAGCTGAAAAGGATAACAGGTATTTAAACAGTATGGTGATTCTAGAGTTAGCTGTGTGTTTGACCAGTCAATGCTGGGATTATGTTTGTTTAGCCAAGAAAATCCTAGAATAAGAGTATGCATATGGATAGTGATTAAATCAAAGGACAGATATTCAGTATGGCCTTTATCAGTAGTCACTAAAAGAGGTATTGTTTGATGTGTAATGGGACCATTTTGTATGTGTGTGCCGTTAATGAGTTTAACAGATACTGGTTGTGCCTTGCAAACAATAGGGATTTTATTTAATTTAACAAAAGATATATCAATATAATTTCCGGCTGCCCCAGAATCAATCAACGCTTTAGATAGTATGTTTTTCTGATCCCACTGTAAAGAAAGATCAACAGTCAGTTGAGGGTTTTGAGCAAGGAGTAAAATATTATGTTTTATAATCATCTTACCCTTTTTTTGTCTTAGAAGATTTGGGCAGTTTGAAACGGAATGTTCTTTTTGCCCACAATATAAACAAAGGTTTTCAGATTTACGTCTGGCCTTTTCTTCGGGTGTAAGGGGTCCCCTTATAGCTCCAATTTCCATTGGAGTTTGATTGGATGTACCCTTTTCCTGTGTTGGAGTGTAATGATATGAACGTCGTTGTGTTACATCAAGAGAAGCCCTTTCAGCCTTCCTTTCACGTAGTCTACGATCCAGAGTTGTGCTCAATTTTATGAGACCGTTTAAAGATTCAGGCATCTCCAAGCGGGACAACTCATCTTTTAAAGATTCAGAAAGTCCCAATCTAAATTGGTTCTTTAAACTTATTTCATTCCATTTAGAATCATCAATCCACATTTGGAACTCAGTGATGTATTCTTCTACGTTCCTTTTTCCTTGTTTCAAAGATCTTAGTTTAGTTTCTGCAGTGATCTGAGTATGAGAGTCCTCATACAAGGATGTCATTGCTAGAAAAAATTCTTCCAAAGAATCAAGTATTGGATGGTTATTCTCAAAAAATCTGTTTGCCCATGAGCGGGGCTCCCCCTGGAGGAAAGAGATAGTGGTGCATACTTTGATTCTTTCAGAATGATAAGTCTTAGGCCTAAGTGAGAAAAGTAAATTACAAGCATTTTTAAAATCTCTATATTCACTTCGTTTACCAGTGAAGGTTTGTGGGTAATTAATATGTGGTTCAGGTGTTTCTAAACTTTTCACAGGTAAACATTCTTTTATTAGTGTTTTAAGTGCCTTGTTTTCTGTTTGTAATTCAGTTAAAGCCCTTGCTAAGTATTCCAATTTTTTATTGATATTAGTGATTTCATTCTTTATTTCACTGGGATCCATATTATATTTAGTGGTATGTCCTATATTTTATAGGCCTGAAAATTCTGTAGTATTCACAATCACTTTAAATGGTGAATACAAATTTATGACAAAAATAAAGGTTTTGTTGCTCTTTTCTTATAATAAGCAAGAAGAAATAACTTATTCAACTTGTTATATAAGGTGAGGCTTTAGTTTAGTAATTGAATTTAAATATATGAAATTATATCTTGCAATAACACATAAGGAAATGTGGATAGTTTCTGTTGTAATAATGATACAACAAGGAGAACCACAGGAAAAAATGTGAGTGATAAATGGTTTAAATCACTCATATGGCAGTTCAATAATATCCAGGGTAAAGTTGTTGCTTTAAGTATAAGCAAGGTTTTCACGCACTCACACAAGCAGACAATAAAATATGTACAGTCCAAACACACTCTCATATATCCCAAATACGTATCAAAAGTACTTTTCCAGATGACAGGTTAATAAGCAAAAGAGGTAATCGAATATAGGTTTGATACAAACAACATAAGGTAAGTATTTGTGCGTGGATAACGGTACTTAGCTTATAACCAGGGCGGTTGAGGCAGCGTGGGTATGAGAGAGCTGAAAGGAGCTGACAGGCAGGTAGATTGAGCTCCGGTAACCGCTCAGTGTGAGCGCGACTTCGGCGTCTGTAGTATGAAGTTCCGGTAAGCGTAGTATTCTGGCAGGCTGGTTCCGGTAGGGAGCAAAGGAAGCAAACGAATATGCAGCGCATATAGTAAGGATTGAGCATAAAGACCTGAAAGACTAGTAAAGTCTAAGAGCAAAGTTATTTCACAGGAGACAAAGTGAACTGTGAAGGAACAACTTCAATTTTCAGGCCCAGAATGAGGCTAGACTGTGTCCTTAAATAGGAAGGAAGTTCTTGAGAGGTGCCAATTTAAAGGTATATCACACATAGTTTCCATCTCTATGGAAGTTCTCTTCCCATGCACCCATAAATGAATTGGCATAACTAGGTGCAAACCTTGTACACATTGCGGTCCCTTCAATTTGGAGGAAGAATTTTTCATCAAATGAAAAGTAGTTCTGTTCTAATATGTATTTAATGCTATATAGAATACAATGTATATGTTAGTTTATTCCTTTTTGTGGATACTTTTCCACTATCCCTCTCTCATTATAGCTATCAATACACAGCACCTCCCCTTAGACCTCGTTATCAATACTTGGATATTGATAGGGTAGGAGTCTACTTACGTGCATTAGTAGTGACATTGGTCCCAAATCTCTACACTTAAAGGAATATATGTCTAAATATTTGTATGTGCATATGTATAAATGTATTTATGTGTTTATTAATTTGTTTTATTAAAGAAGCACAAGCATAAACAAGCATAAACAATCATGTAAGTGAACAAAGAGGAAATGATTGCAAAATAATTACATTCCATAAAGCAGAGTGTTGCCAAATACAATTCAAGAAGCTATTACAAATGTGATATAAATATAGAGAGGAAAAGATACACTAATGTAAATCTCCCATAGGGGGCGCTTCCTATATAATAATATTAAAATACGCAAGATACAGCATAAAAAATATTGGTATAAGCATGTAACACAAATAGATACAAAAATCAATAAATAATAACCAGAAAAGTCCCAAATAAAACTAAAATCAAAAGGCAGCACTCCGTCAAAGTATGGTCAAATCCTGAAGCAAATTATATCTGTAGAAGAAAAAACACAGAGGCACCACAATGGCCTAGTACCATCAACACAAGTGCAAACGGTAGAAAAAATGGACATGTACTCACAAAAGTAGTGCACCCTATGGTGCTAGCGGGGCAGGCTGGAATTTTAGCAGTAGTCCAGCTCACTGAACAAAACCTGACTCCAATCCAAACCAAGGAGTATCCACAATATCCTTTTCTAGCTTGTGTTCTGGGAATAAAAAATGCACCAACATAGCCTAGTACTGTATAGCAAGGCAAATTTGTAAGATAGAAAAAAACACACTTACAAAAAGAAAAGCACCTCCAGGTGCAATACAAGCAGACTGGAACTTCACAGCCATCCAGCTGACTGCACTCCTGCCCAGGAGATATAATTCCCAAACTCATGTGACAGGTAATGGTGTCCAAATAACTCCAGCACTTTTATATTAAAAACAATTATTCTTTATTAAAAGTGACACATTTCTCAGCCGTAATATGGCTGTTTCCTCAGGCTAATACAAAAAGAATAAACATACACTTGCTACTTATAGGGTGTAAACCCATCTAATATGTTAATTAGGTGATTAGAGCCATCTGTGTACTGTGGCTTCTTTGTGGTTTTGCTGTCATGGTAATGAATTGTAAACAACCATAATCCGCTTCATAGAATTGTGAGGCACATATATTCAATTGAATAAAAGATTTGTAAAAAACATATACAATATTAAAATCAAATACCCTATGTTCACAATAATAATAAAAACATATTTAAATTAGCACAATATCATATGTTACACATCCCTGGCCATGGACATACATTGGTAAACAATGCTCATGATGTATAATATACACAAGAAAAACATAACATGGCCCAATATGGTTTTCACATATCAAGTACAAATAATCATATATATATATATATCTGTTTAAATTAAAGCATCTAGTTGCAATACGCTAAAGAGGTAATTGTACTTATATAGCCCATTCAACACAGTATCAGATGCTGATCCCAAATGACCCCAAATAAACAAAAAAAAAACCCTTTAACCTTTTTATAGAGAAAACGTGAGCCCAGCCTAATGGAATATGGGTGGTTCACAGGCTACATCAAAGTTGATCTAATCCTTACTAATGGATAAGCCAGAAGAATATGTGCAATAGGTCCATTTGAGTAGCGATATACACATTACATTTACTAAACATTTATAAGACTCAATGATCTAAAGCCCGCTGCTCCATAAAGTGTCCACCTGCTCTGAGGCGGCTGACAGAAATCAACCCGATCAAATACGATCGGGTTGATTGACAACCCCTGCTAGCTGCATTGGCCGCAAATCTGCAGGGGGCGGCATTGCACCAACAGTTCACAAGAACTGCTGGTGCAATGATAAATGCCAACAGCATATGCTGTCGGCATTTATCGATGCGCAGCAGACATAATAGAAGCATACATAGGTATGGGTGTCTATGTCTATAAAAAACTATAACCTTGTTAAGCTTAGTATAAAGGTATAAAGGGACAGATGAAGCAATCACCAAGTGTGCTCTTTGTGTTCTTATTATTAAAGGTTTAGTTAGAGAGATGAGCAATGCTAACTAAAAAAGCATATTATGGAATTATAGTTAAGACTGATGTATGCTGTATGAATCAGTAAATCTGAACCTCCTTACTCATTTCAATAACACTTATTTGAAATTACAATTGCAAATTCCCTTGCCAGTAGAAAAGTATATGAAAGTGGGTATCTTCAAAACATATGAAAGATAAAAAGATAAGTAACCACCCTTTAAGACTACCACTTAGGTTAAACTGTAGACAACATATGTATGAAACAATACTGCAGGACACTGATTAGATAACTTTTGTCTATAAAAAACAGTTAAACAGGATATAAACGTACCCAAAGGCTATCATAATTGTGGGTGCTCCGTATTTAGCATGAGGACTCTGCTAGCAAGCACAAGTTCAAACAAACATGGTTTAAACTATAGGGTGTTTGAGTCCATGTCTAAATATAGGCTTCTGAATAACGATGGACTTTACCGGAGATTAGCCAGCCAGCCACTGCAGCAGGGGTCACAATCTTTATCCCATACCTGCTCTCTCAAACAGGGAAGCTGGATAAAGCAAGTTCTTGTTTTTGGATGTGGGTCTAGTGGTAAAAAAAATTGCCCAAATGCACGGCAAGTAGATAATACTGTATAGGTTGAAAGCAACTATGTCCATGGCACCAAATAACTAAAGCATTGTGGGGGTCCATAACCATAAATTTTGTTTTCCCTGATTGCTTCTTAGTTGCTTTTGTATGTTCCATCTTTTTCGACTCGCTTTCATCTGGATTGGCCCCTTGCTCAGTAGAATGTGACACTTTAATTTCTCCTGTAAAATTAGTGTATTGTATTTCCAGAGTGTCCATCTGGTACTCTTCTTCTGTTATGTCCTGTATGGCCTCTGATTCCCTTAGGTTGGTGGGATATATGGGATTTCCAGAAAGGTCCCCATCATCATCACCAGGCTCCAAGAAAGCCTTCAGATTGGGTTTTCAGGCTTAAGATGAATGCCGCCATGTGCTTCTCCAGCTCGCAAAAGTGATTGCACACAAGCTCCTCCAGAGCTCAGAAGATATCTGCCCCCATTGCTTCCATGTGTGCCAAAGCTTTTCACCTGAGTTGACTTTCCGTTGGTTACAAGCAGTCACTTATCGGTAGTCAGAGTGCTACTGGGATGTTAAGATGGCCGCTCCTTAATGCTCCCCACGGATGCCTTTACTGTAAAAGTGGATGACAATCTGCTCTACTTTGGCTGTTTTCCAAGGATTGGAGTTATCTAGTTTGTCTTCACATAGTAAGAGCCTCAACTAGTGTGTAATTGAGCAGCCTTGAGCAGTTAAAAATATAAAATTTGTTGGCTTAGAACCAGAGCTGTGGTGGTACACATCTGCTCAGGAGCATGTCTGGCTCCGCCCCCCAACTCCTTTATTTTTATCTTATAATTCAAAAGTAATCCCCTTTCTGTGTTATTAGCTCTAGTTATGGCTTTCTTGATATTTTCTTCCCTATAACCTCTTGCATTAAATTTATCTGCCAATATTTAATATTGGTTTTTCGAAATCAACTATTGCTGAGCAAATTTTTCGTATACGTAAACATTGTCCCATTGGGATGTTTTCTTTCCATACGTTGAGGTGACAGCTGTCAGCGTGTATATAATTATTACAGTCCACACTTTTGAAGTGTGTTTTAGTCTCTAATGTATCATCTATTACCTTTATATCTAAGTCAAAGAAGATGCCGAAATTGTAAGTGAAGTGTAGACCATAATTATTTTTGTTCATTTTCTCAAACATTTGCACCAAATTTGTTTCTGAGCCTTTCCAGACCACTAGAAGGTCATCTATATATCTCTTATAGAGTAGGAGGTTTGCACCATAGTTTCCATCTCTATGGAAGTTCTCTTCCCATGCACCCATAAATGAATTGGCATAACTAGGTGCAAACCTTGTACTCATTGCGGTCCCTTCAATTTGGAGGAAGAATTTTTCATCAAATGAAAAGTAGTTCTGTTCTAATATGTATTTAATGCTATATAGAATACAATGTATATGTTAGTTTATTCCTTTTTGTGGATACTTTTCCACTATCCCTTTCTCATTATAGCTATCAATACACAGCACCTCCCCTTAGACCTCGTTATCAATACTTGGATATTGATAGGGTAGGAGTCTACTTACGTGCATTAGTAGTGACATTGGTCCCAAATCTCTACACTTATATGTTTATATGTATATATTTGTATGTGCATATGTATAAATGTATTTATGTGTTTATTAATTTGTTTTATTAAAGAAGCACAAGCATAAACAAGCATAAACAATCATGTAAGTGAACAAAGAGGAAATGATTGCAAAATAATTACATTCCATAAAGCAGAGTGTTGCCAAATACAATTCAAGAAGCTATTAAAAAATGTGATATAAATATAGAGAGGAAAAGATACACTAATGTAAATCTCCCATAGGGGGCGCTTCCTATATAATAATATTAAAATACGCAAGATACAGCATAAAAAATATTGGTATAAGCATGTAACACAAATAGATACAAAAATCAATAAATAATAACCAGAAAAGTCCCAAATAAAACTAAAATCAAAAGGCAGCACTCCGTCAAAGTATGGTCGAATCCTGAAGCAAATTAGATCTGTAGAAGAAAAAACACAGAGGCACCACAATGGCCTAGTACCATCAACACAAGTGCAAACGGTAGAAAAAATGGACATGTACTCACAAAAGTAGTGCACCCTATGGTGCTAGCGGGGCAGCCTGGAATTTTAGCAGTAGTCCAGCTCACTGAACAAAACCTGACTCCAATCCAAACCAAGGAGTATCCACAATATCCTTTTCTAGCTTGTGTTCTGGGAATAAAAAATGCACCAACATAGCCTAGTACTGTATAGCAAGGCAAATTTGTAAGATAGATAGAATTCATAGAATTGTGAGGCACATATATTCAATTGAATAAAAGATTTGTAAAAAACATATACAATATTAAAATCAAATACCCTATGTTCACAATAATAATAAAAACATATTTAAATTAGCACAATATCATATGTTACACATCCCTGGCCATGGACATACATTGGTAAACAATGCTCATGATGTATAATATACACAAGAAAAACATAACATGGCCCAATATGGTTTTCACATATCAAGTACAAATAATCATATATATATATATCTGTTTAAATTAAAGCATCTAGTTGCAATACGCTAAAGAGGTAATTGTACTTATATAGCCCATTCAACACAGTATCAGATGCTGATCCCAAATGACCCCAAATAAACCAAAAAAAACCCTTTAACCTTTTTATAGAGAAAACGTGAGCCCAGCCTAATGGAATATGGGTGGTTCACAGGCTACATCAAAGTTGATCTAATCCTTACTAATCCTTACTAATGGATAAGCCAGAAGAATATGTGAATATGTGCAATAGGTCCATTTGAGTAGCGATATACACATTACATTTACTAAACATTTATAAGACTCAATGATCTAAAGCCCGCTGCTCCATAAAGTGTCCACCTGCTCTGAGGCGGCTGACAGAAATCAACCCGATCAAATACGATCGGGTTGATTGACAACCCCTGCTAGCTGCATTGGCCGCAAATCTGCAGGGGGCGGCATTGCACCAACAGTTCACAAGAACTGCTGGTGCAATGATAAATGCCGACAGCATATGCTGTCGGCATTTATCGATGCGCAGCAGACATAATACGTTACTTTGTATCATGTCCGCTCGCACATTGATAAATATACCCCTAAATATCTGTCTAGAGTATGCAACTAGGACTATCAAATAATTCATGTGTTGTGTTCAGTATGGGCAATTATACATTTTCTATATATTACTAATAACCAGAAAATATAAGAGAACAACTTATATTAAAGCATGATCAAAATGCCCACCAGGATATGATAGCACTCAGGGACATAATTATAACTAATAAAGCAATAAGTAATTATGTGTTTGTCAACACTTTATGAGGGAGAAGGAGTTGTTTTAGTGTGGACATTTGCTAAATTATTATATGTATTAATAACTCAAAAAAAAAAAGAAAGACAAAACTATACATAGTATTGTAAATATTTGTTCTCAAATAAGCCAGTCAATTAGCAGCTTAGATGTCAAAAAGGTACAGTCCATTTGCGATCCTGTAAAACGGAAACAAACAGTAGATGGCAAAGCAATCAAATTAACATGCAATGTTTCCTTTAAAAGCAATAAATGGGAAACCAAACAGTCAGATTAATCATAGCAGACATATAAACTATTACAATACCATGAGATATGTGGCTAGTCATCGTATTTTCAAAATGTTGGTGAAAAAAGAAATGCAATGCATACAGATGTATGAGATAATTTATAAGTAATGGCCTCAGTTTAATAGAGGTGACTACTTATTTCATAGAGCTGGTTATGCACAGAAATATTGAGCAGATTTCATTTATGAAATGTGATGGGCTCAATCCCCATTTCCTAACTGTCTTGTCTCCTCTCATTAAATCAAAACATACTTCATAGTCCCCATGTGGATTGCATCAATGCAAAGGAGAAATGACTATGTGGATGGCCAAAAGTTCAAGGCCATAAGGATAAAATATGTTTATTGTTCTCTCTCCATTGTCCTTCATGCATCCAAACACTCTTCCATCAAGCAGCTTAGATATAAAGACTGCCGCGCTATTCTGAGCTGGTATGATAATATTTCTTTCTCCTCACTCTTCCAAGTGTAGCAGGGGAGCAAATTATAAGCCTTATTAATTCCCCAACATATCTTCTGCAAGCAATCTGCTCTTCAAATCATCTTACTAGAGCATATCAGCTGCGTTGTTATTTGCAAGAGGCCACAAGTTCTGCCCAAAACTCTTTTATTACATATCATCCAGAATAGAATTTGACACTGTATGTAGTTGAAATAAAGCCTTATTAATGCCATGCTGTTGCAAATGTATACCCATCATAGAACAATGATTTTTCATTCAAAACAAATCACTCAGGCTAGCATTATGAGTAAGCTGTGACACAAGTATGTAGTATGTAGTTCATTAGGGTGCTGCATGATTATGATGAGTGCTTGTAGTGACTATAGCTAGCACTCAAAGTAAAATAGCATATATTGCAGTAATGTCCCTTCAAGAGTAGAAGATGTTTCCTTCCTTCTATGCACAATGAGTTCCCGAACATCTTATTTGTCAAGGGAGACACAGATTGCCTTGTATGGTGGATAAAAAACAAATATATTGCTAAGTTGTTTTTAGAGCTACAGAAGCCTGCCACCATTTTAGGGGACTGCCCACCAGACGTCTTGTGTAGTTATACATACATTTAAACACATATATATGCATATCACATATATACGCGTTTTTACACACACACAAACATATATATATACATATATAAGCAAGAGAGAAAGGAGCACTAGGACCCTGAGTGGTAAGACTTATACTATAGAGATGCAGCTATAGCAGATCCTCACTGGGGACATAACAACCCACAGTGAATGAGATACAAAATGTCAAGAAAACAAAGAGGAGGTCTAGCGCAAAACAAAGAATATGTCAAAACCAAGATAATAAATGCATAACCAGATCAGATGTGAAGAGCTACCAGAAGTATATATAAATGGTATGCACCGGGTTAATGTGCTCACAATAGGTGGAGGTAACTCCAACAAATCCAACAAATAAGTGGTGGTGTATAGTAGGTATCAAAATGTTCAAAGCATAAATCAGTTTATACAAATGAAAGGCTGTAGAGAGCTATAAAAAGCTGCAAAAGGTCCCAAATAAATAAACACACGATCTAGACAATGCTGAGAGCGGAGTTGTAGGTGATATTAGAAGGATGCATATAACCCGTGATCCTCCCCCTGCTGGTAATTCTCACTTACTAGAGGTAACCTCAATCTATTGAGGTAAGTTGAGGCCAACAGGATGGCAAAGATAACGGCAACAGCATCAGCATCTGCACAGCACCCACTGGAGAGAAAGGAGTCTGTAGCCAGCAAAGAACCCCCTGGAGTAGAAGGAATCTGGAGCCTGGTGGATGTTTTCTTAATACTTCTCTCACCCCCTCAAACACTTGCAATCAACCACAACCTACATAGCCATAAATTTAATTCTTTCTCACCTGTTACTGAGGAAGAAATTTCGGCACTTATACTGAGCTATTACCTCACTACCTGTCCTCTTGACCCTATCCCATCAAAACTACTCCCCTCCCTCTCTTCTACCCTTACCACTATACTCACACACATTTTCAATCTCGCCCTCAGCACCAGTATATTTTCTTCATCTTTGAAACATGCTCTGGTAACACCTATCCTCAAAAAACCTTCTCTTGATCCAACCTACCCATCCAACTACCGCCCTACTCCCTCTTGTCTCAAAGATTCTCAAAAAGCTAGTATATGCACACCTATTCCATTTCCTTACATTAAACTTCCTTCTTGACCCATTGCAATCTGGATTTCATCCACATCACTCCACAGAGACAGCAATCGTTAAGGTTACCAACAACCTACTTACAGAAAAATCAAAAGGCCACTTCTCTCTGCTTCTCTTCCTTGATCTCTCCACAGCCTTTGATACTGTTGACCACCCACTTTTGCTCCAAACCCTCCAATCCTTTGGCATTTGTGACACAGCCCTCTCATGGTTCTCTTCCTACCTGTCAAACCTAACCTTTAGTCTAGTCTTTTCTGGGGCCTTCTCTGCCCTGTCACCACTTTCTGTTGGGGTACTGCAAGGCTCTGTCCTTGGTCTCCTTCTATTCTCAATCTACATGTCATCATTAGGTTCCCTAATAAAGTCCCACGGGTTCCAATATCATTTGTATGAAGATGACACCCAAATCTACTTCTCTGCACCAGACCTATCTCCGTCCTTGCTAACCCATGTCACTAACTGTCTTTCTCACATTTCATCCTGGATGTCCTCTCACTACCTCAAACTAAATCTCTCCAAAACTGAGCTCCTTATTTTCCCTCCTTCTTCCAATATCTCCACCCCCAATCTCTCTATAACTGTCGACAACTTCATCATTACCCCTACCCTGCATGCCCGATGTCTTGGGAGTCACACTTGACTGAGATCTTTCTTTCACTCCTCACATTCAGTCCTTGGCTAAATCCTGCCTCTTCCACCTTAAAAACATCTCTAAAATTAGAAATCTTCCTTACACAAGACACAACTAAGATTTTCATCCAATCTGTAATCCTTTCCCGCCTCAATTACTGCAACTCTGTCCTCTCTGGTATCCCCAGCTACCCCCTAGCTCCTTTACATTCCATAATGAATGCCTCTTCCAGACTCATCTTCCTTACACGTCGCTTTTCATCTGCTGCACCTCTCTGCCAATCCCTTCACTGGCTTCCTCTTGCCTTCAGGATTAAACCTAAAATTCTCACTCTGACATACAAAACCCTCAACTGCACTGCTCCCCCCTATATCTCAGACCTTGTCTCCAGATTCTCTCCTTCCCGTCCCCTTCGCTCTACTCATGACCTCCTATTCTCCTCCTCTTTTGTTACCTTCTCACACTCCTGTTTACAGGATTTCTCCAGACTGGCTCCCATCTTGTGGAATGCTCTGCCTCACTCCACAAGGCTCTCCCTTAGTTTTGAAAACTTCAAGCGCTCCCAAAAGACTCTACTGTTCAGGGATGCATACAACCTACACTAACCTTTCTTTATACAGTTTCCTCTTCTCCATTGCTATCCCCTTGAACCCCCTTAGCATGTAAACCTAAGAGCCATGCTGTAGATTACCTTCTTTAGAGCTGACTACACAGTGCGATTCTTGGCAGGGCCCTCTACCCGTCTGATCCCTATAAATGTTTCCTTGTATTCCGCCTATGTTTATAGCGCTGAGGAATCTGTTGGCACTCTACAAATAACAGATAATAATAATAATAATAAGACTTGCTGTGCGTCCTGTCCCCAGAATGATTTCGCTTGTGTATCCGGATGTAAGAAAGAAACTACATCTTCTTCACCAAAGGTAATCTTTATGTAAGGATCTCCTTTTTTTATTATTTGTTTAATAAACAATAATGCACTATTAGTGCATATTCTTTGTTATTCTTTCTTGCATCCAGACACACAAGAAGAATCATTCTGGGGACAGGATGCACAGCAAGTCTTAAGAAAACATCCACTAGGCTCTAGATTCCTTCTACTCTGACGGGTTCTTTGCTGGCTACAGTTTCATTCCTCTCCAGTGGGTGCTGTGCAGACCCCAACACTGTTGCCATTATCTTTGCCATCCTGTGGGCCTTAACTTACCTCATTAGATTGAGGTTACCTCTAGTAAGTGAGAATTACCAGCAGGGGGAGGATCACGGGTTATATGCATCCTTCTAATATCACCTTCAACTCCGCTTTCAGTATCGTCTAGATAGTGTGTTTATTTATTTGGGACTTTTTGCAGCTTTATATGGCTCTCTATAGCCTTTCATTTGTATAAACTGTTTTATGCTTTGAACATTTTGATACCTTCTATACACCACCAATTATTTGTTGGATTTGTTGGAGTTACATCCACAAATTGTGTAGGTGCATACAACCTACCCTTTGCATATCATTTATATATACTTCTGGTAGCTCTTCACAGCTGATCTGGTTTTACATTTATTTATTTATATATATATATATATATATATATATATATATATATATATAAATCTAAATTCATTAAAATTATGGTGGAGCTAAAAGTCTGAGATTAAAATCCTCCATGTTTTAAAAGTAAATCAATATAAATTGTTGCACAGGAAATTAGCACATCTAGGCAAGTATCCCCACTTGCTTTTACCCAGTACCCCTCCATATACACTGTTACCAATGCACAAGAGGATTCTGGGTAATATATGCAATTTAGATATCCAACATCTCAGATTTTTTGCTTCATACTCATACTGTGTTAACACACGGGGATTCCTTAATAGGGAGAATGCAGCAATACAGAAATTACCACTAGACAGCCTGTTTCATTCTTGTTAAAAATCTGAACTGTTGGATATCTAATTTGCATATCTTACCCAGAATCCTCTTGTGCATTGGTAACAGTGTATATGGAGTGGTACTGGGTAAAAGCAAGCAGGAATACTTGCCTAGATGTGCTAATTTCCTTTGCAACAATTCATATTGATTTATATATATATATATATATATATATATATATATATATATATATATATATGTGTGTGTGTGTGTGTATACAAAGTACATATACTCTTTGAGCCCTTCCCAGTCAAATACCTTGAAATATAAAATATTGTTTTTAATTTATTTTTATGTTTTTATGTTTTTTGAATTATACAGATGATATACAATATATACTAGTTTGATTGAAGAGCTCTTTGCACAGGTTAACTTGGTGCCTTAAGTTATTTTCCAATTCAGAAACATGTTTTCTAACCAATTTATCTAATGGTTTTAAAGCATGTTCTCCTCTTAAATTTAAAGTTTCTGTATACAATATAAAGCTATATAGTATAGTCCATGCACCAAACTGGCATCACAGCAAGCTGGCAGTATTTGCTTTTATAAATATGATTGTGATGATTTAACTCCATGACCCTTGAGGTTATGTTGAGATTAAATAGCAGCAGTCTTAAGACTTTAGATACTTAACTATCAACTTGCACAAGCCTGAAACACTTGGCTCCAAAGCTGTGTCCTCAGCTTCATAAATGGTGCCCATAAAGGGCTAGATAACAAGTGGAGTGCTAATTTATCATGAGCCCATGGGCAAATTTGAATGGGCAAATTTATCTGTTTATGGGAGTATGATAAATAAGCAGCCATAACAATTAGCACTCATATCTCAGGTTAATTTTCTAAATGGCCCCCAATTGGCTTCAAAATAAAGTGTAAGGTTCAAGTTATAAAATATAAAAAAAAAGTAGTAACATTTTTATTTATTTATTTTTAGGGGTAAAAAGTGGCGGGTGTGGGGTGGAGCCTATGGAAACACGGTCTTGTGAGCACAATACTTCAGTGCAATGCGAACGCAGGGTTGCGTCCACATTGCACCCAACTTTTAAAACCAGCGAAAGTGATATTTCTTTCATGTAATTGGCAAGAGTCCATGAGCTAGTGAGGTATGGGATATAGAATCCTACCAGGAGAGGCAAAGTTTCCCAAACCTCAAAATGCATATAAATACACCCCTCACCACACCCACAATTCAGTTTTACAAACTTTGCCTCCTACGGAGGTGGTGAAGTAAGTTTGTGCTAAGATTTCTACGTTGATATGCGTTTCTCAGCTTCTTTGAAGCCCTATTCCTCTCAGAGTACAGTGAATGTCAGAGGGATGTGAAGGGAGTATCACCTATTGAATGCAATAGTTCTCCTCATTGGGATCTATTTCATAGGTTTTCTGTTATCAGTCATAGAGATTCATCTCCTACCTCCCTTTTCAGATAGACAATATACTCTCACATTCCATTACCTCTACTGATAACCGTTTCAGTACTTGTTTGGCTATCTGCTATATGTGGATGGGTGTCTTTTGATAAGTATATTTTCATTACTTAAGACACTCTCAGCTATGGTTTGGCACTTTATGTATTTTTATAAAGTTCTTAATATATGTATTGTACTTATATTTGCCATGATTCAGGTTTTCAGTATATTTCCTTTTGCAGACTGTCAGTTTCATATTTGGGAAATGCTTTTTTATGAAAATGTATTTCTTACCTGGGGTATAGTCTTTTTTTCAAATTGACTGTCTTTTAAATTCGTGGGCAGAATTAGGCTTGCAAGGGCACAAAATGGCAAAGATTTTTTGGCGCGAAGCTACGTCAAATTCGTCATTTCCGGTGTCTTAGTTGACGCCAAGTCCTTCATCTATGATGCGAGTGTGTCGTTTCTGGACGTTTTTGGTGCCAAAAAAAATTGTTTTATGTTTGTTGTGCATCATATATTCATTCATTATTTAAGACCCCATTCCTATTTGCCTCTTGCCTTTTTTCTATGCCAGAGGGCTATGCTGTTTGCATTTTTTCCCATTCCTGAAACTGCCATATAAGGAAATTGATATTTTTTCTTTATATGTTGTTTTTTTCTCTTACATTTGCAAGATGTCTCAATCTGATCCTGTCTCAGAAATCACTGTTGGAACCCTGCTGCCTGATAACAGTTCTACCAAAGCTAAGTGCATTTGTTGTAAACTTGTGGAGATTATACCTCAAGCTGTGGTTTGTAATAGTTGTCATGATAAACTTTTACATGCAGAAAATGTATCCATCAGATCATTACCTGTTGCTGTTCCCTCAACATCTAATGCTCAAGATATACCTGTAAATTTAAAAGAATATATTTCTGATTCTATTCAGAAGGCTTAGTCTCCCATTCTGCCTTCTAATAAACGTAAAAGGTCTTTTAAAACTGCTCATAGAGTTGATGAAATTTCAAATGACCAGCAACATACTGATGTATCCTTCTCTGATGAGGATCTATCTGATTCAGAAGATCCTGCCTCAGATATTGACACTGACAAATCCTCTTATTTATTTTAAATGGAGTATATTCATTCTTTGTGAAAAGAAGTGTTGATTACATTAGATATGGAGGAAACTAGTCCTCTTGATATTAAAACTAGTAAACATTTAAATTCTGTTTATAAACCTCCTGTGGTTATTCCAGAGGTTTTTCCAGTTCCTGGTGCTATTTCTAAAGATGATTTCTAACGAATGGAATGGGCCTGGTACTTCTGTTATTCCTTCTTCAAGGTTTAAAAATGGTATCCTTTGGCAGCAGTTAGATTGCAGTTTTGGGAAAAGATCCCCAAAGTTGATGGGGCTATCTCTACTCTTGCTAAACGTACTACTATTCCTATGGAAGATATTACTTCTTTTAAAGATCCTTTAAATAAGAAACTTGAATCTTATCTAAGGAAGGCTTATTTATATTCAGGTCATCTTCTTAGGCCTAAAATTTCTTTGGCTGATGTTGCAGCCGCTTCAACTTTTTGGTTGGAAACTTTAGCGAAAGAAGTATTGGATCATGATTTGTCTAGCATTGTTAAGTTGATTCAACATGCTAATAATTTCATTTGTGATGCCATTTTTTATATCAAAATTGATGTTAAATATATGTCTTTAGCTATTTTCGATAGAAGAGCTTTGTGGCTCAAATCTTGGAATGCTGATATGACTTCTAAGTCCAGATTGCTATCTCTTTCTTTTCAAGGTAATAAATTATTTGGTTATCATTTGGATTCAATAATTTCAACTGTTACTGGGGGGAAGGGAGTTTTTTTTGTCTCAGGATAAAAGACCTAAGGGTAAATCTAAAGATTCTAACCGTTTTCGTTCCTTTCAAAAAATAAGGAACAGAAACCTAATCCTAACCCCAAGGAATCTGTTTCCAATTGGAAGCCTTCCTCAAATTGGAATAAATCCAAACCATTTAAGAGATCAAAGCCAGCCCCCAAGTCCGTATGAAGGTGCGGCCCTCATTCCAGCTCAGCTAAAATTTTTCAAAAATGCTTGGATCAATTCGGTCCAAAATCATTGGATTCAGAGTATTGTCTCTCAGGGGTACAGAATAGGATTCAGAGTAAGACCGCCTGTGAGAAGATTTTTTCTCTCACACATTCCAGCAAATCCAGTAAAGGCTCAGGCTTTTCTGAATGGTGTTTCAGACCTGGAGTTATCAGGGGTAATCATGCCAGTTCCATTTCAGGAACAGGGTCTGGGGTTTTATTCAAATCTATTCATTGTCCCAAAGAAAGAAAATTCATTCTGACCAGTTCTGGATCTAAAGATTTTAAATCGATATGTAAGAGTACCAACTTTCAAAATGGTGACTATAAGGACTATACTCCCTTTTGTTCAGCAAGGGCATTATATGTCCACATTAGACTTACAGGATGCATAACTTCATATTCTGATTCATCCGGATCACTATCAGTTCCTGAGATTCTCTTTTCTAGACAAGCATTACCAATTTGTTGCTCTTCCTTTTGGCCTAGTGACAGCTCCAAGAATCTTTTCAAAGGTTCTCGGTGCCCTACTTTCTGTAATCAGAGATTCGGGTATTGTGGTGTTTCCTTATTTGGACGATAACTTGGTACTTACTCTTTACGTTCTGCAGAATCTCACACAAATCAACTAGTGATGTTTCTTTGAAGACATGGTTAGAGGATCAATTTACCAAAAAGTTCTTTGATTCCTCAGACAAAGGTAACTAACCTTTTTACGTTTCCAGATATATTCAGTGTTCATGACTTTGTCTCTAACAGACAAGAGACATTCGAAATTGGTTGCAGCCTGTCGGAAACCTTCAGTCTCAGTCATTCCCTTCAGTAGCTATGTGCATGGAAGTGTTAGGTCTCATGACTGCAGCATCGGACGTGAACCCCTTTGCTCGTTTTCATATGAGACCTCTCCTGCTTTGTATGCTGAACCAATGGTGCAGGGATTATACAAGGATATCACAATTAATATCCTTAAATCCCAATGTTTGTCTTTCTCTGACTTGGTGGTTAGATCACCATCGTATAATTCTAGGAGCCTCCTTTGTTCATCCAACCTGGACTGTGACCACAACAGATGCGAGTCTTTCAGGTTGGGGAGCTGTTTGGGGATCTCTGACAGCACAAGGGGTTTGGAGATCTCAAGAGGTGAGATTACCAATCAATATTTTGGAACTCGGTGCAATTCTTAGGGCTCTTCAGTTTTGGCTTCTGTTGAAGAGAGAACCATTCATTTGTTTTCAGACAGACAATATCATAACTGTGGCATATGTCAATCATCAGGGTGGGACTCGCAGTCCTCAAGCTATAAAAGAAGTATCTTTGATACTTGTTTGGGCGGAATCCAGCTCCTGTCTAATTTCTGCGGTTCATATCCCAGGTATAGACAATTGGGAAGCGGATTATCTCAGTCGTCCGACTTTACATCCAGGAGAATGGTCTCTCCATCCAGATGTGTTTTTTCAAATTGTTCAAATGTGGGGGCTTCCAGAAATAGATCTGATGGCATCTCATCTAAACAAAAAACTTCCCAGGTACCTGTCCAAATTCAGGGATCCTCAGGCGGAAGCAGTGGATGCGTTCACTTCCTTGGTGTTATCAACCTGCTTATATTTTCCTGCCTCTAGTTCTTCTTCCAAGAGTAATCTCCAAAATCATCATGGAGCAATCGTTTGTGCTGCTGCTGGTGGCTCCAGCATGGTCTCACAGGTTTTGGAATGTGGATCTTGTTCTGATATCCAGTTGTCAACCTTGGCCACTTCCATTAAGGCCAGACCATCTATCTCAAGGTCCATTTTTTCCATCAGGATCTCAAATCATTAAATTTGAAGGTGTGGAAATTTAACGCTTAGTGCTTAGTCATAAAGGTTTCTCTGACTCACTGATTAATACTATGTTGCAGGCTTGTAAATCTGTTTCTAGAAAGATTTATTATTGAGTTTTGAAGACTTACATTTCATGGTGTTTTTCTCATAAATTCTCTTGGCATTCTTTTAGAATTCCTAGAATTTTACAGTTTCTTCAGGATGGTTTGGATAAAGGTTTGTCTGCAAGTTCCTTGAAAGGACAAATCTCTGCTCTTTCTGTTTTATTCCACAGAAAAATTGCTAAGCTTCCTGATATTCACTGTTTTGTATGGGCTTTGGTTCGTATCAAGCCTGTCATTAAATCAATCTCTCCTCCTTGGAGTCTTAATTTGGTTTTGAAGGCTTTACAGGCTCCTCCATTTGAGCCTATGCATTCTTTGGACATTAAACTACTTTCTTGGAAAGTGTTGTTCCTTTTGGCCATCTCTTCTGCTAGAAGAGTTTCTGAATTATCTCTTCTCTCTTGTGAATCTTCTTTTCTGATTTTTCATCAGGATAAGGCAGTTTTGCGGACTTCATTAATATTCTTACCTAAGGTTGTGAATTCTAACAACATTAATAGAGAAATTGTTATCCCTTCTTTGTGTCCTAATCCTAAGATTTCTTTAGAGAGATCTTTACATTCTTTGGATGTGGTAAGAGCTCTGAAATATTATGTTGAAGCTACTAAAGATTTCAGGAAGACTTCTAGTCTATTTGTTATCTTTTCTGGTTCCAGGAAAGGTCAGAAGACTTCTGCCATTTCTTTGGCATCATGGTTAAAGCTTTTGATTCATCAAGCTTGTTTGGAGTCAGGTAAAACCCCGCCTAAGAGAATTACAGCTCATTCTACTAGATCAGTTTCCACTTCTTGGGCTTTTAATTATGAAGCTTCAGTTGATCAGATTTGCAAAGCAGCAACTTGGTCTTCTTTGCATACATTTACTAAATTCTACCGTTTTGATGTATTTTCTTCTTCGGAAGCAGTGTTTGGTAGAAAAGTTCTTCAGGTAGCTGTTTCAGTTTGATTCTTCTGCTTATGAATTACATTTATCCTTTTATTTATGAGAATAATCTTATATTTGGGTTGTGGAATAATTTTTTTCAGCAAAATGGCTGTTTTTATTTTGTCCCTCCCTCTCTAGTGACTCTTGCGTGGAGTTCCACATCTTGGGTATTGCTATCCCATATGTCACTAGCTCATGAACTCTTGCCAATTACATAAAAGAAAACATAATTTATGTAAGAACTTACCTGATAAATTAATTTCTTTCATATTGGCAAGAGTCCATGAGTGTATGGTGGTAATGATTTTTTTGTATAAAGCACAATTATTTCCAAATTCCTTTGTTGATGCTTTTTACTAATTTCTTTATCACCTCACTTCTTGGCTATTAATTAAACTGAATTGTGGGTGTGGTGAGGGGTGTATTTATAGGTATTTTGAGGTTTGGGAAACTTTGCCCCTCCTAGTAGGATTGTATATCCCATACGTCACTAGCTCATGGACTCTTGCCAATATGAAAGAAATGTATTTTTCAGGTAAGTTCTTAAATAAATTATGTTTTTGCTCTCCAATCTGTAATTTGGCCCATTTTATCTAAAATATATTTGTGCAATGCTTTTGTTCAATTTGTGGGCTTTAGCAAAAGCAATATTTTGCGCTCCACTTTTAATCTGGCCCAAAATAAATATAATTAATATTCTCAAGTAACTTTGGGTAATATTATAATAAACATGTTTAAAAAAGCCCAAAAACGTTTTACAGGCATAAATGTCCACACTAATGGCTATATTTTGGTTGTGTATGGGTTTTACAGTATAAAAGTGTGAATTAAACTATATTTTGTGACATTTTATTAAACCAGGAAATGATCATGTTTGTTAACATTTGACATAAGCAAGCACAAAAACTTTAACATTGAGAAAAAGTCAACCAACATGAAATGGTGCTCAATATAGACAAAAAGGTAACGTCAAAAGGGTAAGGCTATTGAATCGGATAAATCCATAAATAATGAAAATAGGTGGTCTAAAAGTTTTTTTTTTCTAATCGATTAGAATACTGCTGTCATAATGTTCTCAATGTAAAGTAATAATGAAGTCAATGCAAGGAAAACAACCTAAAACAAGATGAGTTTAGCTATCCTGTGAATCACCTTCATGCAAGATGGTCTACAACAGTTGGCAACTCATGGGCAGGGCCTTCTACCCATTCATCTGGGGCGCGATCCGATATAGATCGCAGTTTGCGGCGCAAGCGAGGGAACCCACGTCGCCCGCAGTTTCAGCTCGCAACTCGAGCCATCCAATATGCGGCGCCGTCACTTGCTAAAGTGGCGCAAGTCTCACAAACCAGCGATGCCCAGAAATCTGCGTAAGTACAGATTTTTGGAGTCGCCAGTGACTTGCACCACGTTAGAAACTGCCGGCGCCTATAAAACCTGACTAAAGTATAAATCACCCGCACTGTCTAACACGCCTCCTAAACATAGCCCGACACGTCTAACACGCCTCCCTAACAAAGCCCGACACGTCTAACCCTCTATCCGCTATCCCCCCTCACTATCCTAACAATAAAAAAGCTATTAACCCCTAAACCGCCACTCCCGTACCCCGCCGCAACCTAATAAAGTTATTAACCCCTAAAGCGTCGCTCCCGTACCCCGCCGCCAGCTATATTATATCTATAACCCCCTAAAGTGAGCCCCTAACACCGCCGCCATCTATATTAAAATTATTAACCCCTAATGTAAGCCCCTTACACCGCCGCCATCTCTATTAAAATGATTAACCCCTAATTTAATCTACCTACCCCGCCGCCAGCTATATTATCTATATTAACCCTAAGTATATTATAGTTAATATAGGTATTACATTATATATATTAACTATATTAACCCTAATTATATTAGGGTTCATATAGTTAATATAGTTACTATAGTATTTATATTAATTATATTAACTATATCTAACCCTAACACCCCTAACTAAATTTATATTAAATTAATCTAATTCATTTATAAACTAAAATATTCCTATTTAAATCTAAATACTTACCTATAAAATAAACCCTAAGATAGTGTCAGAAATCGGCAGATCAACTAGAATTCTCTATCAATTGAATAGAGGTAAATGTAACACTATTCAAGAAAGGAAACACTAGCTTCAAAGTGAATCCACATAGAACAGTGTAAGTTATTATTCAATACAGAAGTCAGGATATACTGACTGGTAACGTTATTAGATGTCTCTTTTGTCCTTATTGAAGAACAGGAGACAATATTGCCTTAATATGATTTAAAGTCATGAACAGGAATTGGTATACTTCTTAGAAATTAGCAGCTGAGATACACAGGAAATGACAGTTCAATTGATTAATCCAAACAGATCACAAGTTTGAAGCAGTGTTTCAAATAAACAAAATGTCCCAGATAACTCTTGTAATGTAATACTCAGATGGAGTACAGTTGACAACTTAATAGAAAAGTTTGCTAAGTACTCACAGTGTCTTGTTATGTGGCAGTGAAACTCCGGTGTCTGTATGAAAAATGGCAGCAATCCAGATACTTCCTGTCTGAACAGCGAGAGGAGTTGCAGGCTGTCAGAGTGACGTCAGCGGTTGAACGCTGTGAGAGAGCAGGGGAGAGATAACCGGAGAGCTGACAAGTTTCCAGGTTAAAAGGCACACTTACTGCAGATACGGTTAGTTACCCTGTGTTTGTAATAAAGCTGTCCAGAAGTAGGTCCTGTGTTAGAGATTCCAGGCTGTGAGAGGTTTTGAATTAATTGTATGATTAGGTTCTTTAGTAGTTCGGCAACAATTCCTCCTGTATAGGAAAACAAACAAGCTTTGTTAAGGAGAGTTCAGTTAGATAATGAATATCCAGTGAAACTAGGAAGTCTCAAGGAAAAGGCTCAGTGTTGCTCTGGCAAGGAGAAACAAATTACTAAGCAAGGTTAGTTAGGTATTCAGGTGTTATATAGGCGTTGTCAGAATATGATTGGTGATCCAATTAAGAGTAGAAACAACCTGATCCCTGACATGATCCCCCCGTTAAACAAGCTGATCCTCAGCTTGAGGCCGAGGAGAATCAGGGTATTTTTGATGGAACCTAGATACCAGTCTGGGGGCATATATATTACTCGATGGTTCCCAAGTATCGTCGTCCTGGGAGAAGTTTTTCCATCTCACCAGGTACTGTAGTTCCCCTTTGGAAAATCTTGAATCCAATATCTGATCAACTTCATAAACATCGGAATCCTGGAGTTGAATAGTTGAGGGTGTAAGAGATGATTTTAATCTGGTTGGAAAGTATGGTTTGAGGAGGGAAACATGGAAGGTAGCATGTATCTTCATGGAAGGTGGAAGGTCCAAAGTAACTGCATTTGGATTGATTACTTTCAGAATAGTGAAGGGACCGCAATATTTTTGGGTTAACTTCCTACTGGGCACTTGTATCCTCAAGTTTCTGGTTGATAACCAGACTTGGTCTCCAGTTTTGTATTGAGGTGCTTCCCTGTGTCTTAAATCGTAATGATGCTTTTGTGAATTCTGGGCTTTTTGGATGTTTTCCTTAATAAAATTGAAGTTGTCCATCAAAGAGTTATTGAACTCATCTACCAAGGGAGAATCAGAAGGAGTAGCAGAAAGTGAAGTGAAGGTGGGATGATAACCGTAGTTAGCAAAGAATGGTGTGAGTTTTGTCGAGGAATTCAATAGATTGTTGTAAGCAAATTCAGCAGATGAGATAAATGATATCCAGTCATGTTGTTGATAGGCGCAAAAACATCGTAAATATTCATCCAACCATTGGTTGATTCTCTCAACTTGTCCGTTTGATTGTGGATGAAATGATGTTGTAAACTGATGTTTTATGTTGAGGGATTTACAGAGGCATTGCCAAAACCGTGAAGTGAATTGCGAACCCCGATCGGAAATGATGATATTGGGAACCCCATGTAACTTGATGATGTGATCAATAAATAGTCTTGCAGTTTCAGGTGCTGTTGGGAGTTTATGGAACGGTAGAAAATGGGCCATTTTAGAGAAACTATCAACAACTACCATTATGGTGGTAAAATTCCTTGAAGGTGGTAGATCAACGATAAAATCTATGCCAACTTGTTTCCAGGGTCTATCTGAAACAGGTAAAGGCATGAGTAATCCGTATGGGCTTTTTTTTTCTGTTTTACAGGTTTGGCAAGTAAGGCAAGTTTTTATGTAATCTGATATAGACTTTTTCATGTCTGGCCACCAATAAGTTCTGCTTAATAACTCCAATGTTCGCCTTTCTCCTGGATGACCAGCCATAGGAGAATCGTGCTGTTCTTGCAAAACTTGAGGTCTTAAAGGTTCGGGTACGAAAATCCGATCTTTGTAGTAGAAAACTCCATTGCGGTTGACAAAAGTTGTCTTGGTTTCTGGTAGTGGTAAATATGAAAACTTTTGTATATCCTTTAGGAAATCCGAGGTTAAACCTATGAATCGTTCAGTAGGTATGATAATGGTTGGATTGGTATTCTGTGAAGAATGAGTAGTCTGACGTGAGAGAGCATCTGCTTTTCCGTTTTTATCAGCTGGACGATAAAGTATCTGAAAATCAAAACGTGCGAAATAGAGACTCCACCTGACTTGTCTGGAGGAGAGGGTCTTATTATTTTGGAGATATTGTAGGTTTTTGTGATCAGTGTATATTATGAAAGTTTTCTTTGCACCCTCCAGGAGGTGCCTCCAAAATTCCAATGACTTTCGGATTGCTAGCAATTCTTTGTCTCCGATTGCGTAGTTCTTTTCAGCTGGAGTCATAGACTTCGAGAAAAATGAAATTGGATGTAGAGGTTCATGGGGCCCCTTTTGTTGGGATAATACTGCACCTATGGCGTAATCCGAAGAGTCCACCTCAAGAACATACTGGAGATCGGGATTCGGTAAATGTAAAACAGGAGCTTCAGTGAACAACGTTTTTAGTAGTTCGAAGACTGTAGTATGCTTTGGTTCCCAAATAAATGGCTGCGTCGTACCTGTGAGTTGAGTTAAAGGTTTGACTATTCTAGAAAAATTCCTTATGAACTTTCTATAATAATTAGCGAATCCGAGAAATCTCTGTAAGGATTTTCGGTCTTGGGGTTGTGGCCAGTTCTTAACAGCTTCTACCTTTTGAGACTGCATCTGAATACCTTCTGAAGAGATGGTATAACCTAAAAAAGAGATGGTAGATTGGTGGAATGAGCATTTCTCAAGCTTAGCATATAACTTATGAACCTTCAGTCGAGCCAGGACCCATCGGACATGTTTTATATGATCTTTGATGTTCTGCGAGTAAATCAGGATGTCGTCTAGATAGACAACAAGGCAAACATCTAAGAGATCTCGAAATATATCGTTTATAAAGTGCTGAAAGGTTGCGGGGGCATTACAAAGGCCGAATGGCATCACTAGGTATTCAAATAACCCGTATCTTGTTCTAAAAGCAGTGAGCCATTCGTCGCCTTCCCTAATGCGAATTAGGTTGTAAGCCCCACGCAAATCCAGTTTAGTGAATATTGTAGCGTCAGTTAACCGTTCAATCATTTCTGGTATTAAAGGGAGTGGATACCGATTTTTTACAGTACGTTTATTGAGCTCCCTGTAGTCGATGATGGGACGAAGAGTTGAATCTTTGTTGGTCACGAAAAACATTCCGGCTGCTGCAGGTGAGGTGGATGGTCGGATAAAACCTTTCTTAAGATTGTCTTGTAAATAGACCTTTAAATGTTCTAATTCAGGTTGACTAAGTGGGTAAAGATGACCTACTGGTAAGGTAGATCCAGGAATGAGTTCTATTGGGCAGTCGTATACCCGATGAGGTGGTAAGGAGTCGGCCTCCACCTTGCTGAATACTTCCTGAAAATCCAAATAGTGATGTGGTATACTAGGTAATTCTGTACTAGTTTGTAAAACCACAGGTTGAGGGAAACAGGTGTTTTTACAAAATGATGACTGAAAAGACATGGTGAGTGAAGTCCAATCTATGGTGGGATTATGTAATTGCAACCAGTAGAGACCTAAAACAACTTGGAAATGAGGGGACGGTATGACATCAAAAGTAATATATTCATAATGTCCCTCTTGAGTAGTAACTAATAACGGAACTGTATGATGTGTAATAGGACCATTTACTAAAACAGAGCCATCAATAACCTTGAGTGAGACAGGGTGGTTTTTTGCAACAGTGGGTATTTTATTATTTAGTACAGTAGTTTTATCGATGAAATTCCCAAACGCTCCGGAATCCACAATGGCATTGATTGGCAATCGTCTAAGGTCCCACTGTAATAAAATAGATAAATTGCAGTAAGGTAAAGGTTTTATTACTTTGGTTGTAGTAGTTAAAATAGTAGACTTACTCTTTTTGGTCTTGCGAAGTACAGGACAGTCTGTGACCATATGATTGGGGTTAGCACAGTACATACATAGCTGATTTGTCCGTCTTCTCTGTCTTTCTTCTGCAGTAAGTGGTCCTCTAATAACTCCTATCTCCATAGGAGTGGACTGATCTGATGTTGTGGCTTTTGAGTGAGAGGTGTTATATGATGGTTGTTTGAGAGGACTGTCAGCATGACTGCGTTCCATCTTGCGTTCTCTGAGTCTACGATCTATTTGCGTGGATAGTTTCATTAAAGCATCTAGAGTACTTGGCATTTCTATCCTCGCAAGTTCATCCTTAACTTGATCTGATAAGCCAAGTCTAAACTGATTCCGGAGTGAAACCAGACTCCAAGCTGAATCAGAGGCATATAATTTAAACTCTGTAATATAATCCTCGACGGATCTCTTCCCTTGTCTAAGATTTCTCATCTTTTGTTCAGCAGAGAGTTGAATATCAGAGTCACTGTATAATTCATCCATAGCTGAGAAGAATCCGGAAAAAGAATTAATTAATGGATCATTACTTTCATATAGGTGGTCTGCCCATACCCTGGGTTGTGACCTGAGGAAAGATATAGTGGAAAGTACCCTGACCGTGTCTGTAGGGTAGGTGTGAGGTTTCAAGTTAAATAGGAGGTGACATGCATTTTTGAATTGTCTGTATGTTCTCCTATCACCAGAAAAAAATTCGGGTAAACTAACCTGTGGTTCCACAGTGGGGGTGCGTTGTTCTTTTAGATCTTTTATTAATTCCCTGAGAACCTGTGTTTCTAGTTGCAGATCAAGTATTGCCTGCCCCATTTTATCCACCTTTTGATTTAAATTGAAAGCAAACTGAGGAACTTCAGCAGGATCCATAGCTGCTGTATGTTTTCTTTTTAAGGCTTAGTATTATGTCAGAAATCGGCAGATCAACTAGAATTCTCTATCAATTGAATAGAGGTAAATGTAACACTATTCAAGAAAGGAAACACTAGCTTCAAAGTGAATCCACATAGAACAGTGTAAGTTATTATTCAATACAGAAGTCAGGATATACTGACTGGTAACGTTATTAGATGTCTCTTTTGTCCTTATTGAAGAACAGGAGACAATATTGCCTTAATATGATTTAAAGTCATGAACAGGAATTGGTATACTTCTTAGAAATTAGCAGCTGAGATACACAGGAAATGACAGTTCAATTGATTAATCCAAACAGATCACAAGTTTGAAGCAGTGTTTCAAATAAACAAAATGTCCCAGATAACTCTTGTAATGTAATACTCAGATGGAGTACAGTTGACAACTTAATAGAAAAGTTTGCTAAGTACTCACAGTGTCTTGTTATGTGGCAGTGAAACTCCGGTGTCTGTACGAAAACTGGCAGCAATCCAGATACTTCCTGTCTGAACAGCGAGAGGAGTTGCAGGCTGTCAGAGTGACGTCAGCGGTTGAACGCTGTGAGAGAGCAGGGGAGAGATAACCGGAGAGCTGACAAGTTTCCAGGTTAAAAGGCACACTTACTGCAGATACGGTTAGTTACCCTGTGTTTGTAATAAAGCTGTCCAGAAGTAGGTCCTGTGTTAGAGATTCCAGGCTGTGAGAGGTTTTGAATTAATTGTATGATTAGGTTCTTTAGTAGTTCGGCAACAATTCCTCCTGTATAGGAAAACAAACAAGCTTTGTTAAGGAGAGTTCAGTTAGATAATGAATATCCAGTGAAACTAGGAAGTCTCAAGGAAAAGGCTCAGTGTTGCTCTGGCAAGGAGAAACAAATTACTAAGCAAGGTTAGTTAGGTATTCAGGTGTTATATAGGCGTTGTCAGAATATGATTGGTGATCCAATTAAGAGTAGAAACAACCTGATCCCTGACAGATAGCTACAATATAATTAATAATTACATTGTAGCTATGTTAGGGTTAATATTTATTTTACAGGTAAAATGTTAATTATTTTAACTAGGTATAATAGCTATTAAATAGTTATTAACTATTTAATATCTACCTAGTTAAAATAATTACCCAATTACCTGTAAAATAAATACTAACCTAAGTTACAAATACACCTACACTATCATTAAATTAAATAAACTACAAACATCTATCTAAAAATACAATTAAATTAACTAAACTAAATTACAAAAAATAAAAAAAAGATTACAAGATTTTTAAGCTAATTACACCTATTCTAAGCCCCCTAATAAAATAATAAACCCCCAAAATAAAAAAAATTCCCTGCCCTATTCTAAATTAAACAAATTTCAAAGCTCTTTACCTTACCAGCCCTTAAAAGGGCCTTTTGTGGGGCATGCCCCAAAGAATTCAGCTCTTTTGCATACAAATACAATACCCCCCCCCATTACAACCTACCACCCACATACCCCTATTCTAAAACCACCCAAACCCCCCTTAAAAAAGCCTAACACTACCCCCCTGAAGATCTCCCTACCTTGTCTTCACCACACCGGGCCGAACTCCTGATCCGATCCGGGCGATGTCTTCCTCCAAGCGGCAAAGAATTCTTCCTCCGGCGATGTCTTCCTCCAAGCGGCAAAGAAGAATTCTTCCTCCGGCGACGTCTTCCTCCAAGCGGCAGCAAAGTCTTCAATCTTCCGGCGGCATCTTCAATCTTCTTTCTTCGCTCCGCCGCCGCGGAGCATCCATCCCGGACGACGACTGAACGACGAATGAGGTACCTTTAAATGACGTCATCCAAGATGGCGTCTGCCGAATTCCGATTGGCTGATAGGATTCTATCAGCCAATCGGAATTAAGCTAGAAAAATCTGATTGGCTGATTGAATCAGCCAATCAGATTCAAGTTCAATCCGATTGGCTGATCCAATCAGCCAATCAGATTGAGCTCGCATTCTATTGGCTGTTCCGATCAGCCAATAGAATGCAAGCTCAATCTGATTGGCTGATTGGATCAGCCAATCGGATTGAACTTGAATCTGATTGGCTGATTCAATCAGCCAATCAGATTTTTCTAACTTAATTCCGATTGGCTGATAGAATCCTATCAGCCAATCGGAATTCGGCGGACGCCATCTTGGATGACGTCATTTAAAGGTACCTCATTCGTTGTTCAGTCGTCGTCCGGGATGGATGCTCCACGGCGGCGGAGCGAAGAAAGAAGATTGAAGATGCCGCCGGAAGAATGAAGACTTTGCTGCCGCTTGGAAGAAGACGTCGCCGGAGGAAGAATTCTTCTTTGCCGCTTGGAGGAAGACATCGCCGGAGGAAGAATTCTTCTTTGCCGCTTGGAGGAAGACATCGCCCGGATCGGATCAGGAGTTCGGCCCGGTGTGGTGAAGACAAGGTAGGGAGATCTTCAGGGGGTAGTGTTAGGCTTTTTTAAGGGGGGTTTGGGTGGTTTTAGAATAGGGGTATGTGGGTGGTGGGTTGTAATGGGGGGGGGTATTGTATTTGTATGCAAAAGAGCTGAATTCTTTGGGGCATGCCCCACAAAAGGCCCTTTTAAGGGCTGGTAAGGTAAAGAGCTTTGAATTTTTTTTAATTTAGAATAGGGCAGGGAATTTTTTTTATTTTGGGGGTTTATTATTTTATTAGGGGGCTTAGAATAGGTGTAATTAGCTTAAATATCTTGTAATCTTTTTTTTATTTTTTGTAATTTAGTGTTTGTTTTTTTGTAATTTAGTTTAGTTTATTTAATTGTATTTTTAGATAGATGTTTGTAGTTTATTTATTGATAGTGTAGGTGTATTTGTAACTTAGGTTAGTATTTATTTTACAGGTAATTGGGTAATTATTTTAACTAGGTAGATATTAAATAGTTAATAACTATTTAATAGCTATTATACCTAGTTAAAATAATTAACAATTTACCTGTAAAATAAATATTAACCCTAACATAGCTACAATGTAATTATTAATTATATTGTAGCTATCTTAGGGTTTATTTTATAGGTAAGTATTTAGATTTAAATAGGAATATTTTAGTTTATAAATGAATTAGATTAATTTAATATAAATTTAGTTAGGGGTGTTAGGGTTAGATAGAGTTAATATAGTTAATATAAATACTATAGTAACTATATTAACTATATTAACCCTAATATAATTAGGGTTAATATAGTTAATATATATAATGTAATACCTATATTAACTATAATATACTTAGGGTTAATATAGATAATATAGCTGGGGGCGGGGTAGGTAGATTAAATTAGGGGTTAATCATTTTAATAGAGATGGCGGCGGTGTAAGGGGCTTACATTAGGGGTTAATAATATTAATATAGCTGGCGGCGGTATAGGGGGATTAGATTAGGGGTTAATAATTTTTATATAGGTGGCGGCGGTGTAAGGAGTCAGATTAGGGGATAGATAAGGTAGATGACAGCGGTGTAAGGGGTTCTAATTAGGGGATAGATAAGGTAGATGGCGGCAGTTTTAGGGGCTCAAGTAGGGGGTTAGTTTATGTAGATGGCGGCGGGGTCCGGGAGCGGCGGTTTAGGGGTTAATAACTTTATTAGGGATTTCGGGGGGGGGGGGGGGGATCGCGGTTGACAGGTAGATAGACATTGCGCATGCGTTAGGTGTTAGGTTTATTTTAGAAGATCGCGGTTGACAGGGAGATAGACATTGCGCATGCGTTAGGTGTTAGGTTTATTTTAGCAGCCAGTTTAGGGAGTTACGGGGCTCCAATAGTCAGCGTAAGGCTTCTTACGGCTGCTTTTTGTGGCGAGGCGAAAATGGAGTAAGTTTTCTCCATTTTCGCCACGTAAGTCCTTACGCTGCATATTGGATACCAAACCGCGCTGGTTTGGTATACCTGCCTATAGCCCAAAAAACTACGGGCGACGGCAGAAATATACGCGCGTAACTTCTAGGTTACGCCGTATATGTGATACCAAACCCGCGCAAATATTGGCGTCGCCGGCTTTTGCGGGCGACGATTTTTATCGGATGGACCCCCTGGTCTATTTTTGCCTCTTATAAATGTAACCACTGTATATTGCATTTCCGTTTATAGTATTGTGCAATCTCTTGGGTCTCTACAAAGAAATGATGATGATGACAAAAAATAACATTTATTTCAAAAGCTCACTAAAACTCAGTAGAGACATTTTATATTCAGCTTTTTTTTTTTACAAATTAAGAGCCAGCCCAAAATGTATAAATAAAATTAAACCTAGAATGTAATCTAGTTTGGTGTTATACTATTAGTAATAATGGTTTACTTCAGATCTTAAAGCTCTAAATTTTATGTTGGATTGTACTTAAACCCAACATTTAAATGACCACTTGAAATACGAGTTTATTAAGCGCACTAATAGAGATCCCTGTGCTAATCATTAACAGTATAGGGTTCACTAAATATGTTTAGGGCACATTTAAATGCTGTGGTGTAAGTATTTAACCTTCCTCATGTAATACCAAATTCTACGTTATTCTTTGAACAATCCCTGGTCTATCGATTGAACTCCACTTGTAATCTAGCCCTGTATGTTTACATAATTTATAATAAAATCACTTTAATAATAATTAAAATGCTTTTTTAATTTGATTTGTATTTGTAAATGTTTAATTTCATATAAATTATTGATAAAATTACATAAAGCAATACACATTTCAGGTTTAAAGACTTATAAAAAGTTTTTGCTTTATATAAAATAAGTATTTATTATATAAAGATTGCAGGGAGTAATCTACTTTGGCAACTGAATGACTGTACTTGTATGACTCTGACATTGTCAACATGTCAAACTATTATATTGCATCCTCAAAGTTATTAACAGTATGCCTTCATGTTGACATAAATACAACATAAATGATGATCCCCTAATCCAAAAAGATAAAAATTTACTGCTTGCGTTGTTACACAGAAGTGCCAGCACATATCCTCTAATCCCATTTCAATTTTCAATTATTTGTACTAGATATATGCTCATATTCCGGCATATGAGAAATGACAGTTATTATACAATGAAAACTGCTCTTTGTGGGAATAGATGCACTGTACTTTCTTTGGATTTGTGAAAAATGCGTAGTCTGTTTATTAAACCTCATAGTTGCAAGTTGGGTTAATAACAGCAAAACATTTATTACAGATGAGTGTATCTCAATGAAAGCAAAGGCTTTTTATTTTAGACTCAATTTGATTATTTGTAGAACGCAGTTTACACTAGATTTTCAGCTGAAATCTTTTTACAAGTACTGTAGAACTATATCATGACTTTTACTGCTTTCAATAGAGTGAGCAAAACACTAGGTTATAGACAAATAATGGAACCAATTATCTGTAAAGTACTAGAAGATGCCAAAGTATACAGTTGTATTAAATATAATTGTACTCTTCACTTTTTAGTTTTAAAGGTTTTCTTTAATGTAGTTTATATACATGCTGCAATGTCAGGATACAGCCATAAACATAAGACATTTCCAACAGTGTGCCAGCAATTGTCCACTGAATCAGAAAAACAGTGTTATAGTGTTGGGTAAGTCTTCTTTTTTTTGCCATATTACTCTCTTTTGCAGAGGACAACATGTTTTACCCCTTAAAGGGAAAGTAAAGTCAAAATTAAACTTACATGGATTGAATAGAGCATGACATTTTAAACAGCTTCCATAGTTTCTTCTATGATCAATTTTGCTTACTTTTCTGGATATCCTTTGTTAATGTGTAATCCTAGATGCTCTCAGGAGTGTGCATGTGTCGTTAGCCATTTTTCAGCAGTGCAACATTATTTTTATCCATGTAACACATAGTTGCAAAACCTGCTGCCATAGACTGCTCAATACATGTACATGCTCCTGAGCTCGTATCAGCCTACCTAGATGTACTCTTCAACAAACAATACCAAGAGAACAAAACACATTTGATAATAAAAGTAAATTGAAAAGTTGTTTAAAATGACATGCTTTATCTTAATCATGAATGATTAATTTTAACTTAACTATCCATTTAAAAGGATATGACACTCAATTTTGTTTTTCATAATTCAGGTAGAACATGCAATTTTAAACTTTCTACTTTACTTTTACTATCAAAGTTTCTTCTTCTCTTGGTATCTTTTTTTGAAAAGCAGGAATTTAACCTTAGGAGCATGCATATGTATAGACAAATATATAGCAATGGTTTTGCAAGGATGTTATCCACAGGAGCATTAATTGTGATAGAAGTAAATTTTTGCACACGTCGGGTTGCTCTCATATTATGAGTTGAAAGTAAACTATTTTATATATATGTGTGTAACAATTTTTTAAATGTATTTATGTTGTATTGGTGCATTTTTTTATTTAGCCGTAACCCTTTACACAATGACTTCAGCCGCACTACCCAGACAAGCGCAAATTAAGTTTGCGCTTGTGTGGTCGCTTTAACTTTAAATTGTTATACGCTCGGAAGTTAGCACGCCACTTTTAATATAGCAAGTATAATTATTAAAATAGGTGAAGATATTCTATTTTATTGTATAAAATCTTACCATAACATTTTATGTCATGTGTAAACAAAAAACTGTTTTTTCATTGGAATTCTTAGGTACTGTTTGTGAACATTTTTAAAAAAAGTATTTAAATTTAATTGTAAGCATTGGGAAAATAAAATATATAAATAAATAATTACATGCATATATACACACAAATATAATTATAATACATTCAAAACATTTTTAACATATGACCTATTTGCTAACGAAATCCTTGACAGTAGACATGTGCATTTGTCATTCGTCTATTCATCCACATAATGAGAAAACAAATGGAAATGGGACTAAAATGGCTGTGTAACAAATATTTTCGTGTTTATTAGTCAAATTAGTTTTCACTCTGCACTTCTTGAACAAAAAAAAAAAAAGGGGGCAGAAAACACAGGAAAGGGCAAAGAAGCAGGGATTATTTAACACATCAGCTCATTCATCTTCAGTGATGTATATGGGCCTAACAATTCATACCTACAACTTCCCTGTCCAATCCTGACAGACCATTACAAAATGATTGATTTGAGGGCTAGCAAGTCAGGCATCAGAAGCCCAACAGGCTGTGCAATCCACTTTTAACCTTTTAAAACTAGGAATTTGTCTTAATTAGTTTAGTGTTAAAGAGTTGCAGCTTAATATTGCAGTGGGGGCAAAACTGTGACTAGTAGGTAGGTTTCTTGCCTTTGATGGGGAAAAACTAGTTTGAATTTATCCCTTTTGTGTGCAGAATAATTTTTTCTCTTGTTGTGAGTGAATCACACTGGCTGTACATTTAAATTTAAGCAGGGGCATTGCTGGAACTGGTCTGTCTCATGCCTTTGGGCTAGATTACAAGTGGCACGCTATTGTTAGCACAGAACACTTTAAGTAATCTAGGGCGTATATTACAAGTAAATGGGTGTGCTTGAGCGCAAACAAAATTTGCTTTCCCTATATTAGCTGGCCTGAAGACCTATGTTGTTTTGTGCAAAAGCACAAATTAAATACATTAAAATATTATACACTTTCTGATAAAAAATATTTATTTGAGCAGGGTTAAAAGGGATATGGTATATCGCAAGCTATTTGAATGAGAAGGGTTACAATAGGTGTGTATATATCTCTAAAGGTTTTAGAATACATAAAATTTCAACATTTGGTAGAGAAAACACTGAGTTTAAGAGAAGATGGTGTAACATCCTACACAAGTGTTCATTAGACTTAGTATTATTTGTTATAGAGGAGGTCACTACTTTATTAAATGCAGTAAGAATAGAGATTAAGACATTTGAAGAAACACATAAACAGACATTAGTCACAGATACTAGGGAGGAATGGTTACAGAACTAACTAGGACAGCAGGTGGACACATGCACAAATGATCTAATAGCGTTCAAAAATAGGAAACTTGACACAGTCAGAACAGACTATGAGAAGGAAACAGTATATAGATGACTGACTAATTTAAGTGAAGGGAGACCACAGAGGAGACAATGACCCAGACATGTTAAATTTTAGAAACAGCTTATTGCACAAAGGAATTTCATTTGTTTCTACTAAGAGAGTGACACAACTTGAATTCATGATAGATATGTACAGATTCCAGAGACAAATGAAGGTAAAATAATATTTTCAATTTAAAGAAAAACTACCTATAAGAGGTTTTCACATTGTTAGAAAAGAGAACAAATTTCAGTGCTAATATTAAAACATTTATCAGGATGGTTCAGGATACAGAACTAGATAGGTTTTTGATGTAAACATGGAAAGACAATCTAACCAAGGGCCAGTGTGAAGCCATAAAGAGCCTACAAAATGATAATACAATTGTCATTTGCCCCGCTGATAAAGGGGGCGCTATTGTCCTACTGTACTACACAGATTATAAAGATGACATTATGTCCCAGTTGAGTGACATAAATACATATAAAAAAATCACCTTTGACCCCACTGAAAAATTAAAAAAAACAATAAGATTCACTGATTCAAATGGGATTGAATCAGGGTTATCTCACAGAATCGTTGACAAAATATATGATCACAGAATACCTGAAAATACCTATTCTCTACACTATCCCCAAAATGAAAAAAATATTAGATAAACCCCCGAGACGCCCCATAGTATCCTCTAGAGATTCACTACTGCCCAATATATAGACTTTCTACTGCAATCAGTGGTCCAGGAGAACAAGGCGTTTTTACTTGACTCCAATGAACTATTGAGACTCCTGAAGGGGTGGACAATATTGAACAAGATATATGGGTTACACTAGACGTAAATAGTCTATATACCATAATTCACTCGGCAGGTTTGGATATTGTAAAGGGAGCATTACTAACATCTACAACATATGTAGGTCCCTTGTAAACAGGTAGCAAGTTCAAAGGTAAAGTATTTTTCCTAATATGTACTGAAGTACAGGAAATAGGTTCTGGCTTGTGACAAAACAGAAACAACGTGAAGACAATATACAGCCTAACAGCCAGCCTTAAATAGGGAGGTTTTTCACAGGATGTGCTCTGAGTATATTCAAAACAAAGTGCACCTGTGTTTGCACAGGTGAAAATACAATTAGGCAAATACACATTTGACAGATCTTTTAAGTTGCATGCTATTGCATTTGAAATTCACAACTGCTAGAACTGACTGTGGCTAAACACATAATCAAACAGTGTAGTAAGCACAGAGCCACAGGCTCAAATCCACACACAGCCCTTTTGAGCAGAATGCCTCCCAGACCTTTTCATTTTCTTTTTAGTCTGGAGGCTTGGTTCGTGACAACAGACAGCATGCATGGCAATGGGGTCCAACATGGCCCCATCATATGCCAATCTGTTTATGTCTGGATTTCTATGGCCAAAAGATGTACCTCAAGTTATTTTTACAAGAGGTACCTCGATGACATCCTCCTGATTTGGAGAGGAAGCATAGAAAGCTTACAGGAATGGTTTCAACAGTATAACAATACCAACACCACAGTTATATTCAAGATGTCTTATGATGAACATGCAATAGAATTTTTGGATCTACTAATTATGAAGGGACAGTCTCAACTGGAAACCACACTGTACACAAAACCGACTGACCACAACTCACTATTAATAGCAGACAGCTGCCATACCCCATCCCTGAGGAAAAGTATCATCAAATCTCAATTTAGTAGAGCAATTTGAAATAATTCTAACATTGAGAAGGGGTCTCACAGGTAGAGGAGATGCGCAACAAATTCTTACAAAGGGGCTACAAAAAAGCTATTGTAGACTCTATCCTAGAACAGCTGAATTACACTACTCAAGAGAAACTCTTAAAGAAAGAAGTGAAGAATCGTACAATAGATAACATTATCTTCACCACTACATATGCTCCCAACACATCAAAACTAGTATGTTCTATCAGGGACCTCTGGCACATTCTGGAATCAGATATTAAACTTAAAGGGACAGTCTAGTCAAAATTAAACTTTCATTATCCAGATAGGACATGTAATTTTAATCAACTTTCCAATTTACTTTTATCATCAAATTTGCTTTTTTTCTCTTGGTATTCTTAGTGTAAACTAAACCTAGGTAGGCTCATATGCTAATTTCTAAGCCCTTGACGACTGCCTCTAATCACATGCTTGTTAAATTGCTGTTCACAACAAAATACTTGGTAGTTCATGTGGGCTATACCGATAACACTGTGTTCAGGCACAGAAAGTTATTTAAGATTTAGCACAACACAATGCTAAATGCAAGTCAATAGATAATAAATAGTCACAGTCATGTGATCAGGGGGCTGTCAGAAGGTTCATAGATACAAGGTAATTACAGAGGTAAAAAGTGTATTAATATAACTGTGTTGGTTATGCAAAACTGGGGAATGGGTAATAAAGGGATTATGCATCTTTTAAAACAATAAAAATTATATTGTGGACTGTCTTTTTAAGTTTACTAATAATATCACGCCCATCATAGGCTATAGAAGTAACACCAATCTAAGGGACCTGTTGGTCATTTTTAAACCCTACTAGATGCTACACCAAAGATGACACATGGATGAGATCCTATAAAGGATGCTACAGATGTCCAAACTGTACCACCTATAATGGACTGATTGCCACAAAGAAATTTAACCATCCTCATAATGACAGGAAATACAAGATCAACCATTCCATCACCTGTACCACTACACATGTGGTATACATGTTAATTTGCCATGCGGGAAGCATTACATAAGCAAAACCCAGGGGACAATCTGGGAACCCATGGCCAACCACAGGATGGCAATGAGACAAGTGATTAAAAAAGGAGAATCGGAACAGCCCATGGCAAGTCACTGGATGGAAGCTAAACACCCTGTAGCATCAGTCAGGGTGAATCTAATGGGCCATATTCCCAAACCGGCACATAGTGAAGACAAAAATAAACTGCTCCTGAAGAGAGAAGCAGAGTGGATGTTTAGGTTGGACATTATCCATCCCAATGGACTTAACTCTATGTCTGACCTTGGTTGTCTGACATAATAATCAACAGAATGCCTTTATATATATAGGTGGCAAATAAGAGTGGTCGTGGTTGGGGACATGGAAGGGGCTCCTTTCAGTCTGTGGACTGGATGAGGGTTCCATTTCTACATTGATGGTTGATACATGTGAGCTAGCAGACCTAATGGGTTTGCACGGTCACATGCTAACCCGCTAGACCTATACTCTATACATATCCCCTATACTAATATGCATTGATTTCGTGTAGACACCTTGTAACTGGAGTGATAATGAATGGAGATAAAATATATGGGAATACCTTAGCGGAAAATTATTACATATATATTGGAACCAGTTTTAGTGTACTATGTGCAAATTGGATAATTAGGTATAATCACTTAGAAGGTTTGCTTATGTGTGATGTTTTTACTATGTACACTATTGATATTATGTCAATACATCCCGGAGGCCATATATATTATAAAACCCTATATACATACAAATAGCATATACACACCTAGTATACATTTATAAGGATATCCATAGATGTTTGAAAATTATATAAACACAGATGTTTTAGAATTATATTGACACAATATCTTCCGGAACAGGGATCTATACCATTTCCAGCATGCACAAAACCGGATATGACGTCACATAATGACATCCGGTTACACGAGTTTGTGCGATTGTATTGCAACACATGGTTTGCTGTATGTATGATTCACTTATTTGAGACACATTTGTTTACGAGGCACTACCTGACTGGTAGAGGTCATAATAGTTTGCGATACCGGAAGTGATGCATATCATATTAACCTCCTGTATTCTTACAATGTTTGTACAATTAGTAATGTTAAGTATGTCTAATGAAGATGCTATTTTGTATTTTACACTTATGTATTATAGTATGCACTTATGAGATTACCAGTTGATGGATAAAATATGTGTATGTATTAATATCGTAAAACCGGAAGTGAGGTTTTTAGAACTTCCAGTTTACAGGGTAACATGAGACATAAAAACCTGAGATAATGAATACCGAAAATTATTTATATTATGGCGCTTTTTTTGCACAGAAAGGGAGAGGTAAAGTGTTTGTTTGTATACTTAAGCACGAAGATAATGTGTCAATAAATAAATTAACTTCTTGATTTGATGAAAAATCCTGTCTTATATCAACTTTTATTTGGATGCCTATATATATATATATATATATATATATATATATATATATATATATATATATATATATATATATATATATATATATATTTATCACTTAAATAGATAGAGTCCTATATTCAATAATATGGACCAAAGAAGGACAAGGCTTCACAGGAGAACATTTTTAAACTAAATGTTTATTATATAGGTGGTAACAGATACCGGGTCGGCCTTCATAAATTAAAAATTTATTATATACCAGATAGAAGGTGAATCAGATGATGGTACGTAACAATGTTAAACAATTCAAAAATACCCCCCTACATGCTAGCATGATACAAAGCTGGCCAGCTGACAGTCCAGGTTAGGTACCGGGCACAAAGTGTAAAAACACTCCGGGCAATCCGGGCATTTAGTGTAACTACATGCTCCGGTAGCAAAATGTGGGTCCGGTCTTCTATATACTCAAACAGGCCTGAAACAGATATTCAAGCTGAACGATGTACTCAGATGCTACTTGCTGAAAGGACACTACCAGTTGCAAGACTTAAACCATACGGCTTACCATCACTTTCCTTCGTTCATGGGGTAGATGCCATTCAGCTGCTATATATTTCCATACTTCTGTATTACGTGATGCACATGCCGATGCGGGTCTTCACTTGCTAAACCTCGGTAGGGATGAATGTAGTGAGCAGGTACAACCAGAGTCGATTCACCTGATAGTGTGCTCCACGCTGCTAGATTACACTCCACACATTACGTGTTTCACCCCTCCCCTTTCTGGGTTGGACTTGAGGCTTCGTCAGATGTGTGATGTTACCACTACTGGTGGTGTTTAAATACAGATTCTGTTACTTTGTTGCACATCCCTTGTTACTACATCTTAAAGCGATATTAACGCTATATAACAACCTTATTCTGGTAATTCATTTCATGCTTTAATATACATTTAAAAGCACTTGTGAGGTGACACCTATTCATGGCCTAAATATTTACATTGATGCTAACAGCACATTACATTATATACATTAAAAACAATTGCAAGTGTGGTATATACATGCATAATACCACATATCACATTTTGTGCATATCTAATATGTGCTTTACATTATTAAACTGTTTAAATGTTTTTAACAAAAGTTCACAAGAAGCAGGCATATTCTATTTTTTAATTTAGACCAATGGAGCAATGTATTTAGTCTATACATCCAGCGTGGTTCATTCTGGAGTAATATTTGATCAATGTTGCCCCCTCTCCTCTTAGGCCTAATGTGTTCAATTCCTTAATGCTGTCCCCATGCTCCCTAACTCTCTTTTTGAGTTCACGTGTAATCTTACCGACATAGAATTTGGGGCATGAACAATGCAATAGGTAAATTATATTCTTAGTGTTACAAACAATTCGTTCATTTATGTTATAGATTTTGTCTGAAAATTCTGTACAAAAGCAGTACAAAATATGTTTTCTATAAATTTGCAGTACACACACCGTCCACAAGGTTGACACCACTTTCACCACTTGTGATTTAGTTAACCAGTTTGTGGGTACTTCCTTTTGAAATTCACTGTGCACTAACCTGTCTTTTATACTGGGGGCCCTTTTGGCAGTCATCAGTGGATGTTCATATATATATATATCCAGCTACAGAGCTATTGCTGGATAGAATGTGCCAGTGTTTATTAAGTATATCACAAACTTTATTCCAATGGGAATTGTACCTTGTGATTAATCTAATTTGGCCCTTTTGAGTCTGTGACTCATTGCTTTTATACAAAAGCTGGGTTCTTGGTGTATGTCTGGCCCTAATCCATCCCTTACAGATCTGTCTTCTTGAATATCCTCTTTGTATAAATCTTTTTGCCATTTCTGCTGCCTGTTCCTCAAAATCTGTCTCAGTAGAGCAACACCTTTTTAATCTTAAAAATTGTCCTACAGGTATCCCATTTTTGAGAGCTTCAGGATGGTGACTAGATGCATGCAACAGGCTATTGGTTGCTGTCTCTTTACAATAAACTTTGGTTTGTAACATACCATTGCTTATCGTTATTTTTAAATCAAGAAATGTTGCCTCCTTGTCATTAATCTGATAAGTGAGATATAGGTTTTTGTTATTGCTGTTGAGCTTTTCTAAGAAATTTCCTCGCTGACTCAGCATCACCTTTCCACAGTACCAGAATATCATCCACAAATCTCAGCCATAGGGCGACATGCGCCTCCACCCATTGGTCCAAACCCTGGAAAACATCAACTGCTTCCCAAACGCAAATATGTAAACAGGCATAGGTGGGGGCGCATGCTGCACCCATGACTGTACCTCGCAATTGTCTGTAATGTTTACCATTAAACATGAATATATTGTTGGTCAATATAAATTCTAGTAACTTAAGTACTAGGTTAGTGTTGTCACTGTATTCCTCTCCTCACAGTATTACAAAGTATTTTGCTTCATTCAAAGCCACATTATGTGGAATCGAAGAGTACAGTGACTCCACGTCCAGCGTGAGAAGAATCATAGCCAGTCGATTGTTACTTTATCCAGTCTCCTCAGGACGTCCCCAGTGTCCTGCACATAAGAGGATAATTCAGTAAGGAAGGGTCGTAGATAGAAATCAATGTATCTACTAATCCCTTCAGTAGGTCCATCAATGTCAGACATTATGGGGCATCCTGGGGGGTTCTTCATATTGGTGTGCAACTTTGGTATGCAGTAGAATGTAGGTTCTATAGGATGTGGATTCACAAGAAAATCAAATTCTTTCTTTGTTATATTACCCTGGTCTCTTGCATTGTTTAAAATGAAGCAAAGCTCATCACAAGACATTTTATAAATGAATCTAGAGACTTCTTCATACTGATCTTTCGTATGCAGTTGTCTTAATACTTCCTTCATATAATCACCTTGGTCCAGGATCACAATGTCCCCTCCCTTATCCGAGGGTTTGATCTGAATGTCTTTCTTTCACATTAGATCTTTTAGAGATTTCCTTTCATAAGAAGATACAGGGGCCTAGTTATCAAGCCGTCAACCTCAAATACGCTGGAATTCCACATCGTATTTGTGGCGAGGCTGATACGCCTTAGTTATCAAAGGCTCGAGACCGGCAAAAGTAGAATTTTGTGACGTAAGCATCGATCCGCCGGACTCAGTCTGACACAGATCGATTCTTACGTCACTCCAGATGTTCCGCACACAAGTGCGGCACATTCTCACTACTTTTGCTAGTTATCAAAAAACTAGCAGGTACGCTCGGCACTTTTACGGCCCAGCGTACCTGGTTTTCAATCCGCCACCCCTGGAGGCAGCGGATCCCATAGGAATCAATGGGAGTCTGACCATAGCGAAAGTACAAGTTCGCTGCTGACAGACATCCCATTGATTTCTATGGGAGCTGTCTACACCTAACACCCTAACATGTACCCCGAGTCTAAACACCACTAATCTGTCCCCCCCTACACCGCCGCAACTAAATAAAGTTATTACCCCCTAAACCACTGCTCCTGGAGCCCACCGCAAGCTACTCTATACATATTAACCCCTAAACCGCCACTCCCCGAGCCCACCGCAACTATAATAAATGTATTAACCCCTAAACCGCCGCTCCCTGAACCCGCTGCAACCTATATTAAATGTATTAACCCCTAATCTGCCCCCCCTACACCGTCGCCACCTATAATAAATTTATTAACCCCTATCCTGCCCCCCCTACACCGTCGCCACCTATAATAAATTTATTAACCCCTAATCTGCCCCCCCCTACACCGTCGCCACCTATAATAAATTTATTAACCCCTATCCTGCCCCCCACTACGCCGCCGCCACTGTAATAAAATTATTAACCCCTAAACCTAAGTCTAACCCTAACCCTAACGCCCCCCTAACTTAAATATTAATTAAATAAATCTAAATAAATTAACTCTTATTAACTAAATGAATCCTATTCTAGCTATCTTAGGATTTATATTTATTTTACAGGTACCTTTCAATTTATTTTAACTAGGTACAATAGCTATTAAATAGTTATTAACTATTTAATAGCTTACCTAGCTAAAATAAAGAGAAATGTACCTGTTAAATAAATCCTAACCTAAGTTACAATTACACCTAACACTACACTATACTTTAATAAATTATTCCTATTTAAAAATAAATACTTACCTGTAAAATAAACCCGAAGATAGCTACAATGTAATTAATAATTATATTGTAGCTATCTTAGGATTTATATTTATTTTACAGGTAACTTTGTATTTATTTTAGCTAGTTAGAATAGTTATTAAATAGTTATTAACTATTTAATAACTACCTAGCTAAAAGAAATACAAAATTACCTGTAAAATAAATCCTAACTTAAGTTACAATTAAACCTAATACTACACTATCATTAAATTAATTAAATAAACTACCTACAAATAACTACAATTAAATACAATTACATAAACTAACTAAAGTACAAAAAATAAAAAAGCTAAGTTACAAAAAATAAAAAAAAAAGTTACAAACATGTTAAAAATATTACAACAATTTTAAGCTACTTACACCTAATCTAAGCCCCCTAATAAAATAACAAACCCCCCCAAAATAAAAAAATGCCCTACCCTATTCTAAATTAAATAAATTTCAAAGCTCTTTTACCTTACCAGCCCTTAAAAGGGCCATTTGTGGGGGCATGCCCCAAAGAAAACAGCTCTTTTGCCTGTAAAAGAAAAATACAACCCCCCCCCAACATTAAAACCCACCACCCACATACCCCTAATCTAACCCAAACCCCCCTTACAAAAACCTAACACTAATCCCCTGAAGATCATCCTACCTTTAGTTGTCTTCACTCAGCCGAGGCAACCGATGGAACTGAAGAGGACATCCGGAGCGGAAGAAGTTAATCCTCCAAGCGGCGCTTAAGAAATCTTCCATCCGATGAAGTCATCATCCAGGCGGCGCTGAAGAAAAGTCTTCGATCCGGCCGATGTCATCTTCAAAGAGGCGCTGAAGAGGTCTTCTATCCGGGCGAAGTCATCTTCCAAGCCGGGTCTTGAATCTTCCTTCCGCCGACACGGAACCACCTTCTTCACCGACGGACTACGACGAATGACGGCTCCTTTAAGGGACGTCATCCAAGATGGCGTCCCCTCAATTCCGTTTGGCTGATAGGATTCTATCAGCCAATCGGAATTAAGGTAGGAAAAATCTGATTGGCTGATGGAATCAGCCAATCAGATTCAAATTCAATCCGATTGGCTGATCCAATCAGCCAATCAGATTGAGCTCGCATTCTATTGGCTGATCGGAACAGCCAATAGAATGCGAGCTCAATCTGATTGGCTGATTCCATCAGCCAATCAGATTTTTCCTACCTTCGCCCGGATAGAAGACCTCTTCAGCGCCTCTTTGAAGATGACATCGGCCGGATCGAAGACTTTTCTTCAGCGCCGCCTGGATGATGACTTCATCGGATGGAAGATTTCTTCAGCGCCGCTTGGAGGATTAACTTCTTCCGCTCCGGATGTCCTCTTCAGTTCCATCAGTGGCTCGGCTGAGTGAAGACAACTAAAGGTAGGATGATCTTCAGGGGATTAGTGTTAGGTTTTTGTAAGGGGGGTTTGGGTTAGATTAGGGGTATGTGGGTGGTGGGTTTTAATGTTGGGGGGGGGGGGTTGTATTTTTCTTTTACAGGCAAAAGAGCTGTTTTCTTTGGGGCATGCCCCCACAAATGGCCCTTTTAAGGGCTGGTAAGGTAAAAGAGCTTTGAAATTTATTTAATTTAGAATAGGGTAGGGCATTTTTTTATTTTGGGGGGGTTTGTTATTTTATTAGGGGGCTTAGATTAGGTGTAAGTAGCTTAAAATTGTTGTAATATTTTTAACATGTTCGTAACTTATTTTTTTATTTTTTGTAACTTAGCTTTTTTTATTTTTTGTACTTTAGTTAGTTTATGTAATTGTATTTAATTGTAGTTATTTGTAGGTAGTTTATTTAATTAATTTAATGATAGTGTAGTATTAGGTTTAATTGTAACTTAAGTTAGGATTTATTTTACAGGTAATTTTGTATTTCTTTTAGCTAGGTAGTTATTAAATAGTTAATAACTATTTAATAACTATTCTAAGTAGCTAAAATAAATACAAAGTTACCTGTAAAATAAATATAAATCCTAAGATAGCTACAATATAATTATTAATTACATTGTAGCTATCTTCGGGTTTATTTTACAGGTAAGTATTTATTTTTAAATAGGAATAATTTATTAAAGTATAGTGTAGTGTTAGGTGTAATTGTAACTTAGGTTAGGATTTATTTAACAGGTACATTTCTCTTTATTTTAGCTAGGTAAGCTATTAAATAGTTAATAACTATTTAATAGCTATTGTACCTAGTTAAAATAAATTAAAATGTACCTGTAAAATAAATATAAATCCTAAAATAGCTAGAATATAATTATTATTTATATTGTAGCTATATTAGGGTTTATTTTAAAGGTAAGTATTTAGTTTTAAATAGGATTCATTTAGTTAATAAGAGTTAATTTATTTAGATTTATTTAATTAATATTTAAGTTAGGGGGGCGTTAGGGTTAGGGTTAGACTTAGGTTTAGGGGTTAATAATTTTATTACAGTGGCGGCGGTGTAGTGGGGGGCAGATTAGGGGTTAATAAATTTATTATATGTGGCGACGGTGTAGGGGGGGCAGGATAGGGGTTAATAGGTTTAATATAGGTTGCGGCGGGTTCAGGGAGCGGCGGTTTAGGGGTTAAACTATTTATTTAGTTGCGGCGAGGTGCGGGATCAGCAGGATAGGGGTTAATAATTTTATAATAGAGGGCGACGGTGTAGGGGGGGCAGGATAGGGGTTACTAGGTATACTGTAGGTGGCAGCGGTGTCCGGGAGTGGCGGTTTAGGGGTTAATACATTTATAGGAGTTGCGGCAGGGTCTAGGAGCGGCGGTTTAGGGGTTAATACATTTATAAGAGTTGCGGCAGGGTCTAGGAGCGGCGGTTTAGGGGTTAGTAACTTTATTGAGTTGCGGGAGGCTCCGGGGGCGCCGGTATAGGGGGTAGAACAGTGTAGTTTAGTGTGAGTGCTTAGTGACAGGCTAGCAATAAAGCTGGGAAAAAGCCGAAGGACAGCGAGATCGGATGAGTGATAACTCTCACAGTCCGCTGCTCATCGCCCCGCGGCTTTTTGACAGCTTTATTTGATAACTTAGGCGTATTTTTTCAGGTCCGCGGCGGCGATGTGAGGCGAGCTTAGGCGGGCGTATTGGGCCTGCGAAGCCAGAAAAGTAGACGGCTTGATAACTACCCCCCAAATTATCACTTACTATACCAGTCTTAACAATATTATCTACATCCTGTTCAACACATCTCACAAATGTGTATACACTCGGTGATAAAGATAGTTGGGGCATATATTTAGATGATGGTCAGTTTAGGGTAGCTCATTTCTGCTGTTTGTCCTTCCTGTTCTTCTAGCAATGACACTTGATTCTCAAAAGCTACCTTGTCTTGGCTATCCTCAGTCTCTTTCTTGCTAAATTTATTGCCCCACATTATCTTAAGGATAATTTTCCTTGCATATAGATCAAGGTCTTTTAAGAATTCAAATTTGTCAAGACCATTCGTGGGACAGAATGTAAGGTTTTTTTTAAGGAGGTTTATATGTGCAAGATCTAAATTGGTTTTAGATAAATTAACAACAGACATCTCATCAGAATTTTCTATTGGTTTGTACTCCCCCAGGATTGATTCTCTTTCCTTCTCTTCCTGGTTATCATTCTGTATTGGGGGCTGTTCCTGAATCTCCCCCCTCTGCCTCTCTACCTCTGTCTGCTGGAAAAAGAGGGACCACCTCTCCCTCTTTCGTCTTCCTCCTCTCCTTGTCTTCCCCCCTAAAGGGATCCTAGCCTGTAATGTGTTTCTTATATTTTGAGGACCATTTTCTAACTCGTTCTCAGAGTTGTCAGTACCTGAGTCGTAGGAGTATCTAGCACTATTATTATTCATATATATTTATATAGAGTACCCTTCTTAAAATCATCTTGGTCCCTTACCATCTTCTGCATTTTTCTAAACTTAATCTCATTCTGTAGCTTTTCTAAGCTTCTTTTCATTTCTTTGTTAAGTTTTTCAAAGGCTGGGTCTTGCGCAAAAAGGTTACCTTGCTCATATGTTTTGTTTGTTTCTGCTTTGCTTTCTTCTAACCTTTTTTCATCTTCATCGACCATTAACTGCATAAGCTCAAGCATGCATCTTGTTAGAATTGCATTCCATTTCTGGATAAACTCAGTATTGGCTTCCACCCCACTTAGATTAATCCCTGGGTCCAATCTAATCCTTAGACTTCTAGGGATCAATTCCTCTTTAACATATGTCTGTAAGCTTGCTAGCTCCCATTCATTTTTAATTCTTTAATAGCTTTTTCCTTGTAATCTATTGAATGCTGTAAACACATTACTTCTTTTTTCATCAATATGTGTTTCATCAATAGTGATTGTCAAGCTTAAAAGCCTCATTTATATCACTTACCCACTTCTCTTCAGTGAGTTTAAATGCCATGGTGTCACCTCACCAAGTGCATGTATTATGAAGGCAAACACAGTGATCAATTACACTCCCTCTTGTTAAGTTATATTATAAATCTGATGCTCACCTAGGAATCAGGGTAAAATTACAACCTGAATGTTACTAATAATTACTGGGGAAAGAGGCACTCAGATAATATGTATTAAATGTTATGTCCATGCAAACAGTCCCGAATTAATATATATCACTTAAAAAGATAGAGTCCTATAATTAATAATATGGACCAACAACCTGGGATCAAACCCTGACTAGGTGCTCCTTTGTGTCATCCAGGGCATCCCCAAACATACCGGTTCTCGATAACCCAGATCTGGGAATTGAACCTAAACCGTACTCACAGGGAGACACACACACCCTTGCAGAGGTGTCCATCTCGAACATCCTACATGAAGGGAAACTCAAACCACAGGCTGACCTCCTTGAATGGGATTGAAGCGTGTTTGTATCTTGGTATAGATGTGCGCAAATCACGCATTACCTGAATTCGCACAGGGAACAAAGCGCGCTTTCTAGGCAAAGAACACAATTTGAGGGGCTATGCATTATGCTTCAGTCCCCAAAACATCTGATCTCACTACTGTATAAGATTATCCTGACTAGAGGGGGGTCGGAGCTTCCGTCATATACGATAGCCTGGCAGAAGGCGCTAAACACGGAGATATCGTCTAAAGACTGGTCTAAGATTTTTCTGAGAACCAAGAAAGCCTCAATTTCAGCGAGAGTGCAAGAAATGCACTACAAGCTCTTAAGCCGGTGGTACCTCACCCCCTCTAGGATCCATAAGATCTACCCTCAGGCGGGGAGGGGATGTTGGAGAGGTTGCGGAGAGGAGGAAACAATTCTTCATCTATGGTGGGATTGCCCGCATATAAAACTGTTCTGGGAGGAGGTGCTGGGGACAATGAGTAAACTCCTAAAAATCATAATTCCCCCAAAATTGACATATTTAATATCACACGGGTTCCCTAAAATACTAGGAGAGGACAAATACCTACTTTTCCTGCTGATGCTTAACAGTGCTAAGGGACTTATTCCAGCTCATTGGAAAAGCCCACAGGCCCCAAGTTCGCAGGAGTGGAGGCTTAAAGTGGGGGAGATGTTGAGGCTGGAACGATACCATTTTCTCAAAATTGGGAAGATAGCTACGCACGAGATGATGTCCCTGATCTGGGAAGGTCGGGGACTACAGACTAAAATCTATGGTTTTATTAAGATCAGCATCTATGATGCTCCCTGTCCTTTTCCCCAAAGCAATACGACCGTTACACATCCTTCCCCCTCCCTCCCTCCCCCCCCCTCACTCCCTTCATCCCTCATCCCCTTCTCCTCCCCTCCCCCCCCCCCCTTTTTATTTTCTCTTTTTTTTCTCCCCTTCGACATATCCCTCCCACTCTTTTCACACTTCTTTCTGTTCTATAGCTCTCACGCACATCTGTGTGTAGGCATCAGGCACCACAATAGGCTCAGCAATGTGTTGAAGAAAAGCTGAGCTTTTTTGGTTCAAATAAAACTGTCCGATGTAGAAACTGTATGTGTATATTAAGCCTGTATGTATCTTTATTCTGCACTACGAGCGTTGCCGCTCGATATGGCAAGCTCATGAGCATTGTTCAATGAATGGACTCTAATTGACAAGAATGAGACAATCTAGCACTCACTAGAGTGAATTCCTGATCCATTTGGAGATGCAACTTCGATCCAGTGGCACAGAAATCAGTTATGTGAAACATGATACACTCTTTTATGTAATGTTTATCAATGTATGTAACCTCCTTTCTCAATTTTTGTTGTACACCTCGTCTTGTCATTAATAAAGCTTGTTTGAAGGAATAATAATATGGACCAAAGAAGGACAAGGCTGCACAGGAAAACATTTTTAAACCAAACGTTTATTACATAGGTGGTAAAAGACACCGGGTCGGCCTTCATAAATTAACAATTTATTATATACCAGATAGAAGGTGAATCAGATGATGGTACGTAACAATGTGAAACAATTCAACAATACCCCCCTACATGCTAGCATGATACAAAGCTGGCCAGCTGACAGTCCAGGTTAGGTTCCGGGCACAAAGTGTAAAAACACGCTCCGGTAAAATTTGAGCAGTTACCGTCCCATTCCTCTGCTAAAATCTGGGCACTTAGTGTAACTACACGCTCCTATAGCAAGATGTAGGTCTGGTCTTCTATATACCCACAAAGGCCTGAAACAGATATTCCAGCTGAGCGATGTACTCAGATGCTACTTGCTGAAAGGACACTACCAGTTGCAAGACTTAAACCATACTGCTTACCATCACCTTCCTTCGTTCATGGGGTAGATGCCATTCAGCTGCTATATACCTCCATACTTCTGTATTACGTGATGCACATGCCGATGCGGGTCTTCACTTGCTAAACCTCGGTAGGGATGAATGTAGTGAGCAGGTACAACCAGAGCCGATTCACCTGATGGCGTTCTCCACGCTGCTAGATTACACTCCACACATTACGCGTTTTGCCCCTCCCGTTTCTGGGTTGGACTTGAGGCTTCATCAGATGTGTGATGTTACCACTACTGGTGGTGTTTAAATACTGATTCTGTTACTTTGTTGCACATCCCTTGTTACTGGTCCCTCTTTTTCCAGCAGACAGAGGCAGAGAGGCAGAAGGGAGAGATTCAGGAACAGCCCCCAATACAGAATGATAACCAGGAACCAGAGGAAAGAGAGTCAATCCTGGGGGGAGTACAAACCAATAGAATCTTCTGATGAGATGTCTTTTGCTAATTTATCTAAAACCAAATTAGATCTGGCACATATAAACCTCCTTAAAAAAGGCCTTACATTCTGTCCCACGAATGGTCTTGACAAATTTGAATTCTTAAAAGACCTTAATCTATATGCAAGGAAAATTATCCTTAAGAAAATGTGGGGCAATAAATTTAGCAAGGAAGAGACTGAGGATAGCAAAGACAAGGTAGCTATTGAAAATCGAGTGTCATTGCTAGAAGAACAGGAAGGACAAACAGCAGAAATGAGCTACCCTAAACAGACTAACTTTAAACCATCATCTAAATATATGCCCCAACTATCTTTATAACCGAGTGTATACACATTTGTGAGATGTGTTGAACAGGATGTAGATAATATTGGTATGACTGGTATAGTAAGTGATAATGTATCTTCTTATGAAAGGAAAGCTCTAAAAGATCTAATGGGAAAGAAAGACATTCAGATCAAACCCTCGGATAAGGGAGGGAACATTGTGATCCTGGACCAAGGTGATTATATGAAGGAAGTATTAAGACAACTGCATATGAAAGATCAGTATGAAGAAGTCTCTAGACTCATTTATGAAAGATCTTGTGATGAGCTTAGCTTCATTTTAAACAATGCAAGAGACCAGGGTAATATAACAAAGAAAGAATTTGATTTTTTTGTGAATCCACATCCTATTGAACCTACATTCTACTGCATACCAAAGTTGCACACAAATATGAAGAACCCCCCAGGACGCCCCATAGGCCTCTATTTATCAAGCCGTCAACCACAAATACGCTGGAATTCTGCAGCTTATTTGTGGCGAGGCTGATTCGCCATAGTTATCAAGCCCTACAGACCGGCAAAAGTAGAATCTAGTGACGTAACATATGATCCGCAGGACTCAGTCCGACACAGATCGATGGTTACGTCACTCCAGATGTTCCAAATGCAAGTTTGGCGCAATCTGACTACTTTTGGTAGTTATCAAAGAACAACCAGGTACGCTCGCCACCATTCCGGCCCAGCATACCTGGTTTTCAATCCGCCACCCTGAAGGCGGCGGATACCATAGGAATCAATGGGAGTCTGACAGCAGCGAGAGCTCATGTTCACTGCTGCCCGATATCCCATTGATTCCTATGGGAAGTGTCTGCACCTAACACCCTAACATGTACCCCGAGTCTAAACAACCCTAATCTGCCCCCCCCTACACCGCCATCACCTACTTTATACTTATTAACCCCTATGCCGCCGCCCCGACACCGCCGCCAACTAAATAAAATGTTTAACCCCTAAACTGCCACTCCAGGACCCCGCCACCACCTACATTATACCTATTAGCCCCTAATCTGCCGCCCCCTATACCGCCGCCACCTACATAAAGTTATTAACCCCTATCCTGCCGATCCCGGACCCCGCCACAAAAAAGTTAATTGTTTAACCCCTAAACCGCCGCTCCCGGACCCCGCCACAACTCTATTAAATATATTGACCCCTAAACCGCCGCTCCCGGAGCCCCCGCAACTAAGTAAATATATTAACCCCTAAACTGCTGCTCCCGGACCCTGCTGCCACCTACATTATACCTATTAACCCCTAATCTGCCCCCCCTACACTGCCGCCACCTACATTATATCTAATAACCCCTAAACCTAAGTCTAACCCTAACCCTAACACCCCCATAACTTAAATATTATTTAAATTAATCTAAATAAATATTCCTATAATTAAATAAATTATTCCTATTTAAAACTAAATACTTACCTAGAAAATAAACCCTGGCGGCTAGATTTAGAGTTTTGTCGGTAACGACCCGCGTAGCTAACGCTGGCTTTTTTCTGGCCGCACCTTTAAAATAACTCTGGTATTGAGAGTCCACAGAATGGCTGCGTTAGGCTCCAAAAAAGGAGCGTACAGCATATTTAACGCCACTGCAACTCTCGATACCAGAGTTGCTTACGGACGCGGCCAGCCTCAAAAACGTGCTCATGCACGATTCCCCCATAGAAAACAATGGGGCTGTTTGAGCTGAAAAAAAACCTAACACCTGCAAAAAAGCCGCGTTCAGCTCCTAACGCAGCCCCATTGTTTGCTATGGGGAAACACTTCCTACGTCTGCACCTAACCCTCTAACATGTACCCCGAGTCTAAACACCCCTAACCTTACACTTATTGTCAGGATATGTCAGGAAGTATGTCAGGATGTGAAACACTGCAATGATATATACTTTGAATGGGTGAACTAGTATCCTTATTCTTGCAGGACCACTCAGCCTCACACCATACCTCGAATTCTGTAAGACTTAACTTATTAGAATTCTGTTATGCTCATCGTACTGAGGGTCTCTACTGTAGGGATACAGAGAGATACGGAGCCTTCACGCAACTTAGAAGTTATGTAAGCAGTGTACAGAGGATAGGCAAAGGTAGTTTGCAGTTGAATTAAATTGAAATCCTTTGGCATAAGGAATTTCATACACACATCTCATACAAAATAAAATATATACAATATTCATACACACCCGCAATCACACATGATATAGATATATATGTTGCAGGATGAATATCACAATGCTCTGGTTTGTGAAGTATATGAATAGTTGGTAAGCTTAGGTAACATATGAATATAGTGCTTAATATGATACAGATCAAACAATGAGGAGAGGTCTATATCTCAATTAGGTGATACACAATTAGACAGTTTGGCAGTAGATGAATTGAGCTGAAGAGTGACACAGGAATCGATACTGAGAATATTTGCCCTTAAGCGCTATAAGCATGTCTCTTGGGAGGAAGTCTGTATACCACCTGTAGGCAGTTTTTAGTATGTGTATATGGCAGTCCGTAGTACAAGTACACAGGCAAGTATAATACTGACAGTAAATAAGTAACAGATACAGACCAGGATCCGGAGAAATACCAGGTAAGTATAGCAGAGTTAGCTATGGTGCTGCGACAGGAAAACACAGCTTGCGATGAGAGAGGAGCACACGCTGAATCTGCAGGACCGGATGCCGGGTCTGACGTCACACGCTGAACGGATCAGCAGGGGAACCGGCAAAAAGAAACAGCTTCAATCTTTCAAGGAGGGTAGAGAAGGTATGTCCCCAAATACCTTGATGAACGAACAGGGTCTTTTGGCAGGAGAACTCACAACCTAGTGAGTAAGGGAAACAAAGATCCGAGCAGAGCTGCAGGGATAGGCTAGGTGTCTTCACAGGCTCTTGAGGAGATCAAGTGCAACAAATTACCAAGCATAGATTAGAGTGAGGAGGGGCCTTAAATAGGGGTAAAGTAATCAAGACTTAAAGGAACAGTACTTAGTCCTAACAAAACCCTGACACTTATTAACCCCTATTCTGCCGCCCCCGCTATCGCTGACCCCTGTATATTATTTTTAACCCCTAATCTGCCGCTCTGTAAACCGCCGCTACTTACATTATCCCTATGTACCCCTAATCTGCTGCCCCTAACACCGCCGACCCCTATATTATATTTATTAACCCCTAATCTGCCCCCCACAACGTCGCCTCCACCTGCCTACACTTATTAACCCCTAATCTGCCGACCGGACCGCACCGCTATTATAATAAAGTTATTAACCCCTAATCCGCCTCACTAACCCTATAATAAATAGTATTAACCCCTAATCTGCCCTCCCTAACATCTCCGACACCTAACTTCAAACATTAACCCCTAATCTGCCGACTGGAGCTCACTGCTATTCTAATAAATGTATTAACCCCTAAAGCTAAGTCTAACCCTAACACTAACACCCCCCTAAATTAAATATAATTTACATCTAACGAAATTAATTAACTCTTATTAAATAAATTATTCCTATTTAAAGCTAAATACTTACCTGTAAAATAAATCCTAATATAGCTACAATATAAATTATATTTATATTATAGCTATTTTAGGATTTATATTTATTTTACAGGTAACTTTGTATTTATTTTAACCAGGTACAATAGCTAAAATAGTTAAAATAATTACAAAATTACCTGTAAAATAAATCCTAACCTAAGTTACAATTAAACCTAACACTACACTATCAATAAATTAATTAAATAAAATATCTACAATTACCTACAATTAAACCTAACACTACACTATCAATACATTAATTAAATACAATATCTACAAATAAATACAATGAAATAAACTAACTAAAGTACAAAAAATAAAAAAGAACTAAGTTACAAAAAATAAAAAAATATTTACAAACATCAGAAAAATATTACAACAATTTTAAACTAATTACACCGACTCTAAGCCCCCTAATAAAATAACAAAGACCCCCAAAATAAAAAAATGCCCTACCCTATTCTAAATTACTAAAGTTCAAAGCTCTTTTACCTTACCAACCCTGAACAGGGCCCTTTGCGGGGCATGCCCCAAAGAATTCAGCTCTTTTGCCTGAAAAAAAACACATACAATACCCCCCCCAACATTACAACCCACCACCTACATACCCCTAATCTAACCCAAACCCCCCTTAAATAAACCTAACACTAAGCCCCTGAAGATCTTCCTACCTTATCTTCACCATACCAGGTTCACTGATCGATCCAGAAGAGCTCCTCCGAGGTCCTGATCCAAGCCCAAGCGGGGGGCTGAAGAGGTCCATGATCTGGCTAAAGTCATCATCCAAGCGGGAGCTGAAGAGGTCCATGATCCGGCTGAAGTCTTCATCCAAGCGGGAGCTGAAGAGGTCCATGATCCGGCTGAAGTCTTCTATCAACGGCATCTTCAATCTTCTTTCTTCGGAGCCATCATCTTCCATCCGACGCGGAACATCCTCTTCTCCCGACGCCTACTCGCCGAATGACGGTTCCTTTAAATGACGTCATCCAAGATGGCGTCCCTCGAATTCCGATTGGCTGATAGGATTCTATCAGCCAATCGAAATTAAGGTAGGAATATTCTGATTGGCTGATGGAATCAGCCAATTAGAATCAAGTTCAATCCGATTGGCTGATTGGATCAGCCAATCGGATTGAACTTGATTCTGATTGGCTGATTCCATCAGCCAATCAGAATATTCCTACCTTAATTCCGATTGGCTGATAGAATCCTATCAGCCAATCGGAATTCGAGTGGCGGCGATGTGGGGGGACCTCGGTTTAGGGGTACATAGGTAGTTTATGGGTGTTAGTGTACTTTAGAGCACAGTAGTTAAGAGCTTTATGAACCGGCATTAGCCCAGAAAGCTCTTAACTACTGACTTTTTTCTGCGGCTGGAGTTTTGTCGTTAGATTTCAAACGCTCACTTCAGCCACGACTCTAAATACCGGAGTTAGAAAGATCCCATTGAAAAGATAGGATACGCAATTGACGTAAGGGGATCTGCGGTATGGAAAAGTCGCGGCTGAAAAGTGAGCGTTAGACCCTTTTTTGAATGACTCCAAATACCGGCGGTAGCCTAAAACCAGCGTTAGGAGCCTCTAACGCTGGTTTTCACGGCTACCGCCAAACTCCAAATCTAGGCCTAAGATAGCTACAATATAACTAATAGTTACATTGTAGCTATTTTAGGGTTTATTTTTATTTTACAGGTAAGTTTGTATTTATTTTAACTAGGTACAATAGCTATTAAATAGTATAAATTTACCTGTAAAATAAATCCTAACCTAAGTTACAATTACACCTAACACTATACTACAATTATAAATTAATTAAATACAATTACCTACGATTAAATAAAAATAACTAAAATTAACTAAAGTACAAAAAAAAACCTCTAAATTACAGAAAATAAAAAAAATTACAAGAAGTTTAAACATAAAAAAATTACAAGAAGTTTAACCCCTTAATGACCACAGCACTTTTCCATTTTCTGTCCGTTTGGGACCAAGGCTATTTTTACATTTTTGCGGTGTTTGTGTTTAGATGTAATTTTCATCTTACTCATTTACTGTACCCACACATATTATATACCGTTTTTCTCGCCATTAAATGGACTTTCTAAAGATACCATTATTTTCATCATATCTTATAATTTACTATAAAAAGTTTTATAAAATATGAGGAAAAAATTGAAAAAAACACACTTTTTCCAATTTTGACCCCCAAAATCTGTTACACATCTACAACCACCAAAAAACACCCGTGCTAAATAGTTTCTAAATTTTGTCCTGAGTTTAGAAATACCCAATGTTTACATCTTCTTTGCTTTTTTTGTAAGTTATAGGGCCATAAATACAAGTAGCACTTTGCTATTTCCAAACCATTATTTTTCAAAATTAGCGCTAGTTACATTAGAACACTAATATCTTTCAGGAATCTCTGAATATCCATTGACATGTATATATATTTTTTTTAGTAGACATCCCAAAGTATTGATCTAGGCCCATTTTGGTATATTTCATGCCACCATTTCACCTCCAAATGCGATTAAATGCAAAAAATCGTTCACTTTTTTACAAATTTTTTCACAAACTTTTGGTTTCTCACTGAAATTATTTACAAACAGCTTGTGCAATTATGGCTTAAATGGTTGTAAATTCTTCTCTGGGATCCCCTTTGTTCAGAAATAGCAGACATATATGGCTTTGGTGTTGCTTTTTAGTAATTAGAAGGCTGCTAAATGCCACTGCGCACTACACGTGTATTATGCCCAGCAGTGAAGGGGTTAATTATGGAGCATGTAGGGAGCTTCTAGGGTTAATTGTAGCTTTAGTGTAGTGTAGTAGACAACCCCAAGTATTGATCTAGGCCCATTTTGGTATATTTCATGCCACCATTTCACCGCCAAATGCGATCAAATTAAAAAAAACGTTAAATTTTTCACAATTTTAGGTTTTTCACTGAAATCATTTACAAACAGCTTGTGCAATTATGGCACAAATGGTTGTAAATGCTTCTCTGGGATCCCCTTTGTTCAGAAATAGCAGACATATATGGCTTTGGCGTTGCTTTTTGGTAATTAGAAGGCCGCCAAATGCCGCTGCATTTCACATTGTATTATGGCTCGCAGTGAAGGGGTTAATTATGTAGCTTGTACGGAGCTTGCAGGGTTAATTTTAGCTTTAGTGTAGAGCTCAGCCTCCCACCTGAAACATGAGACCCCCTGATCCCTCCCAAACAGCTTTCTTCCCTCCCCCACCCCCCAATTGTCCCCGCCATCTTAAGTACTGGCAGAAACTCTGCCAGTACTAAAATAAAAGCTATATTTGGGCTTTTTTTGTGTTTTTTTTTATAGCATATTTACATATGTTGCTGTGTAGGATCCCCCCTTAGCCCCCAGCCTTACTGATCCCCCACCAAAGAGCTCTCTAACCCTCCCCCTCTGCCTTAATGGGCGCCATCTTGGGTACTGGCAGCTGTCTGCCAGTACCCAGTTTAGTGAAAAAATGTGCCTTTTTTTTAAAAAAAAAAACCTTTTCTGCAGTGTAGCTCCCCCCCCCCAAGATCAACCCCCCACCCCTTCCATATCTCTTAGCTGTTTATTTACAGCTTTCAAAAAGTTATTTGTTTGTACTTTTTAAACTTTATTTTTCTGTAGTGTAGCGGTTCCCTCCCACTCCTGCCCCGTGCACGCGCCCACCCGCCGCCCCCCGTGCACGCACGTGCTCCCGTGCACGCTCCCGCCCCTCCCGCCCCCCTCCACTCCACTGGGCACATCGATGGCCGCCCACCCGCCTCCCAGACTTGCTCCCACCCACCAACGATACCGGCCACCGATGTCCGGTGCAGAGAGGGCCACAGATTGGCTCTCTCTGCATCGGATGGCCAAGGGGGGTTATTGCAGGATGCCTCCATATCGAGGCATCACTGCAATAACCGGAAAGCAGCTGGAAGCGAGCAGGATCGCTTCCAGCTGCTTTCCAGACCAAGGACGTACGCCACACGTCCTCGGTCATTAACTGTATTTTTTTTGAGGAGGTGTGGCATACGTCCTTGGTCCTTAAGGGGTTAAACTAATTACACCTAATCTAAGCCCCCTAATAAAATAAAAAAGTCCCCCCCAAAATAATAAGATTTCCCTACCCTATACTAAATTACAAATAGCCCTTAAAAGGGCTTTTTGCGGGGCATTGCCCCAAAGTAATCAGTTCTTTTATCTGTAAAAAAAAGAAATACAACCCCCCACCAACATTAAAACCCACCACCCATACCCAACCTTACTCTAAAACCCACCCAAACCCCCCTTAAAAAACCTAACACTACCCCATTGAAGATCACCCTACCTTGAGCCGTCTTCACCCAGCCGGGTCTAAGTCCTCAACGAATCCGGGCGAAGTGGTCCTCCAGATGGGCAGAAGCCTTCATCCAATCCGGCCAGAAGAGGTCCTCCAGATGGCATCTTCTATCTTCTTCCATCCGGCGAGGAGCGGCACCATCTTGAAGACATCCGAATCGGAGCATCCATCGATCCCGACGACTAAACGACGAATGACAGTTCCTTTAAATGACGTCATCCAAGATGGCGTCCCTTGAATTCCGATTGGCTGATAGGATTCTATCAGCCAATCGGAATTAAGGTAGGAAAAATCTGATTGGCTAGCCAATCGGATTGACCTCGTAATCTATTGGCTGTTCCGATCAGCCAATAGAATGCGAGGTCAATCCTATTGGCTAATTGGATCAGCCAATCGGATTGAACTTCTAGGTAGCTATTAAATAGTTAATAACTATTTAATAGCTATTGTACCTAGTTAAAATAAATACAAATTTGCCTGTAAAATAAAATAAACCCTAAAATAGCTACAATGTAACTATTAGTTATATTGTAGCTATCTTAGGGTTTATTTTATAGGTAAGTATTTAGTTTTAAATAGGAATAATTTATTTAATTATAGGAATATTTATTTAGATTAATTTAAATAATATTTAAGTTAGGGGGGTGTTAGGGTTAGGGTTAGACTTAGGTTTAGGGGTTATTAGATATAATGTAAGTGGCGGCGGTGTAGGGGGGCAGATTAGGGGTTAATAGGTATAATGTAGGTGACGGCGGGGTCCGGGAGTGGCAGTTTAGGGGTTAATATATTTATATAGTTGCGGGGCTCCGGGAGCGGCTGTTTAGGGTTTAATATATTTATTAGAGTTGCGGTGGGGTTTGCGAGCAGCGGATTAGGGGTTAATATATTTATTGGAGTTGCGGTGGGGTCCCGGAGCAGCGGTTTAGTGGTTAATATCCTTATTAGAGTTGCGGGGGGCTCCGGGAGCGGTGGTTTAGAGGTTAATATCTTTATTAGAGTTGCGGGGGGCTCCGGGAGTGGCGGTTTTAGGGGTTAATATATTTATTAGAGTTGCGGGGGGCTCCGGGAGCGGCGATTTAGGGGTTAATATCTTTATTTAGTTGCGGGGGGCTCCGGGAGCGGCAGTATAGGGGTTAATATATTTATTCGATTTTCAGCGGGGTCCGGGAGCGGCAGTTTAGGGGTTAATATCTTCATTAGAGTTGCGGGGGGCTCCGGTAGCAGCGGTTTAGGGGTTAATATCTTTATTTAGTTGCGGGGGGCTCCGGGAGCGGCGGTATAGGGAGTAAAACAGTATAGTATAGTGTGGGTGCTTAGTGACAGGCTAGCAAGAAAGCTGCGAATAAGCCGATGAGCAGCAAGATAGATGACAGTTAGTTAACAACAGTCCGCTGCTCATTGCTTTTTGACAGCTTTCTTGATAAATTTGACGAACGTATTCAGGTCCGCGGCGGCGATGTTAGGCGAGCTTAGGCTAGCGTATTGGGACCGGCGAATGCAGGTAAGTAGACAGCTTTATAACTAGAGGCCAATGCCTGGCATTTGTGGACCTACTGAAGGGATTAGTAGATACATTGATTTCTATCTAAGACCCTTCCTTACTGAATTATCCTCTTATGTGCAGGACACTGAGGACGTCCTGAGGAGACTGGATAAAGTAACAATTGACTCAGATATGATTCTTCTCACTCTGGACGTAGAGTCACTGTTCTCCTCGATCCCACATAATGTGGTTTTGAATGCAGCAAAACACTTTTTAATGCTGCGAGGAGAGGAATACTGTGACAACACTAACCTAGTACTTAAGTTATTAGAATTTGTATAGACCAACAATATATTCATGTTTGATGGTAAACATTACAGACATTGCGAGGTACAGTCATGGGTGTGGTATGCACCCCCACCTATGCCTGTTTACATCTTGGCGTTTGGGAAGCAGTTGATGTTTTCCAGGGTTTGGACCAATGGGTGGAGGCACATGTCGCCCTTTGGCTGAGATTTGTGGATGATATTCTGGTACTGTGGAAAGGTGATGCTGAGTCAGCGAGCAAATTCGTAGAAAAGCTCAACAGCAATAACAAAAACCTATATCTCACTTATCAGATTAATGACAAGGAGGCCACATTTCTTGATTTAAAGATAACGATAAACAATAGCATGTTACAAACCAAAGTTTATCGTAAAGAGACAGCAACCAATAGTTTGTTGCACGCATCTAGTCACCATCCTGAAGCTCTCAAAAATGGGATACCTGTAGGACAATTTTTAAGATTAAAAAGGTGTTGCTGTATTGAGACAGATTTTGAGGAACAGGCAGCAGAAATGGCAAAAAGATTTATACAAAGAGGATATTCAAGAAGACAGATCCACAAGAATCAGATCACAGACTCAAAAGGACCAAATTAGATTAATCACAAGGTACATTTCCCATTGGAATAAACTTTGTTATATACTTAATAAACACTGGCACATTCTATCCAGCGATAGCTCTGTAGCTAGATATATATCTGAACATCCACTTATAACTGCCAAAAGGGCCCCCAGTATAAAAGACAGTTTAGTGCACAGTGAATTTCAAAAGGAAGTACCCACAAACTGGTTAACTAAATCACAAGTGGTGAAAGGCTGTCAACCTTGTGGACGGTGTGTGTACTGCAAATTTATAGAAAAATCATCCAGCTTTTGTACAGCATTTTCAGACAAAATATATAACATAAATGATCGAATTATTTGAACACTAAGAATGTAATTTACCTATTGCATTGTTCGTGCCCCAAATTCCATGCCGGTAAGATGACACGTGAACTCAAAGACAGAGTTAGGGAGCATAGGGACAGCATTAAGGATAATGATCAGCTAGCCCGGTGGTTAGGCATTTCCAAATGCTCCATAACTCTGACTTCACCCTACTAAAAGTGCTAGGAATTGAACATATTAGGCCTAAGAGGAGAGGGGGCAACATTGATCAAATATTACTCCAGCATGAATCACGCTGGATGTATAAACTAAATACATTGTCCCCCATTGGTCTAAATGAAAAAAATAGAATATGCCTGCTTCTTGTGAATTTTTGTTAAAAACATTAAAACAGTTTAATAATGTAAAGCACATATTAGATATGGGCAAAATGTGATATGTGGTATTATGCATGTATATACCACACTTGCAATTGTTTTTAATGTATATAATGTAATGTGCTGTTAGCATCAATGTAAATATTTAGGCCATGAATAGGTGTCACCTCACAAGTGCTTTTAAATGTATATTAAAGCATGAAATGAATTACCAGAATAAGGTTTTTGTATGGCGTTGATATTCCTTTAAGATGTAGTAACAAGGGATGTGCAACAAAGTAACAGAATCAGTATTTAAACACCACCAGTAATGGTAACATCATACATGTGAAGAAGCCTCAATTCCAACCCAGAAAGGGGAGGGGCGAAACGCGTAATGTGTGGAGTGTAATCGAACAGTGTGGAGAACACCATCAGGTGAATCGACTCTGGTTGTACCTGCTCACTACATTCATCCCTACCGAGGTTTAGCAAGTGTAGTATAGTATGGTATGGAGGTATATAGCAGCTGAATGGCATCTACCCCATGAACCAAGGAAGGTGAAGGTAAGCCGTACGATTTAAGTCTTGCAACTGGTAGTGTCCTCTCAGCAAGTAGCATCTGAGTACATCTCTCAGCTGGAATATCTGTTTCAGGCCTGTTTGGGTATAAAGGAGACCGGACCTACATCTTGCTACTAGAGTAGTTACACTAAGTGCCCGGATTGTAGCAGAGTAATGGGACGTTAACTGCTCAAATTTTACCGGAGCGTGTTTTTACACTTTGTGCCTGGTACCTAACCTAAGCATGTGGGGGGGGGGGGTATTGTTGAATTGTTTAACATTGTGACGTACCATCATCTGATTCACCTTCTATCTGGTATATAATAAATTGTTAATTTATGAAGGCCGACCTGTTGTCTTTTACTACCTATATAATAAACGTTTGGTTTAAAAATGTTTTCCTGTGCAGCCTTCTCCTTCTTTGGTCCATATTATCGTTTTAAGTGATATATATTCATTTGGGACTGTTTGCACAGACATAACATTTAATACATGTTATCTGAGTGCCCCCTTCCCCAGTAATTTTATATATATATATATATATATATATATATATATATATATATATGTGTGTGTGTGTGTGTGTGTGTGTCTAAATATGGGTTTGTATCTATATTTGGAAAGTTTATCCTCAGACTAGTTGGAACAATTTATGGTCATACCAGAATCTGTGCGCTAACATCTCACTTTTTATTAAAAATTTAAAAAAAAAAATTCATCTATTTGAAGAACATTGGAATGTTAAAGGGACAGTCTACACCAGAATTGCTATTGTTTAAAAAGATAGATAATCCCTTTATTACCCATTCCCTAGTTTTGCATAACCAACACAGTTCTATAAATACAGTTTTTACCTCTGTGATTACCCTGTATCTAAGCCTCTGCAAACTGCCCCCTTATTTCAGTTCATTTGACAGACATCCATTTTAGCCAATCAGAGCTGGCTTACTGGAACTCCACATGCGTGAGCACAGTGTTATCTATATGACACACATGAACTAACACCCTATAGTGGTGAAAAACTGTAAAAATGCCCTGAGAGAAGAGGCGGCCTTCAAGGGCTTAAAAATTAGCATATAAACCTCCTAGGTTCAGCTTTCAACTAAGAAAACCAAGAGAACAAAGCAAAATGGGTGATAAAAGTAAATTGGAAAATTGTTTAAAATTACATTCTCTATCTGAATCACAAAAGTTTATTTTGGTCTAGACTGTTTCTTTAAATATTTATAACTACCTTTGGGTATAGCGCTGTAGGTCCAAAGCAGTGTTGCATTAGCGTGTGAGCAATGTGTTTTTTGTTAGTTTTTTTAAACGTTAAAGTCCATGGGGAAAAGAAGTCCTGTTGTTAGGGTGCTTTGGGTTTTGCTTAGCAGGTAAGTGAAATATACATTTAGTGTGCCACTTGTAATCTAACTATTTGTTATATCCATTTTGGCTTTATTTTTGTTTAGTAAATCATGACACAGTGTAATATGTCATGTGTTGTTGTTCATCTAAATGTCCTCACTTATTGTTTATTGTTTTTCAGAGCCAAAGTGGTTTATTGTGTATGTGATGTTTCAGGGTATTTCCTCTTCCTCAGACAAACCAAAGTGCAGTCAATGTGGGGAAAACCTCAGATGATGCAAGGACATGTATAGCAAACCATCACTCATAAGGACAGCACTAAACACAGGCAACAGTGGCCAACAGGAGGCAACACATTTCTGTATATTTGGACATTCTGTATCTGAATTACGCTTCGTATGTGCCACCTTTCTAATGGGCAGTTCCTTAGGCAGGAGCAGGAGAAGTGCCATCTTAACCAAGACATAATTATAGTTGGAACTCGACTTTGGATATGCTGGAACATATCTTAGAAAAGCAAAGGGCTATCTATGCTATGGCTTCTGATCAATACATTGATATCAGTCCATAAGGAAGAGATGAGTGGACTGTGATTGGCCAGTTAGTGGTAGTCCTAAAGCCTTTTAGGGATGTCACCAAGAACTTGAACCAGAACACCACCAGTCTGGGTCAAGTCATACCCTTGTTCACTCACCTATTGAGCAAGATGGATGCCTTCCAGGAAAATTGGTTCATGGTGGAGTACTTATCAGTGAAATAGCAGCACTTGTCACAAGGCTGATGGAGCAGCTGAAAGGTTGCATGCGGGAGCATCTGGAGAATGTCCTTAACTGATGCTAATCACCTTGTGTGATCCCAGATTTAGGGGAAAAAGGCTATCTGAACTGATAACTGGCAAACTTGGAAACACAAACTGATTTGCAGGGTATGTGCGGTCCAAAAAATGGGGCATGCTTTGTGAAGAAGAAGTGCAGCAGCAGGAAGCAGATATTTTTCATCACCTACCAGCAAATGCAGCAGCAGCAGCACAACATAGTTTAGTGGAGCAGATGAGTTTTGGTTAGAGGCAGTAGACTTTTTGGTGGGTCCCACTGAAGCCCCCTGAAGAAAGTGGAGTAAGAGTGCCCCAGACATGGTAATGGCTTATATTTGCTTTAAGCTATTAAGATGACAACAGGATTGTGTGGCCTGCTCTGGCTACAGTAACTCAGAATTTCCTCTCTTGTTCCCCAACCACCATTCAAAGTGAGTGAGTATTTTCAATAAATGATAAAATACTAAGCCCTCAGCACTCACAAAGGCCACCGACACTTATAGAGCAATAGGCATTTCTTAAATTTAACATTGCAAAGCTAGGTTACCCTGCCCTTAGCATTGACACTGATTGATTTTGAAATGTTTTTCACTCCAGCTCCTGCCCCTCCTGCTCAGTTGCAGCTGGTCATCATCTGCCAATGCCAAATCTTATGATCACTGTTTCCAGGGGCTCAGGGCATGTGTTTGCACTCCTCCTCCCCTGGAGATGCATTTTTAAGGTTAATGTACTATGAGTAGGGTGACCATATTGCCGCTTTAGAAAGGGACACATATGAAAAATACATATGTCAGGGTTCTTACACAAAACATTTCTTTAAACAGCCCTGAAAACAGCCCTGACATATGTATTTTTCATATGTGTTCCTTTTTAAAGCAGCAATATGGTCACCCTAACTATGAGGCTTACCTAGTTGAGTAAATTTGCTGCCTGTTGCTGCTGCCACTCTTGCTCATGCCCTTTCTGCTCTGTGGTGGTTATTATCCAGCAATGTAAAATCCTTAGGGAACTGCTGGCAATTATTTCTAAGGGGCTCAGTTGTGTTTTCTTCTCTCCCCCCCCCCCCCCCCCACTGGAAGTGTATTTTTGAAGTTTATGTACTTTTAGGCTTATCAAGTACAGTAGCTCTGCTGCCTGCTGTTGCTGCTGCCACTCCTGCTTCTGTCCTTCCTAAAGGAACTGCTGGCTACTGTTTCCAAGGGGCTCAAGGTACGTGTTTGGCTTCCTCCCTGGAATTGTATTTTTAAGGTTTATGTACTGTGAGGCCTATCTAGTTCAGTAATTGTTCTGCCTGCTGCCATACATGTTTCTGCCCTTCATGTTTCATAGTGGTCATCATCCGTCAATGGAAAATCCTCAGGGAACAGCTGGCTGCTGTGACAAAGGGGCTCTAGGCACATGGGGCGCAATCTGATATACGGCGCAGGTTTCGGCGCAAGCTTGGAAACCCGTGCCGCCCGTAGTTTCAGCTCACAACTCGAGCTATCACATATACGGCGCCGTCAGATGCTAAAGTGCTGTAAGTCTGACAAACTAGCGATGTCCAGAAATCTGCGTAAGTACAAATTTCTGGAGTCGCCAGTTACTTACTGCACTTTAGAAACTGCCGCCGCCTACAAAAACTTACTAAAATATGAAATCACCCGTAATTGTCTAACACGCCTCCCAGAACTAGCCCGACACATATACCCCTCTATCCAGAATCCCCCCTCTCACTCCTAACAATAAATAATATATTAACCCCTAAACTGCCGCTCCCGGACCCTGCCGCCAGCTACATTAACTATATTACCCCCTAATATGATCCCCCTACACCGCCGCCACCTATTTTAACTATATTACCCCCTAATGTGAGCCCCCTACCCGCCGCCACCCACATTATATGTACTACCCCCTAATCTGACCCCCTTACACCGCCCCCACCTATATTAAAATTATTAACCCCTAATCTAATCCCCCTACACTGCCGCCACCTATATTAAATGTCTAACCCCCTAATGTGATCCCCCTACACCGCCGCCACCTACATTAAAATTATTAACCCCTAATGTGAGCCCCCTACCCCGCCGCCATCTATATTAAAATTATTACCCCCTAATGTGAGCCCCCTACCCCACTGCCACCTATTTTAACTATATTACCCCCTAATCTAATCCCCCTACACTGCCGCCACCTATAATAAATGTCTTATCCCCTAAAATACTAAAATGTCCCTACCCTAAACTAAATTACAAATAGCCCTGAAAAGGGCCTTTTGCGTGGCATTGCCCCAAAGTTACCAGCTCTATTACCAGCCCTTAAAAGGGCCTTTTGCGGGGCATTGCCCCAAAGTAACCAGCTCTATTAACAGCCCTTAAAAGGGCCTTTTGCGGGGCATTGTCACAAAGTAATCAGCTCTTTTACCTGTAATCTGACCCCCCTACACCGCCGCTACTTATATTAAATATATTAACCCCTAATCTAATCCCCCTACACCGCCGCCACCTATATTAAATATATTAACCCCTAATCTGACCCCCCTACACCGCCGCCACCTATATTAAATATATTAACCCCTAATCTGACCCCTCTACACCACCGCCACCTATATTAACTATATTAACCCTAATTATATTAGGGTTAATATAGTTAATATAGTTATTATATTATATATATTATTAAAATAGTTAATAATTAATATAGATATTATATATATATATATATATATATTAACCCTATCTAACCCTAATCACAATATGCCATATATAAAAACATTACACAGTCTGTTGTAGTATTGCCTGGTGTACAGAAGGCTAGTTGACATCATATTCCTAAGCATGTAAAAAGTCAAACAATAAATAAATAGACTCAACATATTAGTGCAACCATAAAACACTGTGATATATAGTATAGAATGGGTTACGTATTTATAGGAGAGATAAGAGTCCAGCAAACCCTAAGGCTACATAAAAGTAGAGGGTGAACTATACTATATCCAGAGCCAGGTGATAAATACGGATATATGAATAATCTCATATATCTTGAATCCCAATACCTGTAGCAGAAATAAATAGTTATGATACTAAGAAATTAATCCAGGGCATCTCTAATAGAGTAATGGCTGTATTTCCCTTTTTATGAAAGGGCATAATAACCAATTGTTATGATAATATGGGCCTAGGAATTCCCTTGTTATAATCAAAAACATGCTATAATAAAAAATAGTTGTGAGCATAATAACCTGTACTGAAGCATTATACTTATTCCACTAGAGAGCTCAAAATTGTAGATTCCTAACATTTCTGAGTACATCAACACTGTTCAGCTAGTATATAGATAAGGAACCCAACTGGATTTAAGGAAGTGTCAATAAGGCAGGGAGAGGAACTGAAACATTACAAACTCACGGCTAGATTTAGAGTTCGGCGGTAAAAGGGCTGTTAACGCTCCGCGGGTTTTTTTCTGGCCGCACCATAAATTTAACTCTGGTATCGAGAGTTCAAACAAATGCTGCGTTAGGCTCCAAAAAAGGAGCGTAGAGCATATTTAGCGCAAATGCAACTCTCGATACCAGAGTTGCTTACGGAAGCGGCCGGCCTCAAAAACGTGCTCGTGCACGATTCTCCCATAGGAAACAATGGGGCTGTTTGAGCTGAAAAAAAACCTAACACCTGCAAAAAAGCAGCGTTCAGCTCCTAACGCAGCCCCATTGTTTCCTATGGGGAAACACTTCCTACGTCTGCACCTAACACTCTAACATGTACCCCGAGCCTAAACACCCCTACCCTTACACTTATTAACCCCTAATCTGCCGCCCCCGCTATCGCTGACCCCTGCATTACACTTTTAACCCCTAATCTGCCGCTCCGTAAACCGCCGCCACCTACGTTATCCCTATGTACCCCTAATCTGCTGCCCTAACATTGCCGACCCCTATGTTATATTTATTAACCCCTAATCTGCCCCCCACAACGTCGCCGACACCTACCTACACTTATTAACCCCTAATCTGCCGACCGGAGCTCACCGCTATTCTAATAAATGTATTAACCCCTAAAGCTAATTCTAACCCTAACACTAACACCCCCCTAAGTTAAATATAATTTTTATCTAACGAAATAAATTAACTCTTATTAAATAAATGATTCCTATTTAAAGCTAAATACTTACCTGTAAAATAAATCCTAATATAGCTACAATATAAATTACATTTATATTATAGCTATTTTAGGATTAATATTTATTTTACAGGTAACTTTGTATTTATTTTAACCAGGTACAATAGCTATTAAATAGTTAAGAACTATTTAATAGTTACCTAGTTAAAATAATTACAAATTTACCTGTAAAATAAATCCTAACCTAAGATATAATTAAACCTAACACTACCCTATCAATAAAATAATTAAATAAACTACCTACAATTACCTACAATTAACCTAACACTACACTATCAATAAATTAATTAAACACAATTGCTACAAATAAATACAATTAAATAAACTATCTAAAGTACAAAAAATAAAAAAGAACTAAGTTACAGAAAATAAAAAAATATTTACAAACATAAGAAAAATATTACAACAATTTTAAACTAATTACACCTACTCTAAGCCCCCTAATAAAATAACAAAGACCCCCAAAATAAAAAATTCCCTACCCTATTCTAAAATACAAAAATTACAAGCTCTTTTACCTTACCAGCCCTGAACAGGGCCCTTTGCGGGGCATGCCCCAAGAATTTCAGCTCTTTTGCCTGTAAAAAAAAACATACAATACCCCCCCCCCAACATTACAACCCACCACCCACATATCCCTAATCTAACCCAAACCCCCTTAAATAAACCTAACACTAATCCCCTGAAGATCTTCCTACCTTGTCTTCACCATCCAGGTATCACCGATCCGTCCTGGCTCCAAGATCTTCATCCAACCCAAGCGGGGGTTGGCGATCCATAATCCGGTGCTCCAAAGTCTTCCTCCTATCCGGCAAGAAGAGGACATCCGGACCGGCAAACATCTTCTCCAAGCGGCATCTTCTATGTTCTTCCATCCGATGACGACCGGCTCCATCTTGAAGACCTCCAGCGCGGATCCATCCTCTTCTTCCGACGACTAGACGACGAATGACGGTTCCTTTAAGGGACGTCATCCAAGATGGCGTCCCTCGAATTCCGATTGGCTGATAGGATTCTATCAGCCAATCGGAATTAAGGTAGGAATTTTCTGATTGGCTGATGGAATCAGCCAATCAGAATCAAGTTCAATCCGATTGGCTGATCCAATCAGCCAATCAGATTGAGCTCGCATTCTATTGGCTGATCGGAACAGCCAATAGAATGCGAGCTCAATCTGATTGGCTGATTGGATCAGCCAATCGGATTGAACTTGATTCTGATTGGCTGATTCCATCAGCCAATCAGAAAATTCCTACCTTAATTCCGATTGGCTGATAGAATCCTATCAGCCAATCGGAATTCGAGGGACGCCATCTTGGATGACGTCCCTTAAAGGAACCGTCATTCGTCGTCTAGTCGTCGGAAGAAGAGGATGGATCCGCGCTGGAGGTCTTCAAGATGGAGCCGGTCGTCATCGGATGGAAGAACATAGAAGATGCCGCTTGGAGAAGATGTTTGCCGGTCCGGATGTCCTCTTCTTGCCGGATAGGAGGAAGACTTTGGAGCACCGGATTATGGATCGCCAACCCCCGCTTGGGTTGGATGAAGATCTTGGAGCCAGGACGGATCGGTGATACCTGGATGGTGAAGACAAGGTAGGAAGATCTTCAGGGGATTAGTGTTAGGTTTATTTAAGGGGGTTTGGGTTAGATTAGGGGTATGTGGGTGGTGGGTTGTAATGTTGGGGGGGGGGTATTGTATGTTTTTTTTTACAGGCAAAAGAGCTGAAATTCTTGGGGCATGCCCCGCAAAGGGCCCTGTTCAGGGCTGGTAAGGTAAAAGAGCTTGTAATTTTTGTATTTTAGAATAGGGTAGGGAATTTTTTATTTTGGGGGTCTTTGTTATTTTATTAGGGGGCTTAGAGTAGGTGTAATTAGTTTAAAATTGTTGTAATATTTTTCTTATGTTTGTAAATATTTTTTTATTTTCTGTAACTTAGTTCTTTTTTATTTTTTGTACTTTAGATAGTTTATTTAATTGTATTTATTTGTAGCAATTGTGTTTAATTAATTTATTGATAGTGTAGTGTTAGGTTAATTGTAGGTAATTGTAGGTAGTTTATTTAATTATTTTATTGATAGGGTAGTGTTAGGTTTAATTATATCTTAGGTTAGGATTTATTTTACAGGTAAATTTGTAATTATTTTAACTAGGTAACTATTAAATAGTTCTTAACTATTTAATAGCTATTGTACCTGGTTAAAATAAATACAAAGTTACCTGTAAAATAAATATTAATCCTAAAATAGCTATAATATAAATGTAATTTATATTGTAGCTATATTAGGATTTATTTTACAGGTAAGTATTTAGCTTTAAATAGGAATCATTTATTTAATAAGAGTTAATTTATTTCGTTAGATAAAAATTATATTTAACTTAGGGGGGTGTTAGTGTTAGGGTTAGACTTAGCTTTAGGGGTTAATACATTTATTAGAATAGCGGTGAGCTCCGGTCGGCAGATTAGGGGTTAATAATTGAAGGTAGGTGTCGGCGATGTTAGGGAGGGCAGATTAGGGGTTAATACTATTTATGATAGGGTTAGTGAGGCGGATTAGGGGTTAATAACTTTATTATAGTAGCGCTCAGGTCCGCTCGGCAGATTAGGGGTTAATAAGTGTAGGTAGGTGTCGGCGACGTTGTGGGGGGCAGATTAGGGGTTAATAAATATAACATAGGGGTCGGCGATGTTAGGGGCAGAAGATTAGGGGTACATAGGGATAACGTAGGTGGCGGCGCTTTGCGGTCGGAAGATTAGGGGTTAATTATTTTAAGTAGCTTGCGGCGACGTTGTGGGGGGCAAGTTAGGGGTTAATAAATATAATATAGGGGTCGGCGGGGTTAGGGGCAGCAGATTAGGGGTACATAAGTATAACGTAGGTGGCGGTCGGCAGATTAGGGGTTAAAAATTTAAATCGAGTGGCGGCGATGTGGGGGGACCTCGGTTTAGGGGTACATAGGTAGTTTATGGGTGTTAGTGTACTTTAGGGTACAGTAGTTAAGAGCTTTATAAACCGGCGTTAGCCAGAAAGCTCTTAACTCCTGCTATTTTCAGGCGGCTGGAATCTTGTCGTTAGAGCTCTAACGCTCACTGCAGAAACGACTCTAAATACCAGCGTTAGAAAGATCCCATTGAAAAGATAGGCTACGCAAATGGCGTAGGGGGATCTGCGGTATGGAAAAGTCGCGGCTGTAAAGTGAGCGTTAGACCCTTTAATCACTGACTCCAAATACCAGCGGGCGGCCAAAACCAGCGTTAGGAGCCTCTAACGCTGGTTTTGACGGCTACCGCCGAACTCTAAATCTAGGCCTCATATAACAAACAATACAGAGAAAATTCTGTGTAACAGAATGAGACTTAGTAAAGCTAGCCTACTAGTGAGGGGAAGCCACTTCTATTACTCATGGGGAGAGGGCTGTCCCAAAAGGGTATGTGATAGTGGAGGCTACATCCCATGGAACCTTGTAACCTGATTAACAATTTTAGTAGCAAAGAGAAGCTAGAATATAACATGTTAACTGAACTGGACTATTATTCTGATTGGAAAAAAGGAGAACAAAATCCGGACAGGTAGTCAGTGCAAGTAGAGTTTATTCTCTTAAATGGTAGTTTAGCTGGAGCAGCCTAAACCATCTGATATGTTTTGCGCATGTCACATGCGCTTCTTCAGAGATAGTGGTCTGGGGGCCACAGGTGAGTCTAAATAGGGTAGAGCAGCCAATTAGGTAAAGGTGGGTTGATCTTAAGATGATAGGTAGATCACTCAGGCTAAGCTGTGGCAGCCAAGATGTAAACTCTGTAGGATGATACACTGTTAAATTGAAAACGTAATGCTAAGCATAAACATAAACACTCAATGTTACAAGTTGTTATCACATCTTAACAAAGGTGTAAAATGGAAAAAGATAGATATACTTCACAGTTTAAATAGTTTAACATACAAAATAGCAAATAATAAATACTGAATGTTGAATGATAAGAACAAAAAACAAAATATATACTAACAATTACTTCTAGATTAAAATGGTAAAGACATATTTCTCAAATCTGATTCAATATTAGATTATCCTTAAAGGGATACTCCTTTGTTTTTCAATAGTATAATATGGTCCTTATTGCATCAACTTATTTTGCAAAGGACTTGTGTAAGGTGTACAAACAAACAGCGGAAAATAGTTGGTCCCTAAAATGTAAATTCATTTATTGTTCCTCTCTAGTGTACAAGGGAAAACAATGTGTGGGATAGAGACTGGTTAGAGCCTCTTAAACAGCCTTAGAACTTTGGTCATGTGCTTGTGGCTATATAAGAGGCTAAATAGAGAGTATTACTAGTGACTCATGGCTATATTTCTCATGTCCAGGTGAATATGTGTACCCTGGCTAATGCAACTTAGGATTGGTTTTAATTCCTCTAGTTGTGTTAAATATATGTATTTACTTAAATAGTACTATCAGAAGAGCTAAGAGATCTTATGTACGCATAAGAAATCCCATCCGTATATCCATATTGCTAAGAGATCCTGTATGCTCTCAGGAAATCCTATCCGTATATTATAAACATTTAAAAAAAAAAGTACCCCCTAGGCTTGCCTGTCTATTTGACAAGAAGGGAAGGAAAGGCTGGTATATTTCATTCCTATGAGTCACTCTACAAATAGATTGACATCATATCTTCTATTTATACCTGTTGGTGATCTAGTTGCTAATGTGAAGATCCAATAGACTTCCTTTTAAGAAGTGTCTTGACTCTATCACCTCCTTGAGGATCTTTGTCTATGTGTTCTATTCCTTGGAAGGAAAAGTTCCTAATATGATTGATGTGTGTGTGTGAAAATGTTTTGCTACTGGGGTTCTTGGTGTGGTTTCATCTATGGAATTGAGGTGTTCTCTAATCCTGTCTTTGAGCGGGCGAGTTGTGATACCTACATATTGGAACCCACATTCCCTACAGGTAACTAAATAAATGATGAATGTGGAGGTACAATTAATCCTACTCTTGATATGGTATGTTTTACCTGTTTGAGTTGAAGTGAAGGTTGTACTTGGATTAGTATAGTCACAGCTTTTGCAGCGGGCATGTCCACATCTGTAAGAGCCGGCTGCAGGTGTAAGCCAGTTGGCACGAGACTCAATTTTTTTGTGGAATTTTTTCTTTACTATGTCGCCCAAATTAGTGGCCTTCTTAGCTGCAAACTTGACTATATTATCCATTTTATGTTTAAGTGTTGTATCTCCATTTAAAACTGGTAAATACCTTCTGATAATCCTACAGATTTGATAAAATTGGCCACTGTACTTGGTTGTAAAATATATAGGTTCTTTATCTGAAGTTGAATTTGTATAACTACTTTCTTGACTTGAGGCGGTGGTTTCTATGTATGACTTCTTTTTAGATTTTCGATTAATGCCCCCCTCAGTCTTGTTCAATAACATTTGTCTGTCCATTTTGGCTACCTGAATCATAATATTTTTAAGTGATGATTTGTTATAACTTCAAACTATTAATTTGTCTTTTAGAATCTTCGCTTCTTGGTAATAGATTTTTAAGGGGGAACAGTTCCTACGTAGGCGGAGAAACTGACCTTTGGGTATGCCTTTTCTCAAATGGGATGTATGCAAGACTCAGCTCTAAGAATGGTGTTTCTAGCTAATGGCTTGCTGTAGTTGGAGATGAAGATATTGTTCTCCTCATCGTGTTGTAGATGTAAATTTAAATATTCTATGTCTCTATCATGGGACTTGTAGGTAAAGGTTAGGTTTTAGCTCATTCTGATTTAGATATTGGACAAAAAGGGGAATGGTTGTGTCTTTATTGTCTTTGTAAATTAGAATCAAGTCATCGATATATCTACCGTATGTTATGATGTTGGTTTTGAGATGGCAATCACCCCCAAAGATATGGGAGGCTTCAAAATAGCCCATATACAAATTAGCATATGAGGGGGCAAACTTCACCCCCATGGCCGTGCCACACCTCTGGAGGTAATAGGTCCCCTCAAAGACAAAAAAATTATGTGTTAAGAGAAACTGTGTGACTTCCAAAAGGAACTCAATAAAACTGTCAGGAAAATCAGTAAATCTTTCTAGCATATATTTGAGGGCTATAAGTCCTTCTGTGGGAGGAATGCTAGAGTAGAGAGAAGAGACATCTATGGTCAGCCATTTATAGTTGTCATGCCACTTCAAGTATTCTATTCTGTTGATTAAATGAGTACTATCTCTGATGTAGCCTGGAAGAGATCTAACAATTGGTTGGAATACATTGTCAAGCAAGTCTCCCAACCTTTCGCATAGGGAACCCCTGCTGGCCACTATGGGCCTGCCTGGTGGATTTGTGAGAGTTTTGTGAATTTTGGGTACTATGCGAAAGGTTGGGACAATGGGATGATCAATTAGTCAATATTGGGCCAAAGCTGGCTTCATAAAGCCTTTGTCACAGGCTGTGTCCAGGAGGTCCCTAAGTTAATTTCTGAAATTGATTGTTGGATTAAATGTTAACCTGTGATATGTTTTAGTGTCCGCCAGTTGTGAGAGGACCTCAGTTATGTAGTCCGTTTTATTCAGAATGACTACGGCACCTCCTTTGTCTGCCGAAGTGATGACTATGTTAGGATTGGTTTGTAGTACTCGTAGGGATTCTCGTTCTCCTAGAGTTAAGTTATCTTTAAATGTTTCTGCATTGTCATTTATCTTGTTGTGTAATCTGGTGATATCTTGTTCCACTAACTGCTGGAACATTTCAATTGAGTCACTTCTACTGTTAATTGGGTAAAAGTATGGTTTACTTGTGGTTGTAGTACTATATATAGGTATGGTGTTGTTTTTGCTGCGGTGTTTAAGTGAAAAAACTTGAAGTGAAATGAGATCATTTAGATCACATAGTTCTTCAAAACTTAAACCTGTGTTTACCAGTGAGTTTAGGATAGAGCCATCTTCTAAAGTGAGTGTGGTGTGTGTGTTAGTTAAAACATTAGTATCTTGTGTGAGTCTGACTGATTCTTGTGGATTAGAATCAGGGTAATGACTGAACTAAATTAATGTCATTTGCAATCTGTGTAGTGAAATGCTTTTTTAAAGTGATTTTCCTTACTAGTGCATTCAAATCCAAAATAGTTGAAAAAAGGTCAAAATTAGTGTTGGGTGCAAAAGATAAGCTTCTGTTAAGAAGTTGTTATTCTGATTGGGTAAGCTACCTGCACATGGTTTAAGTAAACCTGTTTTTAATGTGATATTGTGCTAGGCTCATGAGGTATGTGGAGGAGGGAGGGCTATGGTTTGTGGCCTATGGTTACCTAACATACAGTTGAAAAATGAGCTAGTGAATTTGTACAGATGGAGATTACATATTCCCCAGTTACTGTTATATAGCTAGCCTTGAGATAGTAAATAGATATATCAGAGAGTTGCTGTCTGAGATCCATCATATAGCACCACTCTCTTCAGGGAAATAAGGTAAAAGGCCCATTACACAGGAGATTCAAAGTTATTACTCATTTAACATAGGATTATATTGTTATAAATTAACATTTGTGGATGATATGACTTCCACAGAACAGTGTTTTGAACAGTACATGGATAGGTGGGTGTGGATAACAGACTGCTGTATTCAAACCTATACAGAGCTCCTGACAGTGAGATACAAAGCTTAGCAATAAAGTAAGGAGCAAAGATCATCATACAGTGAGTCTTATGTAATGAAACTGGGGAAAGCAAAGCAAGGGATTCAACTGTAAATGTTCATCAATGAGATACTGGGGTGAGCCATCAGTAACGAGAAGTCACATCGTTCTACCAAACGCCAGATCTGTCTATGGGGTAATAATAGTCCTCTGTAGGGTTGTCATTGCAGAAGGCCAGAAAAAGGTTAGTTATCTGTGTTGTCTGACAAGATATGGTCAGGCTGTATTGTGCTCTCTGACGACAGTACCCTTCCAGGATCCAACTGAACAAGTCTATAGCTGCGTGTGACAACGTTGCCCCGGAGAATCCCGCTTGTGGCATGTTAGGTTCCATGTGTCTCGGATTTTTCTTGTTCTGGTAGGCTCGGTCCGCTTGCTCAACTCTTACCATCTGCGGTTGTAGCTCTCTAGGGGTAAAACATGCAGGCTTAACTAGTTCCACAATGTGATCTTTTGGAGCCTCTTCTTGTAGAGTTAGCGGGCTCGTTTTATGTTGAGCGAGCATATCCTGTACTGCGTCTCCATCACTAGTAGTCTCGGCTTCTCTAGGGAGCGACGTGTGGTGGCTGAACACAGAGCAACAAACCATCTTCAGGTCAGCAAATCTGTTATCCATCTGGGTCGCCAAGTCATCTAAAAGGGTCAGGAGAGTAACAGGGAGATCTTCCATGATAGAGGTTTAGTATGGCGAGGGGAGATCCAGCACTACCGTGAAGGTCGGGTAAGCTTCTATGGAGCGGTATTTCTGTTTGACTCTGCTTGCAAGGAGAACGGCTTTATATGAGGGGTCTGTAAATGTCTGAGCTCTAATTATTAGCTATGTTTCCGGTTTACTCACAGCGGAGGTCTCGCAGTAACGCTAATTCACCTCTTGTAATTTAAAATGGCCGCTCATTCCATGTCTGCTGTGAATATCCTTCTTAGGACAAATGATTGGAGTCTCGGTCTGCTGAGCTGTTCCCGATGTTGGGAAATTCTGTTATAACTCTCTATAGCCCAGTCTATGTCTTAGGGGGATATTGTGTCGCACTGAGTGGTCGAAAAAGCATATATAGATTAAGTTAGTCCGTAGCTAAAATGTTGTGCGACTGCTCAGATGCAAGGCTTGCTCCGCCCCCCAGATAATTGTAGTTTATTTCATTTATTGATAGTGTAGGTGTATTTGTAACTTAGGCTATGATTTATTTTACAGGTAAATTGGTAATTATTTTAACTAGGTAGCTATTAAATAGCTATTAACTATTTAATAGCTATTGTACCTAGTTAAAATAAATACCAAGTTACCTGTAAAATAAATATAAACCCTAAAATAGCTACAATGTAATTATTAATTATATTGTAGCTATCTTAAGGTTTATTTTATAGGTAAGTATTTAGTTTTAAATAGGAATATTTAAGTTAATAAGATTAATATTATTTAGATTTATTGCAATAATAATCAAGTTAGGGGTGTTAGGGTTAGATAGGGTTAATATAGTTAATATATATAATATAATAACTATATTAATTATTAACTATATTAATAATATATATAATATAATAACTATATTAACTATATTAACCCTAATATAATTAGGGTTAATATAGTTAATATAGGTTTCGGCGGTGTAGGGGGGTCAGATAACTGGTTAATATAGTTAATATAGGTGGCGGCGGTGTAGGGGGATTAGATCAGGGGTTAATATATTTAATATAGGTGGTGGCGGTGTATGGGGGTCAGATTACAGGTAAAAGAGCTGATTACTTTGTGACAATGCCCAGCAAAAGGCCCTTTTAAGGGCTGGTAATAGAGCTGGTTACTTTGGGGCAATGCCACGCAAAAAGCCCTTTTCAGGGCTATTTGTAATTTAGTTTAGGGTAGGGACATTTTAGTATTTTAGGGGTAGAGGGATTAGATTAGGGGTTAATACATTTAAAATAGGTGGCGGCGGTGTAGGGGGATTAGATTGGGGTTAATCATTTTAATATAGGTGGCGGTGGTGTAGGGGGATTAGATTAGGGGTAATATAGTTAAAATAAGTGGCGGCGGGGTAGGGGGCTCACATTAGGGGGTAATAATTTTAATATAGATGGTGGCGGTGTAGGGGGATTACATTAGGGGTTAAAATTTTTAATGTAGGTGGTGGTGGTATAGGGGGATCACATTAGGGGGTTAGACATTTAATGTAGGTAGCGGCGGGGTCCGGGAGCGGCGGTTTAGGGGTTAAACACTTTATTAAGGATTGCAGCGGGGGATCGACTTTGACAGGTAGATAGACATTGCACATGCGTTAGGTTTTAGGTTTTATTTTGCAGGTAGTTTAGGGAGTTACGGGGCTCCAATACTCAGTGTAAGGCTTACTATGCCTGCATTTTGTGGCGAGGTGAAAATGGAGTAAGATTTCTCCATTTTTGCCACATAAGTCCTTACGCTGTATATTGGAAACCAAACTGCGCTGGTTTGGTATACCTGTCTATGAGCCAAAAAACTACGGCCGAAGGCAGAAATATACTAGCGTAACTTCTAGGTTACGCAGTATATAGGATACCAAACCAGCACAATATTTGGCGTTGCCAGCTTTTGTGGGCGACGCTGCATATCGGATCGGGCTCATGGTATTTTTGAGGTTTATGTACTATGAATTCTACCTAGTTCAGTAAGTCTGCTGTCTGCTGCTGTTACTCCCAATCCTGCTCCTGTCCTTTCTGATCAAAGGTGGTCATTTGGAGTCTGCATTTGGAACCTTCATGAGGATCTTAATGCAGAAGTGAGCAGCCACTTGTTTCCCTTCAGATATTTTTGTAGCTGGTTTGCTTTTTGTAAAAGGTCCACACTCTAAGATCTGGAATTGCACAGATCTTAGAGTGGATATTTTACAGGAATCAATACCCCTACAAAATTCTCTAAAGGGAAAGAGCGGATGCTTACTTCTGCATTCGGAACCTCACAAAGGATCCAAATTCACATTCCTAGTAGTGATGTCCCGAACTGTTCGCCGGAGAACAGTTCCCGGCGAACATTGCTTGTTCACGTTCGCCGCCGCGGGCGAACATATGCGATGTTCGATCCGCCCCCTATTCGTCATCATTGAGTAAACTTTGACCCTGTATCTCACAGTCTGCAGACACATTATAGCCAATCAGCAGCAGACACTCCCTTCCAGACCCTCCCAGGTCCCAGGCAGCAGCCATTTTAGAATCATTGTGATGCAGCTTTTGAAGAGAGAGGAGGTTTAGTGTTGCAGCTCCTGATTTTATAGGGAAATGTATAGCTAGGCTAGTGTATTTAGTCTCCACTACAGTCCTGAAGCACTCATCTGATCTCTGCTGTAAGGACAGCACCCCAAAAAGCCCTTTTTAGGGCTACATCTGGCTTTTTTTTTTCCAGTCTTTTTTTTTTTTTTTGCATAGGGCTAGAACTCCAGTCGTTTTTTTTTTCTGTGATTAACTCCTCTGTGCCATCATTCATATCTGGTGGTCTAACATTAGTGTAAATTAAAAAAAAAAAAAACTTTTACATTAGTTTGCTAATTGCAAGTTTAATCAAATTTCATTTTCCATCAGGCCTGTGTGCCAGGCACACAGCATATACTGTGCTTAATTCCTCTGTGCCACCACTCATACCTGGTGGTCTAACATTAGTGTAAATAAAAAATAAAAAAAACTTTTACATTAGTTTGCTAATTGCAAATTTAATCTAATTTCATTTTCCATCAGGCCTGTGTGCCAGGCACACAGAATATACTGTGATTAATTCCTCTGTGCCACCACTCATATCTGGTGGTCTAACAATCATTAGTGTAAATTAAAAAAAAAAAAAGAAAACTTTTACATTAGTTTGCTAATTGCAAGTTTAATCTAATTTCATTTTCCATCAGGCCTGTGTGCCAGGCCAACAGCAAGCATATACTGTGATTAATTACTCTGTGCCACCACTCATATCTGGTGGTGTAACATTATTTTCAATTAAAAAAAAAAAAAACTTTTACATTAGTTTGCTAATTGCAAGTTTAATCTAATTTCATTTTCCATCAGGCCTGTGTGCCAGGCCAACAGTAAGCATATACTGTGATTAATTCCTCTGCGCCACCACTCATATCTGGCAGTGTAACATTATTTTCAATTAAAAAAAACAAAACCTTTACATTAGTTTGCTAATTGCAAGTTTAATCTAATTTCATTTTCCATCAGGCCTGTGTGCCAGGCACACAGCATATACTGTGATTAATTCCGCTGTGCCACCACTCATATCTGGTGGTCTAACATTAGTGTAAATTAAAAAAAAAAAAAACTTTTACATTAGTTTGCTAATTGCAAGTTTAATCTAATTTCATTTTCCATCAGGCCTGTGTGCCAGGCCAACAGCAAGCATATACTGTGATTAATTCCTCTGCGCCACCACTCATATCTGGTGGTGTAACATTATTTTCAATTTAAAAAAAAAAACTTCTACATTAGTTTGCTAATTGCAAGTTTAATCTAATTTCATTTTCCATCAGGCCTGTGTGCTAGGCCCACAGCAAGCATATACTGTGATTAATTGCTCTGTGCCATCACTCATATCTGGTGGTGTAACGTAACATTATTGTAAATTAAAAAAAAAAAAAAATTACATTAGTTTGTTAGTGTAATCTAATTTCATTTTCCATCAGGCCTGGGTCTCTCAGGCACACAGCATATACTGTTATTAATTGCTCTGTGCCACCACTCATATCTGGTGTAACATTATTTTAAATAAAAAAAAAAAAACTTTTACATTAGTTTGCTAATTGCAAGTTTAATCTAATTTAATTTCCCATCAGGCCTGTGTGCCAGGCCCACAGCAAGCATATACTGTGATTAATTCCTCTGTGCTACCACTCATATCTGGTGTTGTAACCAAACATTATTGTAAATTAAAAAAAAAAACTAATTTACATTAGTTTCTTAGTGTAATCTAGTTTAATTTTCCATCAGGCCTGGGTCTCTCAGGCACACAGCATATACTGTTATTAATTGCTCTGTGCCACCACTCATATCTGGTGTAACATTATTTTAAATTTAAAAAACAAAACTTTTACATTAGTTTGCTAATTGCAAGTTTAATCTAATTTCATTTTCCATCAGGCCTGTGTGCCAGGCCCACAGCAAGCATATACTGCGATTAATTCCTCTGTGCCACCACTCATATCTGGTGGTGTAACATTATTGTCAATTTAAAAAAAAAATTACATTAGTTTGTTAGTGTAATCTAATTTAATTTTCCATCAGGCCTGGGTCTCTCAGGCACACAGCATATACTGTGATTAATTGCTCTGTGCCACCACTCATATCTGCTGTAACATTTAGTGTAAATTTTTTAAAAACATTTTTTTTACATCAGTCTTCTAGTGTTATTTAATTTTAGTTGCCAGGCCAGCCTGCCACTAGTGCCAGCCTGTGTGTCAGGCTCCCAGCATATACTGTGCCTATTTCCATCCCCAGTGACACCACTTATATCTGTTGTAACATTAGTGTAACTTTAAAAAAAAAAATTACATCAGTCTGCTAGTGTTTTTTTAATTTTAGTTTCCAGGCCAGCCTGCCACTAGTGCCAGCCTGTATACTGTGCCTACTTCCATCCTCAGTGCCACCACTCATATCTTCTTCTTTAATAGTAGTGTAAGTGTACATTTAAAAAAAATAAACTTTTTGGATTGTGAAACATCAGTCTGCTTTTTTGTTTCAAGCTCACAGCGTATACTGTGCCCACTTGCCCAGTGCCAACACTCATATCTTTTTTAATAGTAGTGTAAGTGTAAATTAAAAAAAAATAAACTTTTTGGATTGTGAAATATCAGTCTGCTTTTTTGTTTCAGGCTCACAGCGTATACTGTGCCCACTTGCCCAGTGGCACCACTCATATTTTGTTTAATAGTAGTGTAAGTCTACATAAAAAAAAAAAATGACAGGCAGAGGCAGGCCACCCCACAGGGGCCGTTGTGGTCGTGGTGTTGTTATTCCCTTTGGCCATAGAATAATGCCCAGTGTTAGGGCACGTACCATGAACCCAAAAAGTTCTGATGAAATAGTTGACTTTATAACACAGGACACCCAATCTGCTACAGCGTCCGCTCGTAACCTTGACGCACCATCCACCTCCAGCATAGCTTCGGGCACCTCTCAACTTGTGACCAGTGCCACTCGCCCGCCTGCCGTCACCATCAACACTAGCACCACAGCCGCTTCACTTGATCTGTCACAGGAGTTATTGACACATCAGTTGGAAGAAATGAGTGATGCGCAACCATCATTGACAGAGGATGTAGATAACAGTGATATGTCTCAGTCAGGCAGCATTACAGACATGGACGTATGGTGTGATGATGATGATGATGTTGTACCCGCTGCTGCTTCCTTTGTTGATGTGTCAGATACAAGTGAAGCGGTTGATGATGATGTGTCCGTGGATGTCACGTGGGTGCCCGCTAGAAGAGCAGAAGAAGAGGGGGAAAGTTCAGATAGGGAGACAGAGAGGAGGAGACGAGTTGAAAGCAGGCGGAGGTCATCGCAAGGAGATAGTAGCACAGTCAGACAGCATGCATCGGCCCCCGGGGTCAGCCAGACAGCACACCAATCAACGCATGCTGTTGCCACCACCAGAATGCCGTCATCGCAGAGCTCAGCAGTGTGGCATTTTTTTTGTGTGTCTGCCTCTGACAACAGCGATGCCATTTGCAACCTGTGCCAAAAGAAACTGAGTAATGGGAAGTCCAACACCCACCTAGGTACAATTGCTTTGTGAAGGCACATGGTCTCACATCACAAACGCCAATGGGATGAACACATGAGTAGAAGCAGCACCCAAACTCAAAGCCGCCATCCTCCTCCTGCTCCAGCATCTTCATCTATGTCAACCACTGCTGTCCTCCTTGCCCCCTCTCAACCATCCGCCACTCAGTCTCTCTTACGTAGCAGTTCCTGCTCATCTGCCCACAGTCAGGTGTCTGTCAAGGAAATGTTTGAGCGTAAGAAGACAATGTCCCAAAGCCAACCCCTTGCCCGGCGTCTGACAGCAGGCTTGTCAGAACTCTTAGCCCACCAGCTTTTACCATACAAGTTGGTGGAGTCTGAGGCGTTCAAAAAATTTGTATCTATTGGGACACCGCAGTGGAAGGTACCCGGCAGAATTTTTTTTTCTCAAAAGGCAATCACCAACCTGTACTCGATTGTGTGAAAGGAAGTAATGTCATGTCTGGCACACAGCGTTGGGGCAAGGGTCCATATGACCACTGATAGCTGGTCTGCAAAGCATGGTCAGGGCAGGTATATCACCTACACTGCTCATTGGGTAAACCTGCTGGTGGCTGACAAGCATGGAATGCGTGGCTCTGCAGAGGAGTTGGTGACACCGCCACGACTTGCAGGCAGGTCTGCTGCTACCTCCTCTACTCCTCCTACTCCATCCTCTTCCATAACCTCTTCCTTGGCTGATTGCTCTTCTGCTGCGGCGTCTTGCTCCACATCAACGGCACCCCCCAGCTCCCCAGGTACTATTCAACATCCTGGATACGGCAGTGTCATGCTGCCTTGGGGTTGACTTGCCTCAAAGCAGAGAGTCACACCGCACCGGCACTCCTGTCCACCCTGAACGCACAGGTGGATCAGTGGCTGACTCCGCACCAACTGGAGATTGGCAAGGTTGTTTCTGACAATGGAAGTAATTTGGTGGCGGCATTGAAATTGGGCAAGTTGACACATGTGCCGTGCATGGCACATGTGTGTAATCTGATTGTACAACGCTTTGTGCTTAAGTACCCAGGCTTACAGGACGTCCTGAAGCAGGCCAGGAAGGTGTGTGGCCATTTCAGGCATTCCTACACGGCCATGGCGCACTTGTCCAATATCCAGCGTCGAAACAACCTGCCAGTGAGGCGCTAAATTTGCGACAGCCCGACACGTTGGAATTCAACACTCCTAATGTTCGATTGCCTGCTCCAACAAGAAAGAGCTGTTAACGAGTATTTGTATGATCGTGGGTGCTAGGACAGCCTCTGGGGAGCTTGGGATTTTTTTTCCACATTACTGGATGCTCATGCGCAATGCCTGTAGGTTCATGCGTCCTTTTGAGGAGGTGACAAACCTTGTCAGTCGCACCGAAGGCACCATCAGCGACATCATACCATTTGTTTTCTTCCTGGAGCGTGCCCTGCGAAGAGTGCTGGATCAGGCCGTAGATGAGCGTGAAGAAGAAGAGGAAGAGTTGTGGTCTCCATCACCACCAGAATCAGCCTTATCAGCATTGCTTGCTGGAACAGCGGCAACGCAAGAAGAGGATTGTGAGGAAGAGGAGTCAGAGGAGGAATGTGGCTTTGAGGAGGAGGAGGAAGACCAAGCACAACAGGCATCCCAGGGTGCTCGTTGTTGTCACCTATCTGGTACCGGTGGTGTTGTACGTGGCTGGGGGGAAGAAGATACCTTCAGTGAGATCAGTGAGGACGAGGAACGGGACATTATTAGCTCGGCATCCAACCTTGTGCAAATGGGGTCTTTCATGCTGTCATGCCTGTTGAGGGACCCTCGTATAAAAAATCTTAAGGAGAACGACCTGTACTGGGTGTCCATGCTACTAGACCCCCCGGTATAAGCATAAAATTACTGAAATGTTAACAGTTTCCCGCAAGTCGGAAAGGATGGAGCAGTTAAAAAATAAATTAAAAACTATGCTTTACACAGCATATAAGGGTGATGTCACAGCAGCACAACGGGAATAGAACAGGGGAAGAGATTAAATTAATACTCCTCCTCCCACGACAACGCCGGCAAGGACAGCACGCTTTCCAGACGTGTTATTGATGGAGGACATGCAGACCTTTTTAACTCCTATGCATTGCCACAGTCCTTCAGGATCCAGCCTCAGAGAAAGACTCAACTGACAGGTATCAGACTACCTAGCATTAACTGCGGATCTCGACACTCTTAGGAGCGATGGACCCCTTGACTACTGGGTGTGCAGGCTTGACCTGTGGCCTGAGCTATCCCAATTTGCAATCGAATTCTGGCCTGCCCCGCTTCAAGTGTCCTTTCAGAAAGGACCTTCAGTGCAGCAGGAGGTTTTGTCACTGAGAAGAGAAGTTACCTAGGTCAAAAAAGTCTTGATTATCTCACCATTATTAAAATGAATGAGGAATGGATCCCGAAGGGACTGACATTGGGCAATACATTTGAGTAAAAAAAGGCCTGATGAGATGAGCTGCCTTGGGCTACAAATGGTACACACGCTGCTGTATTTTATCTTCGAATGGTGGATGACTTGCGTGACTTATCCGCCAACAACTAGTGTTCAAGCCTCAAGGTTTTAGTGCACTTTAGAACTGTTCTACAAACATCAATTTTTCTTGCCGATGCTAAAGCTTACGGATGCAACAATACCTTATTTTTCAGGCATTTGGACATGCCTAATTTTTCTGGCCTCTGGTGATGCCCTGTGGCTACAAAAACCAAACCAAAGAAAAAGGCACATAACAATGATTAAACTGTTAAGAATAGTACTCATTAACACACCACTCATATCTGGTGGCACATTAGATTGCACGAGCAGTGCCCCAAATTTGAAGTAGGAGGACCGAACAAGCATCTTTTTCCATCTCCCGGATCCTAAAAAATATCTCTGGGTTCCTAAAAACAATGCCATACCTGTACTCGATTGTGCAAAAGCAAGTGATGGCACATGGGGTCTTTCATGCTGTTGTGCCTGTTGAGGGTCCTTGACCCTCATATAAAAAGGCTGAAGGAGAATGACCTGTACTGGGTGTCCAAGCATCTTTTTCCATCTCCTGGTTCCTAAAAATTATCTCTGGGTTCCTATAATCGATGCCATACCTGTACTCTATTGTGCTAAAGAATGGCATATGTGGTGTTTCATTCTGTTGTTTCTGTTGAGGGTCCGGGACACTCGTATAAAAAGGCTGAAGGAGAACGACCTGTACTGGATGTCAAAGCATCTTTTTCCATCTCCCGGTTCCTAAAAGTTATCTCCGGGTTCCTAAAATCAATGCTCCTTTCAGGCAGGCCAGCTTTTTGCATACCAGCCCACAGATTCTGTAACAGATCTCTCTTGCAGGTAGAGTTGCAGCAATAATGCAGGGTCAGAACCAGTGCAACTGGTATACCTGAAAGAATCAGACGGTCCCAGACCACATGTATGTCCTATTGTTGTACTTTGTTAGTATAATTATAGATCATGATGGCCATATAGAACTCCCCCGATAGGTGGGAGTAACAGGGATGAAAGTGCTAAGCATAGTACTACTTAACACAACCTTACCATGGGTCCCAGAACGCATGTTTTATTATTATATTTTTTAAGGGTAATCATGCAGGCCATATAGACCTCCCCCGATAGGGGGAGTAAGAGGGATTAAACTGCTAAGAATAGTACTACTTAACACAACCTTGTTACCGTAGGTTCCAGACCACATGTCAGATTGTTGTACTTTGTTAGGCTAATTATATATCATGCCGGCCATATACAACTCCCCCGATAGTGGGAGTAACTGGTATTAAACTGCTAAGAATAGTACTAATTAACACAACCTTACCATGGGTCCGAGACGCATGTCTTATTGTTATACTCTGTAAGGGTAATTATATATCATGCAGGCCATATAGACCTCCACCAATAGGGGGAGTAACAGGGATGGAAGTGCTAAGAATAGTACTTCTTAACACAACCTAGTTACCATGAGTCCCAGACCACATGTTTTATTTTTATACTTTATCAGGGTAATTATATATCTATCAAATCTATCTATTTATCTTCTATCGATTCTATCTAACTATCACTCTATGTATATCTATCTATCTATCAAATCTATCTATCTCGTGTCCAGACTGTTTTGAGACAGCCACTTGTGTTTAGGCCAAATTTGAAGTAGGAGGACAGACCAATCACAGGGATTAAAGTGCTAAGAATAGTACTACTTAACACAACCTAGTTACCCATGGGTCCCAGTCCCAGACCGCATGTCTTGTTGTTTTATTTGGTCAGGGTAATCATGCAGGCCATATAGACCCCGATAGGGGTAGTAACAGGTATTAAACTAATAAGAACAGTACTACTGAAATAAACCTAGTTACCATGGGTCCCAGACCGCATGTTTTATTGTTGTACTTTGTTAGGCTAATCATGATGGCCATATAGACCTCCCCCGATAGGGGGAGTAACAGGAATGAAAGTGCTAAGAATAGTACTACTTAACACAACCTAGTTACCATGGGTCCCAGACCGCATGTCTTGTTATTATACTTTGTAAGGGTAATCATGTAGGCCATATAGACCTCCCCCGATAGGGGGAGTAACAGGGATGAAAGTGCTAAGAATAGTACTACTTAACACAACCTAGTTAACATGGGTCCCAGACCGCATGTTTAATTATTATACTTTGTCAGGGTAATTATATATCTATCAAATCTATCTATTTATCTTCTATCGATTCTATCTAACTATCACTCTATGTATATCTATCTATCAAATCTATCTATCTCGTGTCCGGACTGTTTTGAGACAGCCACTTGTATTTAGGCCAAATTTGAAGTAGTAGGACAGACCAATCACAGGGATTAAACTGCTAAGAATAGTACTACTTAACACCACCTAGTTACCCATGGGTCCCAGTCCCAGTACCAGACCGCATGTCTTGTTGTTATATTTGGTCAGGGTAATCATGCAGGCCATATAGACCTCCCCCGATAGGGGTAGTAACAGGTATTAAACTAATAAGAACAGTACTACTGAAATAAACCTAGTTACCATGGGTCCCAGACCACATGTTTATTGTTGTACTTTGTTAGGCTAATCATGATGGCCATATAGACCTCCCCCGATAGGTGGGAGTAACAGGGATGAAAGTGCTAAGAATAGTACTACTTAACACAACCTAGTTACCCATGGGTCCCAGTCCTAGACTGCATGTCTTGTTGTTTTATTTGGTCAGGGTAATCATGCAGGCCATATAGACCTCCCCCGATAGGGGTAGTAACAGGTATTAAACTAATAAGAACAGTACTACTTAAATAAATCTAGTTACCATGGATCCCAGAACGCATGTTTTATTGTTGTACTTTGTTAGGCTAATCATGCAGGCCATATAGACCTCCCCCGATAGGGGGAGTAACAGGGATGAAAATGCTAAGAATAGTACTACTTAACACAACCTAGTTACCATGGGTCCCAGACCGCATGTTTAATTATTATACTTTGTCACAGTAATTATATATCTATCAAATCTATCTATTTATCTTCTATCGATTCTATCTAACTATCAATCTATGTATATCTATCTATCAAATCTATCTATATCGTGTCCGGACTGTTTTGAGACAGCCACTTGTGTTTAGGCCAAATTTGAAGTAGTAGGACAGAACAATCACAGGGATTAAACTGCTAAGAATAGTACTACTTAACAGTACACAACCTAGTTACCCATGGGTCCCAGTCCCAGACCGCATGTCTTGTTGTTTTATTTGGTCAGGGTAATCATGCAGGCCATATAGACCTCCCCCGATAGGGGTAGTAACAGGTATTAAACTAATAAGAACAGTACTACTGAAATAAACCTAGTTACCATGGGTCCAAGACCGCATGTTTTATTGTTGTACTTTGTTAGGCTAATCATGATTGCCATATAGACCTCCCCCGATAGGGGGAGTAACAGGGATGAAAGTGCTAAGAATAGTACTACTTAACACAACCTTACCATTGGTCCCAGAGCGCATGTTTTATTATTATATTTTGTAAGGGTAATCATGCAGGCCATATAGACCTCCCCCGATAGGGTGAGTAACAGGTATTAAAATGCTAAGAACAGTACTACTTAACACAACCTAGTTACCATGGGTCACAGAGCGCATTTTTTATTATTATATTTTGTAAGGGTAATCATGCAGGCCATATAGACCTCCCCCGATAGGGTGAGTAACAGGTATTAAAATGCTAAGAATAGTACTACTTAACACAACCTTACCATGGGTCCCAGAGCGCATGTTTTATTATTATATTTTGTAAGGGTAATCATGCAGGCCATATAGACCTCCCCCGATAGGGTGAGTAACAGGTATTAAAATGCTAAGAACAGTACTACTTAACACAACCTTATCATGGGTCCCAGAGCGCATGTTTTATTATTATATTTTGTAAGGGAAATCATGCAGGCCATATAGACCTCCCCCGATAGGGTGAGTAACAGGTATTAAAATGCTAAGAACAGTACTACTTAACACAACCTTACCATGGGTCCCAGAGCGCAAGTTTTATTATTATATTTTGTAAGGGTATTCATGCAGGCCATATAGACCTCCCCTGATAGGGTGAGTAACAGGTATTAAAATGCTAAGAACAGAACTACTTAATACAACCTTACAATGGGTCCCAGAATGCATGTTTTTTTATTATATTTTGTCAGGGCAATCATGCAGGCCATATAGACCTCCCCCGATAGGGGGAGTAACAGGGATTAAAGTGCTAAGAATAGTACTACTTAACACAACCTAGTTACCAAGGGTCCCAGACAGCATGTTTTGTTGTTATACTTTGTCAGGGTAATCATGCAGGCCATATAGACCTCCCCCAATAGGGGGAGTAACAGGGATTAAAGTGCTAAGAATAGTACTACTTAACACAACCTAGTTACGATGGGTCCCAGACCGCATGTCTTATTATTATATTTTGTCAGGGTAATCATGCAGGCCATATAGACCTCCCCCAATTGGGGGAGTAACAGGGATTAAAGTGCTAAGAATAGTACTACTTAACACAACCTAGTTACCAAGGGTCCCAGACCGCATGTTTTGTTGTTATACTTTGTCAGGGTAATCATGCAGGCCATATAGACCTCCCCCGATAGGGGGAGTAAGAGGTATTAAAATGCTAAGAACAGTACTACTTAACACAACCTTACCATGGGTCCCAGAGCGCATGTTTTATTATTATATTTTGTAAGGGTAATCATGCAGGCCATATAGACCTTCCCCGATAGGGTGAGTAACAGGTATTAAAATGCTAAGAACAGTACTACTTAACACAACCTTACCATGGGTCCCAGAGCGCATGTTTTATTATTATATTTTGTAACGTTAATCATGCAGGCCATATAGACCTCCCCCGATAGGGTGAGTAACAGGTATTAAAATGCTAAGAACAGTACTACTTAACACAACCTTACCATGGGTCCCAGAGCGCAATTTTATTATTATATTTTGTAAGGGTATTCATGCAGGCCATATAGACCTCCCCCGATAGGGTGAGTAACAGGTATTAAAATGCTAAGAACAGAACTACTTAATTCAACCTTACAATGGGTCCCAGAACGCATGTTTTATATTATATTTTGTCAGGGCAATCATGCAGGCCATATAGACCTCCCCCGATAAGGGAAGTAACAGGGATGAAAGTGCTAAGAATAGTACTACTTAACACAACCTAGTTACCATGGGTCCCAGACCGCATGTCTTGTTATTATACTTTGTAAGGGTAATCATGCAGGCCATATAGACCTCCCCCGATAGGGGGAGTTACAGGGATGAAAGTGCTAAGAATAGTGCTACTTAACACAACCTAGTTACCAAGGGTCCCAGACAGCATGTTTTGTTGTTATACTTTGTCAGGGTAATCATGCAGGCCATATAGACCTCCCCCAATATGGGGAGTAACAGGGATTAAAGTGCTAAGAATAGTACTACTTAACACAACCTAGTTACGATGGGTCCCAGACCGCATGTCTTATTATTATATTTTGTCAGGGTAATCATGCAGGCCATATAGACCTCCCCCAATTGGGGGAGTAACAGGGATTAAAGTGCTAAGAATAGTACTACTTAACACAACCTAGTTACCAAGGGTCCCAGACCGCATGTTTTGTTGCTATACTTTGTCAGGGTAATCATGCAGGCCATATAGACCTCCCCCGATAGGGGGAGTAAGAGGTATTAAAATGCTAAGAACAGTACTACTTAACACAACCTTACCATGGGTCCCAGAGCGCATGTTTTATTATTATATTTTGTAAGGGTAATCATGTAGGCCATATAGACCTCCCCCGATAGGGGGAGTAACAGGGATGAAAGTGCTAAGAATAGTACTACTTAACACAACCTTACCATGGGTCCCAGAGCGCATGTTTTATTATTATACTTTGTCAGGGTAATTATATATCTATCAAATCTATCTATTTATCTTCTATCGATTCTATCTAACTATCACTCTATGTATATCTATCTATCAAATCTATCTATCTCGTGTCCGGACTGTTTTGAGACAGCCACTTGTATTTAGGCCAAATTTGAAGTAGTAGGACAGACCAATCACAGGGATTAAACTGCTAAGAATAGTACTACTTAACACCACCTAGTTACCCATGGGTCCCAGTCCCAGTACCAGACCGCATGTCTTGTTGTTATATTTGGTCAGGGTAATCATGCAGGCCATATAGACCTCCCCCGATAGGGGTAGTAACAGGTATTAAACTAATAAGAACAGTACTACTGAAATAAACCTAGTTACCATGGGTCCCAGACCACATGTTTATTGTTGTACTTTGTTAGGCTAATCATGATGGCCATATAGACCTCCCCCGATAGGTGGGAGTAACAGGGATGAAAGTGCTAAGAATAGTACTACTTAACACAACCTAGTTACCCATGGGTCCCAGTCCTAGACTGCATGTCTTGTTGTTTTATTTGGTCAGGGTAATCATGCAGGCCATATAGACCTCCCCCGATAGGGGTAGTAACAGGTATTAAACTAATAAGAACAGTACTACTTAAATAAATCTAGTTACCATGGATCCCAGAACGCATGTTTTATTGTTGTACTTTGTTAGGCTAATCATGCAGGCCATATAGACCTCCCCCGATAGGGGGAGTAACAGGGATGAAAATGCTAAGAATAGTACTACTTAACACAACCTAGTTACCATGGGTCCCAGACCGCATGTTTAATTATTATACTTTGTCACAGTAATTATATATCTATCAAATCTATCTATTTATCTTCTATCGATTCTATCTAACTATCAATCTATGTATATCTATCTATCAAATCTATCTATATCGTGTCCGGACTGTTTTGAGACAGCCACTTGTGTTTAGGCCAAATTTGAAGTAGTAGGACAGAACAATCACAGGGATTAAACTGCTAAGAATAGTACTACTTAACAGTACACAACCTAGTTACCCATGGGTCCCAGTCCCAGACCGCATGTCTTGTTGTTTTATTTGGTCAGGGTAATCATGCAGGCCATATAGACCTCCCCCGATAGGGGTAGTAACAGGTATTAAACTAATAAGAACAGTACTACTGAAATAAACCTAGTTACCATGGGTCCAAGACCGCATGTTTTATTGTTGTACTTTGTTAGGCTAATCATGATTGCCATATAGACCTCCCCCGATAGGGGGAGTAACAGGGATGAAAGTGCTAAGAATAGTACTACTTAACACAACCTTACCATTGGTCCCAGAGCGCATGTTTTATTATTATATTTTGTAAGGGTAATCATGCAGGCCATATAGACCTCCCCCGATAGGGTGAGTAACAGGTATTAAAATGCTAAGAACAGTACTACTTAACACAACCTAGTTACCATGGGTCACAGAGCGCATTTTTTATTATTATATTTTGTAAGGGTAATCATGCAGGCCATATAGACCTCCCCCGATAGGGTGAGTAACAGGTATTAAAATGCTAAGAATAGTACTACTTAACACAACCTTACCATGGGTCCCAGAGCGCATGTTTTATTATTATATTTTGTAAGGGTAATCATGCAGGCCATATAGACCTCCCCCGATAGGGTGAGTAACAGGTATTAAAATGCTAAGAACAGTACTACTTAACACAACCTTATCATGGGTCCCAGAGCGCATGTTTTATTATTATATTTTGTAAGGGAAATCATGCAGGCCATATAGACCTCCCCCGATAGGGTGAGTAACAGGTATTAAAATGCTAAGAACAGTACTACTTAACACAACCTTACCATGGGTCCCAGAGCGCAAGTTTTATTATTATATTTTGTAAGGGTATTCATGCAGGCCATATAGACCTCCCCTGATAGGGTGAGTAACAGGTATTAAAATGCTAAGAACAGAACTACTTAATACAACCTTACAATGGGTCCCAGAATGCATGTTTTTTTATTATATTTTGTCAGGGCAATCATGCAGGCCATATAGACCTCCCCCGATAGGGGGAGTAACAGGGATTAAAGTGCTAAGAATAGTACTACTTAACACAACCTAGTTACCAAGGGTCCCAGACAGCATGTTTTGTTGTTATACTTTGTCAGGGTAATCATGCAGGCCATATAGACCTCCCCCAATAGGGGGAGTAACAGGGATTAAAGTGCTAAGAATAGTACTACTTAACACAACCTAGTTACGATGGGTCCCAGACCGCATGTCTTATTATTATATTTTGTCAGGGTAATCATGCAGGCCATATAGACCTCCCCCAATTGGGGGAGTAACAGGGATTAAAGTGCTAAGAATAGTACTACTTAACACAACCTAGTTACCAAGGGTCCCAGACCGCATGTTTTGTTGTTATACTTTGTCAGGGTAATCATGCAGGCCATATAGACCTCCCCCGATAGGGGGAGTAAGAGGTATTAAAATGCTAAGAACAGTACTACTTAACACAACCTTACCATGGGTCCCAGAGCGCATGTTTTATTATTATATTTTGTAAGGGTAATCATGCAGGCCATATAGACCTTCCCCGATAGGGTGAGTAACAGGTATTAAAATGCTAAGAACAGTACTACTTAACACAACCTTACCATGGGTCCCAGAGCGCATGTTTTATTATTATATTTTGTAACGTTAATCATGCAGGCCATATAGACCTCCCCCGATAGGGTGAGTAACAGGTATTAAAATGCTAAGAACAGTACTACTTAACACAACCTTACCATGGGTCCCAGAGCGCAATTTTATTATTATATTTTGTAAGGGTATTCATGCAGGCCATATAGACCTCCCCCGATAGGGTGAGTAACAGGTATTAAAATGCTAAGAACAGAACTACTTAATTCAACCTTACAATGGGTCCCAGAACGCATGTTTTATATTATATTTTGTCAGGGCAATCATGCAGGCCATATAGACCTCCCCCGATAAGGGAAGTAACAGGGATGAAAGTGCTAAGAATAGTACTACTTAACACAACCTAGTTACCATGGGTCCCAGACCGCATGTCTTGTTATTATACTTTGTAAGGGTAATCATGCAGGCCATATAGACCTCCCCCGATAGGGGGAGTTACAGGGATGAAAGTGCTAAGAATAGTGCTACTTAACACAACCTAGTTACCAAGGGTCCCAGACAGCATGTTTTGTTGTTATACTTTGTCAGGGTAATCATGCAGGCCATATAGACCTCCCCCAATATGGGGAGTAACAGGGATTAAAGTGCTAAGAATAGTACTACTTAACACAACCTAGTTACGATGGGTCCCAGACCGCATGTCTTATTATTATATTTTGTCAGGGTAATCATGCAGGCCATATAGACCTCCCCCAATTGGGGGAGTAACAGGGATTAAAGTGCTAAGAATAGTACTACTTAACACAACCTAGTTACCAAGGGTCCCAGACCGCATGTTTTGTTGCTATACTTTGTCAGGGTAATCATGCAGGCCATATAGACCTCCCCCGATAGGGGGAGTAAGAGGTATTAAAATGCTAAGAACAGTACTACTTAACACAACCTTACCATGGGTCCCAGAGCGCATGTTTTATTATTATATTTTGTAAGGGTAATCATGCAGGCCATATAGACCTTCCCGGATAGGGTGAGTAACAGGTATTAAAATGCTAAGAACAGTACTACTTAACACAACCTTACCATGGGTCCCAGAGCGCATGTTTTATTATTATATTTTGTAACGTTAATCATGCAGGCCATATAGACCTCCCCCGATAGGGTGAGTAACAGGTATTAAAATGCTAAGAACAGTACTACTTAACACAACCTTACCATGGGTCCCAGAGCGCAATTTTATTATTATATTTTGTAAGGGTATTCATGCAGGCCATATAGACCTCCCCCGATAGGGTGAGTAACAGGTATTAAAATGCTAAGAACAGAACTACTTAATTCAACCTTACAATGGGTCCCAGAACGCATGTTTTATATTATATTTTGTCAGGGCAATCATGCAGGCCATATAGACCTCCCCCGATAAGGGAAGTAACAGGGATGAAAGTGCTAAGAATAGTACTACTTAACACAACCTAGTTACCATGGGTCCCAGACCGCATGTCTTGTTATTATACTTTGTCAGGGTAATCATGCAGGCCATATAGACCTCCCCCGATAGGGGGAGTTACAAGAATTAAAGTGCTAAGAATAGTACTACTTAAAACAACCTAGTTACCATGGGTCCCAGGCCGCATGTTATGTTGTTATACTTTGTCAGGGTAATCATGCAGGGGAAATTTTTACGTTCGTGACATCACTAATTCCTAGTTGTCATCATCCGTCAATTCCAAATTTTAGGGAAATAATGTGTTCATGGGGCTCTTGGCATGTGTTTGCCCTCTCCTGGAGGCGTGTTTTTGTGGTTTATGTACTGTGAGGCCTACCTAGTTCAGTAACTTTGCTGACTGCTCCTGCCCTTCTGCATTGTGGTAGTCATCATCCATGAATGCTAAACTGTCAGGGAACTGCTGGCTGCTGTGTACAAGGGACTAAAACACATTTTTTGTCCTCTTCCCTTTAAGGTATATTTTTTAGATTTATGTACTGTAATCTAAGGACTACCTAGTTCAGTAACTTTGCTGCCTGCTGGTGCCACCTCTCATGAGTCTGTTAATGTAAATGACCAATTTCTTTTTTGAAAAAAAATATTATCCAAATATTTGGCCTAACCGAAAGGTGCTGCAAAATTCTGATATTCTGACAACCCCTACATTTAGTATGAACTACATATTATGCCTATGCACATGTCTAAAAAAATATTTACCATAAACTGAAAACCTTTAAGTGCACAGTTTTTATAGGCATCTTTTTTCTTTTCTCAATCGTTGATTAATATTTTGAAGGTTATTTCTTCATCCATGTGTTGCTAGGAAGCTGACCTATTTCACTAGAAAACATTTGCAGATCATAGATTATGGTAAACTATGCAATTTATTATATTCACAGTGCAAACATTTTAGCACAGTTCTAGTCCTGTACATCTTACAATTTATATTAATTCGGCTAACAATTGATTTTTCAGTGTTTTTTTACTCTTATCTCAAAACATAAAAAATGATTAGTTAAAAATTATTACTGTTTTAGCAAGTTGAAATAAAATATTTATTAATTTATATTTAAAATTTTCATATTTTGCTTTAGACTCTTGAGGCACTTTCCTAAAATGCAGTGTTTTTTAAGGCTATTTTTAATTAATTTCTTCCTATTGGCTCAAAATTCAAATCAGCCAATAGGATAATAGATGCTTTCATTCTATTGGCTGCTTTGAATGTGTCAGCCAATAGGAATGCAAGGGTAACCCCATATAAAAGGGGTACCTTGCATTCAATCTTTAGTGTGGATGGAGACCGCATGAAGAGGAACTCCGTGTTGATGCTCTGAAGAGGAGGATCAACATCGGCAAGGACTTTGCCATCGCCCCACGGAAGATTGGAGAAGATCCTTCGCCGATGGATGAAGATATTTTGCAGCCGAGATGAGGATGGATCGCCACCCTTCATCAATGGTGAGTACCAATTTGGGGATTAGTGTTAGGTTTTTTGTTTATTTTTGGTGTGTTTCTTTTTTTAAGATTAGGGAATTATTTAATTTTTTGGGGCTGTAAAAGAGCTGAATGCCCTTTTAAGGGCAATGCCCATCCAAATGCCCTTTTTGAGGCAATGGTTAGATTAGGGTTTTTTTTTTAGTCAGTTTTTTTTTTATTTTGGAAACTTGGGGGGGTTGTAATGTTACGGGTAATTGTTGTTTTTTAAGGCAAAAGAGCTGTTAGCTTTGGAGCAATGCCCTGCAAAAGGCCCTAGATTAGGTTAGATTAGGAGGTTTTATCTTTTTTGACAGTTTTTTTTGGGGTTGGGTAATAGAATAAAATAATATATAAGAGAAGTCACAGCTAAAATTAGTAGCTGTGAGAAAGAATGACAAGGCAGCACACAAATTGCATAAATAACAAGTGGTTTATTTGCTAAACCTACACATGTCAGAAACACAATTACCCCAAACCCATTGTGTAAGTAAAAGGAGTGAAATATATAAACCAGGCCTGGTTAACACCTAATATCTAACACATAACCGTTAATCTCCGGTCCTAACAAATATTTATATTATTGTAACAAACCATGACAAAAACATTCCGCCTGCTACAAACAAAAATGTGAAAGATATATTGTTGCAACAATTGTTTCAATATTGACACAGAATATAAAATGTGAAGTTGTTCAGGATAATTTGAGTATAAATGAGAGAAGGTCTCTTAAGGAATTACTCAATAGTAAGGGACTCATTTTTAAATCATCTGATAAGGGTGGTAACCTGGTGGTCATGAATGATCATGACTATGTGGCAGAGGTTCAGAGGCAATTATCCAATACTACACAGTATGAATTAACCAACAGAGCTGCTTTTGACACATCTTGTAATGAACTTTTGTTTATTCTTAATGATGCTCTTAGAGATGGGCTAATAACAACTAAGGAACATGCATTCATGTTCAAAAAGTTTCCAATTGTGCCAACCTTTTACTGCATTCATAAGCTGCACAAATGCATGAGTAAACCGCCGGGATGACCGATTATCTTGGGCATAGGGGGGCCAATGGAGGGGGCAAGTAGATATATAGACTACTTTATGAGACCCTTCCTAAGTTCATTGCCCTCCTATGTCAAAGATACTTCGGATGTCCTTAGAAAATTGGATGGCATTGACGTTGATGAGGATACATGGTTGGTGACCCTTGATGTCGAGTCGTTATACTCCTCGATCCCTCATGCTGTAGGGATCAGAGCGATTAGATATTTTCTTGAACAAAGAGGGCATGATTTTCAGAAACATACCGATTTTGTAATCTCTTTGTTACATTTTATATTAAATAATAACATATTCCAATTTGATGGAAAGTATTATAGACAGCTCCAAGGTACGGCCATGGGTGCCACATGTGCCCCCACCTATGCCTGTTTACATCTAGGCTTATGGGAGGCACAAGAAGTTTTTTCGTGCTTTGAATCCCTGGTGGAGGCACATGTGGCACTCTGGCTCTGCTATGTGGACGACATTCTACTCCTATGGAGGGGTAGTAAAGAACTATTAGAAAATTTCTTGAGTATTTTGAACACTGACAATGGGTATAATATTTTTCTTACATGTGAAATGAGTAAAGAGGAAGCAACATTCTTAGATTTATCAATAAGAAAAGAAGGAAGACACCTAACCACTAAGGTGTATCGTAAATCAACGGCCACCAACAGCCTCCTACATGCTAGTAGTCATCATCCTGAATGCTTAAAATCTGGCATTCCAGTTGGCCAATTCCTTCGGTTAAGAAGGAATTGTTCCAATTCAGAGGAATTTGAATTACAGGCTAAAGAGATGTCATTTAGGTTCCTTGAAAGAGGATATTCTAAGAGACAGGTCAAAAGGGCCTGGATTAGGGCTAGGAATAGCACAAGGAATGATCTGCTCTATAGACAAAATACAGTTAAAAGGAATGGAGATAAGGTACGCCTTATAACTAAGTTTAATTTACATTGGAGTAAACTTAGAGATATAATGAAAAAATATTGGCACATGTTGACTTTGGACACTGAACTGAGAGATTATGTAGGAGACTTCCCTTTATTGACAGCACGTAGAGCTGACAGTCTCAAGGATAAGCTTGTCAGAAGTGAATACATAAGGCAACCGATAACCAATTGGTTAAGTGCAAGAGGTAAATGGCAAGGCTGTAGCCCTTGTGGGCATTGTGTGTACTGCAGGTTCATACAAAAAACATGTAAATTTGAAACCTCAACAGGTAGACAATATAATATAAAACAATGGATTACCTGTAACACTACAGGTGTCATTTACCTCCTGCACTGTTCGTGTCCCCTATATTATATAGGGAAAACTAAACGTGACTGAAAGATCGAGTCAAGGAGCATAGGGATGACATTAAGAATAAAGAACAGGATAGTCTGGTGGCCAGACACTTTGAATTATATCATAACTCTGACTTTACTATTATGAAAGTGACTGGTATTCAGCATATAAAACAGCACCGGCGTGGTGGTGATGTTGATAATATGCTATTAAAGAATGAATCCCGATGGATCTACCGTTTAAATACACTGGCTCCAAATGGCCTTAATGAAAAAAAAGATTTTTCATGTTTCCTGTAGAATACTTTCTTGGTAGGGGACAACAAATAATACTTGGTATTTCTCTTTTTATATCAATTCAGTTGCATAGATAGTAGTCAATAGTCTTGCCCAGAATATAAGAAAAGTTGGGAGATGTGAAAATTGCAATTGTTGAAAATTTGTGTGGTCTCTATTTTTGCCATCCCAGAATGAAAAAGATACCCTAAAATATGTTGCATAACATGTAACTATTTAATAAATATGGTGTATGTGCAAATAGAAGTTGTAGTTTAACTTTGTATATAAGGTTGCAGCACTGTGTTAAAATCGTCATCAATTAAATATTTAAATTAGCCATGGAGCTATAAAAGTGGTGTTATTACCACATACAAGCATCCGATGAAGCCCTAAAGTCAGCCCACTAAGGGGAGGGGCGAAACGCGTCATGCCTGACATTTGTAAAGCGGCAACTGTTTGAAGTGGAGTGTTAATTTCCTGGCAGCTGGTTCCAAGCTCACCGAGTTACTATGAGGTGGTTCTAACAACTGACAAGCATACAGCAGTCTTGAATCAAAGTTCCGGTCCTGTGAGTACAAGGAGGCATTAACCGTATAGGAGCCTTTATACAAACTGCTTTGTTTGGAGATTTACCAAGGATCCGGTATGAAGCATATGCAAGTTTTAAGATGGATCAAGTGGTAATTATATAAGCTGGTTTTGGATGATACACTGGAACTTTGTACCGCGAATGTGGTGAGGCTGCTTGCTTAGTAATCCAAGTTGGTTTTCCAATCAGTAACGCTGGAACTGTTTCTTTGCAACAATTTCATATACAGAGCGTGTGATTCACACTAAGTGCTCTGATATTCACGGACATTTTATATTCTGCGTCAATATTGAAACAATTGTTGCAACAATATATCTTTCACATTTTTGTTTGTAGCAGGCGGAATGTTTTTGTCATGGTTTGTTACAATAATATAAATATTTGTTAGAACCGGAGATTAACGGTTATTTGTTAGATATTAGGTGTTAACCAGGCCTGGTTTATATATTTCACTCCTTTTACTTACACAATGGGTTTGGAGTAATTTTGTTTCTGACATGTGTAGGTTTAGCAAATAAACCACTTGTTATTTATGCAATTTGTGTGCTGCCTTGTCATTCTTTCTCACAGCTACTAATTTTAGCTGTGACTTCTCTTATATATTATTCTTTTTTTTTTTTTAAATAGTTTTTTATTGATGGTTTTGTATAATAACAATAAGTAAACATGGTGCATCAACATTACATTGCAGAATTATGGATATCTAAACAGTAATATTTGTAAAAACAACATGTCATGCAATATTTGCCCATTTCTAACTGAAAACCAACTTTTTATAGATTTTTAAAACATCACAATGGCTGTAGCTATTAGTCCAGGCTCTCGTGTCGTGACACATTCTAAGAGAACATTGAAGCTACTGGGGTGACCCAATATGCTATAAACTGTAACTAATTTGTTAGAGATGTTATTTATCATCTTAATTATTAGCTTTCTATTTTTAAAGGGTCCTGATACAAGGAGCTACATATAGGGCAAGAGGGGAATTAGGGAGATGTCAGCGGTTAAGCACCGCTTTAATAACAAATACTATATCTATATGACAATAGTAATAAAATCAAAGTATATATAAAGAACTTGCTGAATATGTAAAAGGAGTGTAAGAATAAGGGAGAGGCACTTTAAGAAGAGGAGGGGGTATAGCGCTTTTTATGGGGTGTTGTTAACAGGCCGAGGCCTAGAGATATATATAAGTAGTATTACAGACTCCACATTAGGATACATCATTCTCTCCTGCTAAGTGATAAGTAACTCATGGTTTTACACAGCACAACCCAAAATACATAAATGACTTATGCTAAAATCTATGAGTGAAACAAAAAGTGAAAATTTGCTTAACCTTCTGGGATCTCTACGTCACAAGGTCCATAACCCACTAAAATACTTGCTAAACTAATTCCCTATGAGTCGTATAATTCTGCAATTGGGGTACATATGATAATCACATGTATAGACACTCCCGAGTCTTATGAGAAAATAATAACATGTAAGATACAGGTACCGTACTAGCGGAGTGTAAGATGGGTAGTAGAAATCACTGTGGAAGAGTAAAGCGGTTAAAAAACCTTCGTATGGAGTCATGTTACCTAGATGGGGCCTAGATACATGGAAAAAGAAAATAGCATTGTAGAATCTCATAAACATATTTACCAACAGCGTATTCGATAAATATTCTAAAATTAATAAGTGGTGGAGAAAATAGCACGGCACAGTCCTCTAGGTCTTCCCTTTCACAATAGCCATATTTTAGCGGGGTGATTTTCTATCATCTGTCAAGCTATCTGAAGCACTGGATTGGGAGGGAGTTAGTAGAATATACAATGTGAAACTAATAGTATACGCTAGGTATAAATCTGGCATGGATATGTTATGTATATTTTAATAGCTATTCAATTAAACTGTCTATACGCCCATCTCTAAGGGAACTTGGGCTGCCGTGTGCAGAGAGATTGTATAAAGATATAAAGCATATAAGGAGGGTAAGGAGTGCGCAATACCACACCGAGAAATTTCCTATAGGTTAAGCAATTCGTGTTAACAGGCTCAACTATAGCTGTGGGGGGGTCCGTAAGGGACAGTAATACTCAAAACATGCAAACCACAAAAGCACGTGTATATGAACAGTAACATAGCACAATAGTAAAGTAAGACAACGGTTCATTATTACCCACTCCTGTAACATAAAGATAAACAATTTAAGTTGAGATAACTGATGAGAAAGTCTCTAAACAGAAAAGTACATTTCATCTTTACAAGCGTGAGCGCCACGGTAGTCCCAGCTCAACCAATACCTAATGCTACAATCTTATCCGCATTTTGTAGATTGTGGAAGCATGGTGGGATTTGCATCACAGGGCCCAAAAAAAAAAAACATGCCCCAGTGACAGGTATAATCGGCTGAGGGCATAACAGGGAGCCGGGTTCAAGACGTTAGGTGTTCTATATACTGCAGATGTCTCCCGCTCAGAAGCATCCAGTTGATATCGGGATACTCTCTCTCCTACCCACCTCTCAACGCAAGTCTGTCTCTCAGGGACCTTAACTTTGACTTTGCTTGTCGGGTGGCCGGCCCCACCATCCAACATTTCAAGCAGTGGGGGATCCCGTTGAGGCAGCACAACGGGGAGAGGATCTGTTGTAGTATCTGAAGTACAGTGCTCCTTTTTCAGTGTGGATATGTTCTGTTCTCCTTCCAAGTAAGAAAACGACACTGCGCTATGCTGGTCGTTACTTGTCTTGGAGCTGAGAGTTCTCCGTGAATCATTGTGCTTTCTCTTCATAGTCCGCCATCTTGAGAGTGTCTTTACGCTCTCTCCCCCATGTGTCTCTGATGGTGCGCTGAAGATCGTAGAAATTGTGTTGCATCTTCATATCTAATTCAAAGAGAAGCATTTGTAAGGTTGCAAGAGTGTCCCCCTCCATAATAAACAGTAGTACCGATGTTCCAGTAGTTCAGCGGCAATAGCGTCACTCTAACCCGGCTGATCGGGGGGGGGGGATGTTAGGAGATCACGTATAGGCTTGCAGTCTGTAATCTTGATAGATTTATTCAATTCCTTGAGTTCAGAAAAGTAAATGAGGTTATGCTGAATCAGCTCCAGTAGTATATGTTGCCTAATTAGGCTAATATGAGGCTAGATTTCTTGATAAAAAGTATATTTTCAGGGAAAATTTCAAGGAGCTTCAAGAAGTGCGACCTATCCTAACTGCTGCATAGCCACGCCCCCTCTTATATATTATTTTAATATTATTTTATGACTGCTAGCACCTAATTTGATTTTGTTTGTAACCAAGGTAGAGTGCACACATTTAACGTATTTTGAAATTTGGGTATTAGAATAGGAATAATTTTAATTATTTTGTATAATTTTTTTGTAATGGTCACTTTCTTTCATGTAATTGGCAAGAGTCCATGAGCTAGTGACGTATGCGATATACAATCCTACCAGGAGGGGCAAAGTTTCCCAAACCTCTAAATGCCTATAAATACACCCCTCACCACATCCACAATTCAGTTTTACAAACTTTGCCTCCTATGGAGGTGGTGAAGCAAGTTTGTGCTAAGATTTCTACGTTGACATGCGCTTCTCAGCATTTTGAAGCCCGATTCCTCTCAGAGTACAGCGAATGTCAGAAGGATGTGAAGGGAGTATCACCAATTGAATGCAATGATTTCCCTAACGGGGGTCTATTTCATAGGTTCTCTGTTATCGGTTGTAGAGATTCATCTCCTACCTCCCTTTTCAGATTGACAATATACTCTCATATACCATTACCTCTACTGATAACTGTTTCAGTACTGGTTTGGCTATCTGCTATATGTGGATGGGTTTCTTTTTGGTAATTATGTTTTTTATTACTTAAGACACCCCAGCTATGGTCTGGCACTTTATGCATTTACATAAAGTTCTAAATATATGTATTGTATTTATATTTGCCATGAGTCAGGTTCATGTATTTCCTTGTGCAGACTGGCAGTTTCATATTTGGGAAATAAAACATATTAAGAAATATTTTTTTTCTAATCTGGGGATAGTCTTTTTTCAAATTGACTACTTTTTACTCTTTCAAATTGCGGGCTGCATTAGGCCAGCGGGTGCGCTAAATGCTAGAATTTATTGCGTCATTCCTGGCGCAAGATTTTTTTGGCGCGAAAAGTAGGTCAGTTGACGCAAGTTCATCACTTCCGGCGTCGTAGTTGACATGGAAGTCTTACACACGGTTGCGTCATTAGTGAAGCAAGTGTGTCATTTCCAGATGTTGTTGGTGCCAAAAAAATTTCTCTCACGTTGTGCATCATACTTGGCGTCAAATTTTTCATTAGTTTTATACCCCATTGCTGTTTGCCTCTTGCCTTTTTTTATGTCAGAGGGCTATGCTGTTTGCATTTTTTTCCCATTTCTGAAACTGTCATATAAGGAAATTGATCATTTTGCTTTATATGTTGTTTTTTCTTTTACATTTTGCAAGATGTCTCAATCTGATTCTGCCTCAGAAGTATCTATTGGAAAGTTGCTGCCTGACATCGGTTCTACCAAAGCTAAGTGCATTTGTTGTAAGATTGTGAAAATTATATCTCTGAATGTCATTTGTAATAGTTGTCATGATAAACTTTTACATGCAGAGAATGTATCCATCAGTAATAGTACATTGCCAGTTGCAGTTCCTTCAACTTCTAATGTACATGATATACCTATGAATTTTAAAGAATTTGTTACTGATTCTATTCAGAAGGCTTTGTCTGCATTTCCGCCTTCTAATAAACGTAAAAGGTCTTTTAAAACTTCTCATAAAGTTGATGAAATTTCAAATGACCGGCAACATAATGATTTATCCTCCTCTGAGGATATATCTGATTCAGAAGATCCTTCCTCAGATATTGACACTGACAAATCTACTTATTTGTTTAAAATAGAGTATATTTGTTCTTTGTTAAAAGAAGTGTTAATTACTTTGGATATTGAGGAAGCTATTCCTCTTGACATTAAGACTAGTAAGCGTTTAAATGCTGTTTTTAAACCTCATGTGGTTACTCCAGAGGTTTTTCCTATTCCTGATGCTATTTCTGATATGATTTTTTAGGAATGGAATAAGCCAGGTTCTCCTTTTATTCCTTCTTCAAGGTTTAAAAAATTGTATCCTTTGCCAGCAATTTCTATAGAGTTTTGGGAAAAGATCCCCAAAGTTGATGGGGCTATTTCTACTCTTGCTAAATGTACCACTATTCCTATGGAAGACAGTACTTCTTTTAAAGATCCTTTAGATAGGAAACTTGAATCCTATCTAAGGAAAGCCTATTTATATTCAGGTAATCTTCTCAGGCCTGCAATTTCTTTGGCTGATGTTGCGGCTGCATCAACCTTTTGGTTGGAGAATTTAGCGCAACAAGAATTGGATTCTGGCATATCTAGCATTGTTCGTTTACTGCAACATGCTAATCATTTTATTTGTGATGCCATTTTTTTATATTATCAAAATTGATGTTAGATCCATGTCTTTAGCTATTTTAGCTAGAAGAACTTTGTGGCTTAAATCTTGGAATGCTGATATGACATCTAAGTCCAGATTATTATCTCTTTCTTTCAAAGGTAATAATTTATTCGGTTCTCAGTTGGATTCTATTATTTCAACTGTTATTGGAGGAAAGGGTTTTTTTCTGCCTCAGGATAAAAAACCTAAGGGTAAATCTAAGGCTTCTAACTGTTTTCGTTCCTTTCGTCAAAATAAGGAACAAAAATCAAATCCTTCCCCCAAGGATTCTGTTTGCAATTGGAAACCTTCCTCAAATTGGAATAAATCCAAGCCATTTAAGAAACCAAAGTCAGCCCCTAAGTCCGCATAAAGGTGCAACCCTCATTCCAGCTCAGCTGGTATGGGGCAGATTAAGGTAGTAAGACCTCCTGTGAGAAGATTTTTTCTCTCACGTATCCCAGTAAATCCAGTAAAAGCTCAGGCTTTCCTGAAGTGTGTTTCAGACCTGGAGTCTTCTGGGGTAATCATGCTGGTTCCTTTTCAGGAACAGGGTCTGGGGTTTTATTCAAATCTATTCATTGTCCCAAAGAAGGAAAATTCATCCAGACCAGTTTTGGATCTGAAAATTTTGAATTGCTATGTAAGAGTACTAACTTTCAAGATGGTGAGTATAAGGACTATTCTGCCTTTTGTTCAGCAAGGACATTATATGTCTTCAAAAGACTTGCAGGATGCATACCATCATATTCCGATTCATCCAGAACATTATCAGTTCCTGAGATTCTCTTTTCTAGACAAGCATTACCAATTTGTTGCTCTTCCATTTGGCCTAGCAACAGCTCCAAAAATCTTTTCAAAGGTTTTAGGTGCCCTACTCTCTGTAATCAGAGAGCAGGGTATTGCAGTGTTTCCTTATTTGGACAATATCTTGGTACTAGCTCAGTCTTTACGTTCTGCAGAATCTCACACAAATCAACTAGTGTTGTTTCTTCAAAAATATTGTTGGAGGATCAATTTACCAAAAAGTTTCTTGATTCCTCAGACAAGGGTCACCTTTTTAGGTTTCCAGATAGATTCAGTGTCCATGACTCTGTCTCTAACAGACAAGAGAAGTTTGAAATTGGTTGCAGCCTGTCGGCACCTTCAGTCTCAGACATTCCCTTCAGTGGCTATGTGCATGGAAGTTTTAGGCCTCATGACTGCAGCATCGGACACGATTCCTTTTGCTCGTTTTCACATGAGACCTCTCCAGCTTTGTATGCTGAATTAATGGTGCAGGGATTATTCAAAGATATCAAAGTTAATATCCTTAAATCCCAATATTCGACACTCTCTGACGTGGTGGTTAAATCACCAGCGTTTAGTTCAAGGGGCTTCCATTGTTCGGCCAACCTGGACTGTGATCACTACAGACGCAAGTCTTACAGGTTGGGGAGCTGATTGGGGATCTCTGACAGCACAAGGGGTTTGGAAATCTCAAGAGGCGAGATTACCAATCAATATTTTAGAACTCTGTGCAATTCTCAGAGCTCTTCAGTGTTGGCCTCTGTTGAAGAGAGAACTGTTCATTTGCTTTCAGACAGACAATATAACAACTGTGGCATATGTCAATCATCAGGGTGGGACTCACAGTCCCTGAGCAATGAAAGAAGTATCTTGGATACTTGCTTGGGTGGAATCCAGCTCCTGTCTAATCTCTGAAGTGCATATCCCAGGTGTAGACAATTGGGAGGCGGATTATGTCAGCCATCAGACTTTACATCCAAGGGAGTGGTCTCTCCATCCAGATGTGTTTTCTCAGATTGTTCAGATGTGGGGTCTTCCAGAGATAGATCTTATGGCCTCTCATCTAAACAAGAAACTTCCCAGATACCTGTCCAGATCCAGGGATGTTCAGGCAGAAGCAGTGGTTGCACTGACACTTCCTTGGTGTTATCATCCTGCTTACATTTTCCCGCCTCTAGTTCTTCTTCCAAGAGTAATCTCCAAAATCATCATGGAGCAATCGTTTGTGCTGCTGGTGGCTCCAGCATGGTCTCACAGGTTTTGGTATGCGGATCTTGTTCGGATATCCAGTTGCCAACCTTGGCCACTTCCGTTAAGGCCGGACCTTCTGTCTCAAGGTCTGTTTTTCCATCAGGATCTCAAATCATTAAATTTGAAGGTATGGAAATTGAACGTTTAGTTCCAAGTCAGAGAGGTTTCTCTGACTCAGTAATTAATACTATGTAACAAGCTCATAAATCTGTCTCTAGAAAGATTTATTATCGAGTTTTGAAGACCTACATTTCCTGGTGTTCTCATAAATTTTCTTGGCATTCTTTTAGAACTCCTAGAATTCTACAGTTTCTTCAGGATGGTTTGGATAAGGGTTTGTCTGCAAGTTCCTTGAAGGGAGAAATCTCTGCCCTTTCTGTTTTATTTCATAGAAAGATTGGTAAACTTCCTGATATTCACTGTTTTGTACAGGCTTTAGTTCGTATTAAGCCCGTCATTAAATCAATTTCTCCTCCTTGGAGTCTTAATTTGAAAGCGTTACAGGCTCCTCTATTTGAGCCTATGCATTCTTTGGACACTAAACTACTTTCTTGGAAAGTGTTGTTCCTTTAGGCCATCTCTTCTGCTAGAAGAGCTTCTGAGCTATCTGCTCTTTCTTGTGAATCTCCTTTTCTGATTTTTCATCAGGATAAGGCAGTTTTGCGGACTTCATTTAAATTTTTGCCTAAAGTTGTGAATTCTAACAACATTAGTAGAGAAATTGTTGTCCCTTCCTTGTGTCCTAATCCTAAGAATTCTATGAAAAGATCCTTACATTCTTTGGATGTGGCAAGAGCTTTGAAATATTTTGTTGAAGCTACTAAAAATTTCAGGAAGACTTCTAGTCTGTTATATTTTCTGGTCCTAGGAAAGGTCAGAAGGCCTCTGCTATTTCCTTGGCTTCTTGGTTAAAGCTTTTAATTCATCAAGTTTATTTGGAGTTGGGTCAGGCCCCGCCCAGAGAATTACAGCTCATTCTTCTAGATCAGTCTCCACTTTGTGGGCTTTTAAGAATGAAGCTTCAGTTTTTGGTAGAAATGTTCTTAAGGCAGCTGCTTAAGTTTGATTCTTCTGCTGATGTTTTAAGTTTTTCTTTTCATTATGAGAATAACTTATATTTTGGATTGTGGACTACTTTTTTAGCGAGAAATGGCTGTTTATTTTTATCCCTCCCTCTCTAGTGACTCTTGAGTGGAGTTCCACATCTTGGGTATTGATATCCCATACATCACTAGCTCATGGACTCTTGCCAATTACATGAAAGAAAACATAATTTATGTAAGAATTTACCTGATAAATTAATTTCGTTCATATTGGCAAGAGTCCATGAGGCCCACCCTTTTTATGGTGGTTATGATTTTTTTGTATAAAGCACAATTATTTCCAAATTCCTTTGTTGATGCTTTTTACTCCTTTCTTTATCACCCCACATCTTGGCTATTCATTAAACTGAATTGTGGGTGTGGTGGGGGGTGTATTTATAGGCATTTTGAGGTTTGGGAAACTTTGCCCCTCCTGGTAGGATTGTATATCCCATACGTCACTAGCTCATATACTCTTGCCAATATGAAATAAATGAATTTATCAGGTAAATTCTTACATAAATTATGTTTTTTTATTTTTTGTAATTTTAGTGTTTATTTTTTTGTAATAGTAGTTTTTTTGTTAATGTTAGGTTTTATTATTTTTAGTTATGTTCAGTGTTTTGTTTTTTTGGTAATGTAGCTTTTTTATTTTTTTTATTATTATTTTTTTTTAAACAAGTAATATTAGCTTTTATTTTGTTTAAGCTTAGGTTTTAATTGTTTTTCACAGGTAAGTATTTATTTATTTTAAGGTAGTTCGTATATTTTAACTTTTATTTAGGTATATTTTAATTTTATTAAAGTTAGGGGGTTGTTAGGTTTAGGGGTTTATAGTTAAGGTATTTGTGTTGTGGGGGGTGGTGGTTTAGGGCTTATTAGCTTTATTTAGTGTTGGTGATGTGATGGGGTGGCGGTTTAGGGGTTAATAGTTTAATTTCGATAGTTGTGATGCATGGAGATGGAGGTTTTGGGGTAAATTTTTTTTATTTATTTGTTGCAATGTGGCAGGGTGGCATTTTAGGGGTTAATATGTTTATTTATTAATTGCAATGTGAGGGGATGTCAGTTTAGGGGTTAATAGATTTATTTATTAGTTGTGATGTGGGGGGATGGCAGTTTAGGGGTTAATAGTGTAGTATATGGGTGTTAGTTTACTTTAGTACATATTTTTGATGTGTTTTGTGAAACTTTTTTGTTTCACAAAACACATAACTACAGTTTTTAAATGCTGAATGGATCATTATGGTAAAGGCCATAACGATTGTGGAAAACTCATATTGAGCGATTTGTAATATCAAGTAGGTGACAATTCCGCATGCAAAATGGTCTTGCCATGCAACTAGTAACCCGGGCCAGTCTGAGTCAAATGCAAACATTTCAATTAAACATGTTTTTTATATTCAGTTAGTAGAAGCTATCAAACAAGAGTGGTGATATATGTTTTACATAGAGCACTTATTATAAACTACAATTATCTTCTAAATGCTTGTGTTTTTTTTGTTCTCAAATATGTTATTAAAATAAATTAAAATACTATAAAGCATAAACTGCAAAATTACAAGTGGCATACTATTTAACGCTCCTGCTCGATTATAACCTTTGCTAGAAGTATTACAAGTTGAAAGTAAAAAGTTTGCACGCAAGCAAATACCAATATGTTTTAACTTGAGCACTTCTGATATTGTATTAATGCATTCACACCATAGGTTTCAATGGAGAGTGTAGACCTAAAAAAACATTCACTTATTGCTTGCATGCTAATCTGACAGAGGTTATTAATATTTCCCATTCCAATGTTCTTCACATACAGGACATTTTTTTTATTGTAAATACATACTGTATTTCTATATATATCTGTATATACCTATACCTGTATAACTTTTCCGATAGATATATATGGATAGATATATTTTTTACATTAACATTATCAGATATATACAGAAATATATATTTATTAATAAAAAAATATATTTTATTCTATGTGAAGAACATTGGAATGTAAAATGTGAGTATCATGCTTTATGTTTTGTGCTTTATTTCTTAAGCAGGGATAGGTTAGCGCACATACGAAAACTTAGTTATGTTAAGGTAGCATTGTTGAAATATTACAAATAAAATATTAAAAAATAATAAATTATAGATATTTCAATATATATATATATATATATATATATATATATATATATATATATATATATATATATATATATATATATAATGAATTATTTGGAGTTTTTGACAGTATCTATAATAGAAAAAAATGAATTTTTATTATTAAATATATATTTTGATATATACAGTATATCTGATAATGTTTTTGTAAAATATATATCTGTACCTATAAATTTATAGGCATAGATATATAGGTTTAGGTGTATATATATATATATATATATATATATATATATATAAAAATATGTATTTACAATAAAATTAACATTGTCCTTTTTGTGAAGATCATTGGAATGTAAACTATTTATAGCAAATCATTACATATTCTTTTCTAGACACACACACAGATATATGTAAATATATAAATAGCTTTTGCAGTTAAATACATGGCCATATACCTTGAACCCTTATAAATAATTTTGAAATAATATTTATGTGAATATTTGTTTATCAGATAGTGTTTAATGACTGTAACTGTAATTTTAAATGCATTTTGTTGTGTTGGTTAAACTTATTTTAACTCACTACATTATATGCAAGGTTTTCAGCCATGCTAACTCGACGAGCATAAAATGCAATTGTGTTCTCGTATTTGCATTTAGTTTCAACTTCAATATGAGCGCAAATTAATGAGCCCAAGATATTCTTAAATTGTGCTTCCTACGAAGATTAGCATGCCACTTGTAATCTAGCCAAAAATTCAGCAAAAATTCAGCATCCTCTAATCACCAAACACAACATAAATACATTAAAATAAACAGTTACACTCATATGTACACTATCTTATAAAATTATTTATATATATATATAATAATAAAAAAGCTATAAGGGTACAAAAGTATATGATATATGACAAGGTATTTGAATGGAAAGGGATATAATATATATAAATATATATATATATGTATATATATATACTGTATATATATATGTATATATATATATATATATATATATATAAATATATATATATATAAATATATATATATATATATATATATATATATATATATATATATATATATATATATACGTTGATTGGAGTAGCCGTGTTAGTCCAGAGATTTAGATATCAAAATAAAAAAGAGTATTGCATTGAGCAATGATACTTTTTTTATTGGACTAACTATACATTTATAAGTTGACAAGCTTTCGGAAGAGTTCCTTCCTTTATCAAGTCTGAAGCAATACTGACCAATTCAATGGAATTTACAGATTGTATCTTAAAACACAGAATAGCTAAGAAGACAGAAAGTGCAGGGAGAAGAGGAGGTGTCATAAAAATCATGAGGGGGGCTTAGGTAACAGGCTGACAGTGTCCAGTGTAGGAGAACAGACAGGGGAAATATATAGCTTTACATGGAGCATATACTGACATAAAGTTATATATCAACATTGCATCAATATCTATAAAGATGTGAAATTGTATATACAGGGGGAATACAAAAGTTAAAAAAAGACAAAAGTGTGGACATAGGCTTACCTGTGTACCTATGTATAAAGAATGTGGAATATACAATGTAATTGACTAAATGAAAGTACATTACAAAAAATTTTGATAATGTGTTAAGAATCCAGAGTCCACATTTAGTCCAGAATTAAACAGGTTGAAGTGCATTATCATTTTCATTTCAAAGGTTTTTCTTTCCATGGTGTTTTTGAAGTTGCCTCTGAGAATTTTGATTTTGAGGTTTTGGATGGAGTGGTCAGGTTGGGTGAAATGGTGACCAACAGGGGTGCAGAATTTTGTTTCACAGTGGTTTTTGATTGAGTGTCTGTGTAAGTTCATCCGAAGGTGCAGTTTTTGGCTTGTTTCTCCAATATAGCATCCCACTTCACATGCAGTGCAATGTATCATGTATACCACATTTGCAGATATACATGAATATGCCCCTTTAATGTTATAAGATTTATTATTGTGATTTGCTGTGCTGCTTTCACAAACATGTTGACACAGTTTGCAGAGAGCTTTATAGCAGCACTTGGTTCCATTCTGAGTGTTCTTTTTCTCAAGGGGTAGCTTCCTATGTACTAGTTTCTGCTTTAGGTTAGGTGGTTGTCTGTATGCCAGGATTAGGGGTTTTGGAAAGATTTTTTTGAGTGTGGGATCCTCTAAGAGTAGTGGCTGTAAGTCTTTTATGATTTTTCTTATCCCTTCCACAGCAGGGTTGTATTTGACTACTAGTGGGATACGTGATATGTTTTTCTTCTCCCTGTATTGTATTAAGTGTTCACGTGGAGTATTGAGGGCAGAGTTATTTTTTTTATTTATAATCCTTGTTTTGTAACCTTTTTCTCTGAATGATTGGGACAGTGTGATGAGGTGTTTGTCATGGTCCTTGGTATCTGAGCAAATTCTGTGGTATCTTGTAGCCTGACTGTAGATTATGGATTTTTTAATGTGATTGGGGTGGGAACTGGAGCTGTGGAGGTAGCTGCATCTATCTGTTGGTTTCCTGTATACAGATGAGTGCAGTTTTCCATTTGTGATGGATATTCTTGTATCCAGGAAGCTGACACAGTCTCTAGAAAAGTTCATTTTAAGCTTGATTGATGCATGAAATAGATTAAATGATTTATGAAAATGTTCAAGGTTTTTTTCTCCTTCTGTCCATATGATGAAAATATCATCGATGTAGTGAAAGTATTTGAAGGGTTTGTTAGGGTGAGTGGCTAGGAATCTCTGCTCTAAGTCAGCCATGAAGAGGTTTGCGTACTGTGGTGCCATTTTGGTGCCCATGGCTGTTCCCATGGTTTGTAAGTAGATGGAGTGGTTGAAGATGAAATAATTGTGAGTAAGTATAAATTCTGTAAGTTTACTGACTGTAGAAGCACTATATGTCTGGTAAGGGCTGTTGGAGGAAAGAAAGTTTAAGCAGGCATCAATACCATCTTTATGTTTAATATTGCTGTACAAAATGAACAGCCAAACTATAGAGGTAATGCAAATGAATACCACACCTAAATATGCCACTGCAGTGGAAGGCCTAGACAAATCTACACCAGTTGTTACACTGATAATTAGACTAAACTCATGTGTACAAGGTACAAAAACAATGTCAGTTTTGATAGAACATAGAAGCAACAGAGAAAAACAAAGATAATGTGTGATTGAAACTAAAAAGTCCCAAAGCAACAAAGTTCCATTAACATTATCTTATGTGATGTTAATATCTTCTTTCATTAAGTTGCAACTATTGAGCTCATTGATATTTCAGTACCGTAATTTGTAAAACAGCTGACAAGATCGAGGTAAGAGCGTCCTCCAATGTCAGCTTACTTAAAGCATGAGTAAATTCTGAATGAAATGACAGGCTTTTATCCAGAGACGGCACTTAAGTTAAAGAGAAACATATACAACCTCATATAGGTAAAGTTGGTATCGAGCAGCAAAGTCTGGGTATCTTAGGCACAAACTTGAGGCATGTAGATAAGTGGGCCGGGACCTCGCATCCGGCATCCAGTCTCACCCAGTATTTCTCATCTGGTTCCTTGACTCCGTGATTTAACAGGTGTAACTCGAAGACTCACTCCAGGGTAGAAAAACTTTTCTCGCCTCTGCGAACTCCCGGCCCGCTTATCTACATGCCTCAAGTTTGTGCCTAAGATACCCGGACTTTGCTGCTTGATACCAGCTTTACCTATATGAGGTTGTATATGTTTCTCTTTAACTTATGTACCGTCTCTGGATAAAAGCCTGTCATTTCAGAATTTACTCATGCTTTAAGTAAGCTGACATTGGAGGACGCTCTTACTTCGATCTTGTCAGCTGTTTTACAAATTACGGTTCTGAAATATCAATGAGCTCAATAGTTGCAACTTAATGAAAGAAGATATTAACATCACATAAGTTAACGTTAATGGAACTTTGTTGCTTTGGGACTTTTTAGTTTCAATCACACATTATCGTTGTTTTTCTCTGTTCTATATTCAAAAGACCTCAGGTTACAACAGATAGCAACATAAGATTTATTACTACATTCAATTGTCATTGGCAAAAATTAAGAGACATTTTGTCTCGCAACTGGCACTTGCTGTCCCTTGATGAAAAAATAGCTGGAAAAGTGGGTAAAAGACCCCTATTGACCGCAAAGAAATCTCCTAACTTAAAAGATAAGTTAGTTAAAAGTAGATTTGTGAGGTCAGATCCTGCAATTAATTGGTTAAACAAATACCAACAAGTTAAAGGTAGTTTTCCCTGTGGACACTGCGTGTATTGCCCATGCATGCTGAAATGCAAATCGTTTTCAGCAAATACGGAAAACAATTTTGAGATAAGATGTTTTTCAAACTGCAACACTGTTGGAGTAGTGTATCTCTTACAATGCTCCTGTCCCCTGTTGGAAAAACAAAACGTATGTTCAAGGACAGGGTACAGGAGCATAGAGATGACATACTCTATGAAAGAGATACGAGCGTTGCTAGGCATTTTAGGGACGCACATAACAGCAGTACTATCTCTTTAAAATTTGTTGCAATAGATCAGGGACTGACAGGTGGCAGAGGAGGAGACAATAATAAATGTCTTCTAAATAAAGAAGCAAGATGGACATATGTATTAAAAACTGTGTCCCCTCTTGGCTTAAATGAAATAATAGAATTTAGATCCTTTCTAGGCTAACTACTAGATAAGGGAAAAAATTAACCAACCTATGTAGTCAAGAATAGCCTTTATAAGGTCTCATAATTTTTCCATAAGAAATAGTATCTTGATTTCAAATCATTCCATAAATATGAACATGCAATTAATGTCTATGAAAAGTAAAGCCATTTGAAAAGATTTTGAAAGTTAGACAAACTAAATATCTAATACTACTCCTTAATGTATGTACAATTGAGGAATTTGGCATAATGCTAGTATATGCCTAAACATAAAGATACATATTAACATCCAGCATTAATAACTTCCAACACCTAGAAATTTGTTAATTAATGTAAGTTAGGTGTTGATACATAAAGTTCATTGTAGGCTCAGCATTTTAGGCCCTTTTTGATATTACAATACATTTTTTGTATGTATACATTTCAATCTTTTAGCCTGGTTAATAATAAAAAATATTGCTTGTATGAGTTAACAAAAATATGGGAACTGAACCAACAGTGACGTATAGTGGTTAAACAAATCAGGCTAGTCCTATTGGATAGTGTGTACATGCCTCAACCACTCCCGCAACAAAGGCAACAATTTAAAGATAGAATGTATCAATTTGACTGACAGTCCTGACGAGGCCCTGACGCAAAGTATTGTGGGGCAAAACGCGCGTCGACAGAGTCTTTTGAAATCAAGCAGCTGAGAAAATTACCTGGTATGGTGTTATAACATAACACGAAAGATCCGGAAGGAATTTTGGCAGAGGCGAGAAAAGTTTGACTACCCTGGAGTGAGTCTTCAAGTTCCACCTGTTAAATCACGGAGTCAAGGAACCAGACGAGAAATACTGGGTGAGACTGGATGCCGGATGCAAAGTCCCGGCCCGCTTATCTACATGCCTCAAGTTTGTGCCTAAGATACCCGGATTTTGCTGCTCGATACCAGCTTTACCTATATGAGGTTGTATATGTTTTTCTTTAACTTAAGTGCCGTCTCTGGATAAAAGCCTGTCATTTCAGAATTTACTCATGCTTTAAGTAAGCTGACATTGGAGGACGCTCTTACCTCGATCTTGTCAGCTGTTTTACAAATTACGGTACTGAAATATCAATGAGCTCAATAGTTGCAACTTAATGAAAGAAGATATCAACATCACATAAGATAACGTTAATGGAACTTTGTTGCTTTGGGACTTTTTAGTTTCAATCACACATTATCATTGTTTTTCTCTGTTGCTTCTATGTTCTATCGAAACTGACATTCTTTTTGTACCTTGTACACATGAGTTTAGTCTAATTATCAGTGTAACAACTGATGTAGATTTGTCTAGGCCTGCCACTGCAGTGGCATATTTAGGTGTGGTATTCATTTGCATTACCTCTACAGTATAGTTTGGTTGTTCATTTTGTTTTCAGCAATAAATGTGTTGTATATCAATTGGGCCTTTTGTGTTTGAGCCTCTTTGTTTGATACAATGTTTCAGACTTTTTTCTACATATTAGATCAAAGTTAGGTATATTCTGAGTGCTGTATTCCCCTACTTTAAACATAGCATCTCGTATAGCTTTGCTATGTGTGTAATATATTTTTCTTTTATAAATATATTTGAATTTCTATAAATTTTGGGGTCTGCACCAGGACCCGGCCCAGCCGATGCGGTCCAGGTTATTTCATAATACTTTCAGACATTGTACCTTGAAGTTCTAATAAAGGTGTCTGATATAATCCCTTTTTCTCCCAATTATATAATCATAAATATATATATATATATATATATATATATATTTATATATATTAAAACGTGGTCACTGTATCCAATAACCTAAATTTAGCGTGCATCTTTTTTTTTTTTAGATTGCACACATAGAAAATAATATTTTTTTTTATTAAATCTATATTTATATATATACTGTATATATATATATATAAATCAACGTCCATAAAGGATAAGCACAGACCTTCAATATCCAGAGCTGCCAGGGTGCACATTCAAAAGTAATTGCATGCCAAAGTGAAAAACGGCACTCAGTGGACTTTAAAATAAAAAAAAAATATATACTTTTATTCAAACAAGTTAAAATATGGCATAACGTTTTGAGTTCCTTACAACCCCTCTCTCAAATGCCCCAACATGGCCCACCTCAATGAACCTAAAAAAATATACCTGCATAAGCATCTGGCCACGTCATTCACTCGGTGCACGTGGGAAGGACGGTCATAATGGTGACCATATGTACAAATATTATGTGAAGAAACAAGCGTAATATCCACATGCAGCAAACACAGCGGCCACACCCCCACTGACCCCCACCCTCCATCTAAGCGTCACTACTCAGCTGGAACTCAGCATCGGGTAGCTCGTCATGGAAATGCTGCCTACAGTCCCATTCGCAACATTATAACAAAAGTGCACATACAATCTTTACTCTACAAATCATCCAAAATGTGTCATAGTCAAAGCACATCAATGGCCTATACATTGTGTATTAAAATACAAATAATACAAAACCCTTCCTTATCCTAAATGCATATTGTTAAGTAAACGCCTAAACATTGTAAATAAGTTACCCAATCATAGAATTGATAATACACAACATGATATGTATTCCCTATATGAATGAGCCTCATTCCAATATGTTATACAAAGTTAGAAAACCTTATTAGGTACACCTATTCAACATGTGCAATGTAACAAACTCATACAAAACCTATCCAACTTGTTTGATTACAGATGGAGTATGGTAGAAACCAGTGAGATTCTACTAGATCAAGCTATTATGTAAAGTCCTGCTGGTATAACTGTAATTAGATTATCTCATCAGTCATAAAAAGGACCGAAGTCCAAATAATTATTCAATCCTTTGGGTATCAGAGTGTCCAAATCATGGATCCATCTTGTTTCTCGACTTAGTAGTAAGTTACCCCTATTTCCCCCACGTACTGGAGGTGGCACATGATCAATAATCATTGTATGCAAACTGGATACACTATGTTTCTGTTGTAGGAAATGTCTTGTGACTGTTTGATCCGAATCACATTCTTTATATGCCTTGCGAATGGAAGAACGATGATTAGACATTCTTTCTCTAAAGGTGGTGACCGTCTTCCCAACATATACCAAAGAGCACGGGCATATAAGAATATATATTATATGATCATTGGTACAACTTAGCCTATGGCAAATAGCATATCTTCTGTTTGTATGTGGGTGTTGAAAAGATGCACCCCTCAACATACTGTTGCATGTTATGCAGCTACCGCATGTAATGCATCCTTTCTTTGTAGGTTGTAACCATGTACTCATCTGGTAACAAGCAGTTGGGTCCGTCTTCACTAATAAATCTTAGATTTTGAGCTCTTCGATACACCATACTCGGGGCCTTCATGTTGCGGAATGGCAAGAACAAATCGGTTTCAACCAGTCCCCAGGTCTTGCATACTGAATGAGTCATTCTCTGATGATATGGTCGATAGGTGGTAACAAAATTGATAGAAGTCTGTTCTATACCCAATTTACTTTCCCCCTTTGGTGGTCAATTTTTGGGTATTTTCAACAGGTCCTCCTTTGTATCAGATACCAAACGGGTGTCATAACCCCTAGCTATAAGTTTATTAGCCATTTCTTCAAGCTGGATCAACATGGTAGAATGCTCACTGTTGTTGCGTATCACGTGAGTGAGTTGAGAGGTAACTATACCTTTTTTTTGGCGATAAGGATAGAAGCTAGAAGCTAACAACAATGAGTTATGGTCTGTAGCCTTACTATATAGCGAAGTACGGAATCTGCATGCATCACCCTCAATCACTTTAAAGATATTCAGATCTAAAAAGTGTATAATCATATCATCATGTTCCGACTTAAAGTGTAAAGAGCCTTTAAAACCATACAAATCTCTGACCCATGTTAGATTTAAAGAACTATTTTGAATTAGAAAAATATTATTATCTGCAAGTGTCTAGCATGGCTATGGGCTCAAATAACCTAGTTATGTGAATCTTTATATCGCATGGTACTAGCAGCTCATCATGAAACCTTTGATTAACAGGCACATCATGTATTAAACTAGATATATAGATGATATATTTTTAATCTGGAGAGGATCTGTAACTGAACTTACAGAATGGATCAGAGATTTGAATGGTTTTATAGGCCCTATACGCTTTAAGTTGAAACATGATTATATGATTATACACTTTTTAGATCTGAATATCTTTAAAGTGATTGAGGGTGATGCATGCAGATTTGGTACTTCACTATATAGTAAGGCTACAGACTGTAACTCATTGTTGTTAGCTTCTAGCTTCCATCTTTATCACCAGAAAAAAGGTACAGTCACCTCTCAACTCACTCACGTGATAGGCAACAACAGTGAGCATTCTACCATGTTGATCCAGCTTGAAGAAATGGCTAATAAACTTATAGCTAGGAGTTATGACACCTGTTTGGTATCTGATACAAAGGAAGGCCTGTTGAAAATGCCCAAAAATCAACCACCGAAGGGGCAAAGTAAATTGGGTATAGAACAGACTTTTATAAAATTCGTTACCACCTATAGACCATCTCATCAGAGATTGACTCATTCAGTACGCAAGAAATGGGGACTAGTTGAAACCGATTTGTCCTTACCATTCCACAACATGAAGGCACCGAGGATGGTGCATCTAAAAGCTCAAAATCTAACAAATTTGTTAGTGAAGACAACCCAACTGCTTGTTACCAGATGAGTACATGGTTACAATGTACAAAGAAAGGATGCTTTACGTGTGGTAGCTGCATAACATGCAACAGTATGTTGAGGGGTGCATCTTTTCAACACCCACATACAAACAAAAGATATGCTATTCGCCATAGGCTAACTTGTACCAGTGATCATATAATATATATTCTTATATGCCCGTGCTCTTTGGTATATGTTGGGAAGACTGTCACCACCTTTAGAGAAAGAATGACTAATCATCGCTCTGCCATTCACAAGGCATATAAAGAGGGTGATTTGGATCAACCAGTCGCAAGAAATTTTCTACAATAGAAACATAGTGTATCCAGTTTGCGTACAATGATTATTGATCATGTGCCATCTCCAGTACGTGGCGGCAATAGGGGTAACTTACTACTACGAGAAACAAGATGGATCCATGATTTGGACACTCTGATACCCAAAGAATTGAATACTTTTTTGGACTTCTGTCCTTTCTATAGGTGATGAAATAATCCCATTACAGTTATACCAGCTGGACTTTACATGATTGCTCGATCTAGTAGAATCTCATTGGTTTCTACCATACTCCATCTGTAATCAAAGAAATAAATAGTGAAATAGTGCATTCACTTTCATAAAGAGAGATTGCTGAAAATTTAATGAACCAACTATATGAGTGCTGTATTTGTTTTTTTGCTGAAACACTATTGTGCATACTATATATGTTTTCTTCCGAAATGTTTATGAGATATATTGTAATATCTGATATATACTTGTTTTGATACTAGCTGTATATGTTAAAGTAGATCTATGCATACAATGAGTTATATATTCACATACTGGTATCAAGAAAAGTCAGTTTGTATTGTGAAGGTCACCATAGCAACATTTGCATAAGTAATTGGTAAATTGGGTGTGACCAATGTTTTAATTTATTTGAGGATGTATAAATAGGAGACTTCAGTTTTAGATCAGTATAACTTGCCTGAGGAAACAGAGTGGTAGCTCTGAGAAACGCGTAGCGAATTCTACTGATTTTTTATTGTACACTGTTATATTTTTATATAAAGTGTTTTTTATATATATCTGGAGTCTCCTGAATTTTTTATCTGAACCTTCTGAATACATTGGACCATCTTTCACCGGAGTGGTATGTGCGCTGGGCCACTTTTAATATACCCAGCTTGCTTCATTAGCACTACAGTGTGCTCTATACTTTGTGAGTATATCTCTGAAGGGTAAAGCTGGTGGGTTCACACTCTGCTTACTAATTCCACACTAGGAGTCGCCCTCTGTATATCTTCTTACTTGCAAGAAATTTTCTACAATAGAAACATAGTGTATCCAGTTTGCGTACAATGATTATTGATCATGTGCCATCTCCAGTACGTGGCGGCAATAGGGGTAACTTACTACTACGAGAAACAAGATGGATCCATGATTTGGACACTCTGATACCCAAAGAATTGAATACTTTTTTGGACTTCTGTCCTTTCTATAGGTGATGAAATAATCCCATTACAGTTATACCAGCTGGACTTTACATGATTGCTCGATCTAGTAGAATCTCATTGGTTTCTACCATACTCCATCTGTAATCAAAGAATTTCGATACGTTTTTGTATGGGTTTGTTACATTGCACATGTTGAATAGGTTTACCTAATAAGGTTTTCTAACTGTGTATAACATATTGGAATGAGGCTCATTCATATAGGAAATACATCTCATGTTGTGCTTACTTAGCAATATGCATTTAGGATAATGAAGGGTTTTGTATTATTCGCATGTTAATAAACAATGTATAGGTCATTGATGTGCTTTTACTATGACACATTTTGGATGATTTGTAGAGTAAAGATTGTATGTGCACTTTTGTTATATTGTACCGAATACATGTTGCTATGGGCGGACTGTAGGCAGCATTTCCATGACGAGCTACCTGATGCTGAGTTCCAGCTTCGGCAGCGTCATGAGTAGTGATGCTTAGTGGAAGGGTGGTAATGTCAGTGGGGATGTGGCCGCTGTGTTTGTTGCATGTGGATATTACGCTTGTGTCTTCACATAATATTTGTACATATGGTCACAATGACTACTGTCCTCCCCACGCCCACCGAGTGAATGACGTGGCCAGATTACATCATTCATATGGGATGGCATGTGTGGAGTTTTTAGGTTCACTTAGGTGGGCCATGTTGGGGCATTTGATAAAGGAGTTGTAAGGACCTAGAAACGTTATGCCATCTTTTAACTTGTTTGAATAAAAGTATATTTTTTTATGCAAAGTCCAGTGAGTGCCATTTTTACTTTGGTATATATATATGCTGACGAAGGGGATCAGATCCTCAAAAAAGTTACACAATAAAGTATTGTATACTTGGATTGAAAAAGACCTGAGAGTGTATCTTTTGTTCCTGTATATATATATATATATATATATATATATATATATATATATATATATATACAGGTGGCCCTCGTTTTACAACGGTTCAATTTACACCGTTTCAGAATAACAACATTTTTTTCCAGTCATGTGACTGCTATTAAAAAGCATTGAGAAGCAGTGCATTAATTAAAATAGCCAGTAGGTGGAGCTGTCCGCTTGTGTTGCAGCAAAGCCAAGCAAGCTGAAATGAATCAGTTTTAACCAGACCTGAGCTATCGAGCAGATTTCAAAGGAACAAGATCTTCCTGTCTATATCTCAGTCCAGATTGGAATGCATAGAAAGAACTGTTTGCAGAAAAATGCAAGTGAAGTCAGTGTTGTGTGATTATTTTATTAGCTTTATAATGCTGTTTAGCAAATGTTTTTGTTTATTTAACTTAGTTTAATTATATATTCTGTGTTGTGTGATTATTTTATTAGGTTTATAATGCTGTCTACCATTTAAAGTCTTCATTTCAAAGCTTTTAAAATAATGTATTAGGTGTTACTTATGACAATTTTGAGAGGGGCCTGGAACCTATCTCCCTCACTTCCCATTGACTTACATTATAAACTGGGTTTCAATTTACAACGGTTTTGATTTACAACCATTCCTTCTGGAACCTAACCCCGGCGTAAACTGAGGGCTACCTGTATATATATATATATATATATATATATATATATATGTGATAATGTTCATGTAAAATATATATTCATATCTATATATCTATAGGAATAGAGATACAAGTATAGGTATATATATATATATATTTCAATAAAAAGTACAATGTTCTGTATGTGAAGAACATTGGAATGTTAACTATTATTCACCCCTGATGGGTTAGTGCCCGAGTATAGATGTCTTTTTATTTGCTCTCTCTATTGACTTGTATAAGAGAATGCATTAACATGGTTAAATATTCAAATATGAACTTTTTTGTGTGTTTCAGGTTTTCGCTTGCATGCTAAATTACATCCAACTTGTAATACGAGCAAAAGTTAATGCGTGAGCGGAAGTATAATATAGCGCTCCACTCGTAATTTAGCACTTTGCACTCTGAATTATAATATTGGCAAATGATAATGTAAATAAAACCTGAATCTTTTTAGTTCTGATATGTCTATTAATTAAACTGAGACAAGATCTATAAACACACACAGTTTATTAAAAATAGTGATTGGAAATAATAAGCAATATTTGAATATAGTAAATCAATAAGCATACATCATTACAGTGATTTAATGATTATCAGGTTAGTACTAATGTAAACATTCACTAAATTATTTTGGGCTAGATTACAAATTGAACGCAACATATCACTTCTGCAAAAGTGATATTTGTGCTTAACTTAGTGATACCAGTGATCGCAAATGTGCGAACACGACCTCAGATTTGCCCATTTGAGGCACGCAATAAATTAGCGCTCCACTTGTAATATAGCCCTTTATTTGCAGAAACTTGCGTGTTTAATAGGGAAACAGAATTGTTTGCTATTTAAATTCTCAGCATAGTTGGCAAGAATCAGTTAAGCTACAATCCCAATAAATCATAAGATAATTATATTATTATCAGATTCCTGATCAACCCAACATTAGGTTAACAGGAATTACCTAACAAAAGTATTTGTGACTATAAATGGTAAACCAGAAATGATTAACTCACTTGATTGTATAAGAAAATTTTGAATATAAATGTAAAGAGCATAAATCATATTAACAAAACTGTTTCATGTGGGTTTATTTCATACTTATTTATGTTATGGGATCCTTCACTGGAGTTCAGTGCCATTACACTGACATGACTGCTTGGTCAGCTTAGTCTCCCACCTCCTATGAACAGAATGTGGTCATCGCGCATGCTCTGTGTGGCCCCTTTTGTATCACCTAATCGTGCCCCATTTTCCCCCCCTTTTTAGGGTAAGTGCATATTTCATGAAAAACTTAACTCCACCCCCATTGATAAGTTAAAGTTCACATAATTGTTTGGCTAACACTAATTTCAAATTAATTAACATTTTTGTTAATTAGCTATAATTTAGCAATAAGAATATTTTCCCTCAGAAGATGTCACTCGTCACTAAGCTATAATAGACAAATATGTACTTTGTAAATATGCTCTTTAAACCAGGTCTGTATCTCTATTTGTGCGTCAACTAAGGTTGAGCCCCACTAATGTTTATTGACTAAAGAACTTATTGGAATTATATATATAATTTGGGAATATTTGTGGATATTTATACCGATAATATAATAAGAGTAATCATGCAGCTAAGTTGGTGACCTTGAATATCATAATAATGAAATCTGAATTATATTGTTAAAGTACAAAAACTTCACTGTAAACAATTATATAATTTATATATTGCCAAGCAACATTAGTTAATAGGTTCATAGTAATATTGATTAATAATATATATGTGTACCTGAATATGGGATAGATTACAAGTGGCGTGCAAGCGATAAGGAGTTTTTTAGGTTGTTTGCATGTGTCAGAAGTAGCAGGCATATACAAGTTGAAACAAAAAAGTGTGTGAAATAGTGCGCTAGTGTTAGATATAGGGTATCAAGCTCCTTACAATAGGTTAGATCCTTAAATCTAAACAATAAATGCAAAAAGAAAAATAGGTGTAGTAAGGGTGCTATTAGCAGAAGATACCAAAAGAAGGGTTATATGTGGTTCAGATTCATTAGTATATATATAAATTCATAAAGGCTTTTTAAAGTATTTCAATCTAAAAGAAAGGGTGAAATGTCAAGCTCTGAATTCAAGCCTTTTGGAAATAAAGTGTCATATTTAAAAATATATTCTGCTTCCTTAAGTAATATTTTGTTCTGTATATCTCCCCCTCTCCAGTGCTTTTTAAACGATGCCCTTATGAGTGCACCTTATTAATTCTTTTATTTGTATAGTATTTTCAATACTTCCTATCTGTATTTTATTAAGTTTATTGCTATGTCTGCATGATTTGCAAGAGTAGCATGGGTAAAAACCAGCCAATCTATGTCTATGAAGGTCCTTTTGTATCAGTGTTTTTGTGTTTTTTTGTTTTCTCAATTCACTTGGTGCAAGGACTGATTTTAAGTTAGTTGCTTTTTTAAAAACAAAGCTAGGGTTATCTGATATTCTGTCTCCCAAGATATTATCCTCTTTTATGAGGTGCCAGTGATTTTTTTACAATTTTTTTGATCAAATTATGATCAATATGGTAATCAGTTATAAATGGGATTTTTATTCTGTCGTTTTCAATATTTGTTTTCTCCTTATATATTAATAATGATTCTCTTTCTGTGTTTTTAGCTCTTTCTAATGCCTTATTGGTGTGTGCCACATTGTAACCTCTGGAGTTGAATCTTTCTATTAGAGTTCCTGCTTGTTCTTCAAAATCTGTCATTCTTGAACAGTTTTTTCGTATTCTAAGGCACTGCCCTATTGGGATGTTATTTTTCCAGGTATCCAGGTGGCAGCTTCTGGCATGAAGGTAATTGTTGCAGTCTACCTTTCTGAAGTGTGTTTTGGTTTCTATTTTATTATCAAGGGCCATAATTTCTAAATCTAGAAAGATTATTGACTTTTTACTTAAATTATATGTGAAATTTAGACCAAAATTATTTTTATTAATTTCTTCAAACATTTTTATGAGGTCATCCTCTGGACCTTTCCATATTAATATAAGGTCGTCTATATACCTCTTAAAGAGTACAAGGTTTGCACCATAGCCACCAGAGCCAAAGAATTCCTCTTCCCAATGACCCATGAAGAGGTTGGCGTAGCTAGGTGCAAACCTTGTACCCATAACTGTTCCTTCTATTTGGAGGTAACATTTTTCGTCAAAAGAGAAGTAGTTATTTTCCAAGATAAATTTAATACTCTTTAGAATAAAATTCCTGTGTGTTTCTGACATATCATTGTCTTGTTTCAAGTAATGTTTGATTGCCTCTAGGCCTTGTGTGTGATCTATCACTGTATAAGGTGATGTCACATCACAAGTTGCTAAATACATGTCTTCCTCCCATTGGAGAGTATTTAATATATTAAGCACTTGAGTGGAATCTCTTTGATAAGAATTTAGATTTATGACATATTTTTGTAGATATCCATCAACATATCTTGAGAGATTGGAGGATATTGAGTCTATCCCTGATATGATGGGCCTACCGGGAGTGTTTATGAGACATTTAGGTATTTTTGGTAGAAAGTAAAAGATCGGTATTCTGGGATTTTTTGGAGTTAAATATTGGAATTCCCTTTCATTTAGTACACCTGATCTTTTACCTTCTACCAACAATTTATTCAGCGTTTGCGAGTATTTTATTGTAGGGTTAAATTCTATTTTTTTATATGTCTTAGTATTGTCCAAAAGTCTATAAGCTTCAGTTAGATACTTTTTTGTGTCCATCACGACAGTACTGCCACCCTTATCTGCAGATTTTATGGTTAATTCTTTATTATTTTGCAAATTGTTAATAATAGTCTTTTCTTTAATACTCATATTAAATTATTTTGGGCACGGGGGGTTACATCTCTTAACATCTTTAAGTACTAGTTTACTTAACATCTTTAAGTACTAATACTACTTTCATAGATCTATATATAAATGAGCTCTATCATGAACTTTTTTAAACAATTTTCTTAGAATTTTATTGTGCCAAATGATTTTTCGATCATTTGATATGTACTCTATGTGGAAAAGTTACTCTATGTGAAATAGTTAATCTATTATTTAGAGAACACAGAAATCATCTGCCATACAAACTTGAAACAATTAATAGTTTGTAAGTTGATACATCGTATCGCCATTCTCTGTCTCCTCTCAAATAACCAAAAGTAATTTTGAATACTGAAAGCTTGAATTAGAGACGTCTCTATTAAATGTAACTTTTATATATGACTGTATTTATATGTGAAACCCGGTTTTTAATTTTATTAATTTTATTAAATTAATTGAAGTTTTTATGAAAAAGCCTTTATGAATTTATATATATACTAATGAATCTGAACCACATATAACCCTTCTTTTGGTATCTACAGCTAATAGCACCCTTATTACACCTATTTTTCTTTTGCATTTATTGTTTAGATTGAAGGATCTAACCCATTGCAAGGAGCTTGATACCCTACATCTAACACTAGTGCACTATTTCACACATTTTTTTGTTTACACTTTCTTTCCTTCAAGTAAATAGTTGCAGCAGGTTGTTTGTCCTACTATTCTAATATGGAGGATATCTTTGATTTTAGAGAAAAAAATCTTTTTAGATATGAAAGAGGAAAATGTACCCCTAATGAACCCCATAAGTTCAGATAAAACTTTAGACTTAATGCAAAGCTTAGAACATGAACTCACAAAAGAATTAAAACAACAAATGGAATTGGTATTTTTAAACAGATATACAAAAAAAGGTATTATCCCTAGAGGACTGATTCTAAAGAAAAATTGTACTTTCACCCTTAGTGATACACTACAAACTGAATGGAAAGACACTCTGACTAAAGCCTCAAATACCCTAATCGAAATTCTAAAAAGATCTAGAAAAGAAACACTTATAACTAAATTAAAGAAAACTTGAAGGATAAAAAAAATGAAAATGAATACAGAGAAAGACAGAGAGTAATCATGGATAAATTAAACAATTTAAACAAAGACCTATTAAGATCAAGATGGGGTAAAATGGAAAGAGATATCAAAGATAATAATCAACAAATTAACAGAAGAGACTAATGAAGATAATATGGATACATCTAAGATTCAGACTAATGGGTATCCACATACCAATGCAAATAGAAGACCTTATAATACTAACTATCATTATGAAAATAATAGATATCAAAACACATATAATAGGAACTCATACCAACAGGAAAGATCGTATAATTTGAATATGGAATATGGTTATAACAGACAACCTAGATATAGGGATAGAGAACAGTTTAATTCTGAATTTAGACATAACAGTTTTGGTAACCATTATCAGAAAAGAATTTCATGACAAATCTAATGAGTGGGAATACCCAAGAAGAACACAAAGAAGAGAAAATAGACAGTGGGACTCATGGAGAACCCCAACTTACAACAGGTTCGAACCCCTGAGAGAATTAGATCAGAGAAGAGAAAGTCAAACACATAATGAATCTCCCCTTTTTATAGGGAAAAGCCCTCTGAAGGAGGGCACTTCAAGAGACCTTTTTCAGTCAGAATCAGAAACAAATCTAAGAAGAAAAAGAGGCCTAGAGGAAAGAGAGGAAGTGGATTACTCACAAAAACAAGCAAAAAGAGGGAGGTAAACAATATACATCAAGGAATTTACAATCTAAGTAACACTCCCTTAAGTAAGGAAGAAGAAAAAGTCTTAAGTTTAGGTCTTACATATGCTCCAACTGCGAGACTCAACAAATTTAATACTTATATTCATGTAAAAAAATTTGTAAGAAATTTAACCCTCAAAAGACATTTCTTAAAAAACCCTATTGAAAGACAATTAAACACACAACCATCCACTAAAATGAATCATTCAGATTTAAAACTTAAATCGAAATTTAACCCCATTCAATCAAAAGGGAACTATTTAGATACTTTTGAGAAACTAGTACTTAAAGATGTTAAGATATGTAACCCTCCGTGCCCAAAACAATTTAATATGAGTATTAAAGAAAAGACTATTATTAACAATTTGCAAAATAATAAAGAATTAACCATAAAATCTGCAGATAAGGGCAGCGGTATTGTCGTGATGGACACAAAAAAGTATCTAACTGAAGCTTATAGACTTTTGGACAATACTAAGACATATAAAAAAATAGAATTTAACCCTACAATAAAATACTCGCAAACGCTGAATAAACTGTTGGTAGAAGGTAAAAGATCAGGTGTACTAAATGAAAGGGAATTCCAATATTTAACTACAAAAAATCCCAGAATACCGATCTTTTACTTTCTACCAAAAATACATAAATGTCTCATAAACCCTCCCAGTAGGCCCATCATATCAGGGATAGACTCAATATCCTCCAATCTCTCAAGATATGTTGATAGATATCTACAAAAATATGTCATAAATCTAAATTCTTATCTAAGAGATTCCACTCAAGTGCTTAATATATTAAATACTCTCCAATGGGAGGAAGACATGTATTTAGCAACTTGTGATGTGACATCACTTTATACAGTGATAGATCAATAAAACATTACTTGAAACAAGATAAGGATATGTCAGAAACACACATGAATTTTATTCTAAAGAGTATTAAATTTATCTTGGAAAATAACTACTTCTCTTTTGACGTAAAATTTTACCTCCAAATAGAAGGAACAGCGATGGGTACAAGGTTTGGACCTAGCTACGCCAACCTCTTCATGGGTCATTGGGAAGAGGAATTCTTTGGCTCTGGTGGCTATGGTGCAAACCTTGTACTCTTTAAGAGGTATATAGACGACCTTATATTAATATGGAAAGGTCCAGAGGATGACCTCATAAAAATGTTTGAAGAAATTAATAAAAATAATTTTGGTCTAAATTTCACATATAATTTAAGTAAAAAGTCAATAATCTTTCTAGATTTAGAAATTATTGCCCTTGATAATAAAATAGAAACCAAAACACACTTCAAAAAGGTAGACTGCAACAATTACCTTCATGTCAGAAGCTGCAACCTGGATACCTGGAAAAATAACATCCCAATAGGGCAGTGCCTTAGAATACGAAAAAACTGTTCAAGAATGACAGATTTTGAAGAACAGGCAGGAACTCTAATAGAAAGATTCAACTCCAGAGGTTACAATGTGGCACACACCAATAAGGCATTAGAAAGAGCTAAAAACACAGAAAGAGAATCATTATTAATATATAAGGAGAAAACAAATATTGAAAACGACAGAATAAAAATCCCATTTATAACTGATTACCATACTGATCATAATTTGATCAAACAAATTGTAAAAAATCACTGGCACCTCATAAAAGAGGATAATATCTTGGGAGACAGAATATCAGATAACCCTAGCTTTGTTTTTAAAAAAGCAACTAACTTAAAATCAGTCCTTGCACCAAGTGAATTGAGAAAACAAAAAAACACAAAAACACTGATACAAAAGGACCTTCATAGACATAGATTGGCTGGTTTTTACCCATGCTACTCTTGCAAATCATGCAGACATAGCAATAAACTTAATAAAATACAGATAGGAAGTATTGAAAATACTATACAAATAAAATAATTAATAAGATGCACTCATAAGGGCATCATTTATATACTAAAATATACATGCAATCTATTTTACTTTGGGGAAACCAAGAGGGCCTTAAGAGACAGAATTAGGGAGCACCTCCGAAATATAGAAAATGGAATTGAGGATACACATCTGTACAAACATTTTAAAACTATACATAAGGGCAACACAAAAAACATGTTTTATTGGGGAATATATAAAGTCAAAAAGCACTGGAGAGGGGGAGATATACAGAAAATATTATTACTTAAGGAAGCGGAATATATTTTTAAATATGACACTTTATTTCCAAAAGGCTTGAATTCAGAGCTTGATCTCACCCTTTCTTTTAGATTGAAATACTTTAACACACAACTCATGACTTTTTACCAGGATTTATATTAGTCACATGTATCTAATCAATGGATCAGTTATATAATCATGCACAATTGCACTTTCATTTTTAATTAAAAATTTAAGGGGCGGAGTTAGCCATCTAGCTGAGGAGACGCTTTTGTTCAGAGCTCCTCTCATATTAAACTAAAAGAATAATAAAATACTACCTAGGTCATCACAAAACTGACCTTTTTGCCCTAATACATTAAATGAGAAGCAGCGGATCAATCATTTTACAAGAGAACCTTATTTACAGCTCTTAATAGTAAAGGCAAGCTCGGAAGCTCCGGACTCCAAAGCGCCATTAAGTCACCACAACCAGAGCATGCGGGCCGGTCTCCACAGCTACAGGGTGTTATCAAAAAACCTGAGGACAGCGTCTGTGTGGCTTTCCGGGGGGACAGAGCTCCGGTCCGGGGTAGCGCACGGACGTCAGACAACTGCGGCAGCACAGTGGGGACCCGCTTGCAGATCACACTAGTGCAAGTGCTACATCAGGTAGCAGACACCCTGACCCACCACTGAAAACAACTATAACAAATCCCTCTAGTCCTACCGATCTACCAACCTCGCATAGCGGGATTCACACCACCCCTACAGACAGGTCCACTGAGACCATTAATATTACCTGAAGTCCCCTTCCTTTTTTCTTTTTTTTTTGGCGCGAAGATCCGCCATATTCAGGCCCGGCCATATAGACGCAGTAAACACCTCCTCACTGCATAACCGGTGGTTGCAACCCACACGAGTCAGCTACATAGTGTGCAAGGTAGTCTCTCCCTTGCTGGCCCCCTGCTTAACAGAGACTTATTCAGTGCCCCAAACACCTACCAAGTTTGTGCCCGGGTAACCAACACAGCCCTCTAAGACAGAGAAAAATAGGAGGGGGCAAGTAAAACAACAGAAGGGCAGAGAGAGAGTGAGGGGAAGAAAATAATAAATGAAGGGATAGGATCGAGAAGAAAAGAGAGGAACACTAATAAAAATAAAGGCAACTCCTGAGAGTGAAGAGAGGGAAAGAGGAACTTATCTCTCCCCATTAGATTCATTAACTCCCAAGTTCACACAAGCGGAAACAGTCAGTAAGACATTGTAAAGTGCAGTAAAGCATCATCCCTTTATTTATCTCTCTTTCTCCATATCCTTGGAGGGGGGAGGGGGAGAGGGAAGAGGGAAGGTGAAAACCCCAAAAGTCACAAAAGACAGTAAATAAAGAACAGGTCTATTATATTACCACCAATCCCTAAGACAGAAGACTCAGGAGAGTAAAAGTATCTTATTCTACTAATAAAGCTGAAAATCCAAAAACCCTATAAAACACAAGTGACATAGGAAGAGGACAAGGAGCGCCCTATCTTCCCTGAAACTGTCTGATTACAATCAGTAAACTACAAAGCCAAGACACCCTCCCCCCCTTTCCCGCTGCCCTTGGTGACAGCGGGTCATACCCCCCTCCCCTTCCGCACTTCGCCCAATAGGGGGCACTCCCTTGGGAGGGGGTCACAATCAGGCACTAAGACATAAACAATCTGCCCAATAATTCAGCAAGGTTGTTCCGATAAAATAATGCAAGGTTAAAGGCACCCCATCTGGGATTGGGGAATTTATACCCTCCATGCAACAATAGCATTGGAGATCTTACTACCTCATTCATTCAGACAGAGAGATAGGGCTTCTAATCTTCTGACTCAACATGGCAAACGTTATGAGGAAAAAACAAAAGTCTCAGAAAAACCCTAAGAGAACTCCAACGGACCATTTCCACAGTAAACTCCCCTCTGATGTCGAAAACTCAGAAGACGATTCTAGGGACTCCACAACTTCACTTTTTAGGCCACCTAAGATAGATAACACTCGCAGAGAGAGTCCCTCCCTCTCGCAGTCAACATTTCTGGATACAATCCAGGCCCTTTCAGACAAAATGGACACTCATTACAATTCCCTCCGCCAAGAACTTAGACAATCGGTAACAGAACTGAAGCGAGATATGTCTGCAGTGAGTGAGTGCACTGAGAATTTGGAAAAGAAACACGAAGATCTATCTCTAGACCATTCTAACTTGCTTGATTATTCTAAAAACCTTGCGCTGCAGATCTCGGATTTAGAGGGCAAGTTGGCAGATCTTGAAGACAGAACACGCCGTAATAATCTGAGAATCCGAGGGATACCAGAATTGGTCACCCTATCTGACCTCCCAGGATATCTACAAGGGCTCTTCAAAGAGATACTAGATACAATTCAACCACATGAACTAATTATGGACAGAGCCCACAGAGCTGCAAGACCACGGAACTCTTCATCAGATTCTCCAAGAGATGTTATCTTGAAGTTACACTACTTCACGGCCAAAGAAAAAATACTCAGAGCCTCATTCACTAACAAGTCTCTGAAGGAACCATACCAAAACCTACAGATCTTTCCAGACTTATCTCAACACACTCTGACAAAGAGAAGATCTTTTCAGCAGTTCACACGAGTCTTACGACAACATAAAATCAAGTACAGGTGGGGATTCCCTGTGAAAATTTTCCTACAACATCAAGATAGATCTTACACAATCTCCACCCCTGAACAGGGCATGAAACTCCTCCTCAACCTAGATCTCAGCCCACTCCAAAAAACGAACAGTACTCCAGAGGAAAACTTGGAACAACTTAATCCATCTGCCCCAGTCTGGAGACAGCGTCCTCGCTCACCAAGCAACCAAGTCACCTGAAACAACGTCACTTCAGAAGAACAGAAACGCAGTTTCTCAAGAAAATTTTGAGCTCACAAACGGGTACTTATCTTACTCTCTCATAGCTCACATTCTCAAACCCCCCGCGTATGCCTCCATATGGCATAAGCTCATTACACTTTCTACCTAGCCAGGTTTTTTTTTCTGGTTCTATAGTCCTTTAACTTCTCCTTTTTGACCTGGAAACCACACTTTTACTCTGGCCGTGGGTTATTTCCTAGCCGGACAAATCCTTCTAGATCCACTATCAAACACTAAAGACGCACCTCTGGATCCTACGCCTAGCCGGGAGGCTAGCAGGTGAACCTATTTTCATCTTAAAAACTGTACACATTCTGTTGCCCTAAGACATTCTCTTTATATGTTTTTATTTTATTTTGTTTTACAGCTGACTATAATTTTAATACAGATAACCTAGCTACCTTATTCTTAGCCAATCTGAGAAAGGTCACACAAAGCCCTAAGGTTAATATAGTTTTAGCTCTTAAGATCCAAAATAGAAATGTTCTACATATTGCTTTATTTGTACTTGCCTAGACCTGTTACCTAGACCTGTTATTTTATAAAGCTGATGATTTCATAGTAATGTTTAGAAATAAGGTTAACATGTTCTCTTCTCTCTTATTAATAATTTGCAAATTGCAGTTTGATGTCATATTCATGTATACTTACTTTGTTGCAACTAACTTACTGTACAGAATGCTCTCCACTCTCGCATCTTTTTACCCGCCACTACGATTCCACCACACCATAAAGACCACCACGCTCAGATAGCAGATACACTAACCTGATCCCATAGCTATTGAGCACTAGGATATATATATACCTCACAGCATATACAGAAATTTCCCCCAACAACTATTGCAAAAGCTCTACTTATCAGAAAAATCACTATTAGACCTGAAGACCCCTAATAACTTTAAATAAGGTTGATACACTGCAAGCTTACACAACTACATAGGATCCCTGATGCCTAAACACAATCACATGAATAGACCCTGGAGGGTGTTATGACCCCGACATCCCAGTATCATACCTCAATCCCTCTCAATAAAACCTCACTCGGTCCGTTAAGGACATTTATAATTACATTCAGTAGCTCCGTCCCTCCCCCAGGTACGGGATAGTTACTCAAGGGTTCTTTACCCACTTTCCTAATCCAAGTGGCTCTTGCCCGCTGCACTCTTTTTCCTCTTCTTATTTACTATATTACATACAACTCAATCAAAGTTACTAGCTAACGGAATACACCCAGAAACACACTCAGAGACCATCTTACTACAAACCTGAAGACACAGCTATGCACTCCTCGCCCCCGTAACTCCCCCCCTTTCCCTTCACTGACCAGGCTTAGCTGACCATGGAGCCCCTCCATGTTGTCTCCCTGAATGTCAAAGGCCTTAACTCGCTGACAAAACGCAGTCTTCTTCTCAACTACTTACATAAAAATAATGTAAACATTGCCTTACTACAGGAAACCCACTGGACATCCACACCACAAATTCTTCACACAACCAAAAAATATCCAATAGTCTTAGAAGCTTCTTTCTCATCAAAGTCTAGAGGAGTAGCCATATTCATAAATAAAGACATAAAGTTTAAACTCATCCACACTGAGATAGACACCCAGGCCAGATATATCATAATTGTATGTGAAATCAACTCCAAACTGATCACTATTGCAAATCTATACTCCCCAAATAATAGGCAACTGCTCTTCCTCACCAAGACCCTACACTTACTATCGGAGATAAGACAAGGAGAATTAATACTGGGAGGCGACTTCAACCTCATATGGGACCATCACATAGATAGACTAGGCCCTAAGATTTCCACAATAGACAGATCAGTGTCCTCCCTCTCCAAAGCATTTAGATCTATTATCTGCCAATATGACTTATATGACGTATGGAGATCTCTCCATCCACAGGGTAAAGACTACACCTTCTACTCCCCCCTTCATAAATCACACACTCGAATTGATTATTTTTTCATGCCTGCCAGGCTATTAGAAAAAGTTTCACGCGTCAAAATAGACCCAGTATCGTGGTCAGATCATGACGCCCTACATATGACATTAGACGCTCGCCCCTCTCTTCCTACGGGCCCGACTTGGAGACTGAGAGATTACCTACTCACAAATCCTCCTACCAAAGTAGCAATACAGGAGATAATCACCAACTTCCTTGAAACAAACGATGATCGCCAAATATCTAACGAAAACCTAAGGGCCACACTAAAGGCTGTACTGCCAGGACACCTAATAGATTTAGAGACTGACTTTAGAGAGCAGAGAGGTGCCAACCTCTCCACACTAGTAGCCCAAGCTAGACGACTGAAAGAACAACTAACCAAGTGATACTCTACCACCACTAACGACAAACTCCAAGAGATAAACAAACAACTCCAAGAAGCTGAGCTACAAAGAACACATGAAACCCTAGAGAGATTCAAAAAACTATATTATCATTTTGGTAACAAAGCCACGTCCCTATTAGCCAAAAAATTACGTCACCGTTCAGCCCAATCCAGAATACTAACCATTAGAAACGTACATGGTCAACCCCTCTTTTCTCCGGGAGATATAGGTAAAGCCTTTAAAGACTTCTATCAGTCACTATACAATATTGAAACAGACCAAGCTAAACCTTCCCCCCCCCTTCAGACACATACACCTTCCTAGCAAACCTTCATCTCCCTACTTTAGATCCAACTCTTATTTCCCAGTTAACAACCCAGATTACGCCACAAGTGGTCATTAGCGTTATTAAATCACTAAAACTAGGGAAGTCGCCAGGCCCAGATGGATACACAGTCCCTGGACGCAGAAAAGGCCTTCGATAGAGTACGTTGGAGTTATTTATGGGAGACGTTGGAGATTTTCAAGTTCCCAGCCCCCTTCATCAAGGCCGTTCAAGCTCTGTACTCCCACCCCACTGCCCGAATAAGAGGCATAGGCTTCCAGTCAGACTCATTTACCATCACCAACGGTACCAGGCAGGGCTGTCCCCTCTCTCCATTACTTTTTGCCATAGCCATAGAGCCCCTAGCACAAGCAATTAGGATAGACTCCTCAGTGAAGGGTCAGGAAACCAGTAATCACACACACAAAATCTCGCTCTATGCAGATGACATTACCCTGTTTTTAACTTCCCCAGCAGAATCTATACCAGCAGTCTTCAAGATCATTGAGACATTTAGCTCCTTAAGTTTCTATAAATTAAACATGGATAAGACAGAAGCTCTCTCAGTAAATATCCCTCACCAGACACTTAAAGCCCTGCAGGACCTGTATAAATTTAACTGGAAAACTGATTCACTAATGATACTGGGTGTCCACCTGACCCCAGAACCCACCTCAACCATACACAAAAATTTCACTAAGCGACTTATGGAATTCCATAAACTGCTAGGCACATGGGAATTTAGAGAAATATCTTGGTCTGGGAGAATAGCGGCCATTAAGATGTCCTTTCTCCCTAAAATTACATATCTCTTCCGCTGCATCCCATATAATATCCCAAGACCTATATTGAACAAGCTTCAAGGACTAATCACTACTTACAACTGGAAAGGCAGACGACCTAGGACTGCTAGACACACTTTAGAACGACCTTACGCAAAAGGGGGACTTGCTCTTCCAAACCTCTTCACCTACTTCAATGCCTCCAGACTCTCACACATTCTAGACTGGAATAATCTTAAAGCAAGCACTTTTGGGTGGTTCCTAGTGGAATCTTCCACATTACCACCCAACCTTACCCTTACAGATCTTTTATGGATCCCCTCATACCACAGGCATAAGCTAGGACCCCTACACCCCATACTTCATGACGCACTAAAAATATGGGACTCTATCCGACATGACCCCAACATTTCTCCCCACCCATCACCTGCCCTATCTCTATCAGCAGCTTTATTTGCACTGCCCGAGACACATTTTGACAAATGGCAGACCTTGAGTATCAAATCAGTCACATATTTTTAGGACTTGGGAACTTGGCTTCCACACCCGCAGCTCTGCGCCAAATTCAACATACCCCCGAAACTACAATTTGAAGCCTATCCGATTAGCTCCTTACTTCGCTCCTGGGGATACCTGGCAAAAGCCCTCCGGCCACTCACCGTCTGGGAGCATGCGTGGATTAACGCACACATCATCAAACACCCGCTATCCCTACGCCATTCTGACCAACACAAAATCTTCCCTCAAAATCCCACAACATATCACCTGGGAGAAAGAAATAGGATTCTGTGTAGAAATAGATATATGGCAGAGCAGGATACTGAGAACTAGACAACTACTTCACTGTGCTACCCTATGGGAGCTGCATTATAAAATCTTAGTCAGATGGCACCTAGTCCCAGTCCACCTGCACAAAACGTACAATACACAATCTCCTCTGTGCTGGCGGCTGTGTGGATTACCGGGCACACAAATGCACATTTGGTGGTCATGCCCAAAAATTCAGCCTCTATGGAAAAAATCATATGACACACTTAACCGCCTAGGTATCTATCCTCCCTATCTTACAGAAGTTGCCCTTCTACACATGCCAGTCCCCACATTAGACAACCCTACTGAGGCCCTCACGATATACCTCTTCATGGCAGTCAAACTGATTATTGCCAGGGCATGGAGAAACAAAAGCTCTCCCTCCTTTAAGCAAATCCTCTCCACCATCAGACACATCAGACTGATGGAACAATATTCCTTTCGAGTACTGGATAAGGCAGACTTGCACACTAGAATCTGGCACCAATGGCTCACACTTTTTCCAGATTAGCATGAAAATCCACAGAAACCCTACTCAAATAAAATTATCCCCCTCACCCACCCTTCTCCCCTAAGCCATCAGCATTATAACCCACCAACACGACACAAACACTCACAAATATACAGCCACATACTTGGTCAGCCCAATATTAGGTCTCTCAGAACACAAATACCCTTTATACATCATCTGTGTTCATCTCGTAGCTTATTTCTCCATACAGATTCCCATTTGTCATAACCCTGACAAGATATCAGATAATTCTATCCCAACCAACTCTGAGTTGTATGTCTTATATTATATGGTTGTATAATTTTGTTTCACTGTTATTTATTTAAATCATAAAAAGAAGACAAAGTATTTATGTTCAGGTAACCTTTTTCTATTGTAACTTCTGGATATGTGAAGCGACTTTAAGTCCATTTAAAACGTATAACTACCATAATTAACTCTTTAGGATGTAAATCTCAACCTCAACCCCATTTCCAGGAAATTTTGTAATAACTATGTTGTAAAGGTTTTTACCTGCCTCGTCTTTTTTATGTAACTTTTCTTGATTGTCTCAATAACATTTTTTTTAAAAAAATAAAAAAAATAAAACTTTCATGATTTAGATAGAGCATGCAATTATATACAACTTTCTAATAAAGTTTTGTTGCCATAAAATAAATTTTATTGACCCGTAATAATTTGTAATATCACACATAATTAATTTTAACTTTTTCTGTAACCTTAAGCAATGTAATATTATGTTAACTCTGTTGTAATAGAATGATTCATGACCTAAGAGCCTTGTAAAAAGAAAAAAAGAAAAAGTATAGATAAATGAGCAGTGAAGCTGATGCTACTAATCAGGAATACCACCTTAAATTAAGACATGGATTAACCAATAGGGATAGAGTTGAATCTACAAAAGAGAGGTGTTTCACAGTCTAAAACCATTCTTGATAAAGCTCTAGGAGAGAGCGAAACGCGTTGAATTGTGGGACTGTACACCTTGTTAGCTATATCCAAATAATTTTGGAACAACCCGGGTTGACCCTTTATCAACTTTAACATAACGCCATATAAACCTGCGTGCACCAGCACTAAGGGCAGGTAAACTTATCCACACTACGAGGAATTTTTATACATATACTCAATATCACCTATGATACATCAATACAAGCCTGTAAGAGGGGATTTTGAGTGAAGGCAATCCCTAACAACACTGATTGGCAGGCGTGAGTCAAGCCCCCAAAGCACCGAGTGTGACGTCAGACGCCGACAGCACAAGGAATCTGCCAGTCGAGACACGCTGCAGGACGTATTGGATACCCTGCTGTCTCAGACCTACAAACCTAAGGTACGATAACCACTAAGAGAGAACTCACTGTGATACTTGTTTGATGTAGACGCAGGACGCATGGGATACCCTGCAGTCGTTACCACATATAGCCAAAAGGTTTAATCCTCATACAGACTTTTTTTAATCTATATTGCACCGCTTCACCATTAAGGAATTGCTCCATCTATACTAAATACAAAAACTGACTCTTTCATAGATCTATATATAAATGAGCTCTATCATGAACTTTTTTAAACAATTGTCTTAGAATTTTATTGTGCCAAATGATTTTTTGATCTTTTGATATGTACTCTATGTGGAAAAGTTACTCTATGTGAAATAGTTAATCTATTATTTAGAGAACACAGAAATCATCTGCCAAACAAACTTGAAACAATTAATAGTTTGTAAGTTGATACATCGTATCGCCATTCTCTGTCTCCTCTCAAATAACCAAAAGTAATTTTGAATACTGAAAGCTTGAATTAGAGACGTCTCTATTAAATGTAACTTTTATACATGACTGTATTTATATGTGAAACACGGTTTTTAATTTTATTAATTTTATTAAATTAAGTGAAGTTTTTATGAAAAAGCCTTTATGAATTTATATATATACTAATGAATCTGAACCACATATAACCCTTCTTTTGGTATCTTCAGCTAATAGCGCCCTTACTACACCTATTTTTCATATACAAGTTGAAAGTACATGCATTGCTCAACCGCAAATGAATTTAATGCATGTCGGGATAGTGTGACTTCAGAGCTCTGGTTAACTGTTGCACTTGAAAAAAAGGTTGTACATAAAACATACAAAATAAAATAAAAAAGAAAATATTGCATTAAAAAGTTATAAGGTTTCAAAGATATGAGGTCTCAGGTGATAAAAAAAAGCTGAAAACATTGAAAAAAAAATTAATAAATTTTGATATTTAATAAAGTGTTTTAACTAAGTATTTAGTGTAAATATTTAACATTACAGGTGAAACTCGAAAAATTAGAATATCGTGCAAAAGTTAATTTATTTCACTAATGCAACTTAAAAGTAGTAATGTCGCGGACCTAAAAATTTGGGTTCGCAAGCGGAGAACTCGAACTTCCACAAAAGTTTGCGAACCAGCGAACCGGGCAAACTGTCATAGACTTCAATAGGCAGGCGAATTTTAAAACCCACAGGGACTCTTTCTGGCCACAATAGTGATGGAAATGTTGTTTCAAGGGCACTAACAGCTGGACTGTGGCATGCCGGAGGGGGATCCATGGAAAATTAAATAGTTGATGCAGAGTCTGGTTTTAATCCATAAAGGGCATAAATCACCTAACATTCCTAAATTGTTTGGAATAACATGCTTTAAAACATCAGGTATGATTAAACAACTAGGAATACTAATTGTACAAAGAGATACACTTAGGATTATTAGAAAAGAATGCCACAAAGAAAATTATTTCTTTAACTCCAAATGGTCATATGAATATGAAAATTACTCTATTTGTTTAAAATGTTCCATTACATTCATACTTTAATACTTTATTGTTACAACTAGGAACAAACATTCACACAGAAGTAGCCTGAAAGGGTTAAAAACACTTAAACCCAGTTAAATTAGATTGATATAGTAAGCAATGCTCTATGTATTCAACCTGATGCCCACAGAATTATAATGAAGGATAAGCTAAGCCCTTACAATCCGAGGGCTATTTTACTTTTAAATAGTTATATTTTCAAAGGTAAATAGTAGGCACCAGGATTCAACAAATATATAGGTATATACAGATTCTATTATTCACTAGGCAAGCAGTTAAAAAAGCGACAGACAGGAGAGAACTAGCTTCAGGTATGATGTTGTATCGATCAGGTAGTGTAAGGGTTACGTGTAAGGGTTACGTTCGCTTCACAGTGCACAGTGTAGTTGATATACCTGCCCTGACCATGCTTTGCAGACCAGGTATTAGTGGTCCGATGGACCCTTGCCCCAACACTGTGTGCCAGACATGCCATTATAGCAGACTTATATGGCTTTGGCGTTGCTTTTTGGTAATTAGAAGGCTTCTAAATGCCACTGCGCACCACACGTGTTTTATGCCCAGCAGTGAAGGGGTTAATTAGGGAGTATGTAGGCAGCTTGTAGAGTTAATTTTAGCTTAAGTGTAGTGTAGTAGACAACCCAAAGTATTGATCTAGGCCCATTTTGGTATATTTCATGCCACCATTTCACCGCCAAATGCGATCAAATAAAAAAAAATTGTTCACTTTTTCACAAACTTTAGGTTTCTCACAGAAATTATTTACAAACAACTTATGCAATTATGGCATAAATGGTTGTAAATGCTTCTCTGGGATCCCCTTTGTTCAGAAATAGCAGATTTATATGGCTTTGGCCTTGCTTTTTGGTAATTAGAAGGCTGCTAAATGCCACTGCGCACCACACGTGTTTTATGCCCAGCAGTGAAGGGGTTAATTAGGTAGCATGTAGGGAACTTGTAGAGTTAATTTTAGCTTAAGTGTAGTGTGGTAGACAACCCAAAGTATTGATCTAGGCCCATTTTGGTATATTTCATGCCACCATTTCACTGCCAAATGCGATCAAATAAAAAAAAATTGTTCACTTTTTCACAAACTTTAGGTTTCTCACAGAAATTATTTGCAAACAACTTATGCAATTATGGCATAAATGGTTGTAAATGCTTCTATGGGATCCCCTTTGTTCAGAAATAGCAGACTTATATGGCTTTGGCATTGTTTTTGGTAATTAGAAGGCTTCTAAATGCCACTGCGCACCACACGTGTTTTATGCCCAGCAGTGAAGGGGTTAATTAGGGAGCATGTAGGGAGCTTGTAGAGTTAATTTTAGCTTAAGTGCAGTGTAGTAGACAACCCAAAGTATTGATCTAGGCCCATTTTGGTATATTTCATGCCACCATTTCACCGCCAAATGCGATCAAATAAAAAAAAATTGTTCACTTTTTCACAAACTTTAAGTTTCTCACAGAAATTATTTACAAACAACTTATGCAATTATGGCATAAATGGTTGTAAATGCTTCTCTGGGATCCCCTTTGTTCAGAAATAGCAGACTTATATGGCTTTGGCCTTGCTTTTTGGTAATTAGAAGGCTGCTAAATGCCAATGCGCACCACACCTGTTTTATGCCCAGCAGTGAAGGGGTTAATTAGGGAGCATGTAGGGAGCTTGTAGAGTTAATTTTAGCTTAAGTGTAGTGTAGTAGACACCCAAAGTATTGATCTAGGCCCATTTTGGTATATTTTATGCCACCATTTCACCGCCAAATGCAATCAAATAAAAAAAAATTGTTCACTTTTTCAAAAACTTTAGGTTTCTCACAGAAATTATTTACAAACAACTTATGCAATTATGGCATAAATGGTTGTAAATGCTTCTCTGGGATCCCCTTTGTTCAGAAATAGCAGACTTTTATGGCTTTGGCGTTGCTTTTGGTAATTAGAAGGCTGCTAAATGCCACTGCGCACCACACATGTTTTATGCCCAGCAGTGAAGGGGTTAATTAGGGAGCATGTAGGGAGCTTGTAGAGTTAATTTTAGCTTAGGTGTAGTATAGTAGACAACCCAAAGTATTGATCTAGGCCCATTTTGGTATATTTCATGCTACCATTTCACCGCCAAATGCGATAAAATTTAAAAAAAACTTAAATTTTTTCACAATTTTAGGTTTCTCACTGAAATTATTTACAAACAGCTTGTGCAATTATGGCACAAATGGTTGTAAATGCTTCTCTGGGATTCCCTTTGTTCAGAAATAGCAGACATATCTGACTTTGGCGTTGCTTTCTGTTAATTAGAAGGCCGCTAAATGCTGCTGCGCATCACACGTGTATTATGGCTAGCAGTGAAGGGGTTAATTAGGTAGTTTGTAGGGAGCTTGCAGGGTTAATTTTAGCTTTAGTGTAGATATTAGCCTCCCACCTGACACATCAGATCCCCTGATCCCTCCCAAACAGCTCCCTTCCCTCCCCCACCCCACAATTGTCCCCGCCATCTTACATACTGGCAGAAAGTCTGCCAGTACTAAAATAAAAGTTTTTTTTTAAAAAAATTAAAAAAAATGTATAGCATATTTACATATGCTGTGGTGTAGCATCCTCCCTTAGCCCCCAACCTCCCTGATCCCCCCCAAAACAGCTCTCTAACCCTCCCCATCTGCCTTATTGGCGGCCATCTTGGGTACTGGCAGCTGTCTGCTATTATTTCACAGTCAAAAAAGTTTTTTTTTTTTTTTAAATGTACACTACTGTTACACCAGATATGAGTGGTGGCACTGGGCAAGTGAGCAAAGTATATGCTGTGAGCCTGACACACACGCTGACAGGCAGGCAACTGCAATTAGATTACACAGGAAAAAAAAAAAAAAAAAAAGCAGACTGATGTTCTAGCCCTAAAAAGGGCTTTTTGGGGTGCTGTCCTTACAGCAGAGATCAGATGAGTCCTTCAGGACTGTAGTGGACACTGAATACACTAGCCTAGCTATCCATTTCCCTATTAAATTATTAAATCAGCAGCAGCTACAATGTCCCTCCTCTCACTAAGAATGCAGCTTCCAAATGAATCTAAAATGGATGCTGTCCAGGAGGTGGGAGGGTCTGGGAGGGAGGGTCTGCTGCTGATTGGCTGTAATGTGTATTCTGACTGAGAGGTACAGGGTCAAAGTTTACTCAATGATGACGAATGGGGGGCGGATCGAACATTGCATATGTTCGCCCACCGAGGCGAACGCGAACATGCTATGTTCGCCGGGAACTATTCGCCAGCGAACAATTCGCGACATCACTACTTAAAAGGTGAAACTAATATATGAGATAGACTCATTACATGCAAATCAAGATAGTTCAAGCCGTGATTTGTCATAATTGTGATGATTAAAGCTTACAGCTCATAAAAACCCCAAATCCACTATCTCAGAAAATTAGAATATTGTGAAAAGGTGCAATATTCTAGGCTCAAAGTGTCCCACTCTAATCAGCAAATTAAGCCATAACACCTGCAAAGGGTTCCTGAGCCTTTAAACGGTCTCTCAGTCTGGTTCAGTAGGAATCACAATCATGGGAAAGACTGCTGACCTGACAGTTGTGAAGAAAACCATCATTGACACCCTCCATAAGGAGGGAAAGCCTCAAAAGGTAATTGCAGAATAAGTTGGATGTTCCCAAAGTGCTGAATCAAAGCACATTAATAGAAAGTTATGTGGAAGGGAAAAGTGTGGAAGAAAAAGGTTCACAAGCAGCAGGGATTGTAGAGGATTGTCAGGAAAAGACCATTCAAAAGTGTTGGGACTTTCACAAGGAGTGGACTGAGCCTGGAGTCAGTGCATCAAGAGCCACCACACACAGACGGATCCTGGACATGGGCTTCAAATGTCGTATTCCTCTTGTCAAGGCACTCCTGAACAACAAACATTGTCAGAAGCGTCTTACCTGGGCTAAAGAAAAACAGACCTGGTCTGTTGCTCAGTGGTCAAAAGTTCTCTTTTCTGATGAGAGCAAATTTTGCATCTCATTTGGAAACCAAGGACCCAGAGTATGGAGGAAGAATGGAGAGGCACACACTGCAAGATGCTTGAAGTGCAGTGTGAAGTTCCCACAGTCTGTAGTGGGTTAAAACGTCTTTTTTATTAGATCATGTTAAATAGAGGAGAATAAAAATGTGTGTAAGCTCCGGTCTTACCAGTTTTGGCTGGGGTGCCATAATCATTGACCTAGGGAACAGCTGTGTCTTACACTCTTAAAAACACAGTAAAATCATTCCATTGGATATCTAATTACACACACATTTTAACTCTTTATTATACGAGTATATTAATTGCTGCAAACGACCTTAGGATACCAATGTATAGTAAACAATTACTTGTACACATATAAAACCTTGTATTCATAGTTCATCATTAAGTTGATGAAGTAACCAAAACTGAAATATATATTACATTATATATTTTAAAAGACTTGGATAATTTGAGGCATAGGTTAATTTAATCATATTCATACTGTAGATTATCAGCTACTATTTAGTGATATAAAGTTAGGAACAAAGAACCTCTTTATTTCCATATATAAAATGCCCGACCCAGGTATGCAACTTTTATTAGGTGATATAAAAATATACAAGAAAATGAATGTCATCACTCCTACAAGTTGATAATATCAAATTCTGAATTGAAGCCTACTGGTATCAGGGTTTCCAACTTATATTTATTAGGTTTCCTATCGGGTTAGAAGTTGGGATTTGTCACCACCCCTAGCAGGAGATCTGATGGTTTCAATTGCACGCCATCTCAAAGTGGACACATCCTTAGCATGTTGGTCTAGGAAGTGGAAAGACAAAGCCGAACATCTTTGATCATTAGTAATGTACCCCAAGTGTCCACGTATTTGTGTACACGGACCTATCTAGTTGTCATGCCTATAACTTGTTTATGATGTTTAGTGCACTCTATGGGGCCTATTTAAGAACGTGCGAGTGGACATGATCCGATATTGCGGATCATGTTCGCTGCACATCGATAAATGCAGACAGCATACACTCTCAGCATTTATCATTGCACCAGCAGTTCTGGTGAACTACTGGTGCAATTCTTGCAGAACAATTGGGATAGACTCCCTGGAAAGAAATGCTATATAGCACTCTCTGCCCAGACTGGGGTAGAGACAACTGATATTGTTTAAAATTTAACTTTTATTTATTACCTTAAAAAGATGGGTAGACATAGACAATTAAAATCACTCTATCTCAGGTTGCTGCTAGCAACTGTCTCTATTTGCTATTTGGTGATTCGTGAGACCGGTTAGTTCTTATATTTGGCCTTGGTTATGTATCTAAATTAATCGGTACTCACACATTTAGATCACCCTTGGATAAATAGGGATAGTAAATGCCCTGTAATAGGTATCTGTAGGTGCGTTAGTTTCTCATTATTTGTGGAGGCTTTTTTGAAATTCCATAAATTGAGTGTGAAATTTCATTAAATTATTAGCCTAGATTAGCAAGAAAGATTTACGGCTTATATTCACATGTGCACACAGACCCTTTGTTATGTAGTTCTTAGTGCTTTGAGATTCACTTCACTTAGTTAAATTCCATGTTTGTGCGTGAATTTATTCAGACAATATCAATTCTACCTTACACCTATATTGTCTATGATCATACGGTTGCCATCTCTCTATTTGATATCATATTCACCTTGTGGGTTTTACAATGTGGTGAGTTTAAACAACCATTTTCTAGGTTGCTGTCAAGTATAGTAACTGTATGAATTTGAGCCTATACTTCCTCTAATCACTATCAAATAAAGTGATTTTGTATGTCTTGCATTGTACTGTTATCTGGAATGACACTCATGCGATTTAGAATGACAATCTTGTAGTTTTAGGTAACGATTGAAACTAGGGTTACTAGCTAGTACAGTGAAGCCATGCTGTATTGTGCTATTTTCTGGCCCCACTTATTATGATGGGTTTTGGTTTGCTTGCAATTTATTAAGTTCAATGGCTCCTTATATTTGGATTAATTATGTCGATGATGTTATTGCAAGTGTCATCATTCACACTGGTAACTTAGTTAAAATACCCATTCATGCATTGTTTATTGATTCACTTGATAGTAACGCCTTTATGTATGAGTTTATTATGCTGGTAATATTTTTGCGAATTCCACCATTCACGTTGTTAACTCTATTGGTACAATTCCATCTATTGTTGAACAGTTGGTTATGTTATATGTATCTCACAGCACACCTTGTTTGTAATTATAAACTGATACTTTGAATACACATTCATACAGCGCTCAAGATCTAACTCTGATTCTAGAGACCTTGGAACTAGTTATAAGTATATTGGCAGCATCTGCGTTGAAATTCAAGCTGCAATTGGTAATACTTGTATATTTTCCTCTAATTACACTGTTACCAAGTTTGGTTACACATACATGCGTTATCAGATATTTTGGGATATACCGTAATGTGTCCCAAATCCCTTAACAATAAGATGCTATGCGCTTATGAGTTGCGGTTATCTTAGCATTCACTCGCAGGCTGCCACTTCTAAGCTGAACTCATTATAGTTTGGCTTTATATTGACCTTGTCACTGATATTGGATATATATCGGTTGCGACTATATTGGCAACCTGTACTGCAACGTTACCAAACCCTCGTCACACTCTTTAGAATGCGCTACTGCTTGTTCTTAGGCTGATAATAATTTGTGGTTTCACTTTCCCATATTGATCATTATCACAATCATACGGTTTAACCATTAAGCTGGCATGCTCTCACACACTTGTATCATATATGATTAGCACCTCAAAACCCTTTAACTATTAGGTTTTGCAACTGAGATAGATTAAATTAATAAAACATATAGCTTTCTAGTGGGACCCCATTGTCCCATGCAACCCCCCTGACGCGTTTCGCCAACTACGGCTTTATCAAAGGCCTTGATTTCCGGCGATGTCTGTCCGATGCCTCAGAGCAGGCGGACAGGTTATGGAGCAGCGGTCTTTAGAAACCTGAAGGCTCGCCAGAAACACAGGGCATTGAGCTCAATACGGAGCTTGATAAATATGCCCCTATGCGGTAACTGACATAGGTAGTCAAACAATTTATACATCTTTTAGTTTTAAAACATTGGCCTGTATTGCAGGAATAAAATTCTTTACCTACTTTCATATATTCAAATGCTTTACAATTTTTTCTACCACACTTAAAGGTACCATTAACGGCCAACCAAGAACTTCTGTTTTCTGTTATTGACCTTAGTTGACTTGGAGAAACAAGGTTGCCTAAATTCAAATTATTTTGATATACACCTTTGAAACCTCTCTCAACAATTGGTTTTAGTGAGGATTCTCCATATAGAAGTGGAAAATATTTGTTAAGTAATTTACAAATGTGAGAATATTGTGATGAATATTTAGTAGTGAAAATAAGTTCTGTATCCTGTTTATTGTTCCTACCTCTCGGTTGTAATGATTTTCTATTTTTTTGTCTACTTGTCCTTTTACTTTGTTTAGGAATGTTCTCGAAAACCCTTGATCTAACAATCTGGTTGTTAGGGCTTTGCTTTCCCTGAAAAAAGTATCACTATCTGAACAAATTTGTTCTGCTCTAATATACTGACTTTTTGCAATGCTTTTGAAGACATGTTTAGGATGTGCTGATTTAGTGTGGAATATTGTATTTCCTGTTATTGGTTTGCAATATAATTTTGTATATATTCTTTTCCTCAAGTTATCCCCAATCAGGGTAAGGTTTAAGAAATGTATGTTGTTTTTTTGGCCACCCATATGTGAATTTAATCCCTCTGATATTAGAATTGAGGAAATCCACAATCTTGTGAGCTTGTGTTTCATCAGATCCCCAGACAAATATTAAATAATCTATAAACCTATAATTAAAATGCATTTGAACGATGAAACGATTAGCATCTCCATATACATAGATACTTTTGATCCAGCCAATAAATATGTTTGCATATGCTGGGGCAAACTGCAAATAGTTATTTATGAATAAATAGAACATATTATTCTATTTGAAGAACATTGGAATGTGAAATATTCTTATTTCATGTCAGGTTAGCACACTTGAGAAAATGCAATAGGGTTTGTCGCGAGTAAGGTTGTTTTACTTTCAACTAGTAATGCATGCGCTTCTGCAGACAGCACACTTATTTAATTTATTTTGACAGACTTGTATTTTAGCCAATCAGCCTCAAAGATAACCCCAAAGGAGTGAGCACAAAGTTATCTGTATGGCACAAATGAACTAGCGCTGTTTAGCTGTGAAAAACTGTCAAAATGCATTGAAATAAGAGGCGGCCTTCAAGGGCTTAGAAATTAGCATATGAGCCTACCTAGGTTTAGGCTTCAACAAAGAATACCAATAGAACAAACCAAGTTTGATGATAAAAGTAAATTGCAAAGTTGTTTAAAATTGCATTCTCTATCTTAATCATGAAAGTTTAATTTTGACTAGAATGTCCTTTTAAATTACACAATTAGAACAAACACAACTTTCCTGAATAAAAAAGATCTGCCTGTCTCTCTTTCTTTCTGTCTGACTATATCTCGCATGTACAAATACAACTCACACAAAGTATTGCATGATGAGATAAAAAAATTACAGCTTAAGTTCTAAATATCAACAACAATGATGAAAACACCAAAAATTATTATATAAATATGAATATCCTCAAAATATTGGAAAAATGTATGTTCCTTTAATTACTATTATTGAAATATTAAGTTAATATTGGTACAACAGAGATGTTTTATAATAAACTGAATAATTGTTAAAGTTAGTAATGAAAGTTTAATTTTAGCGATATTATTAAATAAAATATTGCAACTGAAAACTAATGTATTCTGGTATAGATATATATAATTTAAGTTTCTTGTTAACATTCATGTGAACAATATTTCTATTTGTGTTTAAATAAAATATTATTTGTATGTTAGCCATAGAGAAGTATAAGCTGCAAATCATTTCTCAATAAATGACATTAAAAACAAAACAATACAAATGATATAAACCTATTTCTGCAAACATTTTAGGCATCATTTTATTCAGGTTTTTTTTTTAACCATCTAACCCCCCATGGTGTTTGTATTATATATTTTTTCTTGCGTGCGGAATAACATATTTTATCCTGACCGATTGTAGATAGCTACCAAGAAAAAAACAATTATCTTTAAAAAGATAGATGTACCTCATCCCACTCTGATAAATAAAACAATGCCTTAGTGCAAATAAATTGCTTCAGTTGATATCAAAACTCTCTGCAAAACATGTGCAAGGAATATATCAAGCAAAGGGCAAGAAATACTGTATATATTTTATCTCTAAAATGCACTGTGTTACGATACTGAATGCAAAAAAAATTAAAAAAACAAACAACCCCCCAGATAAATTGTCTATAATTCAATTCAATCATTTGTGAAAGTAATTATCCTTTTTATGAAATAGCCAACTTTAAAGCATACAATTTTGAATAAATTGTACACCAGCTGTAGCACACCAATCTCTTATAGGTTACCCAAAAGGAAAGTACTGTTAGTTCATTCATTTTCATGTATACACCTGGGCTCAAGTATGTCTAAACAGGTATTTAGACTACACAAATGCAATACTAGTTATAACAGGGATCCATAGGTAGCAAATCAAAGGCTTTATTGCAGCCACCATAAAAAGCTGATAGGAAAGAAAGAAAAACACTTGGTATATGTGAGTTCTATTCAAATACACTCACACCTACAGTATATCAGTGCCTGAGCTTGGAGGGATTCAAATAATAGAAAAGCTAAGATAACTACAGCAATTAAATCTATAAGTAATTCCTTGGTTATATGTTTTTCACTACTACTACTGCAATCACACAATATTATGTAGGGTAATAATCTTGGGATTTTCTTAATATGTTTCTAGTGCACCTGTGGGTTTAAAGGCAGCCTCCTCTCTGCAAGACTCATGGGTAAACCCCATGCTTATTTATATCTACCTGAAATCCCTACACGATAGTCATATTTACTCTCATAATCAATACCAACAGGTTATTCAAAATTTTAGTAGAATTTATCCATCTGTTTATCTATTATCTGTATTTTACTATTAAAGGGCCATGATACCCAAATGTTGAAATACTTGAAAGTGATGCAGCATAGCTGTAAAAAGCTGACTAGAAAATATCACCTGAACATGTCTATGTAAAAAAGAAAGCTATTTTACCTCAAAATGTCCTAAGTATTCACATCCCATTATAAAGGCCTTCAAGCTGCAAATCAGTATGCCTGACCCAGGACCAGCAAGAGAGTGAGCCTCCTGCACACCCATGTTATTTCCCTATTCAGTTTAAGGAGTTTTACTATGAAATCTCATGAGAGTTAAGTGATATCTCATGAGATCACAGTAAAAGAGTTCATGACCTCAGCACTGTTGATGCTGATTGGCTGCAGTTCATTTCTTAATTTTTTTTATCTGCAGCTGGACAGCAGCTGAAGTATAACTTTTTACACAGCACTTACTCTGCTGAGCTGAGGAAATTGTGAGGTAAAATATCTTCTTTTTTTAGCTTTTTACAGTTATACTGCATCAGTTTCAAGAGATTTAGCATATGAGTATTATATCCCTTTTAGCATAAATAAACATCACAACATAATATCCAATATAGGGGTTGATTACAATAATTCTGAAATTATTGTTCAATATCAGAAAAACTGGATCCGTTATTTTATTGTTATCAAAACGATCAAAATCATTCTGATTCAAAAACAGCTGAGGTTGAAAATTATCAGAATATTTAAAGGGACAGTCAAGTAAAAAAATACTTTCATGATTCAAATAGGGCATGTAATTTTAAACAACTTTCCAATTTACTTTTATCACCAATTTTGCTTTGTTCTCTTGGTATTCTTAGTTGAAAGCTAAACCTAGGAGGTTCATATGCTAATTTCTTATGCTTACATGCAAATTTCTTATTTACCTTGAAAAGACCTTGAAGACTTAGACCCTGAAGGCCAGCTCTAATCTAAATGCATTTTGACAGTTTCTCACCACTAGAGGGCGTTAGTTCATGTGTTTCATATAGATAACATAGAGCTCATGCACGTGAATTTACCGAGGAGAGAGCACTGATTGGCTAAAATGCAAGTCTGTCAAAAGAACTGAAATAAGGGGGCAGTCTGCAGAGGCTTAGATACAAGGTAATTACAGAGGTAAAATGTATGTTATTATAACAGTGTTGGTTATGCAAAACTGGGGAATGGATATTTAGGGAATTATCTATATTTTAAAACAACAAAAATTCTGGTGTTGACTGTCCCTTTAAAGGGATAGTCAAGTTCAAAAAAACTTTCATGATTGAAATAGGGGATGTAATTTTAAACAACTTTCGAATTTACTTTTATCACCAATTTAGCTTTGTTCTTTTAGTATTCTTAGTTGAAAGCTAAACCTAGGAGGTTCATATGCTAATTTATTAGACATTGAAGACTGCCTCTAATCTGAATGCATTTTGACCACTAGAGGGCATTAGTTCATGTGTTTCATATAGATAACATTTAGCTCATGCACGTGAAGTTAACCTGGAGTGAGCACTGACTGGCTCACTCCAGGGTAAAATGCAAGTCTGTCAAAATAATTGAAATAAGGGGGCAGTTTGCAGAAGCATAGATAAAAGGTAAACTCAGAGGCAACAAGTGTATTTCTATAACAGTGTTGGTTATGCAAAACTGGGCAATGGGTAATAAAGGGATTCTCTTTCTTTTTAAACAACAACAATTCTGGTGTTGACTGTCCCTTTAATCTCCATTTCCTCATAACAACAATGTTAAAAAACAATAATGGTTTTTGATCACCAACATGGGGTAATGGAATTACATGGGTCCATGTGTGTGTGTGTTACAGTTGGGAAGAGTGGTGTGTCTTATAAGTGTTAAACAATCTGAATGCTATTTGTATATGGCCTTGATGGGTATGCTGTGCATGTTTGCTCTATGATTTTTTTAAAAACTTTTAATATTTTAAAATCAAGAACACTGTAGCAAATTTTTTTTATAAAAATGAAAAAGGCTGCAACTTATATAATCTATTTTGGGATACAGATGGCCCATAGTTCCAAACTTCACTGTAAAGAAGTCTCCCATAGCACCTGGAGACCCTCACTGGTGATTAGTTTGCGCTTTACAAGTACCCAATAGAATAGAATAGAATTTGTCTTTGCCAAATTTGTTTTTCTCTAAAAAGATGGTGACACTGGGTGTTAGTTATTATAAATCACAATTTTTCAAAACACAACTTTTGGGAATTCTGTTTTCTGTAAAAACCTGTATAAGAGAGCCAGTAGACCATATAGAATGGCAAGCTGTAAAGTCCTGAGGCTCGATTTCTGATAGAAATCCTATTTAATAAGACAAAATTACTGGGAATTTACTATACTATAGTGATGAGTATAGATTTAGTGAATCTAAATAATATATTTATTTATACATCTAAAATGGCATCTGTGGCTATTTCAGAGTGTATTAAACATGCACAACATAATAGAATTATGTTCTTGGAATACTTGCAATCTTGTCAAAAAGACCAGTTTTGCATTTTATCAAGTCCGTTTAGAAGTTAGGTGTAGTATTGAAAACCTGTTGTTGATGCTGTCCATACATTAAATAGTTGACTTTTCCAATATCAGATTCAACATTTTTCCGATATAGAAATGTTGTTATTGTTTACAATTTGTTCATTCCAATGTTAAAAAGTGCATTGAGAATAAAAAAAACAAAAAACTGATAAACATAATTAAAGAGATTAGAATTTACTCCAAAGTTATTTAAGACGTGCAGAGAGACAACAAATCTTCCCCAACAATGTGGCAATGTATTTGATTTTTAAAATATATAACATAATTGGAGAATATCAAAGCACTTTATACTCAAATATTCTGTTAAATTAAAATAATTGTTCAAAACTCATCAATTACCTTATCTTTCATGTATTTTAGTGATCTGATGAACCAAGAAGTGTATGACAATTGATGTGCCTTTGATATTTTGTATTCACATATATATATATATATATATATATGTATATATATATATATACAGCCTCTGACGAAGAAGTACAATGAAACTTCGAAACGCGTAAGGTTTTACAAGTGTGGCAGTGCAGCTTTTTTCACTTACTACAAGTGTGACCGGCCTCCGTGGTGAACTGTATGTATGCATTCACTGTTACTGATACCATTGCGGTTTTAAATGTTTTATAGACTTGCGCTTTTTATCTCCCTCACGCCGACTAGCTGCAGATTGTCAGTTTCTTTACAGCCCAGGTAAGAGGTGTTTTTATGGTAATACTGTTCACCTATAGTTTTATCCATACCACTTCAGTGGTCCAGTAGCACTCAACGGGTCACACCTTATCTTAGGACATTACCTATTGTTGTAATTTATTTTATTCAGGACCTTGACATCAGCGTATGGGGGAATAGAGTATTAATTTACCTCCCCCACCACATTCTATTTTGCCGCTCAGGTGCGTTCCCCTCAGACGCATCCAGTATCTGAATTTGAGGTCTGAAACATTGTTATAAATTGTTTTTTTTTTTTAAATGAAAAATATACCTTTTTTCACCTAATCATTACTGATACATTGATATACTTGGAAAACCTTCATCTGTATACTCAAGTGAAGTGATTATCATTTACTGATTCTCCAACCTGACGGAATCCATCAGTGTCACACACCATCCAGGTGTACACATATACTTATGTGCTAATACTTACCTCATGATTGATTGAGGGTACTTTATTAATCGGAGACCAGAGGATACAAAGTAGAAGTACCATATGTTCGAGAGACACCAAGGCTCCAGTATAAAGACCCTGGAAGTTCCATAAAGACAAGTGCCATACACAAGTTTGCATCGAAAGACAGAAAAACTCCTAACTCCCAAAATTCCAGTACTGACGTGAACTAACCACAGACTGACAAAGAGGGAACAGACAACATTTCATATGTGACCATACATTACCTCATATGATTGAGGTAACTTCCGGTAAGGAGACATCTATTCTTCAATTTTCTTGTCTCTGTCTACACTAAGGACTTGTCTACACTAAGGACTTGAATATACCGATAAGAACTATTGAAAGATCTGATTATTTATTTTCTCATTGTATTTAGTTGCGCGGAAGTGTATTTGATTTGTTCTCTTTTTTTACATTACCTACAGTGTTAGGGGTACACTGAAATCTTGTTTTTACGCTGCACAATACTCTTATTCTAACAAAATTCTTATATATACAGACTTACTAAGTTTTTATATATAGACTCATTATCACAATATCCTTTGTACATATATATATATTTATATATTCTTTCTGCAGTTCTTAAACTGATATTGAGATCCAATTTGAGCGCTGGTATCACATCTTGGCTTATTTAACACACACACACACACATATATATATATATATATATATATATGCAGGAGGGTTGTGGCTGGCGGGAGAGAGGTGGGATAGACCAAAAGAGGTGGGAGAGACCAAAAGAGAGGAGGGAAAGAGAGGAAGCGAGCAAAAGAGTGGGGGGAAGAGAGAGAGAGCAAAAGAGAGGGGAGAGAGAGGAAAAGAGGGGAGAGCAAAAGAGAGGAGGGAGAGAGAGAGAGCAAAAGAGGATGGGAGAGAGAGAGCAAAAGAGAGGGGGAGAGAGAGCAAAAGAGAGGGGGAGATAGAGAGCAAAAGAGGGAGGAGAGAGCAAAAGAGGGGGAGAGAGAGAGCAAAAGAGAGGGGAAGAGAGAGCAAAAGAAAGAGGGAGAGAGAGAGCAAAAGAGAGGGGGAGAGAGAGCAAAAGAGAGGGGGAGATAGAGAGCAAAAGAGGGGAAAGAGAGCAAAAGAGGGGGAGAGAGAGAGCAAAAGAGAGCGGAGACAGAGAGCAAAAGAGCGGAGACAGAGAGCAAAAGAGAGGGAAAGAGAGAGAAAGAGCAAAAGAAAGAGGGAGAGAGAGCAAAAGAGAGGGGAAGAGAGAGAGAGAGCAAATGAGAGGGGGAGAGAGAGAGCAAAAGAGAGGAGAGAGAGCAAAAGAGGGGGGAGAGAGAGAGAAAAAGAGGGGGGGAGAGAGAGCAAATGAGAACAGAAGAGAGAGAGAGCAAAATAGAAGATAGAGCGCAAAAGAGAGGGGGAGAGAGAGTGCAAAAGAGAAGTGGAGAGAGAGTGCAAAAGAGGGAGAGAGAGAGCACAAAATAGTGGGGGAGAAAGCACAAAAGAGAGGGGGAGAGAGTGCACAAGAGAGGGGGAGAGAGAGGAAAAGAGAGGGGGAGAGAGAGGAAAAGAGAGGGGGGAGAGAGAGCAAAAGAAAGGGGGAAAGAGAGCAAAAGAGAGGGGGGAGAGAGAGCACAAAAGAGGGGGGGAGAGAGCACAAAAGAGGGGGAGAGAGAGAGCACAAAAGAGGGGGACAGAGAGCTCAAAAGAGAGGGGGAGAGGGAGCGCAAAGAAGAGAGGTTAGAGAGAGATCTCAAAAGAGAGGGGGGGGAGAAAGGGTTTAAAAGAGAGGGGGAGAGTTTAAAAGAGAGGGGGGAGAGAGAGCACAAAAGAGGGGCAGAGAGAGCGCAAAAGAGAAGGGGGAGAGAGCACAAAAGAGGGAGAGAGAGAGCGCAAATGAAAGGGGAGAGAGCACAAGAGAGAGGGGGAGAGAGCGCAAAAGAGAGGGGGAGAGAGCACAAAAGAGAGGGGGAGAGAGCACAAAAGAGAGGGGGGAGAGAGCAAAAGAGAAGGGGAAAGAGCAAAAGAGAAGGGGGGAGAGAGAGCAAAAGAGGGGGGAGAGAGAGCAAAAGAGGGGGGAGAGAGAGTAAAAGGGGGGAGAAAGAGCAAAAGAGGGGGGAGAGAGAGAAAAATAGGGGAGAGAGAGAAAAAGAGGGGGAGAGAGCAAAAGAGAGCAACAGAGAGAGCAAAAGAGGGGGAGAGAGCAGAAGAGGGGAAGAGAGAGAGAGCGAGAAAAAGAGGGGAGAGAGAGCAAAAGAGGGGGGGAGAGAGAGCAAAAGAGGGGGAGAGAGCAAAAGAGGGGGAGAGAGAGCACAAGAGGGGAGAGAGAGAGCAAAAGAGGGGGGAGAGAGATGGCAAAATAAGGGGGAGAGAGCTCAAAAGAGAGGGGGGAGAGAGAGAGCGTGCAAAAGAGAGGGGAGAGAGAGAGAGGGAGCAAGGATTGGAACCGCGGTACTTAAGAAATTGGCCCGTGTACACGGGCTTTAGGACTAGTATATATATAAATAAATATATATTTTTTCTTTTAGCTAAAGATTTAAATCATATCAGGCATGATTTGCAGTGAGAATAATATTCAGTTTGTGTGCTTCAGTGTGAGTGCAAGCCATTCTACATAGAAACATAGAATTTGACGGTAGATAAGAACCAAAAGGGTTCATCAGATCTACCCATATTACATGCTACTTTTTTCGTAGGATAGCCTTATGCATGTCCCAGGTATTTTTGAATTCCTTTACAGTCTGTGTGTTTACCGCCTCAAATTGAAGTTTATTCCATGAATTCACCACCCTTTCTGTATAAAATGCTTCCTCACATTTCTCCTGAATCTGTTACCCTCTAACTTACGATTGTGACCCCTTGTTTTGGAATTACTTTTTTGAGTTTTTTTTCTTATGAAATGTTATGAAAGTGTCATAACTGTAAAAATATCCCTAAATCCCTTTATGTGGTTTTCGGTGCAAAACTTATTCACAGAGCATAAATGCATGCCTGATTTCAGCAGATTGTACCCCTATCAGGTTGTAAAATAATTTACCATTATTTTAAATACAATTCACAGATCTCAAACAGCATCCTGATAATCTCTTTTGATTCGACTCCCTGAAGGTAACAAACTAAATAATTAGCCACAGGCTGTAAGAAACACATCTGGGAGAGAATAAAAGTAACCCCCAATAAAGCACCAACATGTCTCGGAGTGAATAGCAAGTGATAGCAATTATCAGTCTCCAGCAGGCCTGCTTGGGTTTTGCAATGATTCCTATATATTGCATAATAAAATAGAAAGTTATAAAATCGATGACTGCCAGAGGGATGGCTTCTAGGCAGGACAAATAAATGGTATTTTGCTATGAAACTGTGAAATTATGTTATCATTTGTAATGTTTGAAATATTACTGTCTCTAATATAATTGTGGCTATAATACCGTAAAGAAAATAAATGCTTTTTATAATTATCATACATACAATTTTCAGATTCCCTATTTTTTATCAATGAAAATTATTTTTCTTTCATGATTCAAATAGAGCATACAATTAAAAAAAAGAAAACTTTACATTTTACTTATGTTATCAAATTGTGCACAGTTATTTCTGAGATACCAGCTGTCACTGAGCCTGTGCAAGAGTTTAAATTGTATACTTATATGAATCTTCAACAACTTTTATTACAGATGCTGCTCCAAATTTCCAGCTAGAATAACTGACATCTCAGTTAACATTATGCTCATGCTCAGACAAATTAGATTTTGTGGATGCTGACTAAATTAACTTTTAATTTATCAACAAATCATTGAACATCATGCTCAATTTGGGTTGGACATAATCAACATTTTTCTATGACAAATTTAAACAGCAGTTCTATTATTATTAATAATGATATGCAGTGGTTATGTCTGCATCCCAGGAAACAAACTTTTTAACAGACCTTTGATGTCTAGTTTTATTTTTCTCACTGTTATCATCATTTTTAATGGGGTTTATTTTTTCATTTGTCATGTTTTTTACCATAGCAATTCACCACAGCTCCCAACATGTTTGAGAATTTAGTGGTCAAAATGGTAGTTTCTATGGTTACATTGATGCTTGCATGAATTTTACAACGTTTGTTTGGCACAGTCCTTAATGAGGTGTTCATTTAATACTTGTTCCATTTTCTTTTATTTAAAGGGACAGTCTAGTCAAAATTAAACTCTCATGATTCAGATAGGGAATGCAATTTTAAACAACTTTCAAATTCACCTTTATCATCAAATTTGCTTTGTTCTCTTGGTATTCTTTGTGGAAAGCTAAACCTAGGTAGGCTCATATACTAATTTCTAAGTCCTTGAACGCCTCCCCTTATTTCAATACATTTGGCAGTTTTTTCACAGCTAGAGGGTGTTAGTTTATGTGTGCCATACAGATAACATTGTGACCACACCTGTGAGAGGGCACTGATTGGCTAAATGCAAGTCTGTGAAAAGAACTGAACAAGGGGGCAGTCTGCAACAGTTTCGATACAAGGTAATTACAGAGGTAAAAAGTATATTATATAACCGTGTTGGTTATGCAAAACAAGGGAATGGGTATGGGTAATAAAGGGATTATCTATGCGAAGTCAATTCTATTGGCTGATCCAATCAGCCAATCGGATTGAACTTCAATCCGATTGGCTAATTAAATCAACCAATCGGATTTTTCCTACCTTAATTCCGATTGGCTGATAGAATCCTATCAGCCAATCGGAATTCAAGGGATGCCATCTTGGATGACATCATTTAAAGGACCAGCCATTCGTCAGGTAGTCGTCGGCCTAGAAGAATGTTCCGCGCCGGAGGTCTTCAACATGGAGCTGTTCCTCGTCGGATGGATGAAGATAGAAGATGTCGCTTGGATGAAGATGTCTGCCGGTCTGGATGTCCTCTTCTGCCCGGATAGGATGAAGACTTCTGCCGGTCCGGATGTCCTCTTCTGCCCCATCGGATGACCACTGGTGCCCGGCTGGGTGAAGATGGCTCAAGTTAGGGTGATCTTCAATGGGATAGTGTTAGGTTTTTTTAAGGGGGGATCGGGTTGGTTTTAGAGTAGGGGTGTGTGGGTGGTGGGTTGTAATGTTGGGGGGGTATTGTATTTCTTTTTTTTATAGGTAAAACAGCTGATTACTTTGGGGCAATGCCCCGCAAAAAGCCCTTTTAAGGGCTGGTAAAAGAGCTGATTACTTTGGGGCAATGCCCTGCAAAAGGCTCTTTTAAGGGCTATTTGTAATTTAGTGTAGGGTAGGGAAGTTTATTATTTTGGGGGGCTTTTTTATTTTATTAGGGGGATTAGATTAGGTGTAATTAGTTTAAAATATTGTAATTTCTCTTTTATTTTCTGTAATTTAGTGGGGGGTTTTCCGTAATTTAGCTTATTTAATTTAATTGTATTTAATTGTAGGTAGTTTAGGTAATTTATTTAATTATAGAGTAGTGTTAGGTGTAATTGTAACTTAGGTTAGGGTTTATTTTACAGGTACTTTTGTATTTATTTTAGCTAGGTAGTTATTAAATAGTTAATAACTATTTAATAACTATTGTGCCTAGTTAAAATAAATACAAAGTTGCCTGTAAAATAAAAATAAATCCTAAAATAGCTACAATGTAACTATTAGTTATATTGTAGCTATATTAGGGTTTATTTTATAGGTAAGTATTTAGTTTTAAATAGCAATAATTTATTTAATTATAGTAATTTTATTTAGATTTATTAAAAATAGATTTAAGTTAGGGGGTGTTAGGGTTAGGGTTAGACTTAGGTTTAGGGGTTAATACATTTAATATAGTAGTGGTGACATTGGGGGGTTAATAATTGTAGGTAGGTGGTGGCGATGTTAGGGACGGCAGATTAGGGGTTAATAACAAATTTTATAGTGTTTGCGAGGTGGAAGTGCGGCGGTTTAGGGGTTAATACATTTATTATAGTGGCGGCGATGTCTGGTCGGCAGATTAGGGGTCAATAATTGTAATTAGGTGGCGGCGAAGTTGGGGGCGGCAGATTAGGGGTTAATAAATATAATGTAGGTGTCGGCGATGTTAGGGGCAGCAGATTAGCTGTTCATAGGTATAATGTAGGTGGCGGCGATGTCCGGTCGGCAGATTAGGGGTTAAATAATTTTATTATAGTGTTTGGGATGTGGGGGGGGCCTCGGTTTAGGAGTTAATAGGTAGTTTATGGGTGTTAGTGTACTTTGTAGCACTTTAGTTAAGAGCTTTATGTTCCGGCGTTAGCCCATAAAACTCTTAACTACTGACTTTTAAATGCGGTAGGAGTCTTGGAGGTAGAGGCTGGACCGCTCACTTCTTCCAAGACTTGTAATACCAGCATTAGCCAAATCCCATTAAAAAGATAGGATATGCAATTGAAGTAAGGGATTTGCGGTATGGAAAAGTCACAGAAGAAAAGTGAGCGGTACACCTGTACCTGCCAAACTTGTAATACCAGCGGGCGTTAAAAAGCAGCGTTAGGACCACTTAACGCTGCTTTTATGGCTAACGCCAAACTCATACTCTAGCCGTATCTTTTTAAATAATAATAATTCTGGAGTAGACTGTCCCTTTTTTAATTGTTTGAGAAATTGAAGATTATTCCTTGAAACATCAAAATAACAATTTTTTAAAGAATTCTAAAAATAGGATTAAACATTATTTTTGTAATTTTTCCCCAATTACCATGTTGTATTAAACCTGTAAAATTTATTTAACCCTCAATTCTTTCTAAACCATTTGTATAGAACAAAGTAGGAAACTGAGTGAATGAAAAAAAATAATTTCAGCATATCTAAACTAAGTTCTGCCTTTAATCATGTATATAATTGAAAATATATATTTGTACACATATTACTTTACAAAAAAGATGTAATAAGTGCAGAAAGGGTTTTGTTAATTGAAACTGATACACATGCAACTTATATTTTTTTTCCATCTAAAAAATATTTAATTATATAGCAAATGTGGTATCAGACTGACTTATGAAATAGAAAGTCAAACTCAGCTGGTAATACAAGATAATCTTATAATATCTTTCTGAAGTTAGAAATGCCCACTGAGGTATAATTATGTACATAAAAAGAAATGCTTTCCTCTTGTTTTACTAGCAATGTCTTATCTGAGTCTCAGGTGATTAACCAGCAAATTACTTTATTAAGAAATCATTACATCTTAATTTGTTTTTATATAGTTGATGCCTCAGTATTTTTTTCTAAATTGTTGTTAAAATAACAATGTTCAAATATACGTATGTTTAATGCAGTGAATGGGTATAATTATCAGTAAAGTTGAAATAGACTAGTCCCTTTTAATTTTGCAGTTATATAGAGAGGATTTTAATGATTTTGTGACCCATGGACATATCTCTTTAAAGCCTGGGTATCTTAAACATATGGGTATCTTATTTCCTGGGCATATTTTAGCAGTTTGTAAACATTTGTTTCAGGACTGCTAAAAAAGGCCACTTTTCATTTCAGTGCAATCACAATAGTGTGTTTTCCTGCAGCAGGAATTATGTTTTCGGCTCACAGAGAAAAGTGCTATTTTTAACTTAAAGCTGAAAAGCTCACAGGGACCACAATCCATTTTCACAAGACTTTTCAACAGACCACTTTTGCCTTTCCTAATTCAACATCTCGAGTTACTTGATAAAGCCCTGAAATGGCCTTTTGGAAATCTTTAGAAGTTTTCCAGAACTATTTGGAAACATTATATTATGGCACAATACATTTTAAAATGGCCACAGGAGACATTTTAGTGGTGTATTTTCATATATGATATTGATTTATTAAAGCTCTAGTCATTGCTATTTTATAGTCTGTCTACAATCACCAGGGCACACATTTAAATTTGTATAAGGGGATCTGCAGGAAAAGTGAGATCAGTGCCACAACAGCTAGAAATGGCTATTAAAGTTTATTTTTATTTCACACTCGCACTGCCAAGAGGATGTGATCAAATGGATCTGTGTGTTTAAAAAGAAAAGCTTTCTTTCAATTGGCTGATTTGAAATTGGTATGGAAAATCAGCCAATAGAAATGCAAGACATCCCTATAAAAGGAGAAGCCTTGCATTCAAGCTTCAGTGTGATGCAGTGACAGCTAGTGATGTCCCGAACTGTTCGCCCGCGAACGGTTCACAGCGAACATAGCTTGTTCGCGTTCGCGTTTGTGGGCGAACACATGGCGATGTTCGATCCGCCCCTATGTGTCATCATTGAGGAAACTTTGACCCTTTATGTCACAGCCGCCTGACACATTAGAGCCAATCAACATCAGACACTCCCTCACAGACACTCCCAGCTACTCGGAATCCGACATTTTAGACTCATAACGACCTTGCTTTTTTAATGAGAGGACGTGTTGTGTTTTTGCTCCTGACATTAATAGGAGAAACATAGCTAGGCTAGTGTATTTACAGTCCAGAAGGACTCCACTCATCTCTGCTGCAAGCACGTGCCGTTTTTTTTTTTTTTTTCGTTTTTTTTTTATTAGCATTTGCCTGGCTTTCAGCTGTGACTACTGCCACCACTGATATCTCCCTAACAACATTAGTTTAAATTTAACTAACCCAAAAATATAATTATTTTTCTAGTGTAATTTTTTTTCATTTTCTATTAGGCCAGTGTCACACAGCATATACTCTGGTTCATTGCTCTGTGCCAGCCAGCAGCCACCAGTGTTAATATCCGTTTATAACATTATTTTAAATAAAAAAAATAAAAAAATATATATATATATTTTGCTAGTGTAATATAATTACATTTACTATCAGGCCTGTGTCTGTCAGGCTCACTCAGCATTAATATACCTCTTTTTTCAGTCTTTTGGTTAATTGGTCTGTGCCAGGCAGCCACCCAGCACTCATATCTATTTTTCTTTCACCTTAATTTTAATATAAAAAAAAAAAAAGTTTAAATTTGTTTGCTAGTGTAATCTAATATAATTTTCTATCTGGCCTGTGTGCTTTGCTGACATAGAGAGCCTACTGTGTTTACTTGCTGCCCTCCCTAGTCTATGAGCCACGACTCATATGTGTTTAACCTTTTTTTAATTTCCCCCCCCAAAAAATAATTTCAATAATTTTTCTAGTGTAATCTAATAGTATTTTCTATCAGGCGTGTGTGTATCCGACATACAGAGCCTACTGTTTTTGATAGCTGCCCTTCCAAGGCTATCAGCCACGACTCATATGTATGTGCTTAACCTTTTTCTTAAAATTTCCAAAAAAAAGTCTTTAAATCATTATGCTAGTGTAATCTAATTGTATTTTCTATCAGGCCTGTGTCTAACTGTCTATCTGACTTACACAGCATACTGTTGTTATAATTGCTGCCCTACGTAGCAGCCAGCCAGTGCGACCACTCATAGAGTCATATGTGCATTGCACTTCTTAACATAATTTTAATATTAAAATCTAAAATTTTCAAATATTTTGCTAGTGTAATGTAACTTAATTTTCTATCAGTCCTGTGTTTTTGTCACTAACACAGCATACTATGTTAAATTGCTGCCCTACCTACCATCCACGACTCATATCTGCCAGCCTGTCTGCCAGGCCCAAGTAGCCGATTAGTGGCACCAATCACAATTCTTGTAACAGTAATAAAAAGAAAAAAAAATCATAATTTTTTGGACTGCAAATATTCAGTCTCCTAGTGCCATTGAATTTCATTTACCTCCTGCCTGCCACTGCCAGCCTTTTGTGCCAGGCCGTCTAGCCAACTATTTACACCAATAATAATTGTTGTCACAGTCAGACAGTATAGTTATTAATTTAAATAAAAAAAATTTTTAGTGTTGATCTTAATCCTCAGTTTCCTCGTGCCTTTGAATTGCACTTTTCTACAGCCTTCCAAGCCTGTGTGCCAGGCCTACTTAAAAAATATTTACACCAATCATATTTGTTGTGACAGTATTCTAATAATTAAAAATTAAAATTTTTGGTAATAGTTGCTGTGATTTGAATCCTCAGTTTGCTGGTGCCATTGACTAGCACTTTCCTCCTGCCTTGCAGCCTGCTGTGAGCCAGGCCCACCTAGCCAATTGTTGTCAGCAATCATATTTCTGTTAACAGTATTGCAGTATATTGCAGAATTGCAGTATTGAGTATATCCTCAGTTTGCTGGTGCCATTGACTAGCACTTTCCTCCTGCCTTGCAGCCTGCTGTGAGCCAGGCCCACCTAGCCAATTGTTGTCAGCAATCATATTTCTGTTAACAGTATTGCAAAAATTGTCAATCATCACTGTTTAGACTGTCAGTAATCAGTCTCCTAGTGTCCTTGAATTGCATCTACCTCCTGCCTGCCAGCCTTTTGTGCCAGGCCGTCTTGCCAACTATTCACACCAATCCTATTTTTTTGTCACAGTATAGTTACTAATTAAAATTAAAAAAATCTTGATTGTTGATGATCTTAATCCTCAGTTTGCTCGTGCCTTTGAATTGCACTTTTCTACAGCCTTCCAAGCCTGTGTGCCAGGCCTACTTAAAAAATATTTACACCAATCATATTTGTTGTGACAGTATTCTAATAATTAAAAATTAAAATTTTTGGTAATAGTTGCTGTGATTTGAATCCTCAGTTTGCTGGTGCCATTGAATAGCACTTTCCTCCTGCCTTGCAGCCTGCTGTGAGCCAGGCCCACCTAGCCAATTGTTGTCAGCAATCATATTTCTGTTAACAGTATTGCAAAAATTGTCAATCATCACTGTTTAGACTGTCAGTAATCAGTCTCCTAGTGTCCTTGAATTGCATCTACCTCCTGCCTGCCATCCTTTTGTGCCAGGCCGTCTTGCCAACTATTTTCACCAATCCTAATTTTTTGTCACAGTATAGTTACTAATTAAAATTTAAAAAATCTTGATTGTTGATGATCTTAATCCTCAGTTTTCTCGTGCCCTAGAATTGCACTTTTCTACAGCCTTCCAAGCCTGTGTGCCAGGCCTACTTGAAAAATATTTACACCAATCCTATTTGTTGTGACAGTATTCTAATAATTAAAAATTAAAAATTTTGGCAATATTTGCTGTGATTTGAATCCTCAGTTTGCTGGTGCCATTGAATAGCACTTTCCTCCTGCCTTGCAGCCTGCTTTGAGCCAGGCCCACCTAGCCAATTGTTGTCAGCAATCATATTTCTGTTAACAGTATTGCAAAAATTGTCAATCATCACTGTTTAGACTGTCAGTAATCAGTCTCCTAGTGTCCTTGAATTGCATCTACCTCCTGCCTGCCATCCTTTTGTGCCAGGCCGTTTTTCAACTATTTACACCAATCCTAATTTTTTGTCACAGTATAGTTACTAATTACAATTAAAAAAATCTTTATTGTTGATGATCTTAATCCTCAGTTTGCTCGTGCCCTAGAATAGCACTTTTCTACAGCCTTCCAAGCCTGTGTGCCAGGCCTACTCAAAAAATATTTACACCAATCATATTTGTTGTGACAGTATTCTAATAATTAAAAATTAAAATTTTTGGTAATAGTTGCTGTGATTTGAATCCTCATTTTGCTAGTGCCATTGAATAGCACTTTCATCCTGCCTTGCAGCCTGCTGTGAGCCAGGCCCACCTAGCCAATTGTTGTCAGCAATCATATTTCTGTTAACAGTATTGCAAAAATTGTCAATCATCACTGTTTAGACTGTCAGTAATCAGTCTCCTAGTGTCCTTGAATTGCATCTACCTCCTGCCTGCCATCCTTTTGTGCCGGGCCGTTTTGCCAACTATTTACACCAATCCTAATTATTTGTCACAGTATAGTAACTAATTAAAATTAAAAAAATCTTGATTGTTAATGATCTTAATCCTCAGTTTGCTTGTGCCCTAGAATTGCACTTTTCTACAGCCTTCCAAGCCTGTGTGCCAGGCCTACTTAAAAAATATTTACACCAATCATATTTGTTGTGACAGTATTCTAATAATTAAAAATTAAAATTTTTGGTAATAGTTGCTGTGATTTGAATCCTCAGTTTGCTGGTGCCATTGACTAGCACTTTCCTCCTGCCTTGCAGCCTGCTTTGAGCCAGGCCCACCTAGCCAATTGTTGTCAGCAATCATATTTCTGTTAACAGTATTGCAAAAATTGTCAATCATCACTGTTTAGACTGTCAGTAATCAGTCTCCTAGTGTCCTTGAATTGCATCTACCTCCTGCCTGCCATCCTTTTGTGCCAGGCCGTTTTTCCAACTATTTACACCAATCCTAATTTTTTGTCACAGTATAGTTACTAATTAAAATTAAAAAAATCTTGATTGTTGATGATCTTAATCCTCAGTTTGCTCGTGCCTTTGAATTGCACTTTTCTACAGCCTTCCAAGCCTGTGTGCCAGGCCTACTTAAAAAATATTTACACCAATCATATTTGTTGTGACAGTATTCTAATAATTAAAAATTAAAATTTTTGGTAATAGTTGCTGTGATTTGAATCCTCAGTTTGCTGGTACCATTGAATAGCACTTTCCTCCTGCCTTGCAGCCTGCTGTGAGCCAGGCCCACCTAGCCAATTGTTGTCAGCAATCATATTTCTGTTAACAGTATTGCAAAAATTGTCAATCATCACTGTTTAGACTGTCAGTAATCAGTCTCCTAGTGTCCTTGAATTGCATCTACCTCCTGCCTGCCATCCTTTTGTGCCAGGCCGTTTTTCCAACTATTTTCACCAATCCTAATTTTTTGTCACAGTATAGTAACTAATTACAATTAAAAAAATCTTTATTGTTGATGATCTTAATCCTCAGTTTGCTCGTGCCCTAGAATAGCACTTTTCTACAGCCTTCCAAGCCTGTGTGCCAGGCCTACTTAAAAATATTTACACCAATCATATTTGTTGTGACAGTATTCTAATAATTGAAAATTAAAATTTTTGGTAATAGTTGCTGTGATTTGAATCCTCAGTTTGCTGGTGCCATTGACTAGCACTTTCCTCCTGCCTTGCAGCCTGCTGTGAGCCAGGCCCACCTAGCCAATTGTTGTCAGCAATCATATTTCTGTTAACAGTATTGCAAAAATTGTCAATCATCACTGTTTAGACTGTCAGTAATCAGTCTCCTAGTGTCCTTGAATTGCATCTACCTCCTGCCTGCCAGCCTTTTGTGCCAGGCCGTCTTGCCAACTATTTACACCAATCCTAATTTTTTTGTCACAGTATAGTTACTAATTAAAATTAAAAAAATCTTGATTGTTGATGATCTTAATCCTCAGTTTGCTCATGCCTTTGAATTGCACTTTTCTACAGCCTTCCAAGCCTGTGTGCCAGGCCTACTTAAAAAATATTTACACCAATCATATTTGTTGTGACAGTATTCTAATAATTAAAAATTAAAATTTTTGGTAATAGTTGCTGTGATTTGAATCGTCAGTTTGCTGGTGACATTGAATAGCACTTTCCTCCTGCCTTGCAGCCTGCTGTGAGCCAGGCCCACCTAGCCAATTGTTGTCAGCAATCATATTTCTGTTAACAGTATTGCAAAAATTGTCAATCATCACTGTTTAGACTGTCAGTAATCAGTCTCCTAGTGTCCTTGAATTGCATCTACCTCCTGCCTGCCATCCTTTTGTGCCAGGCCGTCTTGCCAACTATTTTCACCAATCCTAATTTTTTGTCACAGTATAGTTACTAATTAAAATTTAAAAAATCTTGATTGTTGATGATCTTAATCCTCAGTTTTCTCATGCCCTAGAGTTTCACTTTTCTACAGCCTTCCAAGCCTGTGTGCCAGGCCTACTTGAAAAATATTTACACCAATCCTATTTGTTGTGACAGTATTCTAATAATTAAAAATTAAAATTTTTGGCAATAGTTGCTGTGATTTGAATCCTCAGTTTGCTGGTGCCATTGAATAGCACTTTCCTCCTGCCTTGCAGCCTGCTTTGAGCCAGGCCCACCTAGCCAATTGTTGTCAGCAATCATATTTCTGTTAACAGTATTGCAAAAATTGTCAATCATCACTGTTTAGACTGTCAGTAATCAGTCTCCTAGTGTCCTTGAATTGCATCTACCTCCTGCCTGCCATCCTTTTGTGCCAGGCCGTTTTTTTTCCAACTTTTTACACCAATCCTTATTTTTTGTCACAGTATAGTTACTAATTACAATTAAAAAAATCTTTATTGTTGATGATCTTAATCCTCAGTTTGCTTGTGCCCTAGAATAGCACTTTTCTACAGCTTTCCAAGCCTGTGTGCCAGGCCTACTTAAAAAATATTTACACCAATCATATTTGTTGTGACAGTATTCTAATAATTAAAAATTAAAATTTTTGGTAATAGTTGCTGTGATTTGAATCCTCATTTTGCTGGTGCCATTGAATAGCACTTTCATCCTGCCTTGCAGCCTGCTGTGAGCCAGGCCCACCTAGCCAATTGTTGTCAGCAATCATATTTCTGTTAACAGTATTGCAAAAATTGTCAATCATCACTGTTTAGACTGTCAGTAATCAGTCTCCTAGTGTCCTTGACTTGCATCTACCTCCTGCCTGCCATCCTTTTGTGCCAGGCCATCTTGCCAACTATTTACACCAATCCTAATTATTTGTCACAGTATAGTAACTAATTAAAATTAAAAAAATCTTGATTGGGGCGGAGCCGACTGCCGACATGGACGGTCGCAACTAAACAGAGCTCCGTGTTAAGTGAAGCTAGGGAGCACCTCTAAAGTATGCCAAACTAAGAGAAACATACTCAAACTAGCTCCTTTATACAGCACGTCTGCTAGTGGCATAGCTTAAGCTACATTTGGGACTCAGCGTAGGCCCTAAGACCAAGTTCACAGAAACTAATGGGAAGTTCCGACATCATCCGGTCTGGGCCTCAAAACAACGATTACCGGGCGGATCGCTGCAGATGAGATCCTCACTGAGGTAATTAAGCACCCACCGCACCGGGCATAACATATCCTATTAAGATGCTGGGATACAAAACAAAATAAATAACAATAGATAAGCAGCCACTGCAGGCCTCACTAAAAGAAGCGCGCATTGCGCACATACAACAGAGGACACATACAACAGAGGAGCCTAGTCGCCTACGCACGTTTGCCTAAATTAAAGCATCGGAATACAGCCATATAATAACAACATTTACTAGCCCCAATACTAGTGAGAGCCAATAGGACTTACGACTTACAAGCTTTCCTAACGAGCTTCACATACTACAGAGCCTAAGGGCCAAAACAGCCAATAATCCCTCGTGCAGTGCTGCTCTTACTGCAATACGTATCCGGCTCACATGCCACAGACATCAAATCTACTACGCAAAAATAACTCTTTTAACTATACCTTAACGCTTCAGATATCATCCCACATGGCAGCCAGAAGACAATTAAAAGGGGATAAAATGCCGAAAACACCTTCTAACACGGTGTCCAAACTTAATACTTATTTTAAGGCATTAAGCCCATCACAAGGCCTAGAGACAGAATCTGAACAAGATCTCACTATGAGTGTAAACCCTGTCGAGAATCCAGATGGCCATAATGCTCCACTTACTAAAGCTGATATCAATTCCTTACCAACTAAGGAGGACTTCACCGCATTGATCCAGCATGTGGGGAAAATTCTAAAGGAAGGACTTGCAGAAGTCAAAAAAGAAATAGCAGAGCTTGGCGAAAGAATGGAATACTTAGAGGAGCAGGCTAACGATACTAATAACACTATAGATGAACACTCCCGATGCCTCTCCATTCATGACATCCAACTGCAACAGCTTAAAAGCCAGCTTGAAGACCTGGATAACAGAGGAAGGAGGCAAAACCTGCGAATCAGAGGAGTGCCAGAGAATATTACAGGAGAGCATATACCTCAATACCTGCAGAATTTGTTCAAGTTCCTGACAAATAACTCCACTTCCTTACCTCTTCAACTAGATAGGGCCCACAGGGCCTTGAGGCCTAGACCAAAAGATTCGGAACCTCCCAGAGACATTGTTTTAAAATTTCACAAATACCAGGACAAGGAGGTGATAGCTCAAGCAGCCAGGAAAATCTCCCCAATTACTTTTGAAGGGAAGCAAATTCAGATATATGCGGACCTGAGCCCGGTAACCCTTGCCAACAGAAGAGAGGCAAAATACTTAACAGAACATTTGCGTGATCACGCCATCCAATACCGGTGGGGTTACCCATTTAGTATCAGAGTTAATAAAGATAACAAAATAATCATATATAAAGACCCGGGAGACTTGGAAGAGTTTTGCACAGCTCTACGCATACCAACCCCTAATATGCCAAGATGCAGCGACAAGAATCCACCACCTATGGATGATTCCCACCCACCTCAACCTCAACGCTCACAATGGCAGAGGGTTAACAGAAAGAGACAGAGAATTCCACCCACACCTTCTTCCTCTTTCATGAAGGACACTTGAAGGAGTACAAGCAACCCATTGGAGAGTCCCTTTGGAGCTTTGTGAGACAATCTCTTGAATAATTTTAACATAGCTTTACAGGTTATACTGAAGTTATCATTAATTATAGTTTAAACTGGCTATACTATTTACAGACTGATCGTTTGAATATGTACTCTCTATTTAACCTATTAGGAGGTTTGCAAAGCTACTATATGAAGAAACGTAGTATACTCTAGGGTTAATGCATAGAAATAGGCTATACCATATATTATATGAATGTTTCAAGCACTCCCTAGCTAAACTGTGTTCGGTTTCATGTTCATTTTCCCCCATATAGTCAGGGTGATCTGTAGCCTGGCTCAATGTTTGTTCCTTGTTTTTCGTTTCTTGTTAGTCACTGTTTTGTTTATTATGTTTGTTACTGCATGTACAATAATAAGTTTTGTCACCACAGATACAGAAGTTTGCTTATGCCAATCAGTCCAGGTCTGCCATGTACACACAAAGAATAAAATCACTGATGGGGTTCAGAAGAACTCCATGACTCACGATGTAACCCACACGCTTTCACATGACGCCCTTGACCACCTTATCTTGTCGACGGGACTACTCTGCTTCTTTATAAGGTACCCCTCACTCTATCTCAGTCGCCTCTACAACACTACACTATCTATCAACATTAAATATGTCCTTACACCAACTTAAACTTTTATCACAAAACTGCAGGGGCCTTAATTCACCCACTAAGAGGTCAATTGCCTTAAATCACTTTAGGAAGCATAAAGGAGACATAATCTTTGTTCAAGAGACACATTTTTTGGGGAGAGACCCCCCAAGATTTTCGTCCCCAGAATACCCTGTAGGGTTTTTTAGCTCCCACCCCCTAAGGAAAGTATCAGGAGTAGGCATCCTGTTCCATAAAAACACTCATTTCCAACTTACTAATAAATTTGAAGACCCGGAGGGGAGAATCCTTATCCTCACAGGACTCCTCTTTAACACGCGAGTGACCCTTGCGTGCTTGTATGCCCCTAACACAGGCCAGTTTAAATTTTTAAGAAGAGCCAGTAATAAAATCTTAGAACTACAATCTGGCGCGGTGGTGGTAGGAGGTGACTTAAACGTAACACTAAACCCAAAGATGGATAGTTCATCTAACAAAAAGACCTGTAGTAATTACAACCCACAAAACATAACTGACTGCCTCCGTGAAAACACCTTAGTTGATATCTGGAGACTGCAACACCCACAGAAAAAAGAATTCACACACTACTCACATACACAAAGATCCTTTTCAAGGATCGATTATTTCCTTGTAGATCATAATACCATGACATTAGCATCACATACAGAATTCTATGCGGCTGCATGGACGGATCACTCAACGATTAGTCTAGAACTGGACTGGGTAAATAAACCTTTACGACATACTGTATGGAGACTAGATGAATCCTTATTGCATGATCCAGACTTAGTCACAAAACTTAAACAAACAATAGAAGAATATTTCAGACACAATACAAATTCTGTAGACAACATCAGCACGTTATGGGAAGCCCACAAGGCAGTGGTTAGGGGCAGCTTTATACAGCTTAGCGCAAGGAAAAGAAGGGCCCAAAACTTAGAATACAATAACCTCACTCGACATTTGCAGCTAACAGAAAACGCACATAAACTAAACCCCAGCAGCGACACAACACTAGATAACCTAACGGCTGCCAGGACTGCAGTCAACAACTACTTACAAAGAGCAGCCCATAAAAGAGCCCTCGCCCTTAAAAAAGTTTATTTCCACGGAGGCAATAGATCCGGCCCACTGTTAGCTAAAGCCCTACGTAAGAAAGCTTCAATGAACCATATATATTCTATTAAAGATACAGATGGACACATAATCCATGATAGCCCAAATATTGCTGAAACTTTCAGGAAATATTATGAACATATTTATAACCTATCAACTTCTAAATCACCCCCGAATAAACAAGATATTACAGCCTACTTAGACTCAATATCAGTTCCCTCGCTCTCCGAACAACAAAGGCAGAGCCTAGATTCACCGATTACTGCACATGAAATTCTGAAAGCCATATCAGACCTGCCATCGGGGAAAAGCCCTGGTCCGGATGGCCTTACCAATAAATATTATAAGACATTCAAAGATCTACTAGTCACACCCCTTCTATCCTTGTTCCACACTTTAGATGAGGAAGGACATCTCCCAATGCTAATGAAAGAAGCACATATCTCAGTAATTCCCAAAGCTGGAAAAGATCAAGATTCCCCATCTAATTTTAGGCCCATTTCGCTTTTAAATACTGATCTTAAAATCCTAGCCAAAATTATAGCATCACGCATAAACCCGATCTTACCAACACTTGTACACGCAGATCAGACGGGGTTTGTAGGGGGGAGAGAGGCAAGAGACAATACCATCAGGGCACTCCAGCTGATGGAATACGCAAAAGCCAATAACATTAAAACTGTCTTCCTATCTACAGATGCCGAAAAGGCTTTTGATCGCCTAAATTGGGACTTTCTTTTCTCCACATTACAAAAATTTGGGTTTGGGACTACAATAATCAACAGAATTAGGGCACTATACCTCTCACCAACTGCAAAAGTTAGGATAAACGGCCTCCTCTCAGATAGCCTTAACATAAGCAATGGGACAAGACAGGGTTGCCCTCTCTCTCCCATGTTGTTTGTCCTCAGCATTGAAATGCTGGCAGCACGTATTAGAGAAAACGAGCAAATAGAAGGGATACCTTTAGGGGGAAATAACTACAAAGTGTCACTTTATGCAGACGATGTCCTCTTGTCTCTCGCCTCTCCATTTACCTCTCTAGAAGCAGTCACATGTGAATTTAAAAAGTTTGGAGACCTTTCCTACTTTTCTATAAACTACACCAAATCCGAAATGATGAATATTAATCTCCCTAAATCTGAATTAGATATACTTGTAAGTCGTACTCCTTATAAACTACAAACCACTGCATTAAAATACCTAGGAACTCACCTTACACCAAACCACAGATTACTATTCCAGCTTAATTATTCAAACTTACTCAATTCCACACAAACTGAGCTAAACTTATGGTCCAAAAAACCCTTCTCGTGGTGGGGCAGGATCCAGACTCTAAAGATGACTACATTACCTAGAATCCTATATATCATGCAGGCAGTTCCCATTAAGATACCCACTCCGTTCCTTTGTAGACTTCAGGGCATTCTAAACAAGTATGTATGGGGTTCGGTCAAACCAAGAGTCAGCAAAACGACACTGTATAGGCAGCAGGGAGAGGGTGGACTAGGTCTCCCCTGTCTAGACATCTATTATAGGGCGATTAGTCTCCAGAGAATACTCGACTGGCACAGGAACTCTATGACCAAAGCCTGGGTATCTATAGACTCACACATCTTACAAATCCCGAACGCTGGAACTTTATGCTGGCTACCCTCATCCTATAGAAGTGATACAAAAAGCATATACCCCCTCTACAGTAGCGTTTTTGAAAAGTGGAACAGAATCATTAAAACCCAACCCCACATTTCCACCTATAGATCCCCTATGTCGCCTATGTCTCCAAATGCTGAGTTTCTAGGAGGATTGGATTTCACAAAGCCCACATCAGCACATCCAGAAGTAGGATACACAATTCCTCTACATAAACTGTTGACAGGCAAAAGAGTGAAACCGCGTCAAGACCTACAACAATACCTGAACGGGGCATTTTCTAGCTGGCTTAAACACAAACAACTAATACACCTACTGGACACATCTGAACAAAGTTCTGACTGGACCAGACCACTAACACCTGTTGAAACAAACTGCACGACACATAATACACTTAGACACTCCCTATCGTTAACCAAGTCTCTTTTACAAGCAAATGGCACTTAGAACTGAAAACTGAATTAGACAGGCAGACATGGAAGTACATCTTCCGCTACACCAAAATTTCATCCACTTCAACAAAGATGATAGAACTGAATTACAAAGTTTTATCAAGATGGTACCTAACACCCACTAGGTTAAAAAGTATATACCCCACTACCTCAGACAAATGCTGTAGGGGTTGTGAGCAAAAAGGAACAATGCTACACATGTGGTGGGATTGTCCTGTATTACGCCCCTTCTGGCTTCATGTTGAATCCCTGATACAAACTATTCTTAACTCCCCCTTCCAACTAACACCTACCATAGCAATACTGAATCTGTTGCCAAGGAAAGTAGACTATTTGCGCCAACGTTTGATGCAGTTCATCATCAATTCGGCTAAAACACTAATTGCTAGAAAGTGGAAGAGCTCAGTAGCCCCCACATGGAAGGAGCTGATAATTTATACTGACGACACACTAGTACTAGAAGAATATGGCTTCTTTAAAACCCATAGATTTGACACTTTTCTAGACATCAAATTCCATTGGGACTCCGCTAGACCTGTGTTTATGGCTCAGACCCGAGACAACTCAATATAGCAGGGTAGAGGGAGATGTATTACTTTATACTGTGTTGTTTTTCTTCCTAACTTATTTTTAATTTTATGGTCAGCACTGGAAGGCTTTCAACTTCAAAAGGACAAGACCCAAACTTGTGACAATTTCAATCACTGAAACTAAATATATTGTAACAGACACGTTATTGTATTGTTTACTATATTGTATTGTTTGATTGTTTAAAACACCAATAAAAACGATTTATAAAAATAAAAAAAAATAAAAAAATCTTGATTGTTGATGATCTTAATCCTCAGTTTGCTTGTGCCCTAGAATTGCACTTTTCTACAGCCTTCCAAGCCTGTGTGCCAGGACTACTTAAAAAATATTTACACCAATCATATTTGTTGTGACAGTATTCTAATAATTAAAAATTAAAATTTTTGGTAATAGTTGCTGTGATTTGAATCCTCAGTTTGCTGGTGCCATTGAATAGCCATTGAATAATCAGTTTCCTAGTGTCCTTGAATTGCATCTACCTCCTGCCTGCCATCCTTTTGTGCCAGGCCGTTTTTCCAACTATTTACACCAATCCTAATTTTTTGTCACAGTATAGTTACTAATTAAAATTAAAAAAATCTTGATTGTTGATGATCTTAATCCTCAGTTTGCTCGTGCCTTTGAATTGCACTTTTCTACAGCCTTCCAAGCCTGTGTGCCAGGCCTACTTAAAAAATATTTACACCAATCATATTTGTTGTGACAGTATTCTAATAATTAAAAATTAAAATTTTTGGTAATAGTTGCTGTGATTTGAATCCTCAGTTTGCTGGTGCCTTTGAATAGCACTTTCCTCCTGCCTTGCAGCCTGCTGTGAGCCAGGCCCACCTAGCCAATTGTTGTCAGCAATCATATTTCTGTTAACAGTATTGCAAAAATTGTCAATCATCACTGTTTAGACTGTCAGTAATCAATCTCCTAGTGTCCTTGAATTGCATCTACCTCCTGCCTGCCATCCTTTTGTGCCAGGCCGTCTTGCCAACTATTTTCACCAATCCTAATTTTTTGTCACAGTATAGTTACTAATTAAAATTTAAAAAATCTTGATTGTTGATGATCTTAATCCTCAGTTTTCTCATGCCCTAGAATTGCACTTTTCTACAGCCTTCAAAGCCTGTGTGCCAGGCCTATTTGAAAAATATTTACACCAATCCTATTTGTTGTGACAGTATTCTAATAATTAAAAATTAAAATTTTTGGCAATATTTGCTGTGATTTGAATCCTCAGTTTGCTGGTGCCATTGAATAGCACTTTCCTCCTGCCTTGCAGCCTGCTTTGAGCCAGGCCCACCTAGCCAATTGTTGTCAGCAATCATATTTCTGTTAACAGTATTGCAAAAATTGTCAATCATCACTGTTTAGACTGTCAGTAATCAGTCTCCTAGTGTCCTTGAATTGCATCTACCTCCTGCCTGCCATCCTTTTGTGCCAGGCTGTTTTTCCAACTATTTACACCAATCCTATTTTTTTGTCACAGTATAGTTACTAATTACAATTAAAAATATCTTTATTGTTGATGATCTTAATCCTCAGTTTGCTCATGCCCTAGAATAGCACTTTTCTACAGCCTTCCAAGCCTGTGTGCCAGGCCTACTTAAAAAATATTTACACCAATCATATTTGTTGTGACAGTATTCTAATAATTAAAAATTAAAATTTTTGGTAATAGTTGCTGTGATTTGAATCCTCATTTTGCTGGTGCCATTGAATAGAACTTTCATCCTGCCTTGCAGCATGCTGTGAGCCAGGCCCACCTAGCCAATTGTTGTCAGCAATCATATTTCTGTTAACAGTATTGCAAAAATTGTCAATCATCACTGTTTAGACTGTCAGTAATCAGTCTCCTAGTGTCCTTGAATTGCATCTACCTCCTGCCTGCCATCCTTTTGTGCCAGGTCGTCTTGCCAACTATTTACACCAATCCTAATTATTTGTCAAAGTATAGTAACTAATTAAAATTAAAAAAATCTTGATTGTTGATGATCTTAATCCTCAGTTTGCTTGTGCCCTAGAATTGCACTTTTCTACAGCCTTCCAAGCCTGTGTGCCAGGCCTACTTAAAAAATATTTACACCAATCATATTTGTTGTGACAGTATTCTAATAATTAAAAATTAAAATTTTTGGTAATAGTTGCTAAGATTTGAATCCTCAGTTTGCTGGTGCCATTGAATAGTACTTTCCTCCTGCCTTGCAGCCTGCTTTGAGCCAGGCCCACCTAGCCAATTGTTGTCAGCAATCATATTTCTGTTAACAGTATTGCAAAAATTGTCAATCATCACTGTTTAGACTGTCAGTAATCAGTTTCCTAGTGTCCTTGAATTGCATCTACCTCCTGCCTGCCATCCTTTTGTGCCAAGCCGTTTTTCCAACTATTTACACCAATCCTAATTTTTTGTCACAATATAGTTACTAATTAAAATTAAAAAAATCTTGATTGTTGATGATCTTAATCCTCAGTTTGCTCGTGCCTTTGAATTGCACTTTTCTACAGCCTTCCAAGCCTGTGTGCCAGGCCTACTTAAAAAATATTTACACCAATCATATTTGTTGTGACAGTATTCTAATAATTAAAAATTAAAATTTTTGGTAATAGTTGCTGTGATTTGAATCCTCAGTTTGCTGGTGCCATTGAATAGCACTTTCCTCCTTCATTGCAGCCTGCTGTGAGCCAGGCCCACCTAGCCAATTGTTGTCAGCAATCATATTTCTGTTAACAGTATTGCAAAAATTGTCAATCCTCACTGTTTAGACTGTCAGTAATCAGTCTCCTAGTGTCCTTGAATTGCATCTACCTCCTGCCTGCCATCCTTTTGTGCCAGGCCGTCTTGCCAACTATTTTCACCAATCCTAATTTTTTGTCACAGTATAGTTACTAATTAAAATTTAAAAAATCTTGATTGTTGATGATCTTAATCCTCAGTTTGCTCGTGCCCTAGAATTGCACTTTTCTACAGCCTTCCAAGCCTGTGTGCCAGGCCTACTTGAAAAATATTTACACCAATCCTATTTGTTGTGACAGTATTCTAATAATTAAAAATTAAAATTGTTGGCAATATTTGCTGTGATTTGAATCCTCAGTTTGCTGGTGCCATTGAATAGCACTTTCCTCCTGCCTTGCAGCCTGCTTTGAGCCAGGCCCACCTAGCCAATTGTTGTCAGCAATCATATTTCTGTTAACAGTATTGCAAAAATTGTCAATCATCACTGTTTAGACTGTCAGTAATCAGTCTCCTAGTGTCCTTGAATTGCATCTACCTCCTGCCTGCCATCCTTTTGTGCCAGGCCGTTTTTCCAACTATTTTCACCAATCCTAATTTTTTGTCACAGTATAGTTACTAATTACAATTAAAAAAATCTTTATTGTTGATGATCTTAATCCTCAGTTTGCTCGTGCCCTAGAATAGCACTTTTCTACAGCCTTCCAAGCCTGTGTGCCAGGCCTACCTAAAAAATATTTACACCAATCATATTTGTTGTGACAGTATTCTAATAATTAAAAATTAAAATTTTTGGTAATAGTTGCTGTGATTTTAATCCTCATTTTGCTGGTGCCATTGCATAGCACTTTCATCCTGCCTTGCAGCCTGCTGTGAGCCAGGCCCACCTAGCCAATTGTTGTCAGCAATCATATTTCTGTTAACAGTATTGCAAAAATTGTCAATCATCACTGTTTAGACTGTCAGTAATCAGTCTCCTAGTGTCCTTGAATTGCATCTACCTCCTGCCTGCCATCCTTTTGTGCCAGGCCGTCTTGCCAACTATTTACACCAATCCTAATTATTTGTCACAGTATAGTTACTAATTAAAATTAAAAAAATCTTGATTGTTGATGATCTTAATCCTCAGTTTGCTTGTGCCCTAGAATTGCACTTTTCTACAGCCTTCCAAGCCTGTGTGCCAGGCCTACTTAAAAAATATTAACACCAATCATATTTCTTGTGACAGTATTCTAATAATTAAAAATTAAAATTTTTGGTAATAGTTGCTGTGATTTGAATCCTCAGTTTGCTGGTGCCATTGAATAGCACTTTCCTCCTGCCTTGCAGCCTGCTTTGAGCCATGCCCACCTAGCCAATTGTTGTCAGCAATCATATTTCTGTTAACAGTATTGCAAAAATTGTCAATCATCACTGTTTAGACTGTCAATAATCAGTCTCCTAGTGTCCTTGAATTGCATCTACCTCCGGCCTGCCATCCTTTTGTGCCAGGCCGTTTTTCCAACTATTTACACAAATCCTAATTTTTTGTCACAATATAGTTACTAATTACAATTAAAAAAATCTTTATTGTTGATGATCTTAATCCTCAGTTTGCTCTCACCCTAGAATAGCACTTTTCTACAGCCTTCCAAGCCTGTGTGCCAGGCCTACTTAAAAAATATTTACACCAATCATATTTGTTGTGACAGTATTCTAATAATTAAAAATTAAAATTTTTGGTAATAGTTGCTGTGATTTCAATCCTCATTTTGCTGGTGCCATTGAATAGCACTTTCCTCCTGCCTTGCAGCCTGCTGTGAGCCAGGCCCACCTAGCCAGTTGTTGTCAGCAATCATATTTCTGTTAACAGTATTGCAAAAATTGTCAATCATCACTGTTTAGACTGTCAGTAATCAGTCTCCTAGTGTCCTTGAATTGCATCTACCTCCTGCCTGCCATCCTTTTGTGCCAGGCCGTCTTGCCAACTATTTACACCAATCCTAATTATTTGTCACAGTATAGTTACTAATTAAAATTAAAAAAATCTTGATTGTTGATGATCTTAATCCTCAGTTTGCTTGTGCCCTAGAATTGCACTTTTCTACAGCCTTCCAAGCCTGTGTGCCAGGCCTACTTAAAAAATATTTACACCAATCATATTTGTTGTGACAGTATTCTAATAATTAAAAATTAAAATTTTTGGTAATAGTTGCTGTGATTTGAATCGTCAGTTTGCTGGTGCCATTGAATAGCACTTTCCTCCTGCCTTGCAGCCTGCTGTGAGCCAGGCCCACCTAGCCAATTGTTGTCAGCAATCATATTTCTTTTAACAGTATTGCAAAAATTGTCAATCATCACTGTTTTGACTGTCATTAATCAGTCTCCTAGTGTCCTTGAATTGCATCTACCTCCTGCCTGCCATCCTTTTGTGCCAGGCCGTCTTGCCAACTATTTACACCAATCCTAATTGTTGTGCCATTGAATTGCACTTTTCTACTGCCTGCCAGCCTGTGTGCCAGGCCCAACTATCCAATTAGTGCTAGCAATCATATTTCTTTTAACAGTATTGCAAAATTTGTCAATCAACACTGCTTTGACTGTCAATCTGCAGTCTACTAGTGCCCTTGAATTGCATTTTCCTCCTGCCTGCCTGCCTGTGTGCCAGTCCCAACTAGCCAATTAGTGCCACCACTCATATTTATTGTAACAGGATTGGAATTTTTGTTAATCATGACTGTTTTGACTGTGATTCTTCAGTCTCCTAGTGCCATTGAATTGCAGTTTCCTTTCTTCCAGCGTGTGTGCCAGACAGGCCCATTTGCCAAATAGTGCCAAACAATCATATTTGTTGCCACAGTACTAGTAATATTTCAAAAAATTAACAATTTGTGATTTTTAAAACATCTGTCTTTTTTGTTGTTGTCAGTCTCACAGCGTATACTGTGCCCACTTTCACAGTGCCACCACTCAATTGGTGTAATAGTATTGTTAGTGTCCATTTTAAAAAAAATGACAGGCAGAGGCAGGCCACCCCGCAGGTTCCGTGGTCATGGTCATGGTGCTGTGATTCCTTTAGACCCTACAAATATGCACATTGTTCAGACGCCGGGTGCCAGGGGGGATGCAAAAACTTCTGAGGAGGATCTAGTTGAATGGCTAACACAGGAAACCCAATCTTCTTCAGCTTCCGCTGCTAGTCCTCCTAACCTTGACGCACCATCTAAGTCCTGCTGTGCTTTGGGCAGGTCTCAAGTGACCAGTGCCACTCCGCCGCCTGTCGCCACCACCAACACTAGCACCACAGCCGCTTCTCTTAATCTGTCACAGGAGTTATTGACAAATCATTTGGAAGAAATGAGTGATGCGCAACCATCATTGACAGAGGATGTAGATAATAGTGATCAGTCTCAGTCAGGCAGCATTACCGACATGGAGGTACGGTGTGATGATGATGATGATGATGTTGTACCCGCTGCTGCTTCCTTTCTTGATCTGTCAGATACAAGTGAAGCGGTTGATGATGATGTGTCGGTGGATGTCACGTGGGTGCCTGATAGAAGAGAAGAAGAAGAGGGGGAAAGTTCAGATGGGGAGACAGAGAGGAGGAGGAGACGATTTGGAAGCACGGGGAGGTCGTCTCAAGGAGCTAGTGGCACAGTCAGACAGCATGCATCGTCACCAGGGGTCAGCCAGACAGCCCGCCGACGCCCATCAACGCATGCTGTTGCCACCACCAGAATGCCGTCATCGCAGAGCTCAGCAGTGTGGCATTTTTTTGGTGTGTATGCCTCTGACAACAGCGATGCCATTTGCAACCTGTGCCAAAAGAAACTGAGTCGTGGGAAGTCCAACAGCCACCTAGGTACAACTGCTTTGCGAAGGCACATGGTCTCCCATCACAAAGGCCGATGGGAAGAACACATGAGTAGAAGCAGCACACAAAGTGAAAGCCGCCCTCCTCCTCCTGCTCCAGCATCTTCAGCCACGTCAACCAGTGCTGTCCTCCTTGCCCCCTCTCATCCATCCTCCACTCAGTCTCTCTTACGTAGCAGTTCCTGGTCATCTGCCCACAGTCAGGTGTCTGTCAAGGACATGTTTGAGCGTAAGAAGCCCATTTCTCAAAGTCACCCCCTTGCCCAGCGTCTGACAGCTGGCTTGTCTGAACTCTTAGCCCTCCAGCTTTTACCATACAAGCTGGTGGAGTCTGATGCTTTCAAAAAATTTGTATCTATTGGGACACCGCAGTGGAAGGTACCTGGCAGAAATTTCTTTTCACAAAAGGCAATCCCAAACCTGTACTCTGTTGTGAGAAAGGAAGTTATGGCATGTCTGGCACACAGCATTGGGGCAAGGGTCCATATGACCACGGATAGCTGGTCTGCAAAGCATGGTCAGGGCAGGTATATCACCTACACTGCGCATTGGGTAAACCTGCTGACTTCTGACAAGCATGGAATGCGTGGCTCTGCAGAAGAGTTGGGGACACCGCCACGACTTGTACTGGGTGTCCATGCTCCTCGACCCCCGGTATAAGCATAAAGTGCCTGAAATGTTACCAAATTCCCGCAAGTCGGAAAGGATGGAGCATTTTCATAATAAATTAAAAACTATGCTTTACACGGCGTATAAGGGTGATGTCACAGCACCACGGGAATGTAACAGGGGAAGAGATGAAATTAATCCTCCTCCTCCCACGACCACGGTGGCAAGGACCGGGTGCTTTCCTGACGTCTTGTTGATGGAGGACATGCGTACCTTTTTAACTCCCATGCACCATCAGAGCCTTTCGGGATCCAGCCTTAGAGAAAGACTCAACCGACAGGTAGCAGACTACCTAGCTTTAACTGCGGATCTCAACACTCTCAGGAGCAATGGACCCCTTGACTACTGGGTGTGCAGGCTGGACTTGTGGCCTGAGCTATCCCAATTTGCAATGGAACTTCTGGCCTGCCCCGCTTCAAGTGTCCTGTCCGAAAGGACTTTTAGTGCAGCAGGAAGTTTTGTCACTGAGAAGAGAAGTCGCCTAGGTCAAAAAGCCTTGACTATCTCACTTTTATAAAAATGAATGAGGGCTGGATCCCGAAGGGACTGACATTGGGCGATACATTTGAATAAAAAACTACTGATGATGATATGAGCTGGCTTGTGCTACAACTGGTACACAGGCTGGCCTTTTTTTTTTGGTTATAAAGATGGAGGACTTGCTTGACTTATCCGCCAACAACGCTTTTAGGGCACTTTATAAATGTTTTACAAACATCGATTTTTCTGGCCGCTGCTACAGCAGTTGCTACAACAATACCCCAATTTTTCAGTCATTTGTACATTCCTAAATTTTCTGGCCTCTGCTGCATCTCTGTGGGTACAAAACTCAAATAAAAAAAATAAGGCACATAACACTAGCGATTAAACTGTTACGAATTGTACAACTTTACACACCACTCATATCTGGTGGACCATTCAATTGAACGCAAAATGCAACAAATTTGAAAGAGTAGGACCGACCAAGCATCTTTATCCATCTCTTGGTTGCTCTAAATTATCTCTGTGTTCCATCTATGCCATACCTGTACTCTATTGTGCAAAAGGGTGGCATATGTTGTGTTTCATGCTGTTGTGCCTGTTGCGGGTCATGGCCCATGATATAAAAAGGCTGAAGGAGAACGACCTGTAGTAATGGGTGCCCCATCCAGTTTTTAGAAAAATGTTCCTGGTTCCTCTCAATTATCTTTGGGTTTCTAAAATGGATGCCATACCTGTACTCGCTTGTGCAAAAGGATGGCATATGTGGTGGTGTTTCCTGCAGTTGTTTCTGTTGAGGGTGCTGGACCCTCTTATAAAAAAGCTGAAGGAGAACGACCTGGAGTGGGAGTCCAAGCATGGTTTTTGGGGCTATTTCACTTTTACAAACAATTATCTGTGGGTTTCACAAATCAATGCCGTACCAGTACTCTATTGTTCCAAAGTATGCCATATGTTCTCTTTCCTGCTGGTATTTTGTTTGAGGGTCCTGGACACTCTTATAAAAAGGCCTAAGGTGAAAGAGGTGTACTGGGTGTCCACTCATTTTTATTTTCTATTTCTCATTTGACCAAAATTATCTCTTGTTTTGTAAAATCAATGCCGTACCTGTACTCTATTGTTCAAAAGGATGAAATTCGTCCTCTTTCCTGCTGGTGTTTTTTTTTGAGTGTCCAGGACCCTCTTATAAAAAGGCCTAAGGAGAAAGAGGTGTACTGGTTGGCCACTCATTTTTATTTTTCTATTTAACAATTGACCAAAATGATCTCTGGGTTTGTAAAATCAATGCTGTACCTGTACTCTATTGTTCAAAAGGATGCCATACGTCCTCTTTCCTGCTAGTGTTTTTTTTTTGAGGCTCCAGGACCCTCTTATAAAAAGGCCTAAGGAGAAAGAGGTGTACTGGTTGGCCACTCATTTTTATTTTTCTATTTAACAATTGACCAAAATGATCTCTGGGTTTGTAAAATCAATGCCGTACCTGTATTCTATTGTTCAAAAGGATGCCAAATGTCCTCTTTCCTGCTGGTGTTTTTTTTTTAGGGTCCAGGACCCTCTTATAAAAAGGCCTAAGGAGAAAGAGGTGTACTGGGTGTCCATAGTGAAAAAGGGTGTGTGTACAAGCGCTAAGGTTATCCCCAAGCTGTATCCAAACAGAGATCCTAACCAACCTCCAAAAAATATGCACAAGTAGTAAGAAGTGAATACAGCGCCAACAAGAGGCCAAGGGATAAATATACTCACAGAGAGATAAAAGAAGATTATTTAATGAACCATGTTAAAAAGCATCAGTAATAAAAGACTATATATAAAAAATGTAAAAAGCACATATAAATAAAATTACAAATACAGGAATATCTTACAGAAGCGGCTCAAAGGGCCAAAGCTGATAATTACAATAAAAACAGAGGTAATAACAGGTGATCAGTGTGAGTGGTACACCAGAATAAGAGTGTATACTGATAAAACAGAATTAGCCTAAGTACAACTGTAGCAAGTGCATCAAGCAAAAAACTAATAAACAATAATACAAACAATAGTGTTCAAAATTAGTGTTACAAAAATAGTGTTACAAAAAATAGAAAAATGCACTGCAGTGCAAAAAAAGGGGGTAGCAAAATAATTGTATAAATACAATCAAATAGTGAGTTAGTGCAAATGGATATAAAAATGCTAGCTACTTAATCCAGTGAGGTTAAGATATAATTAAATAAAATACACAATATGCAATAACATAAAAAATAAAATACACAATATGCAATAACATAAAAAATAAAATACACAATATGCAATAACATAAAAAATAAAAAATAATAAAATATAAAATATAATCCAAAAAAGTGTTCAAAAAGTTGATCAACAAATGTTAGTGAAGAACAAAAATAAGTCAATCAAAACTAAAAAATGGAAAAAAATGGGTGATGAAAAGCAAGGTGAAAGTGAGGAAATTGATTCCTTCCAATGTCAGTTACTTTGACAGATCCAAATTCCTGAGTGTGGTTGCTGAAGTAGCTGAATGGATCCTAGCACCTGTCAGCTGCTCCTATGGTATCCTAAAAAGTGTCCCTGTAAAAAAAGAAATTCACAACATAGTGTATCCAATATGAGAATGAAGTAAAGATTGAAGTAATGCTTACCAATATGTCAACGCGTTTCTGCCCTCAAAAAAGGGCCTTTCTCAAGACAGGGACACTTTTTAGGATACCATAGGAGCAGCTGACAGGTGCTAGGATCCATTCAGCTACTTCAGCAACCACACTCAGGAATTTGGATCTGTCAAAGTAACTAACATTGGAAGGAATCAATTTCCTCACTTTCACCTTGCTTTTCATCACCCATTTTTTCCATTTTTTAGTTTTGATTGACTTATTTTTGTTCTTCACTAACATTTGTTGATCAACTTTTTGAACACTTTTTTGGATTATATTTTATATTTTATGATTTTTTATTTTTATGTTATTGCATATTGTGTATTTTATTTTTTATGTTATTGCATATTGTGTATTTTATTTAATTATATCTTAACCTCACTGGATTAAGTAGCTAGCATTTTTATATCCATTTGCACTAACTCACTATTTGATTGTATTTATACAATTATTTTGCTACCCCCTTTTTTTGCACTGCAGTGCATTTTTCTATTTTTTGGAACACTATTTTTGTAACACTAATTTTGAACACTATTGTTTGTATTATTGTTTATTAGTTTTTTGCTTGATGCACTTGCTACAGTTGTACTTAGGCTAATTCTGTTTTATCAGTATACACTCTTATTCTGGTGTACCACTCACACTGATCACCTGTTATTACCTCTGTTTTTATTGTAATTATCAGCTTTGGCCCTTTGAGCCGCTTCTGTAAGATATTCCTGTATTTGTAATTTTATTTATATGTGCTTTTTACATTTTTTATATATAGTCTTTTATTACTGATGCTTTTTAACATGGTTCATTAAATAATCTTCTTTTATCTCTCTGTGAGTATATTTATCCCTTGGCCTCTTGTTGGCGCTGTATTCACTTCTTACTACTTGTGTACTGGGTGTCCATCGAATCATATTTTTTATTCAAATTTCCATTTGCAAAAAATTATCTATGGGTTTCTAAAATAAATGCCTTTCCTGTACTCTATTGTTCAAAAGTATGCTATATGTCCTCTTTCCTGCTGGTGTTTTTTTTGAGGGTCCAGGACCCTCTTATAAAAATGCCTAAGGAGAAAGAGGTGTACTGGCTGTCCATCGAATCATTTTTTTTATTCAAATTTCCATTTAAAAAAAAATCTCTATGGGTTTCTAAAATCAATGCCTTTCCTGTACTCTATTGTTCAAAAGTATGCCATATGTCCTCTTTCCTGCTGGTTTTTTGTTTGAGGGTCCTGGACCCTCTTATAAAAAGGCCTTATGGATAAAGAATTGTACTGGGTGTCCATCCAATAATTTTTTTTAATTAAAATTCACGGTTGCAAAAAATTATCCCCGGGTTTCTAAAATCAATGCCTTTCCTATAATCTTTTTTTCACAAAGGATGCCATATGTCCTCTTTCCTACTGCTGGTTTTGTTGAGTGTCCTGGAGCCTCTGCTAAAAAGGCCTAAGGATAAAGAAGTGTAATGGGTGTCTATTCAATGTTTTTTTAGATTTCCCGGTTGTAACAAATTTTTTCTCTTTCAAAAATCAATGCCTTTCCTGTAATCTATTTTTCAAAAGGATGCCATATGTCCTATTTCATGTTGTTCTTTCTGTTGAGGCTCCGGGACACTCTTATAAAAAGGACTAAGGATAAAGAAGTGTACTGGGTGTCCAATCAATGTTTTTTTTCTATTTCCCGGGTCATATAACTGATCTCTGTGTTTCTAAAATCAATGCCTTTCCTGTAATCTAATTTTCAAAAGTATGCCATATGTCCTCTTTCCTGCTGGTGTTTTTTTTGAGGGTCCAGGACCCTCTTATAAAAAGGCCTAAGGAGAAAGAAGTGTACTGGGTGTCCATCGAATCATTTTTTTGATTCAAATTTACATTTGCAAAAAATTATCTATGGGTTTCTAAAATCAATGCCTTTCCTGTACTCTTACTCTATTGTTCAAAAGTATGCCATATGTCCCCTTTCCTGCTGGTGTTTTGTTTGAGGGTCCTGGACCCTCTTATAAAAAGGCCTAGGGAGAAAGAATTGTAATGGGTGTCCATCCAATCATTTTTTTTATTCAAATTCACGGTTGCAACAAATTATCCCCGGGTTTCTAAAATCAATGCCTTTCCTATAATCTTTTTTTCACAAAGGATGCCATATGTCCTCTTTCCTACTGCTGGTTTTGTTGAGTTTCCTGGAGCCTCTGCTAAAAAGGCCGAAGGATAAAGAAGTGTACTGGGTGTCTATTCAATGTTTTTTTAGATTTCCCGCTTGTAACAAATTTTTTCTGTCTTTCTAAAATCAATGCCTTTCCTGTAATCTATTTTTCAAAAGGATGCCATATGTCCTCTTTCATCCTGTTCTTTCTGTTGAGGCTCCGGGACACTCTTCTAAAAAGGCCTAAGGATAAAGAAGTGTACTGGGTGTATAATCTATGTTTTTTTTAGATTTCACGGTTGCAACTAATGATCTCTGTGTTTCTAAAATCAATGCCTTTCCTGTAATCTAATTTTCTAAAGGATGCCATATGTCCTCTTTCATGCTGCTGGTTTTGTGGAGGGTCCTGGAGCCTCTGCGAAAAAGGCCTAATGATAAATAAGTGTACTTGGTGTATAATCAAAGTTTTTTGCGATTTCACGGTTGCAACTAATGATCTCTGTGTTTCTAAAATCAATGCCTTTCCTGTAATCTAATTTTCTAAAGGATGCCATATGTCCTCTTTCATGCTGCTGGTTTTGTGGAGGGTCCTGGAGCCTCTGCTAAAAAGGCCTAAGGATAAATAAGTGTACTTGGTGTATAATCGACGTTTTTTGTGATTTCACGGTTGCAACTAATGATCTCTGTGTTTCTAAAATCAATGCCTTTCCTGTAATCTAATTTTCTAAAGGATGCCATATGTCCTCTTTCATGCTGCTGGTTTTGTGGAGGGTCCTGGAGCCTCTGCGAAAAAGGCCTAAGGATAAATAAGTTTACTTGGTGTATAATCCAATTTTTTAGAGATTGCACGGTTGCAACTAATGATCTCTGTGTTTCTAAAATCAATGCCTTTCCAGAAATCTATTTTTCTAAAGGATGCCATATGTCCTCTTTATTGCTGCTGGTTTTGTTGAGGGTCCTGGAGCCTCTGCTACTAAGGCCTAAGGATAAATAAGTGTCCTGGTTGTTTAATCCATTTTTTTTTAGATTTCCCGGTTGCAACAAATTATCTCCGGGTTTCTAAAATCAATGCCTTTCCTGTAATCTATTAGTCACAAGGATGCCATATGTCCTCTTTAATGCTGTTGTTTCTGGTGAGGCTACAGGAGACTCTTCTAAAAAGGCCTAAGGATAAAGAAGTGTACTGGGTGTATAATCTATGTTTTTTTAGATTTCACGGTTGCAACTAATGATCTCTGTGTTTCTAAAATCAATGCCTTTACTGTAATATAAATTTCTAAAGGATGCCATATGTCCTCTTTCATGCTGCTGGTTTTGTGGAGGGTCCTGGAGCCTCTGCGAAAAAGGCCTAAGGATAAATAAGTGTACTTGGTGTATAATCAAAGTTTTTTTTTAGATTGCACGGTTGCAACTAATGATCTCTGTGTTTCTAAAATCAATGCCTTTCCTGTAATCTAATTTTCTAAAGGATGCCATATGTCCTCTTTCATGCTGTTGGTTTTGTGGAGGGTCCTGGAGCCTCTGCTAAAAAGGCCTAAGGATAAATAAGTGTACTTGGTGTATAATCGAAGTTTTTTGCGATTTCATGGTTGCAACTAATGATCTCTGTGTTTCTAAAATCAATGCCTTTCCTGTAATCTAATTTTCTAAAAGATGCCATATGTCCTCTTTCATGCTGCTGGTTTTTTGGAGGGTCCTGGAGCCTCTGCGAAAAAGGCCTAAGGATAAATAAGTGTACTTGGTGTATAATCCGATTTTTTAGAGATTGCACGGTTGCAACTAATGATCTCTGTGTTTCTAAAATCAATGCCTTTCCAGAAATCTATTTTTCTAAAGGATGCCATATGTCCTCTTTACTACTGCTGGTTTTGTTGAGGGTCCTGGATCCTCTGCTACTAAGGTCTAAGGATAAATAAGTGTCCTGGTTGTTTAATCCATTTTTTTTTTAGATTTCCCGGTTGCAACAAATTATCTCTGGGTTTCTAAAATCAATGCCTTTCCTGTAATCTATTAGTCACAAGGATGCCATATGTCCTCTTTCATGCTGTTGTTTCTGTTGAGGCTACGGGAGACTCTTCTAAAAAGGCCTAAGGATAAAGAAGTGTACTGGGTGTATAATCTATGTTTTTTTAGATTTCACGTTTGCAAAAAATTATCTACGGGTTTCTAAAATCAATGCCTTTCCAGTAATCTATTATTCACAAGGATGCCATATGTACTTTTTGATGCTGTTGTTTCGGTTGAGGCTCCGGGAGCCTCTTATTAAAAAGGCCTAATGAAAAATAAGTGTACTTGGTGTCTAATCAATGTTTTTTTCGATTTACCGGTTGCAACTAATGATCTCTGTGTTTCTGAAATCAATGCCTTTCCTATAATCATTTTTTCAAAAGGATGCCATATGTCCTCTTTCCTGCTGCTGGTTTTGTCGACGGTCCTGGAGCCTCTGCTGCGCATAATAAAGAAAAAAAAATTAATTTAACTTGACTTAATAACTGAAGCATGACTTCAGGAGTCAGGTGTGGTCGTAGGTAGTGGTTGTTGTTAGCAGATTATTTTTATTGCAAATTGCAATTGCCACAGCGTGCATAAAATGTGTGTCACTAGTCCAAATTTTAATTTTTTTTTTTCATTCAGGATTAGTTTGGGGTACTGCGCAATATTGGAAATGCAAAAAACAGGTCTCCGTACCCGTTGAAATAAGGGGTGACTACTAGTGCTTTTACCAGGCTCCTCTTGGATAGCCCCAGAAAGTGTGAGTATGAATCCCAAAAAGAAAATTAAATTAAGGTTGAGAAATTACTCCTAAGTAAATTGTAAGACCTGGAGCTCCTCAAACACACGTCCTACCGCAACAGGTATAGGCTCCGCCCACCCAAATCTTACCTTTTTAATGCCAATTGATATTGCCACAGCTGGAACAACAGTAACTAACATGTGCGTCACCACAGTCTCCGAAGCTATTGTCGGATGTATACAAAAACAACAATAAAGAATTCCTTTTGGGGCGCAAAGAGATGGCTACCGGAACACTCCAGGAACTTCACAAAAGTGTCTGTCTTGTGTTTCTGGTGATGTTGTAGACATCTGGGGAGTGTACAGGGAGGGCAAAAATCCTCTCCATCTCTGTGCACCACAGGACAGGACGTCCTTGTCATCCATAAGCACATGAAATTGCTGGCATTTTCGTTGCTTCAAGAAGTTCAGTTTTTGTGGTGATAGTACAGAATTAAATAAACTTTGGTTTCCTACCATACTCAAGACAATCTTGTAGTTCAAGCTTCCGACTTGCTGTGGGAAACAGTGGGCTGTCCATAGCAGGAAGATGATTTAGACAGAAGTAACGGGCTCTGATTGCAGGTGACACATGTTTATCGTCAATCATCAAAGGGGTTGCGTGCAGAATATGGCTGATGGCCCCTTATTCACATGTTTGTCCAGAGCAACAACATTTGCAAACAGCCAGAAGAGAGGTCGGTTCTCATCAGCCTTAAGTTGAGCTTCAATTACCAAATGCTGATATTCAAAAAATAGACAAACAGTGCCTTAAAAAACACATTTGCAATATGGATTCACCAGAGCAAGGTCATTGCAAGTATTTCCCACAATAACACAATTAAAATAACACAACTCCGCAATCTTCCCCTTCACATTATTATTGTCACACTCCATTGTACTCCTATGCCCACCTCCCTGCTCTTGTTTTAGTTGAGAGTCCTGGAGCCTCTGCTAAAAAGGCCTATGGATAAATAAGTGTACTGGGTGTCTAATCAATGTTTTTTTCTATTTCACGGGTCATATAAATGATCTGTGGGATTCTAAAATCAATGCCTTTCCTGTAATCTATTATTCAAAAGGATGACATATGTCCTATTTCATGCTGTTGTTTCTGTTGAGGCTCCGGGACCCTCGTATTAAAAAGGACTAAGGATAAAGAAGTGTACTGGGTGTCCAATCATTTTTTTTTCTATTTCACTGGTCATATAAATGATCTCTGTGTTTCTAAAATCAATGCCTTTCCTGTAATCTAATTTACAAAAGTATGCCATATGTCCTCTTTCCTGCTGCTGGATTTGTTGAGGGTCCTGGAGCCTATGCTTAAAAGGCCTAAGGATAAAGAAGTGTACTGGGTGTCTAATCTATGTTTTTTTTAGATTTCATGGTTGCAAAAAATTATCCACAGGTTTCTAAAATCAATGCCTTTCCTGTAATCTATTATTCACAAGGATGCCATATGTACTTTTTAATGCTGTTGTTTCTGTTGAGGCTCTGGGAGCCTCTTAATCTTATTAAAAAGGCCTAATGAAAAATAAGTGTACTGGGTGTCTAATCAATGTTTTTTTCTATTTACCATTTGCAACTAATGATCTCTGTGTTTCTGAAATCAATGCCTTTCCTATAATCATTTTTTCAAAAGGATGCCATATGTCCTCTTTCCTGCTGCTGGTTTTGTCGAGGGTCCTGGAGCCTCTGCTGAGCATAATTTTTTTTTTTTTATTTAACTTTACTTAATAACTGAAGCATGACTTCAGGAGTCAGGTGTGGTCGTAGGTAGTGGTTGTTGTTAGCAGATTATTTTTATTGCAAATTGCAATTGCCACAGCGTGCATAAAATGTGCGTCACTAGTCCAAATTTTAAGGTTTTTTTTTCATTCAGGATTAGTTTGTGGACCGGCGCAATATTGGAAAGGCAAAAAACAGGTCTCCGTACCCGTTGATATAAGGGGTGACTACTACTGCTTTTACCAGGCTCCTCTTGGATAGCCCCAGAAAGAATGACTATGAATCCCAAAAAGAAAATTAAATTAAGGTTTAAAACTAACTCCAAAGTAACTTGTAAGACCTGGAGCTCCTCAAACACACGTCCTACCGCAACAGCTATAGGCTCCCCAACCCACAAATCTTAACTTTTTCATGCCAATTGATATTGCCACAGCTGGAACAACAGTAAATAACATGTGCGTCACCACAGTCTCCGAAGCAGTTGTTGGATGTATACAAAAACACTGATAAAGTATTCCTTTAGGAGCGCAAAGAGATGGCTACCGGAACACTCCAGGAACTTCACAAGAGTGGCTGTATTGTGTTTCTGGTGATGTTTGAGACATCTGGGTAGTGTACAGGGAGGGCAAAAATTGTCTCCATCTCTGTGCACCACAGGACAGGACGTCCTTGTCATCCATAAACACATGAAATTGCTAGCATTTTCATTGCTTCAAGAAGTTCATTTTTTGTGGTGATAGATAGTACAGAATTAAATAAACTTTGGTTTCCTACCATACTCAAGACAATCTTGTATTTCAAAATTCGTACTTGCTGTGGGAAACAGTGGCCTGTCCATACCAGGAAGATGATTTAGACAGAAGTAACGAGCTCTGCTTGCAGGTGACACATGTTTATCATCAATCATCAAAGGGGTTGCGTGCAGAATATGGCTGATGGCCCCTTATTCACATGTTTGTCCAGAGCCACAACATTTGCAAACAGCCAGAAGAAAGGTCGTTTCTCACCAGCCTTAAGTTGAGCTTCATTTACCAAATGCTGATATTAAAAAAAATAGACAAACAGTGCCTTAAATAACACATTTGCGATATGGATTCACCAGAGCAAGGTCATTGCAAGTACTAAGTTCCCACGATAACAAAATTAAAATGCCACAACTATGCAATCTTCACCTTTAGATTATTATTGTCACACTCCATTGTACTCCTATGCCCAGCTCCCTGCTCTTGTTTTTGTTGAGGGTCCTGGAGCCTCTGCTGAAAAGGCCTATGGATAATAAAGTGTACTGGGTGTCTGTTCAATGTTTTTTTTTATTTCCCGGTTGCAAGCAATTATCTCAGTGTTTCTAAAATCAATGCCTTTCCTGTAATCTATAATTCAAAAGGATGACATATGTCCTCTTTCATGCTGTTGTTTCGGTTGCGGCTCCGGGACCCTGGTATTAACAAGGCCTGAGGATAAATAAGTGTAACCGGTGTCTAATTAATGTTTTTTTCTATTACACGGGTCATATAAATGATCTGTGGGTTTCTAAAATCAATGCTTTTACTGTAATATTTTATTCAAAAGGATGACATATCTCCTCTTTCATGCTGTTGTTTCGATTGAGGCTCCGGGACCCTCGTATTAAAAAGGCCTGAGCATAAATAAGTGTCACGGGTGTCTAATCAACGTTTTTTTCTAATTTAACGGTTGCAAATCATAATCTGTGGGTTTCTAAAATCAATGCCTTTCCTGTAATATTTTATTCAAAAGGATGACATATCTCCTCTTTCATGCTGTTGTTTCGGTTGAGGCTCCGGGACCCTCGTATTAAAAAGGCCTGAGGATAAATAAGTGTCACGGGTGTGTAATCAATGTTTTTTTCTATTTCACAGTCGCAAATAATGATCTGTGGGTTTCTAAAATCAATGCCTTTACTGTAATCTTTTATTCAAAAGGATGACATATCTCCTATTTCATGCTGTTGTTTCGGTTGAGGCTCCGGGACCCTCGTATTAAAAAGGCCTGAGCATAAATAAGTGTCACGGGTGTGTAATCAATGTCTTTTTCTCATTTCACGGTTGCAAATAATGATCTGTGGGTTTCTAAAATCAATGCCTTTACTGTAATCTTTTATTCAAAAGGATGACATATCTCCTCTTTCATGCTGTTGTTTCGGTTAAGGCTCCGGGACCCTCGTATTAAAAAGGCCTGAGCATAAATAAGTGTCACAGGTGTCTAATCAATTTTTTTTTCTAATTTCACGGTTGCAAATAATGATCTGTGGGTTTCTAAAATCAATGCCTTTACTGTAATCTTTTATTCAAAAGGATGACATATCTCCTCTTTCATGCTGTTGTTTCGGTTGAGGCTCCGGGACCCTCGTATTAAAAAGGCCTGAGCATAAATAAGTGTCACGGGTGTCTAATCAATTTTTTTTTCTAATTTCACGGTTGTAAATAATGATCTGTGGGTTTCTAAAATCAATGCCTTTACTGTAATCTTTTATTCAAAAGGATGACATATCTCCTCTTTCATGCTGTTGTTTCGGTTGAGGCTCCGGGACCCTCGTATTAAAAAGGCCTGAGCATAAATAAGTGTCACGGGTGTCTAATCAATGTTTTTTTCTAATTTCACGGTTGCAAATAATGATCTGTGGGTTTCTAAAATCAATGCCTTTACTGTAATCTTTTATTCAAAAGGATGACATATCTCCTCTTTCATGCTGTTGTTTCGGTTGAGGCTCCGGGACCCTCGTATTAAAAAGGCCTTAGCATAAATAAGTGTCACGGGTGTCTAATCAATTTTTTTTTCTAATTTCACGGTTGCAAATAATGATCTGTGGGTTTCTAAAATCAGTGCCTTTACTGTAATCTTTTATTCAAAAGGATGACATATCTCCTCTTTCATGCTGTTGTTTCGGTTGAGGCTCCGGGACCCTCATATTAAAAAGGCCTGAGCATAAATAAGTGTCACGGCTGTCTAATCAATGTTTTTTTCTAATTTAACGGTTGCAAATAATGATCTGTGGGTTTCTAAAATCAATGCCTTTACTGTAATCTTTTATTCAAAAGGATGACATATCTCCTCTTTCATGCTGTTGTTTCGGTTGAGGCTCCGGGACCCTCGTATTAAAAAGGCCTGAGGATAAATAAGTGTCACGGGTGTGTAATCAATGTTTTTTTCTATTTCACGGTTTCAAATAATTATCTGTGGGTTTCTAAAATCAATGCCTTTACTGTAATCTTTTATTCAAAAGGATGACATATCTCCTCTTTCATGCTGTTGTTTCGGTTGAGGCTCCGGGACCCTCATATTAAAAAGGCCTGAGCATAAATAAGTGTCACGGGTGTCTAATCAAAGTTTTTTTTTTATTTCACGGGTCATATAAATGATCTCTGGGATTCTAAAATCAATGCCTTTCCTGTAATCTATTATTCAAAAGGATGACAGTACTACCAAAATACAGCCAATGAAGGGCCTTAGGAAGACTGAGCCAAGGTTGGATTGTAGTATTTGGTTAGGCTAATCATGATGGCCATGTAGACCACCACCACCGAGAGTCCTGGAAGTAACAGGGATGAGATGAAAGAGCAAAGAATAGTAGAACTTGAAACAACAGAGTTAGCCATGGGTGATAGTGCAAAACTGCTTGGCTTTTTTTTGGCTTTGGGTGCGGCTATTCATGCAGGCCATATAGAGCTGACAACATTCGGTGTCGTATCAGCTATTAAACTAACAAGAACAGTACTACCAAAATACAGCCAATGAAGGGCCTTAGGAAGACTGGGCCAAGGTTGGATTGTAGTATTTGGTTAGGCTAATCATGATGGCCATGTAGACCACCACCACCGAGAGTCCTGGAAGTAACAGGGATGAGATGAAAGAGCTAAGAATAGTAGAACTTGAAACAACAGAGTTAGCCATGGGTGTTAGTGCAAAACCGCTTGGCTTTTTTTTGGCTTTGGGTGCGGCTATTCATGCAGGCCATATAGAGCTGACAACATTCGGTGTCGTATCAGCTATTAAACTAATAAGAACAGTACTACCAAAATACAGCCAATGAAGGGCCTTAGGAAGACTGAGCCAAGGTTGGATTGTAGTATTTGGTTAGGCTAATCAAAATGGCCATGTAGACCACCACCACCGAGAGTCCTGGAAGTAACAGGGATGATGAGATGAAAGTGCTAAGAATAGTACTACTTGAAACAACAGAGTTAGCTATGGGTGTTAATCCAAGACCGCTTGGATTTATTTTTGTATTGGGTGCGGCTAATCATGCAGGCCATATAGAGCTGCCACCATTTGGTGTTGTATCAGCTATAAAAATAATAAGAACTGTACTATCAAAATACAGACAATGAAGGGCCTATGAAGATTGAGCAAAGGTTGTATTGTAGTATTTTGTTCGGCTAATCATGATGGCCATGTAGACCGCCCGTAACAGGAATGAAAGTGCTAAGAATAGTACTAATTGAAACAACCGAGTTAGCCATGGGTGTTAGTCTAAGACCACTCAGCTTTTTTTTGGGTTTGGGTGCAGCTAATCATGAAGGCCAGATAGACCTGCCACCATTTGGTGTTGTAACAGGTATGAAAATGCAAAGAACAGTACTACTTAACACAACCTACTTACCATGGGTCCCAGAGCATATGTTTGGTTGTTATATTTTGTAAGGGTAATCATGCAGGCCATATAGACCTCCACCGATAGGGTGAGTATGAGTAACAGCTATTAAAATGCGAAGGACATTACTAATTAACACAACATAGTTACCATGGGTCGCAGACCAAGAGCAGATGTCTTATTATTATATTTTGTATGGGTAATCATCCAGGCCATATAGACTTCACCAAATAGGGGGAGTTACAGAGATTAAAGTGCTAAGAATGGTAGTACTTAAAACGCAACCTCGTTAAAATAGGTAGCAGACCACATGTCTTATTATTATAATTTTTCAGGGTAATCTGGCAGGCCATATAGAACTCCCCCAATAGGGGGGGGGGGAACAGGGATTAAAGTGCTAAGAAAAGTACTAATTAACACAAGCTAGTTGGGTCCAAGAACGCATGTTTGATTATTAGAATTTATTAGGGTAATTATATATCTAACAAATCTATCTATTTCTCTTCTATCGATTCTATCTAACTATCAATCTATGTATATCTATCTATCCTATCTATCACTATCAATCTATCTTCTGTCCGGGATGTTTTGAGACAGCCACTTTGGGAATGTTAGTTGATTTAGACCCATTATGGCTTAAAAGCAGACTCTGCATCAACTATGTAATTTTCCATGGGAGTTTTGCCAGGGATCCCCCTCCAGCATGCAACAGTCCAGGTGTTAGTACCCTTGAAACAACTTTTCCATCACTATTGTGGCCAGAGAGAGTCCTTGTAGGTTTTAAAGTTCGCCTGCCTATTGAATTCAATGGCGGTTCGCGTTCGCGAACAATACCGGAAGTTCGAGTCCGCCGTTCGCAAACCGAAAATTTTAGGTTCGCGACATCGCTAGTGACAGCATGAAGAGGATGTTGGATGGAAGATCAGAAAATAGATCGGATGTAAGCCACAGAGGAGCGCCCTCATGGAGCCGTAGCTGTCCCCTAAGGAGCCAGATTCATGTTTGGTGAGTACCAACTTTGGGGTTTAGCAATAAGTTGTTTTTTTTTTGGGGGGGGGGTGGTAGTATAGGAATTTATCTTTATGATGAACCCATAATTCAAGCCAAACAAAATGTTATCCTGGAAGAAAACTTGCTTTCTTCTGCTCTGTTAATGTTCACCAATTCTAAAGATTGTTTTTTTTCCAGTTTTTTTCCATGCCAACCAGCCAGGTCAATTAAAGGGCCAAAATACCCAAATGTTTAAACACTTGAAAGTGATGTAGTATAGCTGTAAAAAGCTGACTAGAAAATATCACCTGAACATCTCTATGTAAAAAAGAAAGATATTTTACCTCAAAAGTTTCTCAGTAGCCACATCCCATTGTAAACGACTTCTACAGCATATTAGTATGTCTGTCCTGGGACAGCCGAAAGGATGAGCCTCGTGCACTCTCATCTTATTTCACCAATCAGGTAAAGGAAGTTTACAATGAAATCTCATGAGAGTTAAGTCAAATCTCATGAGATCACAGTAAAAGAGTTCATGACCTCAGCAATGCTGATGCTGATTGGCTGCTGTTCATTTCTTCATTATTATTTTTTTCCCTGCAGCTGGGCTGCAGCTGAGTATAAATTTTTACACAGAACTTACTCTGCTGAGCTGAGGAGATTGTGAGGTAAAATATCTTCCTTTTTTACATAGAGATGCTCAGGTGATATTTTCCTGTCAGCTTTTTACAGTTATACTGCATCAGTTTCAAGTGATTTAGCATATGAGTATTATGTCCCTTTAAGGATGTGGATAGAGGACCACCTGATCAAGACCCTGTCATTGCCAGCTAAATCTCGAGACCTGATTCCTATTAAAAACCTCTGGAGTATGATCAAGAGGAAGATAGATGGTCACAAGCCATAAAAGAAAACCGAGCTGCTTGAATTTTCGAGCCAGGCGTGGCATAAAGTCACCCAACACCAATGTGAAAGACTAGTGGAGAGCATGCCAAGACGCATTGAAGCTGTGATTGAAAATCAGGGTTATTCCATAATGATTTCTGAACTATAGCTCAGTTAAAACATTAGTATTGTGTTGTTTTAAAAGTAATAAGAACTTACAGCTCATTATTTAAGGTCTGAAAACACTGCCTCTTTTTTTGTAATTTTGACCAGTTGTCATTTTTGTCATTACAACATTTTTATTTGTAATTTGGAAGAAATGTTTACAGTAGTTTATAGGGAAAAAAAAACCCCAAAATGTGATTTTTAATCAAGCATATACCTATAAATAGTAAAACCATCGAAACTGATAATTTTGCAGTGGTCTCATTTTTTTTCCGGAGCTGTTTTTTTTAATTTTAGTATATTGCAGCAGGGGTCTGGCAGTATCCAAAAGTCTCTAAAAATTTTGATACAGTCACATAAATGAAATAGTATTCAACAGATTTGCTTGTAAAAAGCCTTTAGAAAGTATCAGAAAAAAAGAGAAATGGAGCTGGAATTTATTAAACATAGAACCAAGAGAATCTTAGGATTGATTATTCAGTGTTTATTTATGAATATGTCATTTGCTGATGTTGAAAGCTCAGCAAAAGGATGGTCATGCATAACATATGCTTAATGTAATGTAATAGTCAATCTTCCATTACTGAATATTGTCTAATGGGTTTCTTGTCCAATATATGTACATATGTAGCCATTTTGACATTGCACAAAGTTAAAGAAGACAATTGTATGCCAGACATAGTGACTCAGTTATTTTTAAGATTATATCAATGTTGACAGTGTAGAATATAAAATATGCATGTGAATATATTCATACATTTCTGTAAACTATGGTTCCAACAACAAAAAATATGTATTTTGAATGGACAGTCTACACTAGAATTGTTATTGTTTAAATAGATAGATAATCCATTTATTACCCATTCCCCAGTGCATCCATGGACATGAGCACAATGCTATCTATATGGCACACATGAACTAACACCCTCTAGTTGTGAAAATATGTAAACATGAATTAAGGTAAGAGGCGGCTTTCAGGGGCTAAGAAATTAGCATATGAACCTCCTAGGTTTAGCTTTCAACTAAGAATACTAAGAATACTAAGAGAATAAAGCAAAATTGATGATACAAGTAAATTGGAAAGTTGTTTAAAATGGCATGCCCTACCTGAATCATTAAAGTTTATTTTTTACTAGACTGTCCCTTCAAATAAATGCAGAAACATTCTAATCAACATCATAAAACATTATAAAGAACTCAGAATAATAAAGCATTAACAAATATAATTTTAATATAATAAAAATATAAATTCCCATATAAATTAGTAAGATCCATTGTGTAATTATAAAATCTGAAATGTTGTTGGGCAGTTAACTTGGAATATTTGTTATTGGATCATTTATACAAACTTTGTTTTTTATTCTATGTACTGTATATTTTTTTGTATTAAATAACATATATGTGTATGTTTTATAGTTTTTATATTGTTTTATTATTTTGAAATTGAATAGAACTTTCAGCAGTTATTTGCAAAACTGATTTGTGCTTATGTGTTAATTAATACCGGTTGAGTTAGGTATTTATACAGTATATTTTGCTAAGGCCTTAGAACCTATTTGTGCTTTATTTCTTTATTGTGTAATATAAACTCTGATTAGCTTTCTTTGGTTGTCTGTAAATGCAAGCAGTTCACAAAAATAGAAAATTAATGAATATAACGTAGCATATTGTGCCAGTATATAAAAAAGATAAAGGGTTAAAGGTAAAATAATATTCAATTTATTGTTTAGCTGTTTATTATTCTGCTGCATGTTGTGATAGCAGTTTATCATAAAAAAGATTAAGCATGCAGTACGTTTTTAAACCTTTGAAATGATTTAAGTTTGAGGGTTTATTAACATTTAGTTATATATATATATATATATATATATATTTATTTATTTATATATATATATATATATATATATATATATATATATATATATATATATATATATAAAACCACACATAATTTATATCCACTGCATACCACCCACACTTATCTATACACACAAATTAAATTAATTTGCTGTTAGTTGAAACCAAATGAAAAGTAAGATTCGCTGGAGACTGGAAACCATTTCAAAGATCAGCTATCTTGAAAGGACTGAAGTGTTGAAAAATTAAATTGAATTGCACTTCTGATAAGTAGTGCTCAAAACATTTTGCTGTGTCTAGAGTGGTGTTGTTCATTTCATGAAAAAGTAGTCAAAATGCAAATGCACCATTCAATATGACATGGTGATTGTTAATTACTATTGTCCTGCAAAGAAGAAATACATTTATTCTGGTTTTAGAACACATTAAATGCAGTGTAAAGTTTATGCAAGTTTGTAGATTGTTAATTGGCTCATTTGTATTACTTTTAAATAATGATATAACAAAGCAATGATTTTAAAGTTGACATTTCCTAAATTTATGTTTCCAGTAAATTAGCTGTCTAAATGAAATCAGAGAATTGGGAAGACTTATTCTCGGTGTCACCAATAGGAAGTATCTTTGTCTCCAACAGATAATAAATTGATGATAATATTGGCTGGCTATGGATGGCTGACACAGCAGCTATGCTTCTTTTTAATAGTCGGAATATATCAGAAGTAAAATTAAAATTCATTGGGCATGATTTATAATTTATCTCTCCACATAAATCTAAAATGCATTCAGACTAATTTCCACACATTTTTTAACAAAATGAGTATGAGAGTTCAGCAAGTTTATATATCGTATACCTACGCAGCATAAGGGCTGATCCTGTAGCAATCATATAATAGCAAGTTTCAGCATTTAGGGAAATATTTTTGTACTATGCAGCATGCAAATTAAGTAAAAAAAAATACACAGACTCAATTCAAACTATGTATAAAAGAAAGTGAAAGCTCGGATACTTTTGGTCTTCCTTGCAATTGACAATATAAAGTGAATGCAGTTTTTAGGCTCCGGTTGTCAAGCAGTGGAAGCTCCTTGCCACAAGTGAAGAAGTGGTGGTCATCTGACCACTACAAGCATCGATAAAAAAAGCACAACGCAGACAAAAGCTCAGATGATTTGCCTAATAATCTATAAATAATAAATAATATATAATCATTCCGTCCTGAAATAAATAACATATGGTTTGTGTAAATAACTCTGAAAAAAACAGTAGGTTAAACAAAACCAAACAACTGTGTAACCTTTTAAAAACAGCTAACTGTTGTGAGCTAGCGCAATTGTGTTTCTGTGAGCTATTTTCATTTTGCTGATTTTACAAGTGGTGAAAAACTGCAATTGTGCTAGAGCAATCACCCTTTATGATTCAATTCTTACCGTGATCTCAGAGCTGTGGTTAACTGTTTTCCAAAAAGTTGCACAAAACACTTGAAAAATGCATTACAAAGTAGAGTTACAATCATATTATCACTGTCTAATAAAACATTTAAAAAAAAATATTGCACAAAAATATTGTTCAAAGATATGAGATCTCGGGTGTTGGAAAAAAAAGGCAGGCAAATGGCTTTAAAGGGACAGTCTACACCAGAATTTTTATTGTTTTAAAATATAGATAATCCCTTTATTACCCATTCCCCAGTTTTGCATAACCAACACAGTTATATTAATATACTTTTAACATCTGTGATTATCTTGTATCTAAGCCTCTGCAAACTGCCCCTTTATTTCAGTTCTTTTGACAGACTTGCAGTTTAGCCAATCAGTGCCTGCTCCCAGATAACTTCACATGCACGAGCACAATGTTATCTATATGAAACACAAGAACACCCTCTAGTGGTGAATTTTTTTTAAAATGCATACTGAAAAGAGGTGGCCTTCAAGGTCTAAGAAATTTGCATATGAACCTCCTAGGTTAAGCTTTCAACTAAGAATACCAAGAGAACAAAGCCAAATTGGTGATAAAAGTAAATTGGGAAATTGTTTAAAATTACATGCCCTATCTGAATCATGAAAGTTTATTTTGGCCTAGACTGTCCCTTTAACATTGAGATATATACCTATACATTGCTAAAGATGTATTTGTATGTGTATATATATATATATATATATATATACATATGTGTACATTTATATTAATGTATTTATATGTGTATATATGTATTTGCAGTCATATATACACGTATACAAATATTAATACATATGTACACATATATAAATATGTATATAAATATATATATATATATATATATATATATATATATATATATATATATATATATATATTTATATGTAAGTGAATAATAGCCCTTTACCATTAGGAATATAAAAACCTGATAAAACATATTTATACAATATTCATATTTAATAAAGATTTTTTAACTATGTATGTACTGTAAATATTTCACATTTGCTATTGCGAATATGCTATGTTGTTTGCGCGATGGGCGTTTGTTTTTTTTTTCAATATTTTTTTTTTGTTTGTTTTTTCGCACTATTTGGTTTAACGCTAGTGTAAAATACGTTTTTTTGGAAATTGTAATACGAACACAACCCGAAAAGCGCAAAAATAAAAATACTAGCGGAGTTTTCACTTAGGCAAAAAAGTACCGCACCACTTGTAATCTAACCCTTGAGGTTTTCATGTCCCTTTAATGGAAATGATTATCAGTGTCTAGAAGATATTGGTATAAATAAATCTTGCTTATCCCATTGTAAAAAAATAACTTTAGCAATAATTGTTACTTAAAAACAACTGTATCAATAATTTTATGATGAGACATAAATACCTGCTGTTGGTTAAAGCTAAAGTTTCAGGAGACATAGCTTTATTTAACTTAGTGCTTAGACAAAAAAAGATAATAAAAATAATAATAATGATGTAAGTATGCATAGACTGTGAAATGGCTTATACTGAGTCAACTTAAATAGCCAATTTAGAAAACAATACATAAGTCAGCTATTTTCAAAATTTTATTCTCATGGCAGAAGAATTCAGGTGTCAGTCATTATAAGGACACTTTGTAAAATTAATAAAATTCACAATTGCATATTAAATTATACAATTAATAATATTTTATTTTGAAACATGCTATTATACGGCTAGATTACGAGTTGTGCGTTAGGGTAAAAAAGCAGCGTTAAGAGGTCCTAACGCTGCTTTTTTACTCCTGCTGGCATTACGAGTCTTGCAGGTTTAGGGGCACTGCACACTTCTTTGGCCTTACTGCAAAACGACTTACGTAAACTTCGTAAAGTCTTTTTTCTATGGGACTTCCATAGTGCCGGTATTACGAGTCTGTCCTGGGAGCCCAAAAAGTGAGCGGTACACCCTTTCTTGTCAAGAGTCCTAACGCATTTAAAAGTCAGTAGTTAAGAGTTTTATGGTGCAACACCGTAACATAAAACTCATATCTAAAGTGCTAAAAAGTACACTAGCACCCATAAACTACCTATTAACCCCTAAACCGAGGCCCTCCCGCATCACAAAAACTATAATAAAAATTTTAACCCCTAATCTGCCACTCTGGACACCGTAACCATCAACATTATATTTATTAACCCCTAATCTGCCTTCCCCAATGTCGTTGCAACCTACCTACATTTATTAACCCCTAATCTGCTGCCCCCAACGTCGCCGCCACTATATTAAAGTAATTAACCTCTAAACCTAAGTCTAACCCTAAACCTAACACCCACTAACTTAAATATAATTTAAATAAATCTAAATAAATATTCCTATCATTAACTAAATTATTCTATTTAAAACTAAATACTTACCTGTAAAATAAACCCTAAGATAGCTACAATATAACTAATAATTACATTGTATCTAGCTTAGGGTTTATTTTTATTTTACAGACAAGTTTGTATTTATTTTAACTAGGTAGAATAGTTATTAAATAGTTATTAACTATTTAATAACTACCTAGCTAAAATAAATACAAAAGTACCTGAAAAATAAAACCTAACCTAAGTTACACTAACACCTAATACTACACTATAATTAAATACATTAACTAAATTAAATACAATTACCTAAATTAAATTAAATTAGCTAAAGTACAAACAAAAAACCCACTAAATTACAGAAAATAATAAACAAATTACAGATATTTAAACTAATTACACCTAACCTAATAGCCCTATTAAAATAAAAAAAGCTCCCCCCCCAAAAAAAAACCCTAGCCTAAACTAAAGTACCAATAGCCCTTAAAAGGGCCTTTTGCGGGGCATTGCCCCAAAGTAATCAGCTCTTTTACCTGTAAAAAAAAAATACAAACAACCCCTAACAGTAAAACCCACCACCCACACAACCAACCCCCTAAATAAAATACTAGCTAAAAAAACTAAGCTCCCCATTGCCCTGAAAAGAGCATTTGAATGGGCATTGTCCTTAAAAGGGCAGTTAGCTCTATTGCAGCCCAAAGTCCCTAATCTAAAAATAAAACCCACCCAATACACCCTTAAAAAACCTAACACTAACCCCCTGAAGATCGACTTACTGGGAGACATCTTCATCCATGCCGGGTCGAAGTCCTCAATGAAGCTGGGAGAAGTTTTCATCCAAGCCGGGTGAAGTGGTCCTCCAGACGGGCAGAAGTCTTCATCCAGGCGGCATCTTCTATCTTCATCCATCTGATTGGATCAGCCAATAGGATTTTTTCTACCTTAATTCCGATTTACTGATAGAATTCTATCAGCCAATCAGAATCTAAGGGATGCCATCTTGGATGAAATTACTTAAAGGTACCTTCATTTAGCTTTAGTCGTCGGAAGAAGAGGATGCTCCGTGTCGGATGTCTTGAAGATGGACCCGCTCCGCGCAGATGGAGGAAGATAGAAGATGCTGTCTGGATGAAGACTTCTGCCCGTCTGGAGGACCACTTCACCCGGCTTGGATGAAGACTTCTCCCGGCTTTGTTGAGGACTTCAGCCCGGCTTGGATGAAGATGTCTCCCAGTAAGTCGATCTTCAGGGGGTTAGTGTTAGGTTTTTTTAAGGGTGTATTGGGTGGGTTTTATTTTTAGGTTATGGACTTTGGGCTGCAATAGAGCTAACTGCCCTTTTAAGGGCAATGCCCATCCAATGCCCTTAAAAGGGCAATGGGGAGCTTAGGTTTTTTTAGCTAGTATTTTATTTGGGGTGTTGGTTGTGTGGGTGGTGGGTTTTACTGTTGGGGGGTTGTTTGTATTTTTTTTTTACAGGTAAAAGAGCTGACTACTTTGGGACAATGCCACACAAAAGGCCCTTTTAAGGGCTATTGGTAGTTTAGTTTAGGCTGTTTTTTTATTTAGTTTTTTTTTTTATTTTAATAGGGCTATTGGATAAGGTGTAATTGGTTTAAATTTTTGTAATTTGTTTATTATTTTCTGTAATTTAGTGGGTTTTTTGTACTTTAGCTAATTTAATTTAATTTAGGTAATTGTATTTAATTTAGTTAATTTTTTTTTTAATTATAATGTAGTGTTAAGTGTTAGTGTAACTTAGGTTAGGTTTTATTGTACAGGTAAATTTGTATTTATTTTAGCTAGGTAGTTATTAAATAGCTAATAACTATTTAGTAACTATTCTACCAAGTTAAAATAAATACAAACTTGCCTGTAAAATAAAAATAAACCATAAGCTAGATACAATGTAGCTATTAGTTATATTGTAGCTATCTTAGGGTTTATTTTATCGGTAAGTATTTAATTTTAAATAGGAATAATGTAGTTAATGATAGTAATTTTATTTAGATTTATTTAAATTATATTTAAGTTAGTGGATGTTAGGTTTAGGGTTAGACTTAGGTTTAGGGGTTAATAACTTTAATATAGTGGTGGCGACGTTGGGGGCGGCAGATTAGGGGTTAATAAATGTAGGTAGGTTGCAGCGACATTGGGGAAGGCAGATTAGGGGTTAATAAATATAATGTAGGTGCCAGCGATGTTGGGGGCAGCAGATTAGGGGTTCATAAGTATAATGTAGGTGGCGCCGGTGTCCGGAGCGGCAGATTAGGGGTTAATAATATAATGTAGGTGTCTGTGATGTCGGGGCAGCAGATTAGGGATTAATAAGTGTAAGATTAGTTGTGTTTAGACTCGGGGTTCATGTTAGGGTGTTAGGTGTAAACATACATTTTATTTCTTCATAGGAATCAATGGGGCTGTGTTAAGTAGTTTTACGCTGCTTTTTTGCAGGTGTTAGCCGGCTCTCCCCATTGATTCCTATGGGTAAATTGTGCACAAGCACGTTACACCAGCTCCGGCTGACTTAAGCAGCGCTGGTATTGGAATGCGGTAATGAGCAAAATTTTGCTCTACGCTCACTTCTTGTCTTTTAACAACGGTTTTCTGAAAACTCATAATACCAGCGCTGTATATAAGTGAACGGTTAGACAAAACTGCTCGTTAGCACCGCACAGCCTCTAATGCAAAACTAGTAATCTAGCCGATATTTTTCTATTTAACTTGAATATTTGATTTAAGTGTGTGCTGGCAACTAATCAATTTTAGAAATCATTTTCAAAGTAGTTTAAAGCCCTTTAAAACTCAGCAAATGCTTAGCAACCAATTAGAATAAAGTTAATGTAAGTCTTAGAGGTTATTTTAATTCAAGGCCATTGAATGTCAACTATATTTGATTTTATGAAGACCTTATGCTTGTAGTGGTTCTCCAATACAGCCTCACTTTATCACACCTCCTTCTGCAAATCTTTGAGATTGTTTCTTCAGTATCTTGTATACATTTCACTTAAAATGAAGTAACTTATAATCTTTTTCTGGAGATGAAATTCTTGTTACATCTAATTATATTTTTTAAATCAATTATAGGTCTATAAAGAAGGTATGATACTCATATTTACTTAAACAACAATATATCTTTTACAGTAGTCTACAGAGCTGCTTGTTTCATGTTGCATATTCTTTTTCTGCAAAATGCTGTGATGAGACTGGATAAAATCAATAGAAATACATTTAAGATTAATTTGTTTTTATAATGATTTGGTGATTTGTCTGAAAACATTAATGACATAATGAAATACTGAACAAAACAAACAAAGAACGAGCAAATATGTGGACAAATTGATTTATTTTATTTGTGACAAACAAAGGTGCAGGGAAGAAAAAGAACTGATATCATCTGGTTAATCAGCTTAATTGATTGCAATGTTATTTGCAATTTAGTACAGCTAGGGAACTGACCATTCATGTATCCAAAGTCCTCTGTACAATCCTCCCATAATATTACTAATAACTAATATTTGGGACAACAAGTCAGGCCTTAAATGTTGATTGTATTCAAACAGGCTTGTCTAATCAATCCTTAATATAGCATAGGGAAATGGGAGAATAGGGGAAGTTCATCCATTTTCAATCGTTTTGACTAGAACTATTAATAAGGGCAGTTGTGTGCTCTATAAAATGTATCAGTCATTTGGTAACTTGCTCCCCTCAAAGAACATTTTGCCAAGTTACCAGTATATAACTTTTTTAGACTTACTCCCAAATTCACATACATTTGGAAGAGTCAGTTAACATGTTTTATCTATGCAAGGATGAAGGGACGAATCTACAGAGAATGCTGTAGTATTTCTTTTTAAAATTGGGACATGTGGTGACATAAAAAATGTTGTTATGAAAATAAGTTGTATATTTTGCATCTTATTGGAAACCAGTTTTGGCAATAAACAAATTTCTTCAGCAAATATTCTAATGAAACAAAGACTGCAAGAGCGAAATTCAGATGAAACAAACTTCAGAAAAAATCTGAAACAAGCCTTTCATGCGGAACAAAGGTATTGCTCATGTACATCCTTGAAATTCATCATTGCCATCTATGAGATCAAATTTACAAGCGTAATAAACAATATTTAATTTAAGAAAACATTCATTGTATCAAGCCCTATACAGTAATTCTTTGTACAAGAAATATCTTTAAAATCTATCAAAAGGAATTCAGACATTCCATTTTTCTTTTACATTTAATTGGCTAGGCATTAAATATGCTTGTAAAAAAAATATTAGAGTGTATAAGGGAATATTACATGCTGCATACCTCTGTGCCTAGTAAATAAATCTTTGTATTCATGTAATGTCAAATGTTTTGGAATTTCCAATAATAGGCTAGATTGCAAGTGTTGCGCTATTGTTAGCATTAGAAACATAGAAACATAGAATTTGACGGTAGATAAGAACCAAAAAGGCCCATCAAGTCTACCCATATTACATGTTACTTTTTCCTTAGGATAGCCTTATGCATGTCCAGGCATTTTTAAATTCCTTTACAGTCTTTGTGTTTACCACCTCAAGTGGAAGTTCATTCCATAAATCCACCAACCTTCCTGTAAAAAAATGCTTCCTTAAATTTCTCCTGAATCTGCTACTAGTGATGTCGCGAACCTAAAAATTTTGGTTTGCGAACGGCGGACTCGAACTTCCGCTACTTTTCACGAACCGGGCGAACCGCCATCGACTTCAATAGGCAGGCGAACTTTAAAACCAACAGGGACTCTTTCTGGCCACAATAGTGATGGAAAAGTTGTTTCAAGGGGACTAACACCTGGACTGTGGCATGCCGGAGGGAGATCCATGGCAAAACTCCCATGGAAAATTACATAGTTGATGCAGAGTCTGGTTTTAAGCCATAAAGGGCATACATCACCTAACATTCCTAAATAGTTTGGAATAACGTACTTTAAAACATCAAGTATGATGTTGTATCGATCAGGTAGTGTAAGGGTTACGCCCGCTTCACAGTGACAGACCAAACTCCCCGTTTAAAGGTACAGTCTACACCAGAATTTTTATTGTTTTAAAAGATATATAATCCCTTTATTACCCAATTCCCAGTTTTGCATAAGTAACACATTTATAATAATATACTTTTAACCTCTGTGATTATCTTGTATCTAAGCCTCTGCAAACTGCCCCTTTTTAGATTAATTGCAATTAGATTACACTAGCAGACTGATGTTTCACAGTCAAAAAAGTTTTTTTTTTTAAATATTTACACTACTGTTATAACAAATATGATTGGTGGCACTAGTTGGCAAGTGGGCCTGGCACACACGCTGGCAGGCTGGCAACTGCAATTAGATTACACTAGCAGACTGATGTTTCACAGTCAAAAAAGTTATTTTTTTAAATATTTACACTACTGTTACAACAAATATGAGTGGTGGCACTAACTTGGCAAGTGGGCCTGGCACACACACTGGCAGGCAGGCAGGCAGGCAACTGCAATTAGATTACACTAGCAGACTGATGTTTCACAGTAAAAAACGTTTTTTTTATAAAATATTTACACTACTGTTACAACAAATATGAGTGGTGGCACTAAGTTGGCAAGTAAGCCTGGCACACATGCTGGCAGGCAGGCAACTACAATTAGATTACACTAGCAGACTGATGTTTCACAGTCAAATTTTTTTTTTTAAATATTTACACTACTGTTACAACAAATATGAGTGGTGGCACTAACTTGGCAATTGGGCCTGGCACACACACTGGCAGGCAGGCAACTGCAATTAGATTACACTAGCAGACTGATGTTTCACAGTCAAAAACGTTTTTTTTTTAAATATTTACACTACTGTTACAACAAATATGAGTGGTGGCACTAACTTGGCAATTAAGCCTGGCACACACGCTGGCAGGCAGGCAACTACAATTAGATTACACTAGCAGACTGATGTTTCACAGTCAAAAATTTTTACAAAAAAAATATTTACACTACTGTTACAACAAATATGAGTGGTGGCACTAACTTGGCAAGTGGGCCTGGCACACACACTGGCAGGCAGGCAGGCAACTGCAATTAGATTACACTAGCAGACTGATGTTTCACAGTCAAAAAAGTTTTTTTTTAAAATATTTACACTACTGTTACAACAAATATGAGTGGTGGCACTAACTTGGCAAGTGGGCCTGGCACACACGCTGGCAGGCAGGCAACTGCAATTAGATTACACTAGCAGACTGATGTTTCACAGTCAAAATTACACAGGCAAAAAAAAAAAGATGTTCTAGCCCTAAAAAGGGCTTTTTGGGGTGCTGTTCTTACAGCAGAGATCAGATGAGTCCTTCAGGACTGTAGTGGACACTGAATACACTAGCCTAGCTATGAATTTCCCTATAAAATCAGCAGCAGCTACACTATCCCTCCTCTCACTAAGAATGCAGGATCAGAATGAATCTAAAATGGCTGCTGTCCAGAAGCTGGGAGTGTCTGGGAGGGAGTGTCTGCTGCTGATTGGCTGAAATGTGTCTGCAGACTGTGAGATACAGGGTCAAAGTTTACTCAATGATGACGAATAGGAGGCGGATCAAACATTGCATATGTTCGCCAGCCGCGGTGAACGCGAACACGCTATGTTTGCCGGGAACTATTTGTGACATCACTATCTGCTACCCTCTAACTTTAGATTGTGACCCCTTGTTTTGGCATTTATTTTTTTGTGAAAAATGCTTTCAGCTTCTATTTTATCAAGTCCCTTCATATATTTGAAGGTTTCTATTATATCACCTCTTTCCCTTCTATCCTCTAAACTATACATATTTAGATCATAGAGTCTTTCTTTGTACGTTTTATATTTTAGACCATGTATCATTTTAGTAGCCCTCCTTTGGACAGCTTCTAGTTTATTTATAGCTTTCTGAAGATATGGTCTCCAGAACTGTACACAGTATTCCAGATTTGGTCTAACTAATGATCTGTAAAGTGGCATAAGAACCTTGCTATTTCTGCTACTAAAACCTCTTCCAATGCAACCAAGCATTTGACTGGCCTTGCTGGCTGTACTTCTGCATTGTGTACCAAATTTTAAATCATCTGAAATAATAATTCCCAAATCCCTTTCTTCTTTAATAACAGTCAGTAATGTACCATTGAGACTATAATTGGCCTTTGGGTTTTTGGATCATATATGCATAATTTTGCTCTTGGTAATATTAAAGATCCCATTTATTTGACCAGTCCTCTAGTTTATTAATATCACAGTTCATTTGATCAACTCCTCCTGGAACATCTACCCTGTTACAATTTTTTGTATCATCAGCAAACAAGCAAACCTTCCCCTTAAGCCCACTTCCAATATCACTTATGAACATGTTAAACAAAACAGGCCCAAGAACTGACCCTTGGGGAACACCACTAGTAACTGATGCCTCATTTGAATGTACTCCATTAATTGAAACCCTCGGTCGTCTATCTTTAAGCCAGCATTTTACCCACTTAACATCTATTTCCAAGGCAATACATTTTGTGAATAAGTTTGTTGTGTGGGACGGTGTCAAATGCTTTGCTAAAGTCTAGATATGCAACATCTGCATACATATGCATTGGCTATGATAACCAATAACCTTTGTGGTTATTACCAGTTGAAAATAAACAAGATCACTTGAGCACAAACTAAATTAGTGTGTGTCAGGTTTGTGTGACTGAAGACCTAGTGTAAAGTATAAAGGGGGAAAAATGTGCACCAAACACAACATAATTACATTTAAATTAAATACGTGTTGCCCTCATATATACACTATCTGATAAAAATATTAATATTATAATTAATACAATTATTTTATATAGGTTAAAAGTTATATGGTATATGATAAGTTATTTGGATGTAAAGGGCTATATTAAGTGTGTGTGTGTGTATACACTCACACACACACACACACACACACATATATATATATATATATATTTATATATATATATATATATATATATAGACACACACACACTTTTGAGTCCTTTCCACTATAATACCTTAAAACTTAAAAAATGTTTTGTTTTTTTCAAAAAATGTTTTTTTAGTGAGGTGATAAAGAAGTACAAACTTTAGGTATAATACAGTTTTCGAGTACATCAAGTGGTAAAATGTACAGATGGTATGATCTCACATAGATATTGTATTAGATGATATTCCATGAGGATTAATGTAGGTATGATATAGTGTACTTAAATATAAACATATCCCAAAATATATTAATCTATGTAAAAACATTACATAAACAATATCACACCTAGGGAACGATACAATATACGGCGTAGTTTTCAGCGCAAGCGAGGGAACCCGCGCCACCCGTAGTTTCACCTTGCACATCGGGGTATTACATATACCCTGCCGGCAGTTGCTAAAGTGCCGTAAGTCAGACAAACTAGCGATGTCCAGAAATAAGCGTAAGTACAAATTTCTGGAGTCGCCAGTGACTTACGGCACTTTAGAAACTGCCTGCGCCTACAAAAACTTACTAAAGTATTAAATCTCCCGTAACTGTCTAACACGCCTCCCAAACATCATCCCGATATGTATACCCCTATATCCGCAATCCCCCCTCTCACTCCTAATAATAAAAGTATTAACCCCTAGACCGACAACCCCGCACAACGCAATAAGCCTAATTATTAACCCCTAAACCGCCATAGCCCACACCCCAGTAAACCTATCCTAGTATTAACCCCTAAACCGCCGCTCCCGGACTCCACCACCACCTACATTATATGTATTAACCCCTAAACCACCGCTCCCGGACCCCGCTGCCACCTACATTAAATATATTAACCCCTAATCTGACCCCCCTACACCGCCGCTACCTACATTAAATATATTAACCCCTAATCTGATTCCCCTACACTGCCGCCACCTACATTAAATATATTAACCCCTAATCTGATCCCACTACACCACCAGCACCTACATTAAATATATTACACCCAAAAACTAAGTCTAACCCTAACACCCCCTAACTTAATTATTATTTAAATAAATCTAAATAATATTAATATTATTAACTAAATAATTCATATTTAAAACTAAATACTTACCTATAAAATAAACCCTAAGATAGCTACAATATAATTAATTATTACATTGTAGCTATTTTAGGATTTATATTTATTTTACAGGTAACTTTGTAATTATTTTAACTAGGTGCAATAGCTATTAAATAGTTAATAACTATTTAATAGCTACCTAGTTAAAATAATTACAAAATTACCTGTAAAATAAATCCTAACCTAAGTCACAAATACACCTAACACTACACTATCAATAAATTAAATAAATAAATTAACTACAATTATCTAATATAAAATACAATTAAATAAACTAAACTATATTACAAAAAACAAACACTAAATTACAAAAAATAAAAAAATATTACAAGAAGTTTAATCTAATTACACTTAATCTAAGCCCCCTAATAAAATAAAAAAGCCCCCCAAAATAATAAAATCTCCCTACCCTAAACTAAATTACAAATAGCCCTTAAAAGGGCTTTTTGCGGGGCATTGCCCCAAAGTAATCAGCTCTTTTACCTGTAAAAAAAAAGAAATACAATACACCCCCAACATTAGAACCCACCACCCACACACCCCTACGCTAAAACCCACCCGATCCCCCCTTAAATAAACCTAACACTACCCCATTGAAGATCACCCTACCTTGAGCCATCTTCACTCAGTCGGGCCGAGCTCTTCATCCAATCCGGGCACAAGTGGTCCTCCAGCCGGGCAGAAGTCTTCATCCGATCGGGGCAGAAGATGTCCTCCATCCAGCAGAAGTCTTTATCCAAGCAGCATCTTCTATCTTCATCCTTCCGGCGATGAGCGGCTCCATCTTGAAGACCTCCGGCGCGGAACATCCATCTCTGCCGACGACTACCCGACGAATGGCTGGTCCTTTAAATGATGTCATCCAAGACGGCGTCCCTCGAATTCTGATTGGCTGATAGGATTCTATCAGCCAATCGGAAATTAAGGTAGGAAAAATCTGATTAGTTGATTTAATCAGCCAATCGGATTGAATTTCAATCCGATTGGCTGATTGGATCAGCCAATAGAATTGATGTCGCATTCTATTGGCTGATTAAATCAATCAATCAGATTTTCCTACCTTAATTCCAATTGGCTGATAGAATCCTATCAGCCAATCAGAATTCGAGGGACGCCATCTTGGATGACGTCATTTAAAGGACCAGCCATTCGTTGGGTAGTCGTCAGCAGAGATGGATGTTCCGCGTCGGAGGTCTTCAAGATGGAGCCACTTTGGGGCAATGCCCCGCAAAAAGCCCTTTTGAGGGCTGGTAAAAGAGCTGGTTACTTTGGAGCAATGCCCCGCAAAAGGCCCTTTTAAGGGCTATTTGTAATTTACACTGGTTGTGATTTTATGCGCTTATGTACTGAATCAAAAACAATTCTCTCAATGTGTTAAATAATTATTACCAATATTGTATTGATTGTTATCTATGATCACCACTATAATGGTGTAAGGGAGATCAGTTGATTAAAAACCTTTAAAAATAATAAAAACTATTTAAAAGGTTTAAATGTGAGAATTCATTTAAAACCTCTAAAGTTGGATAAAAGTTAAATGAAAGTCAGATAAAAAATAATAAAATATAAATATTCCCTGATTCAAAAAATTGATAATGGCAATGTCAACAAACTCACTTATTACAAAAAGAAATTTGTGTATACCATATATGATTTGATTGCACGCCAAAAGTCCATAGATGTAATAACAGCCAATGGATGAGATTTTAATATTTTGTAATCCCAGACCGCACTTAGACTTAGAATAATTAGTCTTTATAAGTTCTGTTAGACATAAAAACAGTACCTTAAATATTAAAGGCAGAAAATTGTCTTATATTCCGTAGCTGTTCTTGGATTAGTGAGGGATAATGTTCAAATGAACCATAGAGAAGCAATTATATTTTGATTGCAGTGCCACTGAAGTGCCGCCTGGTCCCAGCCAGCAATCCCACTGGTCTCGGCTCAGATATGGTTACATGTAATGAAAGAAAAGACAGGCGCACAAGGCACAATTCAAGTGTAGAGTTTTTATTATGCTAATAAGACACACAGTTAGAAACACTTACTAGATTAAAATCAAAAGTCTGCATTGGGAGCATATGCTCATGGGATTATCGCAGCACCTGCAGCACCAGGGGGATGGATGTTCCTTCTCCTCTCCGTTCACAGTAAGAACAATTGGGCGGCGGTGTTCCGGATCCTGTCACCCAAGTCTTAGTAACGCTGGTGATCAACAGTACTTTGTAACTGCTTTCCCGTAAAGTCTTTGTTTAGATGCCTATTTGTAATTTAGTTTAGGGTAGGGAAATTTTATTATTTTGGGGGGCTTTTTATTTTATTAGGGGGCTTAGATTAGGTGTAATTAGATTAAACTTCTTGTAATATTTTTTTATTTTTTATCATTTAGTGTTAGTTTTTTTGTAATATAGTTTAGTTTATTTAATTGTATTTTATATTAGATAATTGTAGTTAATTTATTTAATTAATTTATTGATAGTGTAGTGCTAGGTGTATTTGTAACTTAGGTTAGGATTTATTTTACAGTTAATTTTGTAATTATTTTAACTAGGTAGCTATTAAATAGTTATTAACTATTTAATAGCTATTGTACCTAGCTAAAATAAATACAAAGTTACCTGTAAAATAAATATAAATCCTAAAATAGCTACAATGTAATTATTAATTATATTTTAGCTATCTTAGGGTTTATTTTATAGGTAAGTATTTAATTTAAAATAGGAATCATTTAGTTAATAATATTAATCTTATTTAGATTTTTTTAAATAATAATTAAGTTAGGGGGTGTTAGGGTTAGACTTAGATTTAGGGGGTAATACATTTAATGTAGGTGGCGTGGTGTAGGGGGGTCAGATTAGGGGGTAATACATATAATGTAGGTGGCGGCGGTGTAGGGGGGTCAGATTAGGGGGTAATACATTTAATGTAGGTGGCGGCGGTGTAGGGGAGTCAGATTAGAGGTTAATATATTTCATGTAGGTGGCGGTGGTGTAGGGGGGGTCAGATTAGTTGGTAATAAATTTAATGTAGGTGGCGGTGGGGTCCGGGAGCAGCGGTTTAGGGGTTAAACACTTTATTTTGTGGCGGGGTCCGGGAGCAGCGGTTTAGGGGTTAAACACTTTATTTAGTGGTGGCGGGGTCTTGGAGCGGCGGTTTAGGGGTTAAACACTTTATTAGGTATTGCGTTGGGGGATTGCAGTTGACAGGTAGATAGACATTGCGCATGCGTTAGGTGTTAGGTTTTTTTTTTTAGGCATTTTAGGGAGTTACGGTGCTCCCATACTCAGCGCAAGGCCTGCTACGGCTGCTTTTTACGGTGAGGTGAAAATGGAGTAAGTTTTCTCCATTTTCACCACGTAAGTCCTTGCGCTGGATATTGGATACCAAATTGCGCAGGTTTTACATGTTAGTCTATGGGGGGGAAAACTACGTCCGCCGGGTGAAATATATGTGCCGCATTTTTATGCGGCGCTGTATATAGGATATCAAACCCACGCAAAAAACGGCATCGCCGGCTTTTGCGGGCGACGCTGCATATCGGATGGGGCCCCTAGTTTTTATTTTTTTAGACAATAAATTGCATATCTCCTTCAACTATAATAAAGCCATAAGTGAAACATTATCCCCTAATAATAAACCGGGTCTCTCATGGACCCCTAATATGGTACTTTATACTGAGGGGGATTTCAGGGGAGAATAGGAGTAACAAAGTAGGGTTTCCAAAGGATGCATTTTCCTACGCTTACCTGGTAAGCAGTACCTATGGGGGGGAGAAAAGGTTGGCGAAAAAGGGCCTGAATATACTGCATAAAACATAAACATGTACCCTTGGGTTAAAATATAGATAGGGTCTAGGCACAAAACCTTTTTATTTATAAACAGCATAGTAACTTGTGACTACCTTCCTCGTCAAAACAACTCATCAGAGTTATGTCTTATACACAAACCTAAGAAAGGGATGTTATTATAAGGGGACAACTAGGATAGATATATGCTGCTATTAGGCAGTGTACTTAGTTTACCTAGGTAAGGATAGATCTATGCTTGTCCACAAATGTAGAGTCTTTAGAATATAAGTACAACTATATATAAGTTTCGTGAAAAAACAATATATATTTAAGTCAATCCTGTACATTAAAATTCTGTTGTTAGGGTATTGGTCCAATACTTCACGACAGAAAACAAAGTTCTCATCTTTAGCTTATAATAGCTGTTAACGATCAGGTTAAATTACTTCTAAATAGTAAAATATTACAGTCCCCTCTAGTTTGATGTGAAAGTAGTCCAGGAGTACCTTAGATATGTATACAAATTGTGTGAAACAGTGCTTACAGTAAAATAGCAACTTTAGAGATAAACCTCTTTATGATGAATAGGAAGGTAATCAGTTATACCAGCTACTTAAGTATGAGATAACTTGTTTAAATTACTATGGCTAGAATAATGTAACACACTGGGTATAATAAACATTATAATATATTATATGCTAGTTAAAAAAAAACATGTAAAGAAACATTAATATCTCAATTACTTGGTTTAGTATAGCTATAATGACTATGGTATATATTCACGTATGTAGGCCTCAAGTCTAAAAGGTTAGTTGCTGCCTCTGTGTCCTATGGGTCTTATATCTTCAAAAGTAATAAAGCATAGTAATATACATCAAAATATATCAAGGCTTTTCATATGAACAGATGTAGTAACAGAAACAATATACGCAATAGAATAGCAGGTTTAGAGGGGAACCATTGTACAATATCTGGGCAGGAGTCCAATGCATTAAATATTTAGATAGCAGACAGAACAGTCTGAAAATACTGCAATGATCCTAGTCAACAGGACTGGACAGGAAAGCAAATATATCATGTAATATATGTTAACTCCAGATGCATAAAGGATGCTGATTGTATGTCTAATCATGAGCTAATTGCAAGCTTAGGCCTAGATTTAGAGTTTGGCGTTAGCCGTGAAAACCAGCGTTAGAGGCTCCTAACGCTGGTTTTAGGCTACCGCTGGTATTTGGAGTCACTCAAAATAGGGTCTAACGCTCACTTTTCAGCCGTGACTTTTCCATACCGCAGATCCCCTTACGTCAATTGCGTATCCTATCTTTTCAATGGGATTTTTCTAACTCCGGTATTTAGAGTCGTTTCTGAAGTGAGCGTTAGACATCTAACGACAAAAATCCAGCCGCAGGAAAAAAGTCAGTAGTTAAGAGCTTTCTGGCTAACGCCGGTTTATAAAACTCTTAACTACTGTGCTCTAAAGTACACTAACACCCATAAACTACCTATGTACCCCTAAACCAAGGTCCCCCCACATCGCTGACACTCGAATATTTTTTTTTAACCCCTAATCTGCCGACCGCCACCTACGTTATCCTTATGTACCCCTAATCTGCTGCCCCTAACACCGCCGACCCCTGTATTATATTTATTAACCCCTAACCTGCCCCCCACAACGTCGCCTCCACCTACCTACACTTATTAACCCCTAATCTGCCGACCGCAAAGCACCGCCACCTACGTTATCCTTATGTACCCCTAATCTGCTGCCCCTAACACCGCTGACCCCTGTATTATATTTATTAACCCCTAATCTGCCCCCCTCAACGTCGCCTCCACCTGCCTACACTTATTAACCCCTAATCTGCCGACCGGACCTGAGCGCTACTATAATAAAGTTATTAACCCCTAATCCGCCTCACTAACCTTATAATAAATAGTATTAACCCCTAATCTGCCCTCCCTAACATCGCAGACACCTAACTTCAATTATTAACCCCTAATCTGCCGACCGGAGCTCACCGCTATTCTAATAAATGTATTAACCCCTAAAGCTAAGTCTAACCCTAACACTAACACCCCCCTAAATTAAATATATTTTTAATCTAACGAAATTAATTAACTCTTATTAAATAAATTATTCCTAATTAAAGCTAAATACTTACCTGTAAAATAAATCCTAATATAGCTACAATATAAATTATAATTATATTATAGCTATTTTAGGATTAATATTTATTTTACAGGTAACTTTGTATTTATTTTAACCAGGTACAATAGCTAAATTAGTTAAAATAATTACAAATTTACCTGTAAAAGAAATCCCAACCTAAGTTACAATTAAACCTAACACTATACTATCAATAAATTAATTAAATAAACTACCTACAATTAACCTAACACTACACTATCAATAAATTAATTAAATACAATTCCTACAAATAAATACAATTAAATAAACTTGCTAAAGTACAAAAAATAAAAAAGAACTAAGTTACAAAAAATAAAAAAATATTTACAAACATAAGAAAAATATTACAACAATTTTAAACTAATTACACCTACTCTAAGCCCCCTAATAAAATAACGAAGCCCCCCAAAATAAAAAAATGCCCTACCCTATTCTAAATAACTAAAGTTCAAAGCTCTTTTACCTTACCAGCCCTGAACAGGGCCCTTTGCGGGGCATGCCCCAAGAAATACAGCTCTTTTGCCTGTAAAAAAAACATACAATACCCCCCCCCCAACATTACAACCCACCACCCACATTCCCCTAATCTAACCCAAACCCCCCTTAAATAAACCTAACACTAAGCCCCTGAAGATCTTCCTACCTTATCTTCACCATACCAGGTTCACCGATCCGTCCTGAAGAGCTCCTCCGATGTCCTGATCCAAGCCCAAGCGGGGGGCTGAAGAGGTCCATGATCCGGATGAAGTCTTCATCCAAGCAGGAGATGAAGAGGTCCATGATCAGGATGAAGTCTTCTATCAACGGCATCTTCAATCTTCTTTCTTCCGGATCCATCTTGCAGACCTCCGACGCGGAACATCCTGCTGGCCCGACGGACTAACGACGAATGACGGTTCCTTTAAGGGATGTCATCCAAGATGGCGTCCCTCGAATTCCGATTGGCTGATAGGATTCTATCAGCCAATCGGAATTAAGGTAGGAATATTCTGATTGGCTGATGGAATCAGCCAATCAGAATCAAGTTCAATCCGATTGGCTGATCCAATCAGCCAATCAGATTGAGCTCGCATTCTATTGGCTGATCGGAACAGCCAATAGATTGCGAGCTCAATCTGATTGGCTGATTGAATCAGCCAATTGGATTGAACTTGAATCTGATTGGCTGATTCCATCAGCCAATCAGAATATTCTTACCTTAATTCCGATTGGCTGATAGAATCCTATCAGCCAATCGGAATTTGAGGGACGCCATCTTGGATGACGTCCCTTAAAGGAACCGTCATTCGTCCTTAGTCCGTCGGGCCAGCAGGATGTTCCGTGTCGGAGGTCTGCAAGATGGATCCGGAAGAAAGAAGATTGAAGATGCCGTTGATAGAAGACTTCATCCGGATCATGGACCTCTTCAGCTCCCGCTTGGATGAAGACTTCATCCGGATCATGGACCTCTTCAGCCCCCCGCTTGGGCTTGGATCAGGACATCGGAGGAGCTCTTCAGGATGGATCAGTGAACCTGGTATGGTGAAGATAAGGTAGGAAGATCTTCAGGGGCTTAGTGTTAGGTTTATTTAAGGGGGGTTTGGGTTAGATTAGGAGTATGTGGGTGGTGGGTTGTAATGTTGGGGGGGGGGTATTGTATGTTTTTTTTACAGGCAAAAGAGCTGTATTTCTTGGGGCATGCCCCGCAAAGGGCCCTGTTCAGGGCTGGTAAGGTAAAAGAGCTTTGAACTTTAGTTATTTAGAATAGGGTAGGGCATTTTTTTTATTTTGGGGGCTTTGTTATTTTATTAGGGGGCTTAGAGTAGGTGTAATTAGTTTAAAATTGTTGTAATATTTTTCTTATGTTTGTAAATATTTTTTTATTTTTTGTAACTTAGTTCTTTTTTATTTTGTGTACTTTAGCAAGTTTATTTAATTGTATTTATTTGTAGGAATTGTATTTAATTAATTTATTGATAGTGTAGTGTTAGGTTAATTGTAGGTAGTGTATTTAATTAATTTATTGATAGTATAGTGTTAGGTTTAATTGTAACTTAGGTTAGGATTTCTTTTACAGGTAAATTTGTAATTATTTTAACTAATTTAGCTATTGTACCTGGTTAAAATAAATACAAAGTTACCTGTAAAATAAATATTAATCCTAAAATAGCTATAATATAATTATAATTTATATTGTAGCTATATTAGGATTTATTTTACAGGTAAGTATTTAGCTTTAATTAGGAATAATTTATTTAATAAGAGTTAATTAATTTCGTTAGATTAAAATTATATTTAACTTAGGGGGGTGTTAGTGTTAGGGTTAGACTTAGCTTTAGGGGTTAATACATTTATTAGAATAGCGGTGAGCTCCGGTCGGCAGATTAGGGGTTAATAATTGAAGTTAGGTGTCGGCGATGTTAGGGAGGGCAGATTAGGGGTTAATACTATTTATTATAAGGTTAGTGAGGCGGATTAGGGGTTAATAACTTTATTATAGTAGCGCTCAGGTCCGGTCGGCAGATTAGGGGTTAATAAGTGTAGGCAGGTGGAGGCGACGTTGTGGGGGGCAGATTAGGGGTTAATAAATATAATATAGGGGTCGGCGATGTTAGGGCAGCAGATTAGGGGTACATAGGGATAATGTAAGTAGCAGCGGTTTACGGAGCGGCAGATTAGAGGTTAATAATAATATGCAGGGGTCGGCGATAGCGGGGGCGGCAGATTAGGGGTTAATAAGTGTAAGGTTAGGGGTGTTTAGACTCGGGGTACATGTTAGGGTGTTAGGTGCAGACGTAGGAAGTGTTACCACATAGCAAACAATGGGGCTGCGTTAGGAGCTGAACGCGGCTTTTTTGCAGGTGTTAGGTTTTTTTTCAGCTCAAACAGCCCCATTGTTTCCTATGGGAGAATCGTGCACGAGCACGTTTTGAGGCTGGCCGCGTCCGTAAGCAACTCTGGTATCGAGAGTTGAAGCTGCGTTAAAAATGCTCTACGCTCCTTTTTTGGAGCCTAACGCAGCCTTTATGTGGACTCTCAATACCAGAGTTATTTTAATGGTGCGACCAGAAAAAAGCCGGCGTTAGTTTTTCGGGTCGTTACCGACAAAACTCCAAATCTAGCCGTTAGGTAGTATGGAAAGCCACTTCACTGTAAGCATAAGTCTCAGACTCCAAATTGTCACCATTAGCTAGCAAATATATATGTCTGACAGCCTAATCTGTAATGCAAGATACTCTAGGGTCTGGCAGCTGTTTCATATCTTGTAACTGTTAGCCTCCTAGATGGATATTAGACTCTCAACCCGCTCCTCTTCTACAGACTAATGACAGTCTTCAGTGATCCTGCCTTGTGTAGCAATCTATATTAGCCAAACCAGGGGCAGTGTAATGCCAAAAAGCAATTAGACATAAATTTAAACATATAGTAGTAGCCTCAGGTGAAAGCACTTTGTTGAGATATTCCTTATTCCGGTAGTAGGCTTTCAGATCAACAAACCAGTCTCCAACCTCTGTGATCATTTTAAGCCTAATCCCTGAAGGAGCGGTCATTGAACGTAGAAGGCACGGGAGCTAGGGAAGCGCCACGGTCCATTCTGGTCGGCAATATAATCAGGGCAGACATGGCTGTCTTGTAGTGCAGAGGACCAAGTTTATCTCTAGCATCACATTTACTCTCTACTTTGCCATAGGCTGATGTATTGGGGTACGTTGCGTTCTGAAGTTCTATGGTGTACTCTGAATACTCTTTGTCCCCCAATACAGTTTCACATACCTCGATGAGCCTCCGTTCAAGATTGGTAAGATAATCATGTAAAGGGTGCAATATCACTGACATCCATCTGTCTACCTCCATCTTGGTCTCTTTCATGTTTGACTTTTCCTGATAGGAGGTTTCTACGATAAGGTCTATTCAATATGTTATAACCCCAGTTTGGGGAAATAAATCAGTCTGGTGTTTGCCGCGTGGGTAGGAAGATGGCCGCTTCTATATATACTAGGCCCTGTTTTTTTTTTTTTTTAAATATATTTTTATTGAGGTTGTGAGAAATATAACATGAAATATTCATCCAATAACAATGATAACATAGCATTGAGACATACAATATTACTATGAATATTTATCAAAGAAGTAAAAACATTGTAATTCTAGGAATAAAGTCTGTGCGTCAGTGGGAGAACTTATACATAATAGCTATAAAATATACAGCCATAACTAGTGTTCATACAGTAAATAAATAAATGACAAGACTTACGATAGGTAACAGATAAATAAATGTGATATTGCAAGATGAAAGAGGTATGTCAGTAAAATATAATGGAACCTCATTTTTATATTATATATGTAGGTAATGTGATCCCCATGTTGCTATGGAGAACATTCATGTAGTTATTGATTCTAGTAAAATCGGGGCAAGTGTGGATTGGTTTACATTTGGTCACTCTTGGACCAGATTAGCGAGAGTAGGGGAACGGGAGTCCAGCGGGCCAAAGCCGCTCTAAGTGAAATAGGGGAGGGGTTGAGGGGCGGAGCCATTTAGGGTGCCAAAATAATAATGTGGAGAGGGTGAATAGAGGTCATGTTATATAGTTACAATGGTGGGCTCCAAAGAAACGACTTTCTGTTTAGATAACTAATAGGGAGACACATAGCCTATTCAAGGTATAATATTTAACAATGTAAGACTTGCCTATGGCCCATGATACACTTAGAGAGCTCTAAATACAGCAGGGTTTTAGCTTCCATTAGATATTGTGTGTGATGCTCTAAATGATGTGTAGCGACTTAGTCAGAAGTCTTGAATAAATATAATACAATATACTGCTATCACAGTTGATTACCACTTGTCTATAAGCATATCAGAGCTCATATCCCTATAGATATGGGAGGGATGTCTATCTAACCCTATGGAGACTGAAAGAGACAGAGCTGTGTACATATGACAGGTTAATGTTTATTTTTATACAGGTCTTTCATGTCTAAATGCCTCAATAGATAAAATTAACCTTGCTTATGAGACGTGTTATTACCATAAGGTAAAGCTGCTCATAGGTGCCCCTCCTCATAAGGTCCCAGCATAAACACTGGTGAGTGAGTGCACGTACATACATAGGCACATACTTACAAAAATAGAGATACACATGCACACACACCACATGCTCACATATAGACATATATTTGGTTGTGCTGTATATGAAATTATGTAAAATAAGTTCCTGGAGAGAGAGTAATAAAATGTGTGTGATTAAGTTAAATCATCTGCGTTTAAAATACACAATTCAATGGGTTCCGTATTTTTGAAGTGATTAGTATAGCTAGTTCTGGAACCAGTTACCTAAGAATACAGAGTATGCCTATTATATAGAGAGTCCTAGGAGAACAGTCATTCTACCAAGTATATAATAACCTAAGTAACCAAACCCATCAGGCCGTAAAGATATATATGTTAGGATGATCAGATAACCTGCATATTGGGCTTGGGCTAAATTGAATCTGGAATTTATAAGTTGGTGTTAAAGAGTAAGGCGTAGGGGAAAGACATATCAAATAAATGCTTGTGTCTGAAGTGATAGAAACTAGATAGAGTCACAAAGAGGTGGGTTGTCTTTACTCATACCCTAAATGCTTGCAATTAGATTCTAAACCTTCTTTATGAGCATTGGTCATGGAGAGGTACATATACTCAGCTGTATTGGAGAAATAGCTAGATCTAGTACCGGTAACATATATGAGCTGGCTTCTGTATGCAGGAGTCCATGTATACTTTTATGTACAATAACAACATGATAGACATCATTTACTATTATGTGAGCAGTATATGAATAGTTGATGCAACCATATATTAACCTCATTTACATAACTGCCCCTATGTGAGTGGATATGGGATTCAAAAATACTGGCAGGTCAAATAACTACATAAGGGAGATTAAATATCTTTATCTCTGTGGGGTTATATCTATCCTTGTAGAGATATGCAGCGAATAGTTGCGGTATTATTTATTCTAGTACACAATGCTAAACTTAAATATAAGAGGAAAGTTTTAAATTATTACAGCACTAAGCTAAAATATATAAGATCTAAACTTAACAAGATGAGTTATGTAGCTAAATATTGTGGGTGTAGTGTTGATAATTAACTCATTGTAACCTATGAGACAAAACTAGCTCTAAACAGTGCACATAAATCAAACCATCGGATCCTAGCTCTCAGGCAGTCAGCCCTGGTCCAGAATACCAGAAATTCCCAAACATGGCACAGTGACAAGACCACATAAATCGGAGTCCAAAGTCCCAAAACACATATCAAGTATTGATGTATCATAGGTAATCCAGCTAACAGATAGCCGATCACCAGATTTAAGTCTAACCTAGATTACCCTACACCCATTCTATCTGTAAGCCATGTGCTCCGGTGCAAATATATGGTGTCTATTCCCTGCAGGAGCAATAGGCTATTCCACAGTGCTTGCTGAACATAAACACTGTGAGTTAGTAACAAGTAGGAGCCAATGTCTGCAGCGACAAAGTAGGTGAAAACCTGTGTTACCATTATGAGTAGTCCCTGTAGTTCCCGGGAAAATGGGGTCTCTGTAGTTAGGTACAGTTTCAGCGTGAGGTCTCCACACTGTCCATGGATTGGACAGTCAGCTGGCTCTAGTGCATCTGCCATCTCCGATGAGTAGAAGTCAATTTCCGGGTTGGCTGTTTAGCGTTGGGCTGGAAGATCATGGTGAGCAGGGAGATCCATAGAAGACATATCGACATGTGTGTGAACAGCTTTAGAACACAATGTCTCCCCAGGTACCGGCTCTGCACGTATAAGTAGCGGAAGGAAAGGGTCCGATGTCTGACCTGACTTGCATAACGCAGTGCCCAGCGGGAGGTCACTAGAAGGGATCTCTGAGCAGTGTTGAATGTTGTCTATAAGTGTAGTGTAGCTCCCACCACAGTGCATAGGGTTTGTGCTCTTAGCTTCATGGCTCAGCTGCGGTGCAAGGGGTAATAGTAACAACATTAGATCTTCTAGGAGTTGTTGGGTCCGCTGTTCCCAAATCTCTAGGACTTCCATTTCAACAGCGTCAATTATATGTAGGTGCTGTCTGGTATCTCCACGTGGCGCAGCTGTAAAGTAATTGTCTGCGTTAAACTCACTAGATAGTAAATCTTCTATTTTTTTGAGTAGAGGATGGGAAATACAGGCTATCTAGGATGTCACAGAGAAAGTTTGGGCTCATTATATGTGAATTAAATTGGATAATTAAGTCTAAGATCCCAGAGCTTCAGAAAAACACGTCTAGCTGCTTCAACAGTTGGCTCCGCCCCCCATACTTGGCCCTGTTTAATAGGCACGATAGCTGGTCACAATATCTATTGGAGAAATGGCAGCTGCCAATTTCTCCTAGGGACTCTGAGTTGTCCGGTATGTTGTGATCGCCTGTGCACAGTTGTCATCAAGTTAAACACATGTGTAAAGTAGTGTGCGCTGAGAAACACCAAACTCCTCAAAACCTATGCGTCCCTCACAATAGGCAAAGACAAACAATAAACAAGAGATATATGAAGGAATGCTTAAGCTAGAGGTGTATAAGAAGAATGAAAAGAATCATATACGAAAGATTAGATAAAGGAAATGGCTATGCCAATTTATTAAAATTAAAATATAAAAAAGCCGGGGGCGGAGCTAGCCAGCCTAGGAGATGGCTGTCTCTTCTTAGAGCTCCTGAGCCCTTTCTGTTTGAGAACGTCTTTTGGCTACTGCCATACATTAAATAACAGCCAAAAATAGGAGATAATGTGAAGAGACTTAGAGCGGAACACACGGAGAGTATTCTCCTTCAAATCGCAAGTTACTTTCTTTACTTTAAATGCGCATCAAGCGGTTGCAGCCTCCCTATAGACACCTACATTGCGCATTCAAGAGATGCCTCATCGAGACCACCGGACTAGCGTATACCAGCTGCCTAACTGACCCTGAGTGATACGGTGGGAGAGAAGGCAGAGTGAAACGAGGTGCTCCGTTATTCAACTGCGGAGGTGAGTTCCGTTGTAGGCCAAAGCCTGTACTAAAGTTGAACACGCAGATCACACAAGGGGTAACGAACAATAGCAACTAAGGCTTGCAGTGTTAAAAGCCCATCTCTAACACTCTAATATCCCTGGGGTCAATGAACTGTCAATGAACTGCCTGTAAATACCAAGCAGGTTTATTCCACAATAAAGCTGATTTACACCATACTACCTTGCAAGCGACCCTGCCTAAATATTAACCCTTGCACAGCCACCCCTAGCACATGTATGAAGGAAGTGCTGTAGAGTTGTCCTACCTAGCTCACTATATATATATGAACTGCTTTACATAAACAATCTATAAACAAATCTGCTTGGGTGAGACTGTCATAACTCCCTGATAGAGAAAAGTGTTGAGACACAGCTAAATAATAAATAAAGTGGAGGAAGCTGCTTGTTTCTTGTTGTTACTCGCATAAAAGTCAGTATTCCACTATACACCTAAGCGTGGGCTCAGACCTAATAAAAATGTCGCCAAAGAAAGGCAACAAACCTAGCAAGACCATCAAGCAGCTGAAACCTACATCACATACAGTGAACACTTTTTTCAAAGCCTTAGAAGCTAAAACCAACATTGCTGAGGAAACTGACCCACCTGAGCAGGTATCATGTCAAAGCTCTTCAGAATCTGACTGCGAGCAAGCGGCTGAAAACATCACAATACCTAAAGCTCTTTTTAATTCGATTCCCTCAAAAAAGGACTTTACTTTGTTAATAACTCAAGTTAAACAATGCATTAGGGACGAAATCTCAGACCTCAAGAAAGATATATCAGAGATTGGTCACAGAGTTGAATCACTTGAAGGGGCCCAAGATGCCCAAGCAGAAGCTATCTCTGAACTTCACACCACTATCCAGCAACAAGGAGCTAATATTTCAGAGCTCGAAGACAAACTGGATGATGCAGAGAATCGCAGCAGGCGCCACAACATAAGGCTGAGAGGAATTCCTGAAACTATCTCTCCGCAAGATCTGGATCAATACCTACAAGATTTCTTTAGTGCCTTAAAGGGAGAAGAACACCCAACGAAAATTGAGATTGACAGAGCTCATAGAGCCCTTCGCCCTAAACCACAAAATGACCAACCGCCGAGGGACGTTATTGTGCGAATCACTATCAAGTAAAAGAGGATTTGATGAAACTCGCAAGGGAACATCAGCCCATCAAGCACAAAAATGTAGAGATCCAGGTGTTTGCTGATTTATCCCAAAGAACACTGTCTAAACGCAGAGACCTCAAGCCACTCACTCTGCTCCTAAGAAAAAGAAATATACCATACAGATGGGGTTTCCCTTTCCACCTGATAATAATGTGGAGGGGTAGACGCTTATCCTGTTCTTCCATTGATGATATTTTACCCATCTGCAAGGACTTAGACTTGCCACCACCTCAATTAGATGACACAACCCCTGCACCTGACAAAGAACAAAGATCCAAGGGACCCCTCCCGCTACCACAGAGAAAAGAATGGATTCCAGCTCGCCAAAGAAGGTCACAAAAACCCTCTTCTTCTCAACATCTTCCTGTGGGCGACAAAGGATGACTTTGGACAGTCCTGGTAACCCTCTTGTTTCACGTTAAATTTTTTATAATACCTAGAAGTGGCACTTGCTACTTTAACAACAAGTATTTCAGTTCAAAATAACTAAAGTTGTTTCTGTTTTTGCAATTAAATGTTTTTTTTTTCTTAAGGTCGCAATAACTATATTAGCCTGATAGATTGTTGAAAGCTGATAGTTGACTGTTAATTATCACCATGTGTTATTATTGTTCTCATTCAGTTGGGAGATTTTCTCCTTCTAGTTAAGAATGTTTTACATGTTACTAGCAAAGATTGTACTTTGTCTATTATTTATCTTTGAATTTGTCTTTGTTCTTTCCTTTTTCTATAACTTCCTCCCCTACTCATGCTTCTTTTATCTGTGGGTAGCTCACGCTCCGATTCATATAACTTGTCCTACTTCACTTGACGTGACACAGCTTACACTCCCAATCCATTTAAATGGGTAACCACACACCTCAAGATTTAGTCATATTCACGCAAAACGTTAAGGGATTGAACTGCCCCCACAAAAGGAGAATGGCCATTAATGATCTCCAAAAAAAAGGTGGTCACATATTGATGCTCCAGGAGACGCATTTCAAAGCCAAAAATATTCCCAAATACTTCTCACTGCACTACCCACAACACTACCATAGCACTAACCCCAACAAAAAAATTAATGGAGTCAGCATCTTGATTCATAAATCAATACCATTTACTAAAACAAGCTGTATACCAGACAAGGAAGGCAGATACCTTTGCCTAAAAGGTTTATTATATGGTAAGCCTGTAACTCTAGTAAACGCATATGCTCCCAATTCCAAACAAGACAAGTTTGTAAACTCTATGTCAGATTTAATCGTGAAAGAAATAAAAGGCTCACTCATTGTCGCGGGTGATTTTAATTTTCCTTTAGACCCCAAAGTAGACTGCTCGAACCCAGAAACTAGAGCCAAAACCCCAAACCTCACCAAAATATGGCGGAAATTTAAAATGCTAGGTTTACATGATGTGTGGAGATACTTCAACCCCCAAAAGCTTGATTACACTTTCTTCTCTCATCCCAAACGCAACTACTCTAGGCTAGACTATATCTTAGTTGACCACTTAGTTCTCTCTCACTCTAAACATTCACAGATCAAGCATACCTCCTGGTCGGACCACTCCCTTGTCTCATGCGTGATTAACTGGCCTTCAGCCCCCCTTAAGGCCTATCAGTGGAGGCTTGATGACTCTATGTTACTAGACCCATCCCAGATTGAACTCTTTGCAAAATATATTACAGATTATTTTGCGCACAACACTACACCAGGGATGAACATAGCGACCATTTGGGAAGCTCACAAGAGCACCATAAGAGGAGAATTTATTAAAGCTAAGGCCCAAATCAAAAAGAAAAGCAGAGCGGAGATAGAGCTGCTCTCCACAGAGATATCTAACCTAGATTATGCCCACAAAGTCAACCCGTCAGACAGTGATGTTCTAGAAGAACTTAAAGTAAAAAGGGACAAACTAAACTCCATACTCCAAATTAAGTCTCAAAGGCAACTACTTTTTCTTCAACAAAATTTTTATAGGGAGGGCAACAAACCAGGAAAATACCTAGCAAGGGCTCTAAAAACGCAACAGCAAAAAACATACGTACATTCCATAAAATCAACCCAAGGTAAAAATATTGAAGACACCAATTCCATAGCAAACGAGTTTAAAACATACTACCATAAACTTTATAATTTATATCCCAACAGAGATCCACTAACACACCTTCAACTATGCAAACAATACCTTGACAAGGTTCCAATTCCCCACATCACACCCGAACAATCGGAGATGTTGGAACAACCCATTCAACCAGCGGAAATACAAAACGCAATAAAACATTTGAAACTAGGTAAAGCCCCTGGCCCAGATGGGTTCACGGGCCAATATTATAAAACATTCTCTGGCCTACTAATTCCACATCTCACAACTCTATTTAATTCAACTTCGACTTTGAAGCCCTTTCCTGATAGTATGTTACAGGCCAATATCTCAGTTATTGCCAAACCGGACAAACCCCCTGACTCCCCTTCCAGTTACAGACCCATTTCTTTACTAAACGTGGACCTTAAAATATATGCAAAGATCTTAGCCACTAGAATTAACCATCTCCTACCATCTTTGATCCATCAAGACCAAGTAGGCTTCGTGCCACAAAGAGAGGCCAAAGATATCACAGTTAAAGTCCTTAACCTTTTAGAGTTCATTTCACAGACTAAATCCCCGACTGTTTTCCTATCGACTGACGCCGAAAAGGCATTTGACAGACTTGACTGGACATACCTTCAAGAAACCCTGACTCGATTCAAGTTCCCAGACCCTTTCATTCATAAAATATTAGCACTATACACCAACCCGACAGCACAAGTTAGGGTAAACGGCACACTCTCTGACCCCTTTGAAATCAGAAATGGATCTAGACAAGGGTGCCCCCTATCCCCTCTCCTATTTATTCTATCCCTAGAACCCCTAGCCATTAAGATAAGACATAATGATCAAATCCATGGAATTGATATTGGCAAAGACTCACATAAATTAGCAATCTTCGCAGATGATATACTCCTGACTCTCACAAACCCCTTATCCTCACTCCACTCAGCCATTTTAGAATTAGGCCTCTATGGAAATGTATCTAACTTCCTAGTTAATATGACGAAATCAGAATATCTGCCTATAAACCTCCCCAGCCAATCCTTAGACTCATTAAGACAAACCTGCCCCCTTAAGCAACAGACAAAATACTTGAAATATTTAGGCATCCGTATCACCCCTAATATGACAGATCTTCGCTTGCACAATTACAGTAGCTTAATATCAGAATTCAGATCCCTTACACATACTTGGCTCCCCAAAAACATATCATGGCTAGGTAGAATTCATGTCACAAAAATGACGCTACTCCCAAAAGTACTTTACCTACTTCAAACAATCCCTATCCCAGATACTCAGAAGGATTTAGATACACTGCAAAAAATCATAAATGACTATATATGGAGACGCAGACCTCCGAGAATTAATAAGAACACGCTTTATAAATCCCCAAGCGATGGAGGTTTGGGAGTCCCTCACCTTCGATCTTATAAGCTTGCAATCTCACTACAAAGAATTACTGAGTGGTGCAGAATGGAAGGGCCAAACCCCAAAAAATGGGCTCAAATTGAAAATTCGCTATCATTTTCTCATAAATTGGATGATATTTGCTGGAACCCGGCACATTTTAATAAATGCGCTATATCATCCTCCTCAATAACAAATGAAACTTGGACAGATTGGAGACTGATTTGTAAAAGCCCAAACAAAATATCCTCCAAATACTCTCCCCTAACCACAATTATTAATAATCCAGAATTCCCTCCAGGCTACACCCCAGCCCCCTCACAAATACTGTACCCCATTAACGCTCTCCCTATGCATCTTTTAACAGACACCACTCACGTTCTTAAAACCAAAAGTCAATTAGACACCCTGAACCATCCATTTCTATCCTCATGGCTGCGGTTACACCAAGTGAGACACTATGTAGCTACACACAAGCACATTAAAGACCTAACACGAACACCTACCCCCTTTGAACAAATTTGTATAGCCAGAGAATTTATTCCAGGAACAATATCTAAACTCCACAAATTAATCCTCTCAAACACCTTCCCGCTCCTTCCCTCGTACACGAAAAGATGGGACCTAGAATTTAAGACTAATACCTCTCCCCAAACTTGGGCGCACAGATTTGGTAACCTGAAAAACTCAGCACACTCAATACAAGCGAAAGAGACCAACATTAAAATAATGATGAGGTGGTACCTGACCCCAACAATGTTAAAATTCATATATAAAAACTCCACGACTTCATGCTGGAGGGGTTGTAAGCAAGAAGCTCACATCTCCCACATTTGGTGGGAATGTGACCTCATAAGACCTTTTTGGTCAGTAATCTTCCAACTCATCAACACAGTACTAAACACAAGTATATCTCCCAGCCCAGACTTGGTTCTACTAAGCCAATACCCTAATATCTCTTGTAAAATACGAAAACACCTCTATCAACTAATGCTAAATGCAGCGAATCAGCTAATCCCTAAAAAATGGAAATCCACGCTGATACCCTCCACACAAGAATGGAAAGCGCTAGTGAACAGAAACCTCCTCCTGGAACGACTGCATTATTTTAAGCTAGGCCAACTCTCCCTATACCAAGATATGCAGTTTTTATGGGAGTCCTTCACATTCCCAGATAGGCAGGCTTAACCCAGTCTACGGCTCCCACCTAGTACTACACAGGAGAAGTCCCAGTCCCCCCTTGACGTAATATGATCCCACACTGAGTTTATTTCTCCTGAGAAGGGAGTATATTGCATACAAACGAGGCGTGAGCGAAAACATAAAACCTAAAACTTCATAACCTCATCACTATACTACCACAGATACCCTTTCTTTTTTCTTTTCTTTTCTATTTCATTCTTCCTCTATTCCATTTATTTTTTCCTTTCCCCCTTTTTATAACATATGTTTATAAGTTATATATGAGATAGGTTCTATTTGTACCATGGAATCAGATGATGCCAATAATTCAATTTAAAAAGAAGAACTCACATAAATACCCAGACCGAGAGAAGATCACCAGCAGCCCGGTTTTTGGAAAAATTTGGGGTTCCAATGTGCATAACTTTTTCTAACTTCCTCTACTTCTTGGAACCCTGCTGTCTTAGATTTGGATGAAACAAATATGAACAATGGGCTGATGGGATATTTAGGACACAAGGGTTTTTCTCCTCTCTTATGAGTTGTTGTTTTGTCATGGCACCATTCTGTCACAAATGCCTATGTTAAGATCTGTATTTGAACCGTCTATTCATTTTGTGTTGTTTCCTTGTTGTAAATTGAAAATAAAAAGAAAACATAATTTAAAAATAAAACAAAATATAAATATAAAAAAGCCAAATTACTTGGCAATTAGGTGCTAATAACTAATCACAAACCAGTTACTATAAAATCGGACGTCTCCGATACACATAAAATAATAAAAGATAAAAAATTCAAGTTGCCACCACAGGGAGAATTTATTTTTAAAAAAAGTATGCAACACCAGAGGATGTATATATCGTTATAGTCCCCAATATAAAGTCAATGGCTGCAGAAGTTCAGCATGCTAGTGTAACCAGGTGTCCATTACCTTATTAATCCGGACACTGTCCCAGTTCAACCGACTCTCAGGGCTCCACACCTCCACTGTCCTATTTCTGCGGTCCTATTGGTCAGGACCGTCCTCCGAAATGGAGAAAATTAAACCTGCCGGTTATAGTGAAGAAAGTGTATCCGCTCTTTAGTGCGATTTGCACGCAGGATACCTGTGTTCTGGTAGAGGTAATAACTTCACAGCAATATTCCATTGTACTTTTCCAGTTACTGGTGCCGGTGTATTCCTCTGTATCTATATTAGGCTATTTGTGTGCTTTATATTATATTATATTATCCAGCATATCATAGACAGTCGCTGTCTCAAGTTTTGAAGGCAAAAGGTATATCCTCCTTCAGGTAGAAATAAAAGAAAAGCTGCAACTATATAAACATCAACGTGTTTCTCCCTCTTACAGGGCTTTTTCAAGATGAATTTGTTGCAGTCCTAGCCTTCTTTATAAGATGATCCAAGTCTCTTATTGGTCAACCCAGATTAATCAGTATTAAAAGGTGGTGTCTATGTAGACAAAGTGGTATTGGCATCACTGTGGGCAACGGCATTCTAATCATAACAAGTATAATGTCATAAATAAGGTATTATAGTGTAGCCAATTTAAATGTTTCTAAAGTCATAGAAAATATAGGACAAAGATATAAATAATACAAAGGGGCATATGTATCAAGCTCTGTATGGAGCTTGATGCCCCGTGTTTCTGGCGAGTCATTAGACTCGCCAGAAACAGCAGTTATGAAGCAGGGGTCACAAAGACCGCTGCTCGATAACCTGTCCGCCTGCTCTGAGCAGGCGGACAGACATCGCAACAATACAACCTGATCATGTATGATCGGGTTGATTGACACCCCCCTGCAGGGGGCGGCATTGCACCAGCAGCTCTTGTGAGCTGCTGGTGCAATGATGAATACGGTGAGCGTATTGCTCGCCGTATTCAGCAAAGTCTGGCGGACCTGATCCGCACTGGCAGATCAGGTCCGCCAGACTTTCAAAACTGAGGCCAAAGTGTCAAGTGAAAGTTAATTAAGTGTTACGGCTCTATTGCCAAATCTTACAAAGAAGTCATAACTAATTAAAAACAGATAAGGAGTCCCTATCTGCTAAATGGTGCTTCCTGTAAAGTAATAGTAGTGAAAAAAAGAAAAGGAAAAATGTGATCATATCTGGTGAGATAATTACTCAATCCAGTAGGAATGGTGAGATGTCCAATTCTGAGTTCAGACCAGCAGGATAAAGGGTGTCATACTTATAGATATATTCTGCCTCCTTTAAACGTAAGATCTTATCTATGTCTCCTCCACTCCAATTCCGTTCTATGTGTTGTATTCCCCAATATTTTAAATCCTTTGTTCTCCCATTATGTGCCTCTTTAAAATGTTTATAGAGTCTTGTGTCCTCTGCATTTTTTTCTATACAGAGGAGGTGTTCTCTGATTCTGTCCCTGATTATCCTTTTGGTCTCTCCAAAGTATATCAGATTACAGGTACATTGTAATATGTATATAACCCCTTTAGTCGTACATCTGATGATGTCCTTTATTAGAACTTCTTCTCCTGTTGAGGGGATTGTTTAGGTCCCTTTTGTAGTGAGCAGCGAGGATTTATACTGTGTGCATTCACACATCAATTTATATCACCCAGCACAACACATACATTTCTTGTCCAATGCAGACACTCTTTCAGTATGGAGGATATCTTTGAGTTTAGAGAAAGTATGTATAAAGCACTTTCTGAATACCAAGAGGGTGATATGATAATTCATTCAGAGTATGAAAATTTAGATGATATTCTGAATAAATTAGAGAAACTATTAATTAGGGAATTGAAGCAAAAAAATGAAATTATATTTTTAAATAAATATACCCTAAAGTGTTTGATCCCAAAAGGTTTAAAATTAAATAAAGCCTGTGCCTTTACACTTAAAGAAGTATTTCAGTCTGAATGGGAATAGGTTTTAAAGAAAGCCTCAACTGATCTGGTAGACATCCTTAAACGGTCTAGGAAAGATACACTCATAGACCTAGAAAAAGAGATAATTAAAGAAAAATTGAAGGATAAGAAAACAGCAGAGTTTAAAGAAAAACAGAAAGTAATGATTGAAAGAATTGACACCTTAAATAAGGATATATTGAAGACTAAATGGAAGAAATTAGATAGAGATATGTCAAAACCCCAGGTAGACCCTAATAGTGAAACCATTAATAATATGGAGACAAATGTATCCCAAGATAAATGGACTGTAGTCAGCCATAAAAAGAAATAAGAGAAAGATAATCATGTACAGTCTAGACCATATGAATACAGGGATAAAAATACATATAACTCCTGGAGATCCGGCCCCTACAATAGACAAAGGGCGGAAAATAGAGGATATTATAATCATGATAGATATAACTCCTATAGAAACACATATTATCAACTTGAGAGACCAAGGTATGATAATTATAATTATGATAATTATATACATATTACAATGTACCTGTAATCTGATATACTTTGGAGAGACCAAAAGGATAATCAGGGACAGAATCAGAAAACACCTCCTCTGTATAGAAAAAAAGGCAGAGGACACAAGACTCTATAAACATTTTAAAGAGGCACATAATGGGAGAACAAAGGATTTAAAATACTGGGGAATACAACAAATAGAATGAAATTGGAGGGGAGGAGACATAGATAAGATCTTACCTTTAAAGGAGGCAGAATATATCTATAAGTATGACACCCTTTATCCTGCTGGTCTGAACTCAGAATTGGACATCTCACCATTCCTACTGGATTGAGACGACCGATTTTATAGTAACTGGTTTGTGATTAATTATTAGCACCTAATTGCCAAGTAATTTGGATTTTTATATTTTAATTTGAATAAATTGGCATAGCCATTTCCTTTATCTAATCTTTTGTATATGCTTCTTTTCGTTCTTCTTATACACCTCTAGCTTAAGCTCTCCTTCATATATCTCTTGTTCACAGTTGTCATCACTTACATAAGTTCCGTTTAGCAGTGATGGCCTTATAGGCTTTTCCGCTACACGAGGAAGTCTTCTCCTTCACTTAGGCTTCGTCTGTGTGCTAGACACCACTTACCCTTCAATTTAATCATTTACTCCAATGTAGGTAGCTTAGTAGGTCAAATGGAACCAAGAAAAGTAACTATTTTTGCTAATAGTACTTACAATCTATTACTTAGAGTCGGGGCTCTGAACAGGTACGTCTCTCATCATGTCGGGTGTTAGCTCCTCCCCCTCTTAAAAAATTATTTTTAATCAATTTTAATATTTAAAAATATTTTTACTATGTATTTAATGTAAATATTTTACATTCCAGTGTTTTTCACATAGTAGAAAATGTTCTTTGTATTGTTAAATATATATTCCTCTCTCTATATATGTGTCTATTATACCTGTATATATTCATATAAAAGTTTACTTTATGCAGTGTTTGTGTGTGGGCAAAAACATTTTTTAGCGCAACACTTGTAATCTTGCCCAATATCATTATAATGTCACTTATTCTTTTATCTTTATTTAATTTACCTTTCAGCCTCAGAATTAACACTCCTTTGTTATCCTATACTTAACTGATTGACATATTTCTCTTATCTTTCGGTACCAAGCTCATATTCAAGAACCTGCTCTTATTCATACAGTTTAAGAATGACAAGTCAAGCTGATTGATATGTTTCTCTGCTCATTATCCATGAAAAAAAAGAGTCTAATTAGTTTGTAATTTGTACATATTTTAGGGCATTATTGTAGCAGTAATATCTGATACAGTATGAAATTTGCAATCTTTTGTTAGAATTAAGCATCCCATAAAAACATTCTGGAGAAATATATTTCCTTGTAGCTTAATTTCTCCTCAATTAATTTTGCCTTGACATTATCTTACAAAAAAAGATAGAAACATTTAGAGAAGCTATTTTCTGTATTAGTTCATTTTAACTGTCATTCATACAATATGTTAAAAAAGAGAACACTGTCAAAAACATGTGTAACAAACAGATCAAAAATTAAATTACATGACATAGTACGTATTACTTCTCTGATGAACAAGGTCACATCTTTTCCATTAGTTCCCCTTTCTGAAATAAATTATGTTGCATTAAATCATGTAAGTTTTACTGCTCATCATAATAAACTGATTATGCATCCAGAAACTGTCAAAATAGTTTTTAAACTAAATAATGTTAGAAGAAATAAAAAAAAAAATATTTCAAGACTTACAGAAACATATAAGTTGCCTATATTCATTAAAGCATGCTCAGTCTGGTAGTTAGCTTCTTGTGGATTATAGAGAACTTTAGTCTGCAGCTTTTCCAGCTCTCCTGGGGGTCGATCCGATAAAAATCGTCGCCCGTAAAAGTCGGCGACGCCAATATTTGCGCGGGTTTGGTATCCTATATAAGGCGTAACCTAGAAGTTATGCGCGTATATTTCTGCCGTCGCCAGTAGTTTTTTGGGCCATAGGCTGGTATACCAAAACCACGCAATTTGGTATCCAATATACAGCGTAATGACTTACGTGGCGAAAATGGAGAAATCTTACTCCATTTTCACCTTGCCACAAAAAGCAGCCGTAAGAAGCCTTACGCTGACTATTGGAGCCCCGTAACTCCCTAAACTGGCTGCTAAAATAAACCTAACACCTAACGCATGCGCAATGTCTATCTCCCTGTCAACCGCGATCTGCTAAAATAAACCTAACACCTAACGCATGTGCAATGTCTATCTCCCTGTCAACCGCGATCCCCCGCCGCAATCCCTAATAAAGTATTTAACCCCTAAACCGCCGCCATCTACATAAACTAACCCCCTTCTGTGAGCCCCTAAAACCGCCACCATCTAACTGATCTATCCCCTAATGTGAACCCCTTACACCGTCGCCATCTATATTAAAATTATTAACCCCTAATTTAATCTATATAAGTATATTATAGTTAATATAGTTATTACATTATATATATTAACTATATTAACCCTAACTATATTAGGGTTAATATAGTTAATATAGATACTATAGTATTTATATAAACTATATTAACTCTATCTAACCCTAACACCCCTAACTAAATTCTTATTAAATAAATCTAATTCATATTATAAACTAAAATATTCCTATTTAAATCTAAATACTTACCTATAAAATAAACTCTAAGATAGCTACAATGTAATTAATAATTACATTGTAGCTATGTTAGGGTTTATATTTATTTTACAGGTAAATTGTTAATTATTTTAACTAGGTATAATAGCTATTAAATAGTTATTAACTATTTAATAGCTACCTAGTTAAAATAATTACCCAATTACCTGTAAAATAAATCCTAACCTAAGTTACAAATACACCTACACTATCAATAAATTAAATAAACTACAAATATCTATCTAAAAATACAATTAAATAAACTAAACTAAATTACAAAAACAAACAAACACTAAATTACAAAAAAATAAAAAAAAGATTACAAGATTTTTCAGCTAATTACACCTATTCTAAGCCCCCTAATAAAATAATAAAGCCCCCCAAAATAAAAAAATTCCCTACCCTATTCTAAATTAAAAAAAAGTTCAAAGCTCTTTTACCTTACCAGCCCTTAAAAGGGCCTTTTGTGGGGGCATGCCCCAAAGAAAACTGCTCTTTTGTTGGGGGGTGGTATTGTGTTTTTTTTTCAGGCAAAAGAGCAGTTTTCTTTGGGGCATGCCCCCACAAAAGGCCCTTTTAAGGGCTGGTAAGGTAAAAGAGCTTTGAACTATTTTTAATTTGGAATAGGGTAGGGAATTTTTTTTTATTTTGGGGGTTTATTATTTTATTAGGGGGCTTAGAATAGGTGTAATTAGCTTAAAAATCTTGTAATCTTTTTTTTATTTTTTGTAATTTAGTGGGGGTTTTTTTGTAATTTAGTTTAGTTTATTTAATTGTATTTTTAGATAGATATTTGTAGTTTATTTAATTTATTGATAGTGTAGGTGTATTTTTAACTTAGGTTAGGATTTATTTTACAGGTAATTTGGTAATTATTTTAACTAGGTAGCTATTAAATAGGTAATAACTATTTAATAGCTATTATACCTAGTTAAAATAATTAACAATTTACCTGTAAAATAAATATAAACCCTAACATAGCTACAATGTAATTATTAATTATATTGTAGCTATCTTAGGGTTTATTTTATAGGTAAGTATTTAGATTTAAATAGGAATATTTTAATTAATAATATTAATATTAGATTTATTTTAATAAGAGTTTAGTTAGGGATGTTAGAGTTAGATAGGGTTATTATACTTTATATATATATAATATAATAACGATATTAACTATATTAACCCTAATATAATTAGGGTTAATATAGTTAATATAGCTGGCGGCGGTGTAGGGGGATTAGATTAGGGGTTAATACATTTATTATAGGTGGCCGCGGTGTAGGGGGATGTAGATTGTAGGCAAAAGAGCAGTTTACTTTGTGACAAAGCCCCGCCAAAATCTCTTTTAAGGGCTGGCAAAAGAGCTGAATTCTTTGGGGCATGCCCCGCAAAAAGCCCTTTTAAGGGCTGGCAAAAGAGCTGTTACTTTGGGGCAATGCCACACAAAAAGCCCTTTTCAGGGCTATTTGTAGGGTTAGACTTAGGTTTAGTGGTAGGGATAGTTTAGTATTTTAGGGGTTAAATAATTTAATATAGATGGCGACGGGGTAGGGGGATTAGATTAGGGATTAATCATTTTAAAATAGATAGCGGCGGGGTAGGGGCTCACTTTAGGGGGTAGGTAAGGTAGATGGCGGCGGGGTAGGGGCTCACTTTAGGGCGTTATAGATTTAATATAGCTGGCGGCAGTTTAGGGGTTAATAACTTTATTAGGTAGCGGCGGTTTAGGGGTTAATACATTGTTATTGTTAGGATAGTGAGGGGGGATAGCGGATAGAGGGTTAGACATGTCGGGCTATGTTAGGGAGGCGTGTTAGACAGTGCGGGTGATTTAGACTTTAGTCAGGTTTTGTAGGCGCCGGCAGTTTCTAACGTGCCGCAAGTCACTGGCGACGCCAGAAATTTGTACTTGCACAGATTTCTGGACATCGCTGGTTTATCTGACTTACGGCACGTTAGCATCTGACAGCGCCGTATATGGGATAGCTCGATTTGCGAGCTGAAACTGCGGGCGACGCGGGTTCCCTCGCTTGCGCCGCAAACTACGATCTATATTGGATCGCGCCCCTAAAGTGAAACATGAAATGTGGATGTAGAAGTATTCAGACATTTTTCATAATTCTGCTCATTCAAACAAAAGTAATTGTGTTCCATTGAAGTTAAAATAATGCTCAGATTTTTTTTTTCTTCCAAAACGAGAGAGAGAGAGAGAGAGAAAAAAAAAAGTTCCTTGTTTTTGTTTCAAAGTTCATGATTTTCACCTTTTTCTACATTGCAAAGTTTATAATTTTTCTAAAAAATGTCTATGTATTGTATGCATCTAGTAAATCTTTGTTTAATGTATTGTTGGTCTATGAGTTGATTCTCTAAAGTTTGTCATTAAGGACTGAATTCTCCACTCTGAACTTCTCATGGGCAGAACTCAGTTCTCTAAAAAAAGGGAAGTCCAAGTGAATGGCAATCTGCCTCCAGTAGAACATTGTATGGATTTCAGAATCTTGCAGGGTAGAGTGAATGTAATAGGGAACACCTGGCACTGATTTTTTTTAACAAATGCAAATTAGTGCAATAAAAACTTTGCATATTTTGAGACCAACTCAACAACTTACATTTGGTGAGTTAAAACAAAGATACCTAAATGCTTAAACCTGTGAGACACATCCAAATAATGCCACTATTTAGCCTACTTGCATAGGCTGTAAGACAATTAAAGTTGTTACGGATCCATTTAGTCTCCGGATCCATTTAAACATCATTTGGAATTGCATTGTAGAATAAATATGATACCTTTGACAAAGCCTTCCAAAGCAGATGTGTGTTTGGGGGGAAGTGGAACTAGTTTTATTTATTTTTGAGAAATTTAGTCTCCGTAGTTACAGCTGTTTCCAGAGTCACTAAGCTTTAGCTTCAATACAGCTCTATTATTGCCTGGTAGTGGTGTGCCTTTATACTTTATTCACAGTGGTATATAGATTATTGGAAAACAAATATGATGAAGTCCAATATATTTTGAATTTAAATGATCAATTCTGTAATGTTAATCAATGGTTGTTGCACATTACCAAATGAGGGCCTTTTACAAATAATCATACCTATTAGGTTTTACATATGGTGTTTGGGATCAGATTTTGAATAAATAAATATACAGACTTTACAAATGTTGGCACACCCCTACACCTGTATATATTGGATACTATAAGAACAGCAAAAAGTTATTGATATGTTGGTCTAATAAAAAATATAAAGGTACAACAAAATTAATTCTGCTGAGTAAAGTAGTATGAAGAGGAATGCAATATATTGCTCAGTAAACAGTTTGTAAATCACTTACTAAATCAGCACTTCAATCTTTCCTTATAATACAGTTTTCTTTTTATTTAACTTTCTCATTTTTTTTAAAAATCCCACATGCTAAAGTTGTACTCACATTCCTCACTTAGGCCCTAAAATTAAAAGATTTTCCAGCTTGGAGAGAAACCCTAGTTCAGACTTAACAAAGGCTTAACTCACTGAATTTTCAAAAGAGATCTGTTTCATGTATGTATGTGAAACAGAGACAAGCCCAGTGCAATATAGAACTGAATGATATGAGAGTTTTGCTACAGTTACACTTTGTAAATTGTATTGTTATTACTATAAATTTTAGATTGGGTCCTCTCAGTATTATTGCATTTAAGCTTTGCACTTACTCATTATTTTAATACATTTCCATTCTGACCTAGCTGTGATATTACACATTCTGATTATGCTTTGAAAGTTACTTTAATAACTTAGGTTCATACTTTGTATATTTCTGTGTATCATCTTTTACCAATTATATTGCACCTTATATTTTCTCTATTGTAAACTGACAGTTTCAGAAAGTGGGAGGGACGGGGCAGTTCCCTGGGCTGAACAGGGGTGTTCCCCATGGTATCTCTGAAGCTCTCTTACAAGACTTGTGAAATTTTCTAAGAATTTTAATCAAGCTGGTCTCGGTGATTTGTCTTGCCAGCTGTATGCAGGTACAATTTGCTCAAAAATACACATCTTTTAACTAACAGAAAAGTAATATATACTAAAATATAGAAAAAAACAAGTTAAACCGTAGGGACAAAAATTCAGCTTAATTTCAAATTGATGCAAACTGAGCCTTTATATCAGCCCCAGGGCTTCTCCAGTAAACCTTTCTCTCCCTTTGTAATATTTTGTATCCTAGAGAGCTTCATTACTTTCTATGGAAGCCAACTCTCATCTCTCTGGGATTTTCAAGTTGCTCCCCTTTTCTTAGAAAATGTTGTGAGTTCTGCTCTATATTCTCTCTCCAAACTAGAGAGTGTTTGATTATCTGGCCCATAAAAAGTAATGATGCTCTCTGGGAAACTGAAGCTGACAGTTTCTCAGTTTTAATTTAAATAAAAGATATGCAAAGGCAATCTAATTTGTACACACACGCACACACACACACACACACACACACACACACACATATATATATATATATATATATATATATATATATATATATATATATATATATATACACACACACACACACAATATGAGTCTATTATTATTACACAGAAAGTGTGAAGGCATAATCAGAATTTGTAAAATTAAAATTCTAAATTCAGTGAGGTATACAAAATAAAATACAAAATAGAAAGTGCAACGTTTAAATGTAATAAAAATTTAATCTGAAGTATAAAGTGATATAGAATAATAACCACATGGTGTAAGTGCAGTTCTATGTTGCATTTGGCTTTTCTTTCCTTAACATACAGAAATGCAGGAAACGTCCCTTGGAGAAGTAAAGCAAAATCTGCCTTTTGAAAATTTCTCTAGAGATCTTGCAGTAATGGAGGGTTATTTTAGAATATCTAAAATTAGAGGTTTTGAATATCAGGGTCTAACTCACACACCTGCTCCATAACAAGTTTGTAGTTAGTTCCCCTTGAAGACTCAACTTAGAACAGGGCAGGGACAGGAGTGGGAACAGCAGGAAGAAACATGTGTTTTCTAGAGTTTCTTTGACACAGGGGCCAGCAGTTCCATGAGGATTAGGTGGATGATGACCAGCACAGAGCAGGGAGGGCAGGACCAGGAGTGGCAAAAGCAGGCAGCAGACTTACATAACTAGATAGGCATGCCTTACAGTACATGCACCTAAAAAATACACCTCCAGGCAGTGGAGGAGGAGGACAACACTTACCTAGAGCCCCTTGGTCACAATGGCCAGCAGTTTCCTGAGGATTTGGAATTGACAGGATATGACCACCACAGAGCAGGGAGGGCAGGACCAGGAGTGGCAGCAGCAGACAGCTGAACTAGATAGGTAGGCCTGAAAGTAAAGCAACCTCAAAAATACACCTCCAGACAGGGGAGGAAAAGGGCAACAGGAGCCTTGAGCCCATTGGAGACAGTTTCCAGCAGTTCCCTAAGGATTTGACATTGACAGATGATGACAGAGCAGGAAAGGCAGGAGCATGAGTAGCAGCAGCAGGAAAGGCAGGAGTATCAGCAGCAGGAAGCAGGAAGCAGACTTACTGAACTAGGCAGGTAGGCCTGACAATACATAAACCTCAAAAATACACCTTGAGGGAGGGGAAGAGGAGAAAAACTGATACCTAAGGCTCCTTGGACAAAGTCACTAGCAGTTCCCTGAGGATTTGACATTGACGGATGATGATGACCACCACAGAGCAGGAATGGCTGGAGCATTAGTAGCAGCAGCAGTAAGTAGATTTACTGAACTAGGCAGGTAGGCCTGATAGTACATAAACCTCAAAAATACACCTCTAAGGAGGGGAAATGGAGGGGAACCTAGGGCCTCCTGGACACAGTCACTAGCAGTCCCTGAGTATTTGGCATTGACGGATGATGACCACCATAGAGCAGGAAGGGCATAAGCAGGAATGACAGCAACAGCATCAGACTTACTGAACTAGGTAGGTAAGCCTGACAGTACATACAATTCATAAAAACACCTCTAGGGGAGGAGGAGGGATACAGGTGCCTAGAGTCACTTGGACACAAGGGCCTACAGTTCCCTGAGCATTTGGCATTAACTCAAAATGACCACCACAGATCAGGGAGGGCAGGAGTAACAGCAGCAGGTAGCAGACTTACTGAACTAGGCAGGTAGACCTGTCACTACATAAACCCCAAAAAAACACCTCTAGTGGAGGAGGAGGGATACAGGTGCTTAGAGTCACTTGAACAAAGGGGCCAACAGTTCCCTGAGGATTTAGCATTAACAGAAGATGACCACCACGGAGCAGGGGGTCAGAAGCAGCAGGATGCAGACATACTAAAGTTTACTAAACTAGATATGTTGGCCTGGAAATACATAAACCTCAAAAATACAACTCCAGAAATGGGAGGAGAAAAACAGCACAGTGGCCAGCAGTTCCCTGATTATTTGGCATTCATGTTAGATGACCATCACATAGTAGGGAAGGCAGGAGAAGAAGTAACAGCAGCCGTTAGCAGAACTAGGTAGGTAGGCCTGACAGTACATAAACCTAACAAATCAACCTCCAGGCAGGGGAGGAAGAGGATGCCTAGAGTCCCTTGGGCACAGTGGCCAGCATTTCCCTGATAATTTGTCATTGATGGATAATGACCACCACAAAGCAGGGAGGAAAGAATTGGCAGTAGCAGGCAGTTATTGAACTAGGTAGGAAGGCCTGACAGTATATAAACATAAAAAATACACCTCCAGGGGAGTTGGAGGGTGACCGGTGCCCAGCGCCTCTTGGACATGGCTCAAGCGGTTGCTTGAGGATTCAGCATTAACAGAAGATGATCACCACAGAGCAGGGGAACATAAGCAGAAGTGGCAAAATAAATACTAAACTAGATAGGTTGGCCTGCCAATACATAAATCTCAAAAATACAACTACACAAAGGGGAAAAGGACGGGGGTAACCCCGAAAACGTTCACTGTAGTAAAAATGATTTACTTATAATGGAGAGTGCCTTTTTTCAAGCTGTTGGTTTGAGGATGGGATAAAACCCGAAACATCACTTTAATAAATAGAAAAATAATTTTCAACATTTAAGACCCGGTGAGTGCCTTTTTACTTTCATGAACTGTGTACACTTACTTAAAGTGCACCCTGGGCAGAAGTTATTTGAATTGTTACTGGGAGTGCTGTACCACCAATGACTGTTTTATATACTGTATATATATATATATATATATATATATATATATATATACACATAAAAAATACCCCTCCAGGGGAGTTGGAGGTTGACAGGTGCCTAACGCCCCTTGGACACGGCAGCCAACAGTTCCTTGAGGAGTCACATTAATGGATGACAACCACCACAGAGCAGGGAGGGCAGGAGCAGGAGTTGCAGCAAAGGGACTATTATGCTCATGGGAGTGGGTTCAGGGGTGTGGAGCTCATGTGAGGTGGTGTCAGATTTAAGACATGATTGAATAAACAGGTAAACAAAGCAAGTTTTATTGTACAGGAACTGGAGACTCAGATATCGGAAGCTGGATTGGATCACAGTAACATCCACACAGGAACTGGAATCAGAAGTACCGCCTCTAGAACCAGAAACAGGAGTACCAATTTTAGAACCAGAAACTAGAGTGTCCTTCTGCAGGGCTTGGGTACTGAGGCAGGATAACAGTGCTTGACAAATGCTCTCTGCAGGGCTTGGGTACTGGAGCAGCAAACTGGTGCTTGGCAGATGCCCTCTGCTATGCCAGTGTACTGGAGTAGGATACTGGTACTTAGCAGATGCCCTCTGCAGGTCTTGGGTACAGGAGTAATATACCTTTGTTTGGCAGATGCCCTCTACTGGGCTACGGTACTTTAGGAAGATTCCAGTGCTTGATAGATGTCCCTTGCAGGGCTTGGGTACTGACGCAAGATACCGGTGCTTAGAAGATGTCCTCCACAGGGCTTTAGTACAGGAGTAGTATACCAGTGGTTGGCAGATACCCTCTTCTGGGCTAAGGCACTGAAGCTGGATACCGGTGCTTGGCAGACGCCCACTGCAGGGTTAGGGTGCTGGAGCAAGATATTGGTGTGACTAGTTGGTGACACTGCAAAACAGGTAGCTGAGCCAGCAGGTAATGAGAGACCATTCAGAAGCCTAGCCAAGGTTGATTACCAGAAATCAGTCTGATCAATCATCAAACACTGGAGTATCCAGAAGAGTAGACTGAAATCAAGCCAATTTCAGAGTACCAGGTAGGCAGTCCAATCCTTCATAGTACATTGAGGAAATCCAAAAAAGAGGCCACGAGACAAGCCAAATTCAGGAACCAAGAGAAATGTCGAACAACAGGAGTTCAGGACAGACAGAGGCACAAACAAAGCTGGTAAACCACAATGTCAGGTCAGGGAGTGGTCTGTGAGGATGCCTTATATAGCAGTGCTGATTGGGAAACAACCTTTTGCTGAAAGTAGGTTTAACCAAAGAGTTATTCGGTACAGATAGCAGCACAAAGAAACTCTCAGCCTAAGAGAGAGACCTTCAGTTGCACAGAGACAAATCAACAGGCTGTGAGAGAATCAACAGCAGAGGTCCCAGGTTCAATATCATGGCTGTAACTGTTACTGAAGTAGGCCTGTACACAAACCCCACCAATTCACCTCCAAGCAATGTATCAAATGGAGTGAAATAGTATAGGTGAATTAAAGTAAAGTTCTCTCACATTCTGTCCTTGTAGACTTAATTCTCTTTGTGAAAGTTCTTTGACGTGAACAAGAGCAGTATCTGTCAGAAGCCCAATTTAAATAGAAGGGAGATATCTACATTGGTCAATGGAGGGAAGTTCATTGAGATGCATAACTGTGTGGAATGTGCATTAGTACTGCAGCAAACACTGTCCATTTCTTTTTCCTAACATGTGTAATACATGTATTGGCAAAACATCTTATCTGACTTCCATTCCGGCCTGCGGCATGATGTTGTCATAATGAACTACTGCCTCTAGGACAAAGGTATGGCCTTAAACAAATGTAAGAATCCAAGCCCAAGCAAGCAAAAATATGTGCTGATACTCTGTTGCAATTATTCATTGGTCTGTTGTTACAAAATTCTCATGTAAATAAAAATTATAACACTGCAGTGCAAAAGGATTGCAAGCTACTTTCACAGCAGTTAAAATTAGTCACCTTGTAACGCAAGAAAAGAAGAAGAAAGGGCTTCCCTAGCACTGTCTTAAGCAAGACAATATAACAACTAGGTGGAAATCAACTTTGGAGATTGCAGAAAATTTGAGGGCTATCCTCCATGCTATGGCTTCCTGTGTCAATTCATTGGGGATTGGGAGCCCATTACGCAGAGATGAGTTTACCTTAATTGGTCATTTAGTTGCAGTCATAAAGCCTTTTAGAGATATCACAGAGAAAATTACCTAAAACACTGCCAGCATCAATTCCTACGTTTGTTCAGTTATCTCTTAAGCAAGATTAATGCCTTCATTGAAAACTGTGAAATGGTTCCTTGTGGTACACTAAGTAGTGTACTTGCATCACTTGTATGTGGGAGTGTCTCCATGCAAAAGGAAAATTTGTGATTGTACATTTTTATTAAACAAAGTTGTAGTTAGCTTTAACTCAAGAGGAAAATACTATTTAGCAGACTTACAACTCTGTAATTAAATCTTAAAAGTTAAATACAAATGTACAGTGAGCACTGCAGTGTGAAGAAATTATCTATGGGCACATGCATTCAAAACGTATACTGATCATAGGATCTTGAAAACTATAATATTATATAATAATTACTACATACAGACTGGGTCAAGTAGGAAACCACATAGCTAGATATTAAATATGATAGCTTTACTACTCTCTTTGACATATGAGTACAGTCCATGACCACAATGACTGTCCTGCTGCTGTTGCAACATTGAAGGAAATTAGGGAGAGTGCTTGAATTTCCAGTAGTAGAACTGATTGTGGCACTGAGGCCAACACTGGCACAGGTAATTTTGAGTGTAGACTAAAGAGTTGCTTGCTTGCATGCTTGGTAACCTCAGATCCCCCCCCCCCCCGATTATACTACTAGGATTGGAGCCAAACAATTTCAATTCAGCAACTACACCAACAGTTCCCATCATTGTTTATATTTACTTTTACAGGTGGATTTAGTAGATAATCTACTGCTACTGATGCTGCTGCTACTAGTTCTGGAACTGGTTGGCCCTGCATATCTCCTACTCCTTGTGGACATGGGATTGCTTGCTACAGCAGATACTGAAAATGACTCTGCTGCCTCCACAACTGACACTGCTCCTATAGATGCTGGAGCTGGAGGAGCAGACAAAAGGGAAAATGACCTTAAAGATTATATTTGTAAAATAGACCCATAAATATCCATTTCCATATTAAGAATATAGACAGATACAGAGCCAGATTACAAGTTGAGCACAAAATATTGCTTCCTTGAGAAAGAAAGAAAGAAAGAAAGAAAGAAAGAAAGAAAGAAAGAAAGATTATTGAGTGTCTACAATTAAAATAACAGCTTTGTGCCATGTTTTCTCTAAATTAACATTTCTCAGTAATCAATTTTTTTTAATTCCTAATTATAAATGAATTCATAAAAGAGCTGCTGGAATATTTGTGAACTTGCTTATAATAAGCTTTCAAAACATTTCACAGGAAATCTGTACTGATTAAAATCACAACCATCAACAGGCAGCCCTGGGTTCTAGATTTATGGAATTTGAGACAACATTCAGTGAAACTGAGTACTTATTATACTGACTATATTCAAATTATTCATCAAGTAAACGTTGTCTTGTATTACTTAGTGTTCTGCTTTTCTGTGTATTTCACCATTATTGAATTTTTCCCTCTTCAAACAATATGTTGTTGATTGATTTGCTTTATGTAAATGCACTTCAACTCCTATGGGTAGAACAACATCAGCTCATACTCATAGCAAGCAATTACAGTACCTTGTAGATAGGAAAGTCTATTCTATTGCAGAAATCTCATGGGTGCTAGCTAAAGACAAACATGCCCTAGTCCTAGAAAAAACCTTTAATACAACACATCCTACATAGGTCTCAGGAGAGCCCTTTTTAAGGAGGGATGTTATTTTCCTGGAATTCCGCCTAACAATAATTGTATTTTTACTTGTGAGCTTGACCTTGCTTCTTCCTATTGGAATTCTGCTGCCATTGCATTTACTCTGGACTGCTTCAGTTGAGGAGCTGCTTAACTAAATCCCTGGATTCTACAAATGAACTAACAATCTCATCTCATGGTATCACAACATTGGTGCTTAACCCAATAATAATAATTATTATAAGAATAGGAATAACAGCTTAATGTGGTTGGCAAAATCTTACATTTGTATCAACATCTTGAGCTAAAAATGCACAGTCTGACAACAGTTTTGTCTGTTACTTAAAGGGACATGCCACCCACATTTTTTCTTTTATGATTTAGAAAGAGAATGCAATTTTAAACATCTTTCTAATTTACTTATATTATCTAATTTGTTTTATTCTTTTGATATTCTTTGATGAAAAGCATATCTAGATATGCTCACTAGCTGCTGATTGGTTGCTACACATAGAAGCATCATGTGATTGGCTCACCATGTGCATTGCTTTTTCTTCAAATAAGGATATTTAACAAATGAAGCAAAATAAATTATGGAAGTAAATTGTAATGTTGTTTAAATTTCTATTCTCTATCTGAATAATGAAAGAAAGATTTTGGGTTTAGTGGCCCTTTAATTGAGTAACAATATTTATAACGTTTTGAAAGCTACGTCTAATCTATTTTTTTACCACACAGTAATTATATTCAGAAACATATTGCCATTTAAGGAATTTTAGTACGGTTACATGTTCTTATGTATCATTTTCTCAGTAACTTTTGAATAAATATTCATTATTCATGTACATATATTAATCCATATAAATGGTAGTGACATGAGTTTATGCTATTTTTATTTATGTGAGAAAGAACTTTTATTTATTATCATTTTTATTTTAAACACGTCTCATTATATGTCTTCAATTTTTTTGTTTTCATAATCTTAATGTTGTGGGCTGTATTAATAGTTAACAAATATTGTGTAAACCTTGATTAAATCCTATTATAATCTGGGAGCATGATAAAATGGTAGCAATAAAATGTATTTTCTTCACATAAAGGCTTATTTTAAATGATTTTATACCCCATTAAAGCTCTCATTCATTAAATAAGATGACCTGCATTTAATTAATGAAACATGATTTACATATCTCTAAATTTATTATAAAAGTTTTTTGTTTAAACGGACAGTTTCATTTTATACTTAAACTGTGTAGCGAGGTCTCTTTCTAGAACACTAAGGCTACAATTTGTCTACTGAAGCATTCTAAAGAGACCTTGGGAGCAAGTAATCTGTCAAATGAGTCATTTTAAGAAGAATTAGTTCTCAGAATTTAATAAGCATTTAGGAAGGGAGAGCCAATTAATAATAAACAAAAGAAACATAATTAACTAAGCATAAAGTCTCTGCAAAATATCATGGTAAATGATGTGAACCAAACAAGATGTATAGCTTGTCCTCCCGTAAATTGAAGTTTTGCACTCAAATAGGAAGCAAATATTCTATTTAATAATTACCATATTTATTATGTCTTAGAATGAATCGATTTCTAGCTCAAAAACATTTTGTAAATCTTTATATATACAATGGTATTTTGATCAATGTTTACAAAATTCATTTGCAAGCAAAAACAAAGTAATGACAGTTAAACAGTTTACTTAGAATTACTCAAGCAGAGATCATATTGATTTTTGGCAAGCATTAAACTTATAGGCATCTCTTTCTTGACTCAATTTTTCAAATTCCTAAATTACTTTGTCTCAGTTCTACTCAGTATTGCAGTTAAAATTGGCTATTGACATGTTTTTCTCTTTGTGATACAGGCTGTTTTATTAATATTGAAACAGTAATTTTGCAATAGCGTATATTTTAAAAAAGACCTAACTTATGAATGATGTATGACTGTCATGGAATTTCTATGAAAACATAAGAATTGCGTTGCTTCCTATTTGCAAGAATATTGATAAAGCTACATATTTTAGATCATCTTTAAATTCCACATGTTCCTTTTTAAACATCAATGTAAAAAATGATCATACGCTAACGAATGCTACTTTTAGAATACTTGAAAGAAGATAAAAATATTAGTGTACTTGTGACATTTTATTTCTTTATAATGTTGCTGAAAATGACTGCATATACATGAAAACAATCTAGTATAAATTAAATGATCAGCAACTTTCTTAAAAATGTCATTGCGAATAAAGTGTTAGATTACAAGTGGAGTGCTAAATATAACTTTCATGAAAGCAATATCTGCACTCCACTGTGTTATACCAGCGCACGTTAATGTGCGCTGGTATTGCTAGTTGTCAGCAATGTGAATGCCACTTCCATAGGCTTAAATGGGAGCCTTGTTCTAATGCTGGCAGAGATGGCATCAGAACCTAAGTGAAGGGAATGGAGTAAGAAGCGCAGTGATGGCAGCAACTATAAATATATATATATATATACACAAAAAGCGGTGCTTACCCCATCAATGCTCAAATGCCGGCTTCTGCGTGTCTGCGGCGTTACTTCAGCGTGTGCACCAGTCTAACAATTCCCCCACGATCATCCACAGGAGCCAGGAAGTGTGTCTCTGTATCAGACGCCACAGGACTTACAGCATAGAAAGAACAGTTCCGGCTAACTGTAGGAAGACGCTCCAGACGTAAAAAGGGTCCTCCCCTTGATCACTGCTTAACATATGCAACTGCATACAGTCTATTTAAAGGGACATGCAATTCAAAAATGGACATCACCTGTTTGTAATCAATCAATTATAAAGTATGAAGGAAATGTTCCCATATTGACAGACTGTAAATGTACAGAACACAGGACAGAATGTATCCAAAAATATATAAATAAACATACAACTGGAAAAATGAAAGGGGATAAAAATAAATAATTATTAATAAAAAACAGAAAAATAAAAAATAAAAATATTATTATATATATAAAAATGGCAGTCTCCATCTCAATATATAACTAACACTTATCAATAACTAATTCTTAAATGTTAGCTTGTCGTTTGCAATTAAATGTTAGAAATATTATTCTTTTAACTCCATAACAGCAAATCCCAATATTTGAAGATTATTTAAACAAAAAGATTGACATCTGCCTCAACATTTAAACCAAGTGGGATCCTGGTGTTAAGATGGAAAATCCATCTAACCTCCTTTTTGCTCAAATAGTATTCTCTATCCCCACCTCTCTTAGAGAAGGGAACATGATCAATGGATTGAAAGCTAGCTAAGCTAGAGTTTCCCAGATGTTCAAATTTGAAATGGGTAGCAACAGAGGTAAACACATCAGGGTCTTCAATGTCCCTGATGTGTTCCAACACCCGATCTCTTAACCTCCTCTTAGTTTTCACAAGGACTGTTATACATTTGTATTGGTGTTGCACTGTGCACTATTGACAGGATTGGACTTTAGCAATGTCAGAGACACAGGACTGTTTTGTATTAAGAGACTTGGAAGCCACTTTATACCATTATGATGAGGATTTGGATTATCTTTCTAATGATAATGAAAACACAATTGATAGCCTCTTTTTTCATATTGATAAGCTTTGTAGAAAGGATATAAAATTAGACTTGGACATCAAGGCTTTCTTATTGTACAAAAAATATCAACGTGTTCCAAGAGGCTTAAGGATAAGAAAATTTCCATCCTTCACAGTGAATGACTCTGACTTTATATTAAAGTGGAACAAGATTCTTAATGATTGTTCATTTGCTTTGATGGACCTACTTATAGAATTTAAAAAACAACAGAGACAAGAACTAATCACTTTAATTAAAGCAATACAAATTGACCTGCAAAATCTACAGACTGACCCTGTATTTAAAGAGTATGATACTAAGTTTGAAGCTAATATGTTGAAGTTTTCTAAAGAATTGTGGGATTTTAAGAAAACAAAATTGTCTTGTGATAAAAAAGAGTATATGAATCAAACAGGGTGTATAGGTGGTCTGAGCACCCCACAAAACTCAGGGTGACAAACATGCTTTTAATAAAAGGAATGAGAACAAATCAGCTAAGAAAATAAGATTTGCTGAGACAGAATATGATCAGGAAACTACTGACCATGAGTCTAGTGGGGAGGGAGCTGTAGAGGTCAGAACAGCATCAGTATTAGATATTCCTAGTGTTGAGATGGAAGGGGCTTCAAAAACGAAGTGGGCTTGGATGTCAGACCAAAAAGAAAAAAACAAGAAGGGGTAGTAGAGGAAGAAAAAGAAAAGAGAGTAAGGACATATCATATGAGAACAAATCGGACTCAGGTCCGAAAGTATGTTTAAAAAATGTAATTAATTTGTCACAATATGAACTCAATCAGTATGAGAGAGAGGTCTTGAGTAAGGGTTTGAATTTTTCTCCAACTGCCCACTTCAGCCTCTTCGACACCATCTTGGATGTAAAAAATTTCGTGAGAAAACTCAGATTGAAAAAACATTTTTTTTTTTAAAAAGGAGGTGTGGAGAAGACAGTACAGTTGGTGATTTGGCTATGTCTGGCTCTGAGAGTGCACATAATACACTGAATTTCGGTGATCAATGTGCACTTACAGAGTTAATGCAATTGATGGAAGATAATCTTGGAGATAGCACCTCACAAGGGGAAATGCATCCTGAGGTGATATTAAAGAGAAAAAGTAATTTTTATCCTATAAATACCAGGGGTAAAAATAGGAGAAAAAATCAAATAGGTTCAATAAAAACCTCAGTGGCAATCATTTCAAGGCCTTGGCATCCCTAAAAGAAAACCACAATATAGTCATAAAAGCATCTGACAAAGGTGGTAATGTCATTGTCATGGACAGGGAGTACTACCTTTTTGAGGCCAAACGACAACTTAGGGATGTTGAGGTTTATGAAAAACTAGACACTGATCCTACAGTTAAATTCGGAAGGAGGTTGGAGAAGGTATTGCTGTTGGGAAAACAAATAGGCTTGATAAAAGATTCTCAAATGGATTACCTATTGAAACAAAACCCAAGGGTACCTATCTTCTATTTCCTCCCGAAGCTGCATAAGGATGAAGTTCATCCTCCTGGTAGACCTATCATATCAGGGGTGGGCTCTCTTTTGGAGCCCACCTCTGAGTTGGTGGATATATTTTTGCAACCCCTTGTGGGAGATCTCACTAGTTACATCAAAGATTCTACACAGGTGTTATGTGCCATGAAATCCATACAATGGAAATCATCTTATCGGTTTATAACAGTAGATGTATCATCACTGTATACGTCGATTCCCCATCATTTGAGACTTCAATCTATTTCTCACATTCTGGATAGAATGTCGAACTATTCTGAAGATTACAAACATTTTCTCATTGGAGTCATTGAATTTTTACTCTCTCATAATTATTTTTTGTTTGAGGGATTTTACTATCTGCAGAGACGTGGAACAGCTATGGGGGCAAAATTTGCCCCCTCCGACGCCAATCTTTATATGGGATGGTGGGAGCTGTTCCACGTCTATGCAGATAGTAACCCCTTCCGTCATCATATAGTTTACTTTGGTCGCTATATTGACGACTTACTATTTATTTGGGATGGAGATGAGAAGTCAGCATTTTCCTTTTTTGACTATCTAAACTGTAACAATTTCAATTTATCATTTGTAGGGGTTCAGGATTCACTCAAAATACAGTTTCTTGACATTGAGATAACAGCAGAGGGAGATAGCATTGTTACTAACTTGTATAGAAAACCCACCAGTGGGAATACAATTCTCAATTATAAGTCGTGTCATCCAAAACATGTGTTGAATGCTATCCCCAAAAGCCAATTCATTCAGACAAAACGCATTTGTTTGAGTGAGTCTCTGTATCAACAACATAGCAAAAAACTACATGACAGACTTCTTGAAAGAGAGTATAAGGATACCCTTTTACAAAATACAAAAGAGATAGTCGATGCTATACCACGAGAGGACCTTTTCTTATACAGGAAAGTGGAGAGAGAGGGAAAGGCTAAGGATGTTTGTAAAAATATAATTTTAAGTACTCCATACAGTCTGGAGTTTAAACAGGTTTGTGCTATCATCCGTGAATGCCTCCCGATACTTCACACTGACACAATATTAGAGAAGGTGGTGGCAGAAGGTATAAAATTTGTACCAAAAAAAGCTATGACTATAAGAGATTATGTAGCTCCCTCCCTTTTGCCAGTAAAAAAGGCACAAACTTGGTTGAAACCCAGGATGGTTTTTTTTAGATGCAGAGCTACCAGATGTAAAACATGTGATTATGTAACTGTCAGGCGAACTAAAACACTAAAGAAATAAGTGTTACAAATATTGTGAGCCTCAGCTGCTGAGATATTTATACTATATGGTTTGTGGCTAGATTGTGTGGGATGAGCAAATGAATCACCTGAAAGGTGATTTGCAAACCCCATTAACAAATAGCAGTTGTTGTAATTGGAATGATGGTAAATAGAACTCTATTCCTGCATCTTGTATCACAGTGTGAAATATGTGCAGCAGGGAGCTATTCTGCAAACCAATATGAAAAACTTAATATGCAAAAGAAAAAATAGGCAAAAATATATTAAGGCAGTAAATGTATTCTTAACCGGCATTAGTAGTAACAAATCTTTCTTAAAGCAAAATTAAGAGAATATGGTATGTCACTAGATATATACACACACAGGTCGTAGGAGGTGTAGCGATATTTATGACAACAGTAAAGCTAGCGATTACTTGAGAGTTTGCTCCGGTACTCAGGAAGGCAAGAGGACTGACCTGCGTGTAAAAAATCTGGAGCGGTAGAAGCAGTGAGGAGCTGGTGAGTTCCGTGCAGCTGGCGTGTGACGTCACCGCGGAGGAATCCCAGTACTGCTGGCTGTAGAAGGAGATCCGGAAGGAACGTAGTAAAGTTGCTACGTATAGCGGTAATAGCGAAGCCTGAGTGTGGTAAGCAGGCGAGTGAGAACAATAACTTTAGAACTTGACGAAAGTTGAATTACACAAAGTTCAAGGAGGTTTTAAAGTAATAACAACTGTGAGTTGTTCAGTAGCTAGATCAGGAGAAAATCCAATACCAAGCAATGAAGTAAAGATGCTGGGAAATTTATAGGGTGAATGGAAAAGATAATTGAAATTTAAAGAGACAGTATAACAACACAAAAAAAATAGGTTGTCAGCTAGGAGGATCCTGACAGGACCCCCCCTTCAAGGAGCAACTCCGGTGCTCAGGGTCGAGGACGATCCGGGTTCCTACGATGGAACAAGGCAACAAGTCTGGGAGCAGATATGTTGCAGGCAGGCTCCCAGGAGTCATCCTCTGGAGAATAGCCCTTCCAGCGAACCAGATATTGGAGAATTCCACGGGAAAGTCTTGAGTCCTGGATGGAGTGTACCTCATATTCGGTATTTGGATCCACTACCAAGGGAACAGCCAATGAAGAAGGAAGAGAATCCCTGAGAGCTCTGTATGGTTTTATCAATGAAACGTGAAAAGTTGAGTGAACCTTGAAGGAATCTGGAAGTCGAAGACGAACAGCATTCTGGTTAATGATATGTGATATAGGATAAGGCCCAATGAACAGAGGAGAGAGTTTTTTAGAAGGAGTGTTCATGCTGAGGTTTTTCGTGGATAACCACACCAAGTCACCTACAGAATAAACCGGTGGTGGAGTTCGTTTCTTATCGTAGTAATACTTTTGGATTCTCTTAGCCTCATCGATACGGGCCTTTGTGGTAGTGAAATTAGAAGAGATCACATCTGCTAGTTCTGAAACAATCAATGAAGGAGTCTGGAGATTGGGTAGAATTTGAAACCTCGGATGGAACCCATAATTCACGAAGAAAGGGGTTTCTTTTGTAGTGGAATGGACGGTGTAATTATAACAGAACTCAGCGTATGGTAGATCAGTGGACCAATTTTGAGGTTGAGATGAGCAGTAAGTCCTGAGAAATTGCTCTAGCCACTGGTTTGACCTTTCAGTTTGGCCATTTGACTGAGGATGATATGACATGCTTAATCTTTTATTTATTCCAAAGGTTTTACAAAACTCAGACCACAATTTACTGGAGAATTGAGTTCCTCTGTCACTGGTGATGCTATCAGGTATTCCGTGGTATCTGAAGACATTAGAGATGAGAAGTTGAACAGATTCAGATGCTGTGGGAAGTTTGTGATATGGAACAAAATGACACATTTTGCTGAATAAGTCAACAATAACCAGGATGGTTGTGTTATTGAATGATTTAGGTAAGTCAACGATAAAGTCAACGGCAATATCTAGCCAAGGCCTACTGGGTGTAGGAAGAGGAAGTAACAATCCATAAGGAGAATGTTTTGACCTTTTTGATATGGTACATTTTCTACAGGAGAGTATATGGGTCCTCACGTCTCGCGACATACCTGGCCACCAGTAATTCCTTCCTAAAAGTTCTTGAGTCTTCCTAACACCAGGGTGACCTGCGAGTACAGAGTCATGTGAGGATTCAAGAACCATCTGACGGAGAGTGGGTGGAATGTACAATTTGTCCTGAAAATAGTAGAGACCGTTATGTCTTTTCTGTAGTAGCTGTAAAGGTTTGTTTGTATCATGTAGTTGTTCTCCTTTTAGGTAGGATTCAGAGTCAATAACGAAAGAAATGAAATTTTCAGGAGGTATAATGCTTTCTTCTGAGGACTTTGAGCGGATATAATTCGGAAGCCTTGAAAGTGCATCTGCCTTATGATTTTTGTTTGCGGGACGGTAAACAATCTGATAATTGAATCTAGAAAAAAAAAGGTTCCATCGTACTTGTCTAGCTGAGAGAGTCTTTGTAGATTTGAGATATTGCAGATTACGGTGGTCCGTATAAATTAAAGTTGGTATCTTGGTACCCTCCAAGAGATGTAGCCAGTGTTCAAGTGCCATCTTAATGGCCAAAAGCTCTTTATCCCCAATAGAATAGTTTTGTTCAGGAGGGGACAACCCGTGAGAATAGAAAGCCACTGGATGTAGAGGTTGATCTAGGGCTTGGCGTTGAGAGAGCACGGCTCCCACGGCGACATCAGAAGCGTCTACCTCGAGAACAAAAGGCAAATCAGGATTTGGAAATTTGAGGATAGGAGCTGTTGTGAACCTGCTTTTTAAATGATCAAAAACCTCTTGAGTAAGCTGATCCCAATGGAAAGGTATATTTTGTTTGGTAAGATTTGTTAAGGGTTTAACAATATTAGAGAAGTTTTTGATAAATTTGCGATAGAAGTTCGCGAAACCGAGAAAACTCTGAACCTCTTTTCTGCATTTGGGGATAGGCCAATCAATAATCGCCTGAATCTTAGCTTCCTCCATACGTATACCCATAGAACTGATTTCGTAGCCTAAAAAGGTTATTTTATTCGAATTGAATATGCATTTCTCAGGTTTTGCATACAGGTAGTTAGTTCTTAATCTTGAGAGTACCTGTCTGACATGTGATATATGCTGAGTTAGAGTTTTTGAATAGATCAGAATGTCATCCAAATAAATGACTAGGAAAACGTCAAGAAAATCTCTGAATAAGTCATTTATTTGGTGCTGGAAAGTGGCCGGGGCGTTACATAGCCCAAACGGCATTACGGTATATTCGTACAGACCGTAGCGAGTACGAAAAGCCGTCAGCCACTCATCACCACTTCTTACTCGGATTAGATTGTACACTCCCCTTAGATCTAATTTTGTAAAAAATTTAGCCCCTTCCAATCTCTCTATTAACTCTGGGATAAGCGGTAAGGGGTACCGATTTTTTATTGTCACCTTATTAAGCTGTCGGTAGTCAACTATAGGGCGTAAACTGCCGTCTTTATTTTTTACGAAAAACATACTGGCACCTGCTGGTGAGGTAGATGGCCGTATGTATCCCTTCCTTAAGTTATCCTCAAGATAACTTTTAAGGTGTGTAAGTTCAGGTTTAGATAGAGGGAAAATGTGGCCATAAGGAATCTGTGCTCCAGGGACTAGCTCTATGGGGCAGTCGTATTTCCTGTGGGGTGGAAGTGTTTCTGACTCAGTTTTGGAGAAAACATCAGCAAAATCCCTATACTCATTAGGTAGGTGGAAATCTAAGTCAGTGGTGGAAGTATGCATAATACTGATAGGGAAACAAGTTGTTAAACAGAATTTTGAGTCAAAAGTTACAGAGAGAGTGTCCCAGGAGATACTAGGATTATGTAAAGTTAGCCAATTTAAACCAAGTATAACCGGTGATACCGGAGAGGAGATTACATCAAATGTAAGGTATTCTCTGTGATGATCTGTGGAACTAACTAAGAGAGGGATAGTTTGATAAGCTATTGGACCTGATGAAATAGGGTTACCATCAATTCCTCTTAATAAAACAGGAGACTTTTTCTGCATAAGTGGAATTTTATTTCTAAGGGTATATTCTTTATCAATATAGCAAGCAGTAGCTCCTGAGTCAATAATTGCGGGGACGTGGAGACGATGGAGATCCCACTGGAAAAGAAGTGAAAGTTTACAGTAGGCACTTCTATTATCATAAGTATTGCAACAGGTGGAAAATAATAGGGACTTACCCCTGTTAGATTTCTGGAGAACTGGGCACTCTTTTACTGTATGCTCATCTGATGCACAGTAGAGACAAATTTGAATTACACAAAGTTCAAGGAGGTTTTAAAGTAATAACAACTGTGAGTTGTTCAGTAGCTAGATCAGGAGAAAATCCAATACCAAGCAATGAAGTAAAGGATACTGGGAAATTTATAGGGTGAATGGAAAAGATAATTGAAATTTAAAGAAACAGTATAACAACACAAAAAAAATAGGTTGTCAGCTAGGAGGATCCTGACAGTAACTGAGGGAGACACTTTCATGTCCCACAGCACCAATAAAGAATATAAAATCAAATTTAGGCTAAATTGTAATTCTACTCATATAGTCTACCTTATGACATGTAAAGAATGTAAAATACAATATTTGGGGAAAACTAAGCGGAGGTTAAGAGATCGGGTGTTGGAACACATCAGGGACATTGAAGACCCTGATGTGTTTACCTCTGTTGCTACCCGTTTCAAATTTGAACATCTGGGAAACTCTAGCTTAGCTAGCTTTCAAGCCATTGATCATGTTCCCTTCTCTAAGAGAGGTGGTGATAGAGAATACTATTTGAGCAAAAAGGAGGTTAGATGGATTTTCTATCTTAACACCAGGATCCCACTTGGTTTAAATGTTGAGGCCGATGTCAATCTTTTTGTTTAAATAATCTTCAAATATTGGGATTTGCTGTTATGGAGTTAAAAGAATAATATTTCTAACATTTAATTGCAAATGACAAGCTAACATTTAAGAATTAGTTATTGATAAGTGTTAGTTATATATTGAGACGGAGACTGCCATTTTTATATATATAATAATATTTTTATTTTTTATTTTTCTGTTTTTTATTAATAATTATTTATTTTTCTCCCCTTTCATTTTTCCAGTTGTATGTTTATTTATATATTTTTGGATACATTCTGTCCTGTGTTCTGTACATTTACAGTCTGTCAAAATGGGAACATTTCCTTCATACTTTATAATTGATTGATTACAAACAGGTGATGTCCATTTTTGAATTACATGTCCCTTTAAATAGACTGAAGGCAGTTGCATATGTTAAGCAGTGATCAAGTGCGGAGGACCCGCATGAAACGCGTCTGCTGTTGCTGCCTTTTTATGACCACTATATCACTACTGTAGTGGTCATTTTGCTATTGTCCTCTACTTGTTTTTAGTGCATGGTGCATAAATAAAGAATTTGCTGAATTTACCTTTTTACGTCTGGAGCGTCTTCCTACAGTTAGCCGGAACTGTTCTTTCTAAACTATAAATATATGCTTACATACATATTTATTTAACATAAATATATATGTATATATGCATATACATATATATTTACTAGGAACACATATCTCCCATATGGCTAGATTACGAGTTTTGTGGTAAGCTGAAAAAGCAGTGTTAACAGGTCCTAACGCTGCTTTTTAACATCCGCTGGTATTACGAGTCTTGCAGGTTTAGCGGCACCGCCCACTTTTTTGGCCTTACAGCAAGCCAAATTACGTAAATTTCGTATAGTCTTTTTTCTATGGGACTTCCATAGAGCCGGTATTACGAGTTTGTCCTGGGAGGCCAAAAAGTTAGCGGTACACCCTACCCCGTCAAGATTTGTACCGCATTTTAAAGTCAGTAGTTATGAGTTTTATGTTACAATGCTGTAGCATAAAACTCATAACTAAAGTGCTAAAAAGTACACTTAACACCCATAAACTACCTATTAACCCCTAAACCGAGGCCCTCCCGCATCGCAAACACTATAATACAATTTGTAACCCCTAATCTGCCGCTCCGGACATTGCCGCCACTATATTAAACATATTAACCCCTAAACCGCTGCACTCCCGCCTCACAAACACTAGTTAAATAATATTAACCCCTAATCTGCTGCCCTCAACATCGCCGCCACCTACATTATACTTATTAACCCTTAATCTTTCACTCCAGACATCGCCGCCATCTACATTATATTTATTAACCCCTAATCTCCCTCCCCCAATGTCGCCACAACCTATCTACATTTATTAACCCCTAATCTGCCTCCACCAATGTCGCCGCCACTATTCTAAATTTATTAACCCCTAGACCTAAGTCTAACCCTAACCCTAACACCCCCTAACTTAAATATAATTTAAATAAATCTAAATACAAATTACTATCATTAACTAAATTATTCCTATTTAAAACTAAATACTTACCTATAAAATAAACCCTAAGCTAGCTACATTATAACTAATAGTTCCATTGTAGCTATCTTAGGGTTTATTTTTATTTTACAGGCAAGTTTATATTTATTTTAACTAGGTAGAATAGTTACTAAATAGTTATTAACTATTTAATAACTACCTAGCTAAAAAAAATACAAATTTACCTGTAAAATAAAACCTAACCTAAGTTACACTAACACCTAACACTACACTACAATTAAATAAATTATCTGCATTAAATACAATTTAATAAATTAAATAAAATTAGCTAAATTACAAAAAAACCCATTAAATTACAGAAAATAAAAAACAAATTACAAGATCTTTAAACTAATTCCACCTAATCTAAGAGCCCTATCAAAATAAAAAAGCTCACCCAAAAGAAAAAAAAACATAGCCTAAACTAAACTACCAATAGCCCTTAAAAGGACCTTTTGCAGGGCATTGCCCCAGCTCTTTTACCTGTAAAACAAATACAAACAACCCCCCAACAGTAAAATCCACCACCCACACAACCAACCCCCCAAATAAAATCCTAACTAAAAAACCTAAGCTCCCCATTGCCCTGAAAAGGGCATTTGGATGGACATTGCCTTTAAAAGGGCATTTAGCTATTTTTCCGCCCAAACAGTAATCTAAAAATAAAACCCACCCCATAAACCCTTAAAAAAGCCTAACACTAACCCCCAAAGATCCACTTACAGTTTTTGAAGACCCGGCATCCATCCTCAACAAAGCCGGCAGAAGTCCTCAATGAAGCGGCAGAAGTCTTCATCCAACTGGGCAGAAGTCTTCATTCAACTGGGCAGAAGTCTTCATCTAACCGGGCAGAAGTCTTCATCCAACCGGGTAGAAGTCTTCATCCAGATGGCATCTTCTATATTCATCCATCCGGCGCGGAGTGGTCCATCTTCAAGACATCTGGCGCAGAGCATCCTCTTCAATTAACGTCTTCTTGAACAATGAATTCTCCTTTAAATTACGTCATCCAAGATGGCATCGCTTGAATTGCGATTGGCTGATAGAATTATATCAGCCAATCGGAATTAAAGTTGAAAAAATCCTATTGGCTGATGCAATCAGCCAATAGGATTGAGCTTGAATTCTATTGGCTATTAGATTAGGTGTAATTAGTTTAAATATCTGATAATTTCTTTTTTAATTTTGTTTAATTTAGTGTTTGTTTTTTTTGTAATTTAGTTAATTGTATTTAATTTATGTAATTGATTTAATTGTAGTGTAAGGTTAGGTGTTAGTGTAAGACAGGTTAGGTTTTATTTTACATGTAAATTTGTATTTATTTTAGCTAGGTAGTTAGTAAATAGTTAATAACTATTTAGTAACTATTCTACCTAGTTAAAATAAATACAAACTTGCCTGTGAAATAAAAATAAAACCTATATATAGGTAAGTATTTAATTTTAAATAGGAAGTATTTAGTTAATGATAGTTATTTGTATTTAGATTTATTTTAATTACATTAAAATTAGTGGGTGTTAGGGTTAGACTTAGGTTTAGGGGTTAATAAATTTAGTATAGTGGCGGCAACATTGGGGGCGACAGATTAGGGGTTAATAAATGTAGGTAGGTGGCGGAGATGTTAGGGGCGGCAGATTAGGGTTTAATAATATTTAACTAGTGTTTGTGATGCTGGAGTACGGCGGTTTAGGGGTTAATATGTTTATTATAGTGGCGGCGATGTCCAGAGCGGCAGATTAGGGGTTGATAATTTTATTTTAGTGTTTGCAATGCGGGAGGGCCTCGGTTTAGGGGTTAATAGGTAGTGTATGGGTGTTAGTGTACTTTTTAGCATTTTAGTTATGAGTTTTGTTTACAGTTTTGTAGCGTAACACTCATAACTACTGACTTTCAGTTTACATTATGGATCTTGAAGTTTTAGGCTGTACCGCTCACTTTTTGGCCTCCCAGGCAGACTCATAATACCAGTGCAAAGGAAGTCCCATTGAAAAGGGACTTTTTGAAAGCGGCGGTAGTTACGCTGCCTTACGGCCAAAAAAGTGTGCGGTGCCCCTAAACCTGCAAGACTCATAATACCAGTGGTAGTGAAAAAGAGCCTTAACGCTGCTTTTTTCACTCATACCGCAAAACTTGTAATCTAGCAGTTTATTTTTTAATAAAATACACTAAGCTATATTTTGGGGGCGTTTGGGTTCCAATTATAAAATTACCCAGAGATCTGATCTCTAGCTAATTTTATAAGCACTAATTGCTACCTGCGAGCTCCCACTTGTAATGGCTGATTAATTATTTGCCTGTGTGCGGGCGTGTGATAATTTAGCTCTCCACTTGGAATCTAGTCCAAAATGTATGTATCTCTCTCTCTCTCTCTCTCTCTCTCTCTCTCTCTCTCTATATATATATATATATATATATATATATATGTATATATATATATATATATAATCCCACAAAAGTGAGTACACCCATCACATTTTTGTAAATATTTTATTATATCTTTTTATGTGACTACACTGAAGAAATTACACTGCTACAATTTAAAGTAGTGAGTGTACAGCCTGTATAACAGTGTAAGGCCTAGATTTGGAGTTCGGCGGTAGCCGTCAAAACCAGCGTTAGAGGCTCCTAACGCTGGTTTTGGCCGCCCGCTGGTATTTGGAGTCAGTGATTAAAGGGTCTAACGCTCACTTTTCAGCCGCGACTTTTCCATACAGCAGATCCCCCTACGCCATTTGCGTAGCCTATATTTTCAATGGGATCTTTCTAACGCTGGTATTTAGAGTCGTTTCTGAAGTGAGCGTTAGAGCTCTAACGACAAGATTCCAGCCGCCTGAAAATAGCAGGAGTTAAGAGCTTTCTGGCTAACGCCGGTTTATAAAGCTCTTAACTACTGTACCCTAAAGTACACTAACACCCATAAACTACCTATGTACCCCTAAACCGAGGTCCCCCCACACCGCCGCCACTCGATTAAAATTTTTAACCCCTAATCTGCCGACCGCCACCTACGTTATACTTATGTACCCCTAATCTGCTGCCCCTAACCCCGCCGACCCCTGTATTACATTTATTAACCCCTAACTTGCCCCCCACAACGTCGCCGCCAGCTACTTAAAATAATTAACCCCTAATCTTCCGACCGCAAATCGCCGCCACCTACGTTATCCCTATGTACCCCTAATCTGCTGCCCTAACATCGCCGACCCCTATATTATATTTATTAACCCCTAATCTGCCCCCCTCAACGTCGCCGACACCTGCCTACACTTATTAACCCCTAATCTGCCGAGCGGACCTGAGCGCTACTATAATAAAGTTATTAACCCCTAATCCGCATCACTAACCCTATCATAAATAGTATTAACCCCTAATCTGCCCTCCCTAACATCGCCGACAGCTACCTTCAATTATTAACCCCTAATCTGCCGAGCGGAGCTCACCGCTATTCTAATAAATGTATTAACCCCTAAAGCTAAGTCTAACCCTAACACTAACACCCCCCTAAATTAAATATAATTTACATCTAACGAAATAAATTAACTCTTATTAAATAAATGATTCCTATTTAAAGCTAAATACTTACCTGTAAAATAAATCCTAATATAGCTACACTATAAATTATAATTATATTATAGCTATTTTAGGATTAATATTTATTTTACAGGCAACTTTGTAATTATTTTAACCAGGTACAATAGCTATTAAATAGTTAAGAACTATTTAATAGTTACCTAGTTAAAATAATAACAAATTTACCTGTAAAATAAATCCTAACCTAAGATATAATTAAACCTAACACTACCCTATCAATAAAATAATTAAATAAACTACCTACAATTACCTACAATTAACCTAACACTACACTATCAATAAATAAATTAAACACAATTGCTACAAATAAATACAATTAAATAAACTATCTAAAGTACAAAAAATAAAAAAGAACTAAGTTACAAAAAATAAAAAAATATTTACAAACATAAGAAAAATATTACAACAATTTTAAACTAATTACACCTACTCTAAGCCCCCTAATAAAATAACAAAGCCCCCCAAAATAAAAAATTCCCTACCCTATTCTAAATTAAAAAAGTTACAAGCTCTTTTACCTTACCAGCCCTGAACAGGGCCCTTTGCGGGGCATGCCCCAAGAATTTCAGCTCTTTTGCCTGTAAAAGAATAAATACAATACCCCCCCCCAACATTACAACCCACCACCCACATACCCCTAATCTTACCCAAACCCCCCTTAAATAAACCTAACACTAAGCCCCTGAAGATCTTCCTACCTTGTCTTCACCATCCAGGTATCACCGATCCGTCCTGGCTCTAAGATCTTCATCCAACCCAAGCGGGGGTTGGCGATCCATAATCCGGTCCAGAAGAGGCTCCAAAGTCTTCCTCCTATCCGGCAAGAAGAGGACATCCGGACCGGCAAACATCTTCTCCAAGCGGCATCTTCGATCTTCTTCCATCCGGAGCGAAGCGGCAGGATCCTGAAGACATCCAGCGCGGAACATCCATCCGGACCGACGACTGAACGACGAATGACTGTTCCTTTAAGGGACGTCATCCAAGATGGCGTCCCTCGAATTCCGATTGGCTGATAGGATTCTATCAGCCAATCGGAATTAAGGTAGGAATTTTCTGATTGGCTGATGGAATCAGCCAATCAGAATCTAGTTCAATCCGATTGGCCGATCCAATCAGCCAATCAGATTGAGCTCGCATTCTATTGGCTGTTCTGATCAGCCAATAGAATGCGAGCTCAATCTGATTGGCTGATTGGATCGGCCAATCGGATTGAACTAGATTCTGATTGGCTGATTCCATCAGCCAATCAGAAAATTCCTACCTTAATTCCGATTGGCTGATAGAATCCTATCAGCCAATCGGAATTCGAGGGACGCCATCTTGGATGACGTCCCTTAAAGGAACAGTCATTCGTCGTTCAGTCGTCGGTCCGGATGGATGTTCCGCGCTGGATGTCTTCAGGATCCTGCCGCTTCGCTCCGGATGGAAGAAGATCGAAGATGCCGCTTGGAGAAGATGTTTGCCGGTCCGGATGTCCTCTTCTTGCCGGATAGGAGGAAGACTTTGGAGCCTCTTCTGGACCGGATTATGGATCGCCAACCCCCGCGTGGGTTGGATGAAGATCTTGGAGCCAGGACGGATCGGTGATACCTGGATGGTGAAGACAAGGTAGGAAGATCTTCAGGGGCTTAGTGTTAGGTTTATTTAAGGGGGGTTTGGGTTAGATTAGGGGTATGTGGGTGGTGGGTTGTAATGTTGGGGGGGGTATGGTATGTTTTTTTTTACAGGCAAAAGAGCTGAAATTCTTGGGGCATGCCCCGCAAAGGGCCCTGTTCAGGGCTGGTAAGGTAAAAGAGCTTGTAACTTTTTTAATTTAGAATAGGGTAGGGAATTTTTTATTTTGGGGGGCTTTGTTATTTTATTAGGGGGCTTAGAGTAGGTGTAATTAGTTTAAAATTGTTGTAATATTTTTCTTATGTTTGTAAATATTTTTTTATTTTTTGTAACTTAGTTCTTTTTTATTTTTTGTACTTTAGATAGTTTATTTAATTGTATTTATTTGTAGCAATTGTGTTTAATTTATTTATTGATAGTGTAGTGTTAGGTTAATTGTAGGTAATTGTAGGTAGTTTATTTAATTATTTTATTGATAGGGTAGTGTTAGGTTTAATTATATCTTAGGTTAGGATTTATTTTACAGGTAAATTTGTTATTATTTTAACTAGGTAACTATTAAATAGTTCTTAACTATTTAATAGCTATTGTACCTGGTTAAAATAATTACAAAGTTGCCTGTAAAATAAATATTAATCCTAAAATAGCTATAATATAATTATAATTTATAGTGTAGCTATATTAGGATTTATTTTACAGGTAAGTATTTAGCTTTAAATAGGAATCATTTATTTAATAAGAGTTAATTTATTTCGTTAGATGTAAATTATATTTAATTTAGGGGGGTGTTAGTGTTAGGGTTAGACTTAGCTTTAGGGGTTAATCCATTTATTAGAATAGCGGTGAGCTCCGATCGGAAGATTAGGGGTTAATAATTGAAGTTAGGTGTCGGCGATGTTAGGGAGGGCAGATTAGGGGTTAATACTATTTATGATAGGGTTAGTGAGGCGGATTAGGGGTTAATAACTTTATTATAGTAGCGCTCAGGTCCGCTCGGCAGATTAGGGGTTAATAAGTGTAGGCAGGTGTCGGCGACGTTGTGGGGGGCAGGTTAGGGGTTAATAAATATAATATAGGGGTCGGCGGTGTTAGGGGCAGCAGATTAGGGGTACATAGGGATAACGTAGGTGGCGGCGGTTTACGGAGCGGCAGATTAGGGGTTTAAAAAAATATGCAGGGGTCAGCGATAGCGGGGGCGGCAGATTAGGGGTTAATAAGTGTAAGGCTAGGGGTGTTTAGACTCGGGGTACATGTTAGGGTGTTAGGTGCAGACGTAGGAAGCGTTTCCCCATAGCAAACAATGGGGCTGCGTTAGGAGCTGAACGCTGCTTTTTTGCAGGTGTTAGGTTTTTTTTCAGCTCAAACAGCCCCATTGTTTCCTATGGGGGAATCGTGCACGAGCACGTTTTTGAGGCCGGCCGCATCCGTAAGCAACTCTGGTATCGAGAGTTGCATTTGCGGTAAAAATGCTCTACGCTCCTTTTTTGGAGCCTAACGCAGCATTTGTTTGAACTCTCGATACCAGAGTTAATTTTATGGTGCGGCCAGAAAAAAGCCCGCGGAGCGTTAACAGCCCTTTTACCGCCGAACTCCAAATCTAGGCCTAAATTTGCTGTCCCCTCAAAATAACTCAACACACAGCCATTAATGTCTAAACTGTTGGCAACAAAAGTGAGTACACCCCTAAGTGGAAATGTCCAAATCGGGCCCAATTAGCCATTTCCCCTCCCCAGTGTCACGTGACTCATTAGTGTTACAAGGTATCAGGTTTGAATTGGGAGCAGGTGTGTTAAAATTGTTGTTATCACTCTCACACTCTCTCATACTGGTCACTGGAAGTTCAACATGGCACCTCATGGAAAAGAACTCTCTGAGGATCTGAAAAAAAGAATTGTTGCTCTACATAAAGATGGCCTAGGCTATAAGAAGTTTTCCAAGACCTTGAAACTGAGCTGCAGCATGGTGGGAAAGACCATACAGCAGTTTCACAGGACAGGTTCCACTCAGAACAGGCCTTGCCTGGCCCAAAGAAGTTGAGTGCACATGCTCAGTGTCATATCCAGAGGTTGTCTTTGGGAAATAGACGTACAAGTGCTGCCAACATTTCTGCAGAGGTTGAAGTGGTGGAGGTTCAGCCTGTCAGTGCTCAGACCATACGCCGCACACTGCATCAAATTGATCCGCATGGCTGTCGTCCCAGAAAGAAGCCTCTTCTAAAGATGATTCACAAGAAAGCCCGCAAACAGTTTGCTGAAGACAAGCAGACTAAGGACATGGATTACTGGAACCATGTTGTGTGGTCGATCAGATCAAGATTAACTTATTTGGTTAGAATGGTTTCAAGTGTGTGTGGCGGCAACCAGGGGAGGAGTACAAAGACAAGTGTATCTTGCCTGCAGTCAAGCATGGTGGAGGGATTGTCATAGTCTGGGTCTGCATGAGTGCTGCTGGCACTGACGAGCTACAGTTCATTGAGGGAACCATAAATGCCAACATGTACTGGGACATACTGAAGCAGAGCATGATCCCCTCCCTTCGGAGACTGGGCTGCAGGGCAGTATTCTAATAGGATAATGACCCCAAACACACCTCCAAGACGACCACTGCCTTGTTAAAGAAGCTGAGGGTAAAGGTTATGGACTGGCCAGGCATGTCTCCAGACTTAAACCCTATTGAGCATCTGTGGGCCATCCTCAAATGGAATGTGGGGGAGCGCAAGGTCTCTAACATCCACCAGCTCCGTGATGTCGTCATGGAGAAGTGGAAGAGGACTCAAGTGGCAACCTGTGAATCTCTGGTGAACTCTATGCCCAACAGGGTTAAAGCAGTGCTGGAAAATAATGGTGGCCACACAAAATATTGACACTTTGGGCCGAATTTGGACATTTCCACATAGGGATGTACTCACTTTTGTTGCCAGTGGTTTAGACATTAATGGCTGTGTGTTAAGTTATTTTGAGGGGACAGCAAATTTACACTGTTATACAGGCTGTACATTCACTACTTTACATTAGCAAAGTATCATTTCTTCAGTGTTGTCACATGAAAAGATATAATAAAATATTTACAAAAATGTGAGGGGTGTACTCACTTTTGTGGGATTCTATATATATATATATATATATATATATATATATATATATATATATATATATATATATATATATATATATATTCTAAAGTGTAAGCAAACTCTATAGTGTTTGCACAATTCATAGGAAACTTTCTTCACTCATTGCTTTTTTTTTTTTTTAAATTGCAGTTGGCTCATCAAAGACAATCCTCACTATATCATAGTTAGAAAGGCAAGGAGCATTGCATTTGGGGCTCTTTAAAAACTGAAATTTCAGTTGCTGAGAGCAAAACTTGAATCATGAAGCAGCTTAAAAATAATAAACTGATTTTTCAAATGCTTTTAACTCTTCTTTTCAGGAACACATTTCGATAAAATTTAGTATTTCACATTGGAATAGCAGTAATTAAGCGTAATAAAAATATGCAGGATACTCTTCAGTAGTTTTTTTTTTTTTATTAAGATTTTTAAATGTAAAATCTATTGATTTCAAAATGATTTTATCATAAAAAAGTGATTATTTTACAAATGGAAACCAACTGGATAAGTGAATAAAAATGTGATATATATATATATATATATATATATATACACCCCTTAGAAAAACACTGCCTGCATCTGAAAAAGTACGCTAGCGGAGAGGGAGGAGGGATACATCAGGGGTGTATGCCAGGCAAAAAGAAAGCAATACATTAAGACTTGGACCCTATTGCACATAGAGCTGAATATGCAGCTCAAGAGTGTATGTTCGATTATTAATGTAAGATCAGAAGTGTTTGCTACTGGTGAAAAAAAACTTGGGTACTGTTAATAACAGATGCTTTAATGTTTTAATTGTTTTTAACAAAATATATGTAGAAAAACTTTAAATGGACATTAAAGGGACATGAATATATTTTTCTTTCATGATTTAGATAGCTAATACAATTTTAAACATCTTTCCAATTTACTTCTATTATCTATTTTGCTTCATTTTCTAAGTATCTTTGGTTAAAGAAACAGCAATGCACATGGGTGAGCCAATAACATGATTCATACATGTGCAACCACCAATCAGCAGCTCCTGGGCCTATCTAGATATGCTTTTCAACGAAGGATACCAAAAGAACTAAACAAATTAGATAATTGAAATAAATTGTAAAGTTATTTAAAATTGCATGCTTTTTCTGATCAATGAAAGAAAAAAAATGGTGTTTCATGTCCCTTTAAGAGAACACTGGTTATCCAGTGGAGTTTTAGCAAACTTTACTCAGTGTTGTAGAATGTGAGTACCTTTAAACAGTCTATATTGGAGAATCAACAATTCCCAGCACAAGGGGCAAAATTACATAAGCGCGTTGCCCGCAAAAGCTGGCGATGCCGATTTTTAGTCCGGTTTTGCTATCACATACATATATGGCGCCACATATAAATGCGTTGCTTATATTTCACCCGTCACTCGCTATTTTTTCTCCCATAAGCTAACATAAAACTGCGTCGCATGTTGGTATCATATATTCAGGGCAAGGCTTGCACTGAAAATGTGAGCACCGTAACTCCCTAAAAATAATAATAAACACCTAACGCATGAGCAATATCTATATACCTGTCAGCCGCCAACCCCCACCACAGTAACTAATAACCCAATTAACCCCTAATCTGCCAACCCACCACAACGCTATATACCTAATAAACACCTAGATTATGAGTTTTGCGCTAAACAGGGTGCGAAACGAACGCAACAAAGGTTGCGTTATTTCACCCTCCATAGTGCTGCCATTACGAGTTTCTGAAAAGCCTCCTTGTGCGTGCAATATGATTGCGTTAAGCTCCTTACCGCACAAAATCCAAGGGCTGCTTTGACATGCTCGTGCACGCTTTCCCAAAAGACATCAATGGTGAGAGAGTGTTAGAAATAAATCTAACACCTGAAGTGCGGAATAAAAAATCTCCGTAATGCAACCCCATTGATGTCTATGGGGAAAAACGTTATGTTTAAACTTAACACCCTAATATAAACCCCTAGTTTAAACAACCCTAATCCGCCACCCCCGACATCACTGACACCTAAATAAAGTTATTAACCACTAATCTGCCGCCCCCAACATCGCCGACACTAATAAAAGTTATTAATCCCTATTCCGCCACTCCCCGACATTGCCGCCACTATAATAAAGTTATTAACCCCTAATCCGCCACTCCCCGACATCGCTGCCACTATAATAAAGTTATTAACCCCTAATCTGCTGCCCCGACATCACCGACACTAATAAAAGCTATTAACCCCTTATCCACCGATCCCCGACATCGCTGCCACTATAATAAAGTTATTAACCCCTAAACCTCCGGCCTACCACATCACAACTAAATAAACCTATTAACCCCTAAACCGCCACCCCCCACATTGCAAAACACTAAATTAAACTATTAACCCCTAAATCTAACACTCCCCTAAATTTTAATTACTATATAACTCTATTTAAATAAATAAAAACTTACCTGTGAAATAAATATAAACCTAACATTAAACTATAAATTAACCTAACATAACTAATCTAATAAAATAAAAAATACTAGCAATTAAAATATCTAAATTATAACACCAAAAAAACAAATCCTAATTTAAGTTTACCAAAAATAATTAACACTAAAATCACAAAAATAAAAAACACTAAGATTACAAAAAATAATAAATTAAATTATAAAAAATAAAACCAATTACACCTAATCTAATAGCCCTATAAAAATAAAAAATCCCCCCCAAAATAAAAACACCCCCTAACCTACAATAAACTACCAATAACCCTTAAAAGGGCCTTTTGTAGGGCATTGCCCTAAAGAAATCAGCTCTTTATCAGCTCTTTTACCTGTAAAAAAATACAAAATCCCCCTAACAGTAAAATCCACCACCCAACCAGCCCCCCCAAAATAAAAAACCTAACTCTAAAAAAACCTATGCTACCCATTGCCCCTAAAGAAGCATTTGTATGGGCATTGCCCTTAAAAGGGCATTTAGATCTTTTGCATTGCCCTTAAACAGGCATTTATCTTTTTTTCAAAGCCCAAAGCCCTAATCTAAAAAAACAAAAAACACCAAAAAAAACAAAAAAAACAAAGGGCGGCGATCATACGTAGAGGATCCTCCATGCTCCATGGCTCTGCGGTTGCTGGTTCTGGTCTGCGGTCATCTCTGCTCTGTGCCGGCTTGGTCATGGATGAAGAAAGGAAGATAAACAAGGGGCGCCAACATAGTGTGAATCGTTAAAACAACAAATATAAAAGTGATGTGCAAAAAACTACTCACAAGGAAAGTGGCACCTTAAATGAATAAGGTGCAATAAAGCAGGCTGACATTCAAATTCCAGCAGTCAGTACGCTGGAGGTCTCACCCAGAGGACCTGTGGAATCCAGATAGGCGTCTAGAAAGTAGCACCCACGTTTTTTAGGGCCAATGGCCGGACCAGGTGAGCTGCAAGCTGATAGGTGTTCTCCTGCTGCACTCACACCACCGAGACTTTTCTCCAAAACTGACAGTGTCAGTGTATGAAAGGTTCTGTGGTAAAAGTCCTGTTTCAAAAACAAGTGGATCGTGGAAAGAAGCAAAAATACCGGGTCATGGTATAAAACAAACAGTATTTATTTTGCAACGCGTTTCTCAGTCTATTCCAGACCGTTTCATCAGGCATAATCATAGTTAACAATAGAGATCTATTTAAACCCACAGTGACCCGGAATTGAAACAAAAGGTCAACTCTATTAACAATGTTGCAATTGCAAAAAACATTTAACTTTTGATACATTGTATAAATTGGTTTGAACAATTGTGATAACACTTAAATAAAAAGTATATATAAAAAAAATATATATAAAAAATCCTATTCGCAATTACCAAATATATCTGGGGAAAAAAATATATATATATCATAGTAAACTGGACATATATTAACATGTGTGTATATGTATATCTCATCTCCTGGTTGGATTCGAACCCAGGACCTAATGTGTGCTAGGCAATGGAAAAATTAAAAGGCTACCTTTATGTCTTGTTTAAATTTCTTGCAAAAAGGATTAGTATTGATACAAAATATATAAATTGATCTACATGTCTCACAATGTCTAGAAGATAATCTTATTTGGTCTTTTTAATAAATGACTAATTTTTAAAACCAAACTAAAAGGAATTTTCTTTTAGTTACTATAAATAAGTGACATATAAAAATTAAAAAAATGATAAAAAATATATATGTGTATATATAAATTTTATTTTATAGCTCCACTGGACTCGAACGTGGGAACTTCTGTATGTTAAGCGAGCATAAAATTGATAAGGCTATCTTGAAGGCCTATTTTTATGTTATATATTGGAGCAGAAATATGTTAGGAATTATGTTATTAATAATATGTATATATATATTTGGGACTCCACTGGACTTGAACTTGGGACCTTCTGTATATTAGGCGAACATGAAATTGGTAAGGCTATCTCGAAAATTTATGTTATATATTGGGGCAAAAATATATTTAGGAATTATGTTATTAATTGTTTCCAATCATATACAACAACCAAATAGACTAAAAAGTGTATCCAGAATGTATATAAACAATTGTAGGTGTATGTGTTGATGAATAATCAAACATTCAAAAAATGAAATGTGCAAAATAGTGTATTGTAAAAAATAAAGTAAATCAGGTATGTAAAATATAATATAATATGAAACTATATAGGTGCTTGGACTATTAGGTTTAGAACCGGATAGACAAGTGCATACATATACACAACTATGTGGACATGCTCGTCATGGGCATATACACATAAATATAAGTGTATGGAAATATAACATATTCTATATGTGTCTAAATTGCATTAATGCAATATATCATTGAAGACTGACAAAGAAGAGAAAAAGAAATAAGAGAGATATAATGTAGTGGTATCGACGTACAGTATGGTAGTGTTTGTTAATGTATATAAAAAAAAATATAATAAAATATGATGTACTAGACCCTAAAAGCTAAATCTCATGTTAGATACAAATGTAACCTGTATAAAAGTAATAATTTATGTGAAGGCTGCCAAATCTACATTGGCATTTAAGCCTAATGGATACAAGGTTTTGAGTTTATGTATCCAATATGTTTCTAATTGCCTGAGTTTAATCAGACGATCATAATCTGTGGAAGGTGGTACATGATCAATAGGGATAATTTTATAGATATCTGAACTCCCGTCGTGTATCGTTTCACAATGGTTGGGGACACTATGGTTGGTTTTAGTTTTTTTACAATTTTTACAATTTCGATGATGTTCACCCCAACGGGTACGGAGATTTCTAATAGTGCGCCCTACATACTGGACGCCACAAATACAATTAAGGAGATACACTATATATTTAAATTCGCAATTGAGACGATGTGTGATTTGATAAGTTAAACCAGTAATATTGGATTTAAAAGATTTTTGTGAAATTGTAAATTTGCACATGTTGCATCCTCTTTTGCCACATTTAAATGATCCATGGGAAGCTAAAAAGTTTAAAGTTTTGGTTTGTTTATTGGACCGAAATTGGCAATGTTTTACTCTTTTACTGGGGGCTAATTGATTATTTAAAGTGGGAGCTCGTCTACATACAATTTTGGGTTTTTCACCGACTATATCTTTAAGGAAAGGATCCTTTTGGATAATGTTCCAATGTTTATGTAGTATGTTTCGAATTTTGTAGTGGTTGTTATTGTATTGTGTAATGAAAAGTGGTTCACAAACAACGTTGTTTGTGGATTTCTTTTTGGTTTGATTGTTGGTGCTATTTTGGACTTTTTCAAAGATTAATTCTCTATGTAGATTGCGTGCTTTTTTAAGACATTGATTTAGTAGATCTATAGGATAACCTTTGTCTACAAAGCATTGGTAAAGAACCTTGCTTTGAATGTCAAAAGATTCTAAATTGGAGCAATTCCTGCGTATTCTCTTAAATTGGCTGTATGGGATGTTTCTTTTCCACCCTATATGGTGGTTACTAGAGAAGTCTAGATAGCTGTTGCTATCGACTTTTTTGAAAAAAGTTTGAGAAATGATGTTACCTTGATTATCCCAACTTAGTAATAGATCCAAGAATTCTATTGAAGATTTTTGTATATTAGCTGTGAAGATTAAACCCATCTGATTCTGATTTAAGTTGTCATGGTATATGTGAGGTTAATAAATATATATATTTTAATCATATATCTCAAGATTAATAAATCTGTATTTTTGATCAGATATTTCACTGATCAGAAAAAAAAAAGATTCATTCCTCTCAGACAAACTGACTTCACTCATGTTCAGCTCTTCCCCCATTTAGTATGCAGACAGGATGTCTCCAAAGGCTTGAGCATAACCTTTGAAGCCCCCTCCTGCTGTGTAAAATGCAGCACTTTGATACATAGAACAGGACACAGGCAAATATATGGACTTCCTCCAAGAGAAATGCCGATCCATCTGAAGAAATGTGAGAAATGAAAGCATTTTTCAAGGGGAACTGGTAATTAGCACAAATTTATTTGAGCGGTTCATGTGGTGATTAAGATAATAAAGGCCTTGGGAAACAAAAGACAGATGCTGAGGTGTGACTCTGGAAGCTCACGTAAGCAGGCAGCAAATAAACATCAATTTATTTTTTTCTGTTTGAATGCATGCCCCAGAATGTATTAAATATAGAAATTTGAGAAATTGTCTAATTCTCTATTATTATTATTACATGGGTATTTGCTAAGCTTGGGAGGTAACTGTTTTAGTCAGTCAAAAATGTGTAATAACCTCTGTTTTGTTTATATTTTTCAGACAGATAATCTCAGATCTACATAGAAATGAATGTGCATATATATATATGTGTATATATATACATATATATATATATATATATATATATATATATATATATATATATATATATATGTTTTGAAAACATAAAAGATCTTACTTAACCTCTGTGTTTTTAAGAATATAAATAAATACTTGTGGACCTGGAAAGAAATAATTAATGACACTTATTACTTTATTTCAGATGGAATGCCGGCATGAAATGAAATGTCATATCATATGAATGTGAAATAAATGTTTATAAAGTTTCAAATACATCTTTTAAAATATAGTGAGATGAAGATATGGAAGTTACTTTGAGGTGATATGACTATGAGATATAAATGTTCTGTTAGGCTAAATGAAATATAAATTATTTTAATATAATACAATGTTAATAATATAAAACATGACGTTTCATATCAAAACGATCAGGAAATTAATCTGATGCCGCTTCACCTATAATTAATATTGGGAGAGATTAATACAAGAAATTATGGTAGTTATTATACATTTTAAAGAAAGATGTTTAAATGTATAACTGTATTTCTTTGTCATGCTACATTTGTTTGTGCTGTCTAATTGTAATGCTGCCACCCAGTGTTGCTATGAGAGAACTACAGCCAGAAAGCATTTTGGCTGCTGGAAATGGGATATTCAGATTATCCAATAGAGGGACAAGGTTTCGAAGAGCCACCCATATTTCACACAAATGATTAAACTATATAGTGCTATGCAGGAAAGGGTGAAGGGACACTGGCTGCAGAGTTTTGTAACTGACTGAAACTGTTTTGCGTGGGACACAGTCAAACTATAAAAACAAAGTGGGCCATACTTCTCCTATTCCATTGCAATTACACTTATTTTATATGAGGTGTGAAAAATCTTGAAGTTGGATATCATTTTGGGAAGTTGGATATCATTTTGGTAACGTATATATAGAGTATAAGAAAAGGGCTGCTAATTACATGTGATATTTTAAAGTCAATGCAGTTTAAAGATACAGTTTTCTGGGTTTTGTAAGATAAGTCATATGCATAGCCTTTACAGTTAATAGATTTAAAGAGCAGATTATACTTTTAAACTGTGTGTCATTGTCCTAGATAGCTCTTAGCCTACCTATTTGTATGCAAGCATTTAAAGTAAACAATTACTATTGCTGGGCCTGGCAGAGTCAAATAAAAAAAAAATTGTATTTTAAATTGGTAGTCATAAATCTGTGTCTGATTGGCTAAGTAACTCATCTATGCAAGTTCTGATATTGTCAGTTAATTTTGTATTAGGATAAATTACAGTTAAATAGCAGAATATATATATTATCCTATTGCTTAAAAGCACAGGTTAAAATTGTATTGCTTGGATGTTAAAGGTTTTTAGTCCCATTGTGTTATAAGGCTGGTGTTTAAGATAAGCTGATATATTATTGCCTAGCATATTTAAATAGTTTTCAAATGCATATAATATCATTTCATATTTCTTTTATTGCAAATATATTTCAAAGATGTTCATGGATATTATCTAAATAAAAGAGTTCAGGTATTTATATTAATTGTATTTGTTGTCTTAGTAGAAGTATATTGATTGTGGGCTCAGTCTAAAGGAAGATTGTTAAATATATTCCTGCCATATACTCACACATTGTTTGGAAAATACTGCTAAGATTTTCATAAATATACTGACATAATAATTGGAGGCACTTTTCTGAGATTTAATAATATCCATCATATTTGATATAATATATTTGTGGTAGATAGAAAGTATTATAAAAAAGAGAAAAAGTTTCATATTTCGATATTAATATTTTGAAGATATAATTTTTGAAGAGTTGAAATATTGATCTTCATATTTCAAGATTGATATTAATATCTTGAAATATTATTAAAGATTAATTTTTGAAAGATTAATAAAAATATTAATTTTTCATATTTAAAAATTAATCAAAAATATTAATTTTTCATATTTTCAAAGTTAATCAAAAATATTAATTTTTCATATTTCGAAATATTAATTTTTCATATTTCAAAATGAATGATATTTTTTTTGAAATATAACATTTTTCCTTCTCTCTTTTTATTGGCAAAAATTGTATTAGCGTTTTAGTTTAACTAAGTATTAAACCAATATAATAATGTCTGTAGCCAGAAGTGACTCATTTAATCTATACATAGCAATGAAATTGGTCCCATAACCATACCTATTACTAAAGATCAGGTCCTTAAGAAAGATATCTTAAGTTACCTTGAAGGGAAGTTTAATATTGCGGGTGAATTAAATGATTTTATGGATACGCTTGAAACTAGGGCTAAAAATATTACCGTTAATAATAATATGTGGAATGAAGAGAATGAATTCTTCCAGGAATTATTAATGATTAATCAATGCAAAGCTCCCAAAAAGCGAGACGAACTAATACTAAAATCCTGGCCCCTTTTAATATGCATAATTGATGAAATGTCGTTTTGTGTCACAGACAAACGATTGCAAATACAGGAGCTAGAAAATAGTATTCGTTCCTTGCACAGACGCGAAGAGGGTTTAAAAATAGCCAAAAATAAAATGGATGAATTTGCCCAAAACCTAACCGCCTTAGATAAGCATAATACAGACTTAATCGCGCAGATACAAGATTTAAATAAACAGCTTGCGCAAAGCCAGAGAGAATTAAGCGATTTAAAAAGGTCATATCCCCATAATGAAAACCCCTATATTAGCAGTGAGAATAATGCAGATAATGCTAACTCCTTTAGCGAACGCGTCAGGGACGAGGTACAAAAATATATAGAACAATATAGACAAACGACCCCTAACGGGTCAGAAATAGATTTCCCGAATAGACAGTCACCTCATGATGCAAATCCAGAGGATTGCTGTAGCACAGCTGGCACAGGGGAGGGAAACTCTAACAGAGAATCCCAAAATAAATCTGAAAAAGTCTATGATTCCCATAAAATAATCACCTTCGTACAACGCGCAGTACCTATATTCTCCAATAAGGGAACAACATCTGTAATTGATCATTTACAGGCTTTTGAAAATGCGTTAGCTATAATGAATGTTACAAGTGAGAAATTGAAAATTTAATTTCTGCCTTGGGTATTTGACAGTAAGCACCATAAATTCTTTGCTTCACTAAAGGATATGAATATTCATTCCTGGAATGGGGTAAAACGACAATGCAGAAAAGAATTCGGGCAATATCGCACTAAAACTGCCGCGAAAATAGCGGTATATGGTTTAAAGTGTCGTGCGAATCAGAGTCCAATCGAATTCCTTTCTGTATTGAAAAATGCGTACAGTATGGCTGAAGATAATCCCAAATTTGATGGTTCAGAATTTGTAAATTTATTTTTTGAAGCACTGCCTACACCCATCAAAATCAACTTAGCTAGAGATTTTGATGAGGACTGCTCATTGGAATGGCTGATCAAAGAGAGTACAAAATTATACTCTATTCAGCAGTCCAGTGAACAGGGGGTGAAAAAGGAGTCAAAACCCAAAATTGTGGCAGAAACTAGGGTGTCACCTAGCCCCCTCAATTTGGAGTCTAACAAGAGAACTTATGCAGAGGTGGCCAGTCAGAACCGGCCATCTCCACAGAGGTTCAATTCTGCCCCTCCCCCTACACAGGTTGAGGCGCAGGGAGACTATAACCAAAGTGGGGGACATAATCAGGTGAATAATTTCTCACAAAGAGAATACTCACCAAATAATTGGTATCCGCGCAAGGGTAGATACAATAGGCTGCGAAGATATTCTCAGGGTAACCAGACACCCCAGTTATATAATGCTCCCCAAAGTACTAATGCTGAACAAGCTGAACCCCAGGGGCAACCACGCCAGAATAGAAATAGCGGCCCTGATTCTGAGGAAACCCAATGGTCCAGGAATCAATACAATGGGGCACCAGGAGATAGGCCCAGGGGTAGAGGTAACTTGTACAATCAGGTAGATATGCTGTTTACCCAGTTAAATCGGTTGAGCGAACAAATCGCTAATATGAGTCAAAAATCTACGGCTCAGCAACCGAACAATACTTTTTTAGGGGTACAGCCAGTGGTCAGCAGTGGACCAAAAGCACAGTCATAAATACTGCAGTATCACCTGAAGGGGAGGGGAGAGATATGCAGAATGTAGTAATAAATACCAATGATACTAATCATGTTCTCTCCCCACAGACCGAAAATGGTCAATTTAACTGTGGTGACAAGCAACCTTATCCGGGAAAAGTTAACAAATCTCTTCCCTTGCAGCTCTCTCCTAACCTTATCTCCACAGATGCAGTACAAAAGAATCCAGCCGACCCTGTCATAGAGGAAACAGGTAAGTATGAAGGTTCCTCTGCATCGAATGACACGGCGAATTCAGGTAACACGTGGCGAAGCCCACAAATGTATGATAATGCCAACTTTATGTGGGAAATGGTAGAAACTGCAGGAAGATATTATGTATTAGTTGGGCTGCAAGATTCAGTCTCCAACCCTATCAGGGGATTAATTGACACTGGGTCACAGGCAACTATCTTATCCCACAGGTACTACACACAGCTAAATGAGCTAACACCCCACAAACCTAAAATAAAATAATTTGACGGTTCTCTAATAGGTGTTGGGGGTGACTCTCTAAATGTCTACGGTACTGCCTGGTTAAAATTTAAATTGGGGAACAGGGTCATAAGACACCCTGTCATTATAGTGGATCTGCCAACTGATCGTTTAATTATTGGTAGTGATCTCCTGAAACGATTAAGCACCATAATTGATTGCATAAATAATGTAATTTGGTCACAAGTTAAACGGCCTATCAATTATGAAAAATCTGGTATATCTCACGCCCGACATAGCTGTCACGTGGTGGAAGAGAAACCAGATGCTGTGGAGATTCATTTCAGGAATAACTCTGTATCTGAAATCACTATTCTACAAATAGATGATCAGACTCCTTTTAGTGGCTCTGATGGTAATACTTTTAAAATTTCGCCCGGAAAGATAGCGAATATTTCCCTAGATGGCGATGTATTAACTATATCCCTCCACAAGGGGGATCATAAAATCCCTAAGGGGGGAGGCCACGCTCAATACCTCACAGGGATTGAGAGAGTTAAAGAGGATCTATTTATCCCTATACAAGTACATGACCTTGGTAAAACCAAGTATGCTAAAATAAACTTAAAGCAGGAAGCTAGCTATATAAGCGAAGGTTTATTAGCACAGATAGCTGAACCTAAAGTGATTAAATATCTTTCTCCCCAAGACCACTGTGTTAACGACCTGGATGACAGGTCTGAAAGCTATAACATCACACCTAAGTGCTTATTATCTATCTCTATAGGAAAAAAGTCAGTGAAGCACCTGTTTTTAGTTTTAAATACTCCCCATAATCAAATATACATTGGCAATGATATCTTACATAGATATGCCATACAAATAGATCTGATTAATTCTTGCCTTTGGAGCAGGTTAAAGGGGGACCCTGAAGTATTTCAGGATGAAAATGCAGCCCTAAAATCAAACCAGCAATTGCCATATGCTGTGAATATACAGGTATCTAGCGATGTTATAATTCCTGCTGAGGCTGATAAATTTCTTTTACCCTTACAGGTAAAGAGAGGTCAGAAATTAAAAACTTCTGAAACACTAATTTGCCTCTCCCATAGAATACAAAATCTGGGTGTCACAGTGCCTTACACTCCTATGGTAAATATTGGAACTATTCCAATACATATTGTTGTACATAACATGACCCCACAGGATATAACATTATCCAAGGGAACTACCATAGGATATGCACTGGAATCAAGTTATTACACTTTTGGATTCCAGAATAATGTAATTGGGCTAATACCTGAATGATACTTAACTGAAGAACAATTAATAGAACAATCCTTTGCATCTATGCCAGAGGGTCTATTTAATATTCAGTCTATTTATCCCTTCAGCTCAGAGGAAGGCATCTGTAAAATTGAAGAAGCCTCTCTAGTGTTTGATCAGCCAATCAAACAGCAAGATTACCCCAATACCCAGAGTCATGGGAGTAATGTAAACTATAATCAAGGGGATCTCACCTCTAGGTTGGAAGAAGCCTATGAAATAGGACAGCCTGAAATCTTTCCAGGATTTCAGCAAATAGTCGAAGAGCAAATATCCTTAGCTAATGGCTGTTCCAGCGATGATGAACGCCAACAGCTGCGAGAACTCCTGATGGAGTACAAGGATATTTTTGCTAAGGATTCTTATGATTGTGGTACTACAGACTTGCACATTGCAAGAATACAAACAGATCCTGATGCGCCACCTGTATTTGTCAAACAATACAGACTTCCCTTAGCCTCATATGATTCTCTTGCAGAGATCATAAGGAACTTGGAAGAAAGAGGTATTATCAGACAGGTGCACAGCTCTTATAATAATCCTATTCTAGGTGTCCTTAAGCCCAATGGACAATGGCATTTGTGTGCTGACTTAAGACAGCTAAACAAACGAGTATACATGTCTGGCTGGCCTGTACCATACATTGACCAGTGCCTAGCACAAATGCAGGGATCCAAAATATTCACTGCCATTGATTGTGCACAGGGATATTGGACCATAAAGGTACATGAAGAGGACCAATATAAGCTAGCATTCTCCTTCCAAAAGGTTCAGTATGCATTCCAGAGACTTCCATTTGGATACATAAATTCTGGACATGAATTTGCTGTATTCATGCATAAGGCTATGCCTGACGCACTGGAAAGGGGGACCTTATCTTATGTTGATGATGTTTTAATCAAAAGCACAGAGTTTGAAAAATACATTGCAGAGCTTAAACACGTCCTCAGACAACTTAAAAGGGCAGGTGTCAAATTATCGCTACAAAAAGCTCAATGGTGCCGCACTCGTGTAAACTTCTTGGGACATGAAGTTACCTCTGAAGGATTAAATCCCCAAAAGAAAAAGGTGGAAGCTATAGTGAATTCTAAAAACCCAACTAATTTAAAGGAATTGAGATCATTCCTGGGTATGACAAATTATTCTCACAAATTCATTGATAATTATGCGGAATTAGCTAAACCCCTACTACTTCTTCTAAAGAAGGATGTGAAATGGCACTGGAGTGAGTCTCAAGACACAGCCATCAGAGAGCTGAAGAGAAAACTCACTCAAGCACCTTGCTTAGCGTACCCTGAAGGTGGTAAACCTTTCTTCTTAGAGACAGGTTACACAGATATAAGCATGAGCGCTGTTTTATACCAAAAGCATGATAATTTGAACAAAGCCATTGCTTATGCGAGCAAAAATCTATCCCCAGTAGAAATAAAATTTAGCGATTGCGAAAAAGCCCTCTTATCTACTGTATGGGCTCTACAAAATTTCTGCAGCTATATACAGGGCGAGAAAATTATTGTAGAAACGGCCCACCAGCCTTTGCTATATTTGCAAAGTGAGAGAATAAGAGATGGGAATTTGTCTAATAGCCGCATAACAGCTTGGACTCTTTCCTTACAAGGATGGCCCTTAGAAATTCGCTACAAGCAGAATAAAAAGAATCCAGTCGCACAAGTGCTTGCTGAGCTCCACAACTGTACTGCTAGAGATCCTGGGGAAGAATTATCAGAAGATGATTTTCTGGAAGAACAATTGCTTTCCCCATATAAAATGTACAATGAGGAAAATTGCCAAACATTACCTTGGGTGTATGTTGATGGTTGTTCTTACCATGCCACTATTGATAATGAGCGCAGATTAGTCGCTGGCATTGGTATAACTGGGGCAAATGGATTCCCAAATATATCTATAGGTTTCAACATTGGACCAAGATCCAGTCAAGTTGCAGAACTAACTGCTATTTTCAAAACCATTGAAATGGCTATTGAACATGGTATTCATGAATTTGTGATCGTAACTGACTCAAATTATGTGCGTGACAGTTTTGTTGAATACCTGCCAACCTGGAAAAGAAATGGCATGCAGCAAAGCAATAACAAACCAGTCAAGCATGGCAAATTGTTCTGTGAGATTGATAATCTGGTAGTATCCAATGATTTAATCATACACTGGAAACAGACCAAGGGTCATTCCAGAGTTCTAGGTCCTGATAAGGAAGGCAATGACCTTGCGGACTCATTAGCCAAACAAGGAGCCATAACTGGAGAACTCCTTAATATTGACCACTTAATGGGTGCAATTCAGGTAGAAGCCATTACCAGAAACCAGGCAAAACAACAGAGTCAGCCTAACTTGGTACAATGGAGTCAGGATTCCCCTAGTGAGGACCTGATCACTAGTCAAAAAGAAGACCCCATTGTAGGCATCTTCTATAAACACATAGAAGATCCTGAAAGCAACCCCATCTCAAAAGATGATTGTATTGGCAAAGAAGATCTGAGAATCTTAATAAAATCTAAATCACAATTCAAATTACAAGAAGGTTTGTTAATTAGAACCTCCAAAACTGGCATCCAGCAGTGGGTAGTACCCACCAAGTTCTGAGGTCTAATGCTTCAACATGCCCATGATGCTCCCACATCTGGTCATCGTGGTGCCAAACTCACGTATGAAATATTGCGTGATTACGCTTTTTGGCCACACATGTTGAAAGATGTTCAAACCTACTGTCAAGGGTGTTTAATCTGCCCACAATTCCAAGCCACTGCACCAACGCATAGAGCGCCCTTGCAGAAAAGGGGGATGGTAATGCCATGGTCAGATATACAAATTGATTTTATTGGTCCAGTAACAAGATCATCAAGAGGTAACAAATACATGTTAACCGTGACATGCCTGTTCACTAAATGGGTAGAGTGCATTAGTGCACCTAACAATAGTGCAAAAACATGTGCAGCATTGCTCATCAACCATGTGTTTTCAAGATTTGGTTTGCCCCAAAGAATCGAATCAGATCGGGGGACCCACTTCACTAGCGAAGTGATGACCAAAATGTGGAAAATACTAGGGGTTAAAAGAAAGATCCATATTGCTTATAGAGCTGCCTCAAGTGGTGGTGTAGAGCGTTACAACCAGTCCATTGTTAAAATCCTCAAAAAGTTTGTGAGTGAAACAGGTAAAGACTGGGATGTAAAACCACCTCTAGTCTTAATGGCATTGAGAGCAACTCCAAGTAGTGCTACCAAAATGTCACCTTTTGAGCTGATGACTGGTAGAAGAATGGTTCTACCTCAGCATCTACTGTACCGTACATCAGACCAAAATTTGATAAACGCTGCCAATACACATCAATACGTGGAAAACTTAAGAAAACACCTGCAATATGCCTTTGCATTTGCTCAAAGGAATTTAGAAAGAGCCGCAACTGCCACTAAAACCTATTATGATCTCAAAACGTCCAAAAAGGAATATGAAATAAATGATAACGTTTATCTTTATAACTTTGGAAGAGATCAGGTTAGGGAGAAGAAATTTCTTCCCTCATGGAAAGCTCCTTTCGTCATTACTGACAAAATATCTCCAGTGGCCTATAAAATACGGATCCCCAAAAATGAAAGTTTCATAGATAAATGGGTCAATATCAATCGATTGCGGGCATGTCATCCAAAATCCCAACTACAAGTCATAGAGGGAGAATGAAGTGTCATATACCCAAATGAACTAAAGACATACTGTAGTTCAAAGATGCCTAGCTGATAAACATGAAGGCTCAAAATAACAAACTTCCTACATAAGAGACTGTCCATGAGGTATACGGTTGATCCTCATAAAATACCATTGACTTTAGACCAATTTAAATACATGTGTCCTACATCTATTTAAAATTGGAAGGGGGATTATGTCATGGTATATGTGAGGTTAATAAATATATATATTTTAATCATATATCTCAAGATTAATAAATCTGTATTTTTGATCAGATATTTCACTGATCAGAAAAAAAAATGATTCATTCCTCTCAGACAAACTGACTTCACTCATGTTCAGCTCTTCCCCCATTTAGTATGCAGACAGGATGTCTCCAAAGGCTTGAGCATAACCTTTGAAGCCCCCTCCTGCTGTGTAAAATGCAGCACTTTGATACATAGAACAGGACACAGGCAAATATATGGACTTCCTCCAAGAGAAATGCCGATCCGTCTGAAGAAATGTGAGAAATTAAAACATTTTTCAAGGGGAACTGGTAATTTGCACAAATTTATTTGAGCGGTTCATGTGGTGATTAAGATAATAAAGGCCTTGCGAAACAAAAGACAGATGCTGAGGTATGACTCTGGAAGCTCACGTAAGCAGGCAGCAAATAAACATCAATTTATTTTTTTCTGTTTGAATGCATGCCCCAGAATGTATTAAATATAGAAATTTGAGAAATTGTCTAATTCTCTATTATTATTACATGGGTATTTGCTAAGCTTGGGAGGTAACTGTTTTAGTCAGTCAAAAATGTGTAATAACCTCTGTTTTGTTTAAATTTTTCAGACAGATAATCTCAGATCTACATAGAAATGAATGTGCATATATATATGTGTATATATACATTATATATATATATATATATATATATATATATATATATATATATATATATATATATGTTTTGAAAACATAAAAGATCTTACTTAACCTCTGTGTTTTTAAGAATATAAATAAATACTTGTGGACCTGGAAAGAAATAATTAATGACACTTATTACTTTATTTCAGATGGAATGCTGGCATGAAATGAAATGTCATATCATATGAATGTGAAATAAATGTTTATAAAGTTTCAAATACATCTTTTAAAATATAGTGAGATGAAGATATGGAAGTTACTTTGAGGTGATATGACTATGAGATATAAATGTTCTGTTAGGCTAAATGAAATATAAATTATTTTAATATAATACAATGTTAATAATATAAAACATGACGTTTCATATCAAAACGATCAGGAAATTAATTTGATGCCGCTTCACCTATAATTAATATTGGGAGAGATTAATACAAGAAATTATGGTAGTTATTATACATTTTAAAGAAAGATGTTTAAATGTATAACTGTATTTCTTTGTCATGCTACATTTGTTTCTGCTGTCTAATTGTAATGCTGCCACCCGGTGTTTCTATGAGAGAACTACAGCCAGAAAGCTTTTTGGCTGTTGGAAATGGGATATTCAGATTATCCAATAGAGGGACAAGGTTTCGAAGGGCCACCCATATTTCACACCAATGATTAAACTATATAGTGCTATGCAGGAAAGGGTGAAGGGACACTGGCTGCAGAGTTTTGTAACTGACTGAAACTGTTTTGCGTGGGACACAGTCAAACTATAAAAACAAAGTGGGCCATACTTCTCCTATTCCATTGCAATTACACTTATTTTATATGAGGTGTGAAAAATCTTGAAGTTGGATATCATTTTGGGAAGTTGGATATCATTTTGGTAACGTATATATAGAGTATAAGAAACGGGCTGCTAATTACATGTAATATTTTAAAGAGTTTAAAGATACAGTTTTCTGGGTTTTGTAAGATAAGTCATATGCATAGCCTTTACAGTTAATAGATTTAAAGAGCAGATTATACTTTTAAACTGTGTGTCATTGTCCTAGATAGCTCTTAGCCTACCTATTTGTATGCAAGCATTTAAAGTAAACAATTACTATTGCTGGGCCTGGCAGAGTCAAATAAAAAAAAAATATTGTATTTTAAATTGGTAGTCATAAGCTCTAGGTATTGTTTAAATCTGCGTCTGATTGGCTAAGTAACTCATCAATGCAAGTTCTGATATTGTCAGTTAATTTTGTATTAGGATAAATTACAGTTAAATAGCAGAATATATATATTATCCTATTGCTTAAAAGCACAGGTTAAAATTGTATTGCTTGGATGTTAAAGGTTTTTAGTCCCATTGTGTTAAATAAATAAAGGGCCATTTATAAATAAGGCTGGTGTTTAAGATAAGCTGATATATTATTGCCTAGCATATTTAAATAGTTTTCAAACGCATATAATATCATTTCATATTTCTTTTATTGCAAATATATTTCAAAGATGTTTATGGATATTATCTAAATAAAAGAGTTCAGGTATTTATATTAATTGTATTTGTTGTCTTAGTAGAAGTATATTGATTGTGGGCTCAGTCTAAAGGAAGATTGTTAAATATATTCCTGCCATATACTCACACATTGTTTGGAAAATACTGCTAAGATTTTCATAAATATACTGACAAAGTGTTCTATTAGTCTGTTAGCTAGCTCGTGGTTCCCTCTTAAAATAAAAATCAGGTCATCTATATAGCGGCCATAGTATACCAGGTTCGCCCAAAAGCTTGAGGAATAAATATATCGGTCTTCAAAGATTCCCATAAACAAATTTGCAAAGCTCGGGGCGAACCTGGTACCCATGACCGTCCCCTTGACCTGTAGAAAAAATCTATCTTGAAAAATAAAATAATTGTGCTTGAGGATGTATTCTATTCCTTCCAATATAAATTCTTTTTGGATGTCTGGCATATATAGGTCCTTTTCCAAAAAGATGGAAACTGCATTAATACCCATGTTATGGCAAATGTTAGAATAAAGGGAGCCAACATCACAAGTGATCCAAATTAGATCATCGTTAGTAGAAATATTTTTAAGTTGATATAGTAAATGTGTGCTATCTCTGATATAGGAGGGTAAAGTAACAACATATTTTTGTAAAAATTGATCTAAATAAAAAGATAAATTGTATGTGAGGTTACCAATGCCTGCTATAATGGAGCGTCCAGGTGGATTAACTTGATCTTTGTGGATTTTGTTAAATCAATTCACCAAGCGCCTGCTGAAAAAAAACACCCTTTGCTCAGATAGATTGACCCCTAGTGGTCAACAGGAAAATGTAAAAGATTTAAAGGAGTATCAGAGCGCCAACTATAGAAGGCAGGGTCCCCAATTAGAAACAATTTTCAAAGTGTGGTTTCAAAATTGTGTTTATTTCAACACGATCAGAACAGTAATGATTATTCCCTTCAGCTATAATAGCTATGTGTCTTGCTCTACAATTGAACAGTCACATTAAAGCCCAGTATTGTATTTATACAACACTGGATACTAATAATAACAAATGGAAAATGTATTTAAAATTTTTTAAAAAATCACAGTCCTTTAGATTTCAGGATGTTAAAATAATAAAATTGTTTGAAATTAAAATAATATAATCTTAATTTCCCTCATGGATCCATGTTAACAGTCTAAGATTTTATTACAACTAAACATTAATACAGTATAAAATCAATATAAAGCTTGTGCCTGGTGGTTTGTTCTTAACCACCTTTCTTAAACCTTTCGGTAAGATAACCTGTATTCCAATAATGGAACCTAGACAGGTCTGAGTGGTTTGAAAAATTATATACAAGCTCACATTAATAGCTAGCAATCTTGGCGATCAGTGTTTAACTGATTAAATCCCTTGGATAAAGATCCTATACAAAACAAATTTCTGTTTGTCTGCTAAACCTACCTGACAGTTATATATATGCTGTCAGGTAATAGGTGAGCAGACACCTCCTAAAACATGATGCACAAATTATTTACCAGGTTTAGTGAGAAAAATAATAATATCACGGTGAAAAACAAATGCAATAAAAAATGGTCACAGTGAAAAACAGTTGCAGTAAGAAATGGTCACAGTGAAAAACAGTTGCAGTAAAAAACAATCGCAGTGAAAAAACAATCGCAGTAAAAAAAATCTGGTGATTGATCTGGCCTTAGTGCTCAATCCCAGTATAAACAGTTGCAAAAAAACAATAAACAATCGTGGTAAAAATAATCTAGTGAACAATCCTTTACTCTGTGTTCAAAATTGAAATTAAAAAATGAAATAAAAAAATTGTTGAACTCCTTAAAAATCCAGATTATACCATTTAGTGAATGATATAGTGAGAGTTTGTGCAATACTTTTCAACAGTTAGTATGCCAAAATCAGTGTATTTAAATGTCCTCACGATCCTATATGTGCTAGATTTTCCGGTCAGCCCTGGGTCCCTTGCTCTCAAGCGTTCAAGCCCTCAGAGAGTCTTGAGAAAGGTCACTACTTGACCAAAACGCGTTGGCTGGTAAGTCTGATTTTGATATCCACACTTATTTTTAGCAATCTACACTATTTCTAATTTTTTCGGCAGAGGGACCGCGAGCTAGAAAGCAGAGGGAACAAAGGCTTGAAAGGGCTGAGGGCTTGAACGCTTGAGAGCAAGGGACCCAGGGCTGACCGGAAAATCTAGCACATATAGGATTGTGAGGACATTTAAATACACTGATTTTGGCATACTAACTGTTGAAAAGTATTGCACAAACTCTCACTATATCATTCACTAAATGGTATAATCTGGATTTTTAAGGAGTTCACCAATTTTTTTATTTCATTTTTTAATTTCAATTTTGAACACAGAGTAAAGGATTGTTCACTAGATTATTTTTACCACGATTGTTTACGATTGTTTATTGTTTTTTTGCAACTGTTTATACTGGGATTGAGCACTAAGGCCAGATCAATCACCAGATTTTTTTTTTTAATAACTTTATTTATATAATTACTGGCTCCACCACAAAACAGTATACAGAGAGTCATTATTACATAACACAAGTTGAAAAGCAAGTGCTGCTAACAGCAAGATTGGTTCCACACTGCTACAGAGTCCAGCATCATTTTCTATTATAACAAACATTTAAACAAACATTAACTTAACACAAAACAAGAAAGAGAAATCTCCTAACCAAACCCTCCACTCCAGGGGATTGAGGTGTGGGGGGGGTACTCGCACCCCGGCACACAGGTGAAGAAAAGGCAAGTGTGATAAGGTCGGATGAGGTCTAGGCACAAGAGGGAGATAAGGCATAGCTCTCAGGATGTGGAGGGTGAGGGAGGGAGGCACCATCTGCCATGGAGATTTTCTTCCAACATGAACAAAGAGTTGCGGAAGGGGTAGATTATCCTATTTCGCACCTGCGGGGGTACATGTAAGAGATAGGGTTCCCATTTATGTATAAAGACTTTAATTCTTTTCTCTAAATCCCCCTGTACATCTGATTGTTCTATAAGCACTTGGTTATGTATGGCGTGTAGGAGCTTTCTAAAGGGGGGGGGCCTGCTAGACACCCAGAATTGCAAAATTAGTCTCCTAGCAAGGAGTATAACAGAGTAGAGGAATTTTCTGTGTTTCAATGTAACCTTGAAGTCATGTAAGAATATGATGTTGGTAGACGTCAAGGCTACTCTATCACCTAAAACCCTTTGTAACCAGTAGCTAAGTTTACCCCACAGTCCAACAAGTTTGGGACAGTCCCAAAGGAGGTGTATAATGTCAGGGGACGGGAAAGAGCACTTACTACAGCTGTCAACTGCCTGTGGTATCATCTTAGCTCGAAGCTTCGGGAGGATGTATGCCTGGTGGAGAAGTTTAGTGTGGGCTTCCCTCGAATACGCCGAGAGAGTGGCCGTGTGAACCTTGGAGAAACTATCAGTTAGGTCAGGCATAGTGATAGATATTGTCCTTGTTCCCTGCCATTTGTCATGTATTGTCTGTAGAGCCTGTTGCTCCAAATGGGTCACTATCTGGTTGTATATATTGGTAATGGAGTGTGAGCCTCGTAGCGTAATGGGATATAACTTATCTATGCAGGAACTAGTGTTTGTGAGCTGGTTAGTAGTGATGAGGGCCTTAACATAGTGTCTACATTGAAAATAGGCAAACATAGTGCCCGGTGGAATGTTGTGTGTCTCTCTCAGGGCCTGGAAAGGTAGAATTTGAAGTGTAGTGGGGTTAAGAAGTTGCGCGATAGATGTCAGACCAAGGGTCTCCCATATTTGGAAGGCCCTTGTAGTGTATCCCGGGATGAATTTGGGATTCCCTTGGAGAGGTAAATACTTGGTGGTCTCATTATCAATTTTCCAGAATCTGCACATTCTGTGCCACGCTCTGAGGGGGTCCCGAAAGAGTACATTTTGAGAGATGTGGGAGGGGAGGGACGACAGCCTAGCATGTGGCAGATAAGCTGCATTGAGGGGTGCAATTAAATCGAGTTCTACAGCAGGGCTGAAGTAGGTAGATCTGGCAAGCCACCCTATGGTCAGTTTAGCCAACGTCGCCCAATTGTACCATTGGATATTGGGAAACTTGAGGCCCCCCGCATTCACTGACATAGATAGTTTAGTTTTACTAATCCTATGTTTCTTCTGGTTCCAAACAAATGAAGCAAATGTAGCAGAAATGTTTTGAATGTCTTTGTTGTGGAGCAGGAGAGGGAGCATCTGCAAGGGGTATAACATTTTTGGAAGGATGATCATTTTAAGGAGGTGAATTCTACCATGTAAAGTTAATGGAAGCCCCCTCCAACCCTTGATAAGAGCCTGGGTACTAGCTATGACTTTGGGAATATTGAGGTTGTATAGGCGCATAGGGTCAACATGGAGCAGGATGCCTAAATATTTAAAGGACCCAGTTGTGACATGTACATTCGTGTCGCTGAGTGTGTTATTTTTATTATTTTGGAGCCATGTCACTTCCGATTTGTCAATATTTATTTTATAGCCAGTGAATCTACCAAAGGTTGACAGGATGTCCAGCAGTTTAGGTATGTTTATGACAGGATCGCTTACATATAGTAGCAAGTCATCTGCAAAGAGAGACAAGTGTAGGAGTTGTGAGTGGATCTGGAGGCCAGCACAATGTTGGCGTATGTAACAGGCTAAAGGCTCAATTGCCAGATCAAATAGAAGCGGGGACAGTGGGCAACCTTGCCTAGTTCCCCTACCCAGCTCGAAGGAAGGAGATAAACCACCATTTATGACTATGGATGCAGAGGGAGAGTCGTACAGCCTTTGTATGACCTCGAGGAAATGCCCTGTTATTCCTAATTTTGCCAGCGCTGTATAGAGATGGTCCCATTCCACCCTGTCAAACGCCTTTTCAGTGTCTACTGCAAGAAGGCAAGCGTCAGGCAGTGGGGTATCTATGGAGGATGCCTGGGCTCTGTGATAGTGGTCGATGACCGCAAGCGTTTTCCTCAAATTGAGTACCGAGGAATGATGCTTGACGAAGCCTGTTTGATCAGGGTGCACCAGAAAGTGGAGGACTTCTGCCAACCTGTTAGCCAGAATTTTAGTTAGTAATTTATAGTCTCCATTTAGTAGGGAGATCGGCCTGTAGGAGGAGGGCACTGTGGGGTCTCTATCAGGCTTGAGTATGACACAGATGTTCGCATCAGAAAATCTGGAGTCGGGGACAGAGGCCCCAGAGAGATACTCAGAAAAAAGGGTCGCCAAAGTAGGGGCTATGTCAGGAGCTAAAATTTTGTAGTACTCTGCGGGGAGACCGTCAGGTCCCGCCGCTTTGCCAAGTTTAATGCGCTTAATGGTGTCCATCACCTCCCGCGGCTGAATGGGGGCATTGAGAGAGGACAGTTGATCCTGCGTCAAGGTAGGGACACCTACATCATTCCAGAATGAGCATTTGTCAGGTTCTGAGATCTCTTGCTTAGAGTACAGGTTGGTATAGTAAGAGACAAATTCTCGCATAATTGCCGGGGTGTCAGTGCATAGCTTTCCCCGAACAGCCAGCGCTGGGATATAAGTTTTAGGTGTAACCACTCTGACCATGGAGGCCATGGTTCTACCAGCCTTGTTTCCGTACCTATAAAACTTCCCTTGCCTGTGGATAGCATACGCGTTATCTATCATTTGAATATGTGTATCTCTCTCCTTTTTAAGGTCGTAGTACTGCTGTCTAGTTTTAGGTGTGGGATGGGAGAGATAGTTGTTATACGCTGTTGCAAGATTTGTCAACATCGCGTCTGTGATCTTTTTGCTCTTGCGGTTGTGATGTGAAGTGTATGCTGTAATTCTCCCTCTCATAACAGCCTTTGAGGCATGCCAAAAGAGGTCTGAACTGTCCCTGTGTTGTGCATTGTCTGCATTGTAGTCTATCCAGAAAGAACGTAATTTTTGCCGAAAGTCTGCATTATTGTAAAGGAAAGAGGGGAATCGCCAAGTTTTCTGTAGGTTAGATGGTGGAGTGAAGTCTAAAAGGAGCAGAATAGGTGCGTGGTCTGAGAGGGTCACAGGAAAGATCCTAGTGAGAGGGATATGTGGTGTGAGGACGGGAGCTGTCAGGAAATAGTCAATCCTAGACATAGTATGATGCGTTTTAGAAATACAGGTATAGTCTTTGTCTGTTGGGTTGCGCAATCTCCACAAGTCCACCAATCCTAAGTCAGTTTTGAATCTATCAGTAAGTTTTAACTCAGCTTTCTCTCTGCGTGAAGCAGTTCGTAGGGGCGGTCCCGTCAAGACTTCCACAAATCTGTCAAGTGGCAAGAGTTGGGTCATGTTAAAGTCACCCCCTGCGATTATTGGGAGCTCACTCCTTCTCACTAAGCAAAGTTGTAAGTGTTGCCAAAAGTGAGGCGAAAGGTTATTCGGGCCATATACATTACAGAGAAGATATGATTTTGAAGTGATACACAGGGTGGTAATTATGTAGCGTCCCCTAGCATCTAATTGTATGTCTTTGAGGGTGACAGGGAGTCCTTTTCTAATCAAAATTGCTACTCCTCTCTTCCGTCCCTCCGTGAGCGTGCTAACAACCTGTCCCACCCATCTGGTTTTGAGCTTGTCATGTTCCTCTTGAGTTAGTCGAGTCTCCTGTAGGAGAGCTATGTCAGCATGTATGGAGTTTAAGAAGTGCAGTATTTTACTGCGTTTAGCGGGGGATGTAATGCCCCCCCACGTTCCATGAGACTATGTTACATCGTACTGCCATAAAGTATGTAGTGGAGGAGAGGTTGGCTTGGGCAAGGTGGGGTGTCTGAGGGAGAAGGGAGGCAGGGAGGCGGTGTCTCCCTCCCAGGCTGTCAGATAGTGGGGAAGTATACCGGGAAGTCTAGTAATGTGTGCCAGGGTGCAGTACTTACATAAACAGGAAGGCGGGAGAAACCAGGGCAACAGCTCACGAGACCACCAAGGCTCCAATATTCTCCTCAGTTGGTGACCCCCGGAGTGGAGGCAAAAATTCTGATGGAAGCAGAGAGAGGAAAACATCAACAGGGCACAAAACCACATCTCCAAACCCTCCCCAGATCCCCATCCCATTCCGCCGGTGCTGTCAGTCACTTTGCCCATGCGGGAAGGAGAGATCAAAGCCATCTCTCGGTGATTGCTTATGAGTGGAGCACCGGGGGAATGGTGGACATACAGCAGTGAAAATGTGGTTAATGATATACAGGTATAGAAAAGTAATATCCAGACCCGACATTTCAAAGCACATAGTTTAGGGGTATTGCCGTTATCATGGTCTATAGCTAGGCATGGGCTGGATGAAGTACAGGGCATAGGGGCTTTCAAGTACAGTCCGGGAGGCTCTTGTGCACTGGGAATTAATATGATAGTTGAGAGCCGATCAAGGATACTTTTTGTAACTAAGAAGGAATACGCTCAAAACAGGCAAGGGTGTCCTGGCAAACATATGATTAAGCTGCGAGTGCGAGGGTACACACATACATAGGGTTTCCAGGTAAGGAAAAGGGCCAAATAAATTAACGTTAACAATAAGTGGTAGGAAGGTCTCAGCAGTAAAGTACAGTCTGCCGGGGCCGGACTATGCAAGATATGTGAGATAGCTGGTTTAGGAGGGGAGCCTTTATCGGGAGCAAAGTGTGGCAGGCCTCCATCAGTTTTAGTTGTACCTACGTAGGGGGGAGGATATGTGCTATATTTAGGGCCCCAGACTTCAAAATTTAGAGATATAGGCAATGGAACAAAGGAAACAGTAACAGTTTTTTTAACCTTTAGGAACATCAAATAACAGTTAACATAAAAGATCTCAACCATTAATATTGCAAATACAGTCTCAGCAGGGATCGCCACCTCGACCAAGCAGCCTAGAAAGACTGCGGCAGGGGTATGCTGCTGCAGTGCTAGGTACAGTAGCCAATAGATCAACATCTTCTGAGGGAGAACATCTCTCACTTGATCCGTCTCTAGAGCTTTTCCCAAGGTGAAAAATATCCCACTGCCTTGAATTCTCATATGAAGACAGAGGAAGAGGGAAAGAAGGTGCAAGAAATCTGGGCGCCCAGAGTCAGTGCACTTCATCTTGCATGTCCTTGTCTAGGAATGTTTGCAGTTCCTTTGGATTATTAAAGTATTTAGGCCCAGTAGGTGTCTGTAGCCTTAGCTTAGCCGGATACAATAGTGTAGCTTGCTTCCCTTCCTTGTGTAGCCTAGAGCAGAGTGGGGCAAAGTCTCTTCGCATCTTGGACACTTCTGCAGAGAAGTCTTGAAAAATCAGGAGTTGTTTTCCTTCAAATTGTAATTGTCCAGTGTGGGCCCGGTATGCTTTTAAGAGAGCCAATTTTTCCTGGTAATTCAGGCATTTGAAAATTACCTGACGTGGGCGGGAGTTAAGAGTTTCAAGTCCCTTGTCCGGGCCCAGGTGGTGTGCACGCTCTACGTCCAAGGGTAGGTGGTCAGCATTCATCTTTAGAAGCTTGGGCAGGGTTAAAGCAGTGAATTCCAGTAGATCTTTGTTTTTTATCGTTTCCGGGACCCCCACTACTCGCAGATTGTTCCTGCTACTTCTATTTTCAAGATCGTCTACTTTCTCCTGCAGTGCTCGATTCTGTCGCTGAAGTTGTCTTACTGAAGTAGACGTAGACGCCTGCATATCCTCCACATCAGAGATGCGTTGCTCAGCGTGCGTGAGCCTAGTTGAGAATTGGCGCACTTCGCTAGTGAGTGTGTCAACACCAGCCTGGAGATTCTCCATTTTGGGGAGGAAGAAGGATTTAAGCTCCTGAAGTAGTGCCGACGAGTCTGTCGTGATGACCTGTGAGGCCCTAGGGGAGGGCGGGGGATCCGAGTGTAGATCTGTTGCTGGCCGCTTCTTCTCTGTATGCTTGCCTCTGGAAGTCATTATTTCCGCAGCCTTGCTGGTAATAGGCGCGAAATAATGATCAAGCTTCATACAAACAATATCTTGATAGATACAAAGTTCAGATGGTAAATGCTTGTTAAAACTGTATATGGCCTCTAGGTGGCAGTGCAGGACAGCAAATTTTGATTGCAGGGATAGTCCCAGAGAAGAGTGGCAGAGGTTATTCACCAGAACCTCACAATTGAGTTATGTAGATAGAAAGATTTCACCCAGAGGTGTTGTACACGGTAAATACCAATCAAAGAAGAAAATGAGAGAGCAAAAACAATTAAAGCATTAAGCAGTGTAGAATGTTGAGCTGGTGTAAGAGTTCATAGCATAAGCACAAGCAGTAATCTCCTATTCTGTAGCTCCACAACCCCCTCAGCAAGGTGAAAGGTTCACAGGAGACTAGTAAGCAGATCAGAGCAGCAGCATGGTGCTGCACTATGTATCGCCAGCCCTATTAAAGAATATATGTCCCAAAGGCTATGCAGGGGTTTATAGGGTGAGAGTGTTCAGAAAGTCACTGCAGGGATGGCTGTGTGTTATGCACAGAGAGATATGAAGTAGCTGGTTCCCACGTGGTAGCTCTTATGTGCAGGGCTATGGAGCTAGATGTTTCCCACTTTAACTTTCTGACTAGGGACAGCGATGTGAGATGCAGCAGCGTGCACTTCAGTGTTCCCCAAGCTGCACAAGCTTGCTCCCTCCTTAAGCACAGTCTCTATTTCTCCCCCTGTAATGCTCTTTTGAGTAGATGAGCGTAGCCCTTATATATGGGCCTATGTATACTTTTGCGGCCACCTCACCCTTACCGCTCCTCTGTAGTGCCGGGTATATCCTCCGATGGCTTTGTCTTGTCCGGCGTAGCAGCTGAAGGAGAAGGAGGGCCGCGGGCCAAGATGGTGCCTGAACTTTGCGCTCCGATACGCACCACTAATGTTCTGGGGGCAAGGGCGGTGTAATAGCCCTTCACACGGTGTCGCCAGCTGAGGTAGGTTACCAGAGTGTCCCAGCAAGGCTATCTTGTGTGGGATTTAGACTGGCAGCAAACTTTCGGCCGTTTTAGAGAGTTGGATATGCGGAGCTCCTTTCATTTGCTGCCAGCCCGTTGCTCCGCCCACCGGAAGTCATCACCAGATTTTTTTACTGCGATTGTTTTTTCACTGCGATTGTTTTTTACTGCAACTGTTTTTCACTGTGACCATTTCTTACTGCAACTGTTTTTCACTGTGACCATTTTTTATTGCATTTGTTTTTCACCGTGACATTATTATTTTTCTCACTAAACCTGGTAAATAATTTGTGCATCATGTTTTAGGAGGTGTCTGCTCACCTATTACCTGACAGCATATATATAACTAATCTGTAGGTTTAGCAGACAAACTGAAATTTGTTTTGTATAGGATCTTTATCCAAGGGATTTAATCAGTTAAACACTGATCGCCAAGATTGCTAGCTATTAATGTGAGCTTGTATATCATTTTTCAAACCACTCAGACCTGTCTAGGTTCCATTATTGGAATACAGGTTATCTTACCGAAAGGTTTAAGAAAGGTGGTTAAGAACAAACCACCAGGCACAAGCTTTATATTGATTTTATACTGTATCAATGTTTAGTTGTAATAAAATCTTAGACTGTTAACATGGATCCATGAGGGAAATTAAGATTATATTATTTTAATTTCAAACAATTTTATTATTTTAACATCCTGAAATCTAAAGGACTGTGATTTTTTAAAAAAATTTAAATAAATTTTCCATCTGTTATTATTAGTATCCAGTGTTGTATAAATACAATACTGGGCTTTAATGTGACTGTTCAATTGTAGAGCAAGACACATAGCTATTATAGCTGAAGGGAATAATCATTACTGTTCTGATCGTGTTGAAATAAATACAATTTTGAAACCACACTTTGAAAATTGTTTCTAATTAGGGACCCTGCCTTCTATAGTTGGCGCTCTGATACTCCTTTAAATCTTTGTGGATTTTGGGCAGGTGGTAATAGTGTGCCACACTAGGATTTGTGACTTTGAGAAATTCTTTCTCTTCTTTATTTAGAATACCTGTGGATATGCCCTTTTGTATTAGTGTACTGTACCCTTTTAGGAAAATACTTGTTGGATTGAAAGAGATTTCCCTATAGTATTCAATGTCTGTTAAAAATTCTATTGGCCTCTTTGAGATAATCTCCTAGATCTTGTAGGACAATACCACCGCTTTTATCTGCATCCTTGATTATCAGATTTTTATTGTTGGCTAGCATACGTAAAGCTGTTTGTTCACTTTTGTGTAAATGGTACTGTTTTTTGTGATCTTTTGAAAGTTTTTCAAGATCCTCAATGACTGATCTTTGATATAATTCTATATAGTGGTTTGTTGAAAAAGATGGTGTAAATTGGGATTTTACCTTAATATCTGTATGAATATAATCATCAAATAAATGGGTAGTTAAGCTATCTGTTTCTGCAAATATGACCTTCATATTCTTATTAGGGGTCATATTATTGACTAGTATAGTCTGTGTATTTTCAGGTTGTATATATTTTTGTTGTTTTAGTTTCTTTTGTGCAAAGAATTTCTGCAAGGATAGTTTCCTTGTAAATTTATTAACATCCACAAATAGATGATATAAATTGTGAGGATTGGGTGGGCAGTATGAAAGGCCTTTGTGGAGTACTCTTTTCTCATTAGTTGTTAGAATGTGCGATGATAAATTGAATATACCTTGTTCTAATTTGGATAATTTTTCTTTTTTGGCTGATAAACCCCTTCCTCTAGACCCTCTTGGTCTGTAGTGTACGGTCTTTGTTGTTGTTTTTCTACACTTAGGTTGCTGTTTGGAAAGGGATGTCTGTTGTGATTTTGACCATTCTCTAAAAAAGAAGAGGGATGTTCATATGAGGTGCCTGGTGTGTTTTCTTCATCTGGCAAAGATGCTAAAATATTGAATCTATTTGTGTGTTCTAATGGACTGTTTGGTTTGAGTATATGCCCATGGGGTCTCTCCAGAAGTGTTCTATTAGGTTGTTGTGTATGATAATTTGTTGTAACCTGATTGTGAGAAGTAGGATGATTGGAATGAGGCCTGAAGCCATGCTGGGGTGAAAAATGTTGTTGATATGTGTTAGAATGGTTATCACGAAATTGACTCTGATATGTCCCTTGTGGATATTGTTGGGAATGTCTATTTGTGTTGGAGTAATGAGTTCTAGGTCCATAGTTATTACGGGGGTTTGGGGAATTGAATCTGTAATTCTCATTGTAGTGCGGTCTATAATTAGCATTGTAATTGTTATGTGTATTCCTGTAGGTTCTGTTTTGTTCTCTTCTATAGTTTCTATTCTGAACAGTCGTCCAATTTTCACCCTCTGTTTTGTGTGATGTATAGGAGTTTTTTTGTCCCTTGTTTTCTTCATTTGCATTATTAGAAGTGTGAGTTTTCTTTTTCAACTCTATTGAAAGTGTAAACTTGGTTATTATTATAATCTATTTGGTCCCTCTGTAATTTTTTGCTTTTACTCTGGACGATGTCATCTTGATATTTATCAGTGCGGTCAGTAATTTCTTTAAGAATTTTTTGATATTCAGGGTTATTAACATGTGATAATAGATCTTTTTGTATCTTTTCAATATTCTGACTGCATTCGTCAGTTAATTTTTGTCTATGTTCGATCAAAATTTTGATTAAACTAAAAGAACAATCATCCAAGGCTTTATACCAACTGTCTAATAAATCTTTGTCTTCCTTAAAAGAACAATGTTTCAAAATTCGTAAACCCCTAGGGATTTGTTTGATTTCTATGTATTTTTCTAGAGTTTTTTAAATCCCACCAATGGCGGTGTTCTTTCATAAGTTCCTCTTCTAACAGATGGAACAAATCTTTCATAGATTTCAAAATACTGGGGTCAGAGTAAGTTTCTATAGTGACAGTGTTACCTTGTAAAATATAATTAGACCGTTTTTTGTTTCTGTCATCCCTAGATTGCATATTGGGATTGAAAGGTAATTGCTAGGTGTGTTAAATCAATGGGTTAATAAAAAACTATGAGTTGATGAAAAAAATTAAATTGCTAAATCCTAAAAATAGATGCTATATAGGTAATCACAATATATAGAAACTGAAATGGGTATCAATAAAATATATGCACCTAGTAAAAAATGTTATTAAAATATTAAAATATTAAAATAAGCAAGCAATCCTCTGATATCACCCAAATCTAAATAATATAAAAAGAAATTCCTGAGGAGGAAAAAACTTAAGAGGATGCGCTTGGAACACAGGTTATCAAAGTAGGACCTAACACTTTATGATTGGGTTTTTACCCGTATGCATAAATAAAAAAAATATAAACAGCACAGTGTATGGTATGTGTGAAAAATTAATAATAATGATGAAAATAAATTGTGAGTAAAATAAGTGCTCAGGACAATTTGTGTATAATATTAGTGATACATTAAAATAATCAGATATCACAGATAAACAATGATATTTGTGGCGATGAGTAAAATATATAAAAAGTGGGGGGCGGGTCCTGACACCGACCAAGATGGCTGCTTTATAGAAACGGCTTTGATATTGAGCTGATAGATCTGCTGTATATCGCTCATGAGAACTGACTTTTAAGTTTATATAAAGTGCTATATGTTGGCTAATATATGAAGATCGAAATTTTGCACTTTTTGTCTTGAACCTCAGCCAGGCAGACCGGATTAGATAAAGTGCGCAGCGGTGGCCTTTTCACGGCCTGGCACTCTGTTTACCCCCCCTGTTTCCTGATATATACCAGGTTTAAACAGCCGTAGAGCTGTACAGTTTAGTATACCTAGTTATGTGTGTGGAAGAAAGTGCTTTGACACTACCAGATAAAGATCAGCCGTCTGAGCTGAAGAATACTTCCTGTTTTACTAACAGAGCAGCATCTTTCTTACTATTTAAGCTGAGAGCTATTGCTAAATATGGATGCCATAGACACATGGGAGCGCAATATGGTGCAACTTGTGGAACTTTATTGCCAGGACCTACAGTTTGAGCTTTACAGCCTTCTCATGCCTGCAAACTTCATGGAAAAGACCCTACCTAGAGAGATATGCTGGACAGCGGATGATTGTGGAGATGGTTCTATACCGCTGAGGAAAGATCGCGGACATAAGAACTCAGTAGCTATAGAGGCCCCAGAGGATACATGGAGTACTCATATGGGGCACGAGCTGAACAAAATGGTGGAAGAAATTATTCCTGACTCGGTGACAAAGAAAAATACTGCTACTTTCGATACTACCCATACCCCAGAGACCACGCTTATGATATTCACAGCGGACCGTACTGAAGATGTGGAGTTGGTCTCGCTTCAATCACCAGTAGTGTCCTTACCGGGCCACTCGGCTAAGTCACCTAACAATACCAAGATCTTCGCTTCACTAGGTGAGCAGCAAATATGGCCTTCTGATGGCCACCCGGTGGAGCAGAATAATGGGGACTTGTGCCTACCAGAGAAGCCGGAATCTTATTGGTATGTTGCGGGTATTAGAGGGGTATCAGCCGTATCACACGACAGAGGCGACAGCGAGGTTTTGGTGAGATGCTGGTCACTGCTAGATTTACAAGCTACATGGGCGGTAAATACTGCGCCAGACAAATCCACAGTACTAGTAAAAGTTCTGCTCCAGCTATATGGTATGCCTTTTGTAGCGGCTCACCTGGATGTCGCCCTGAGCCTTGCTTGGGAGGGCGATGTGAAGGCTGATCCTCTGAAGGGTTTCTGGCGTTACGGAATTGGGTGATGTGCCTATGCCACACGGCTGAGCTGTTACAGAACATTGCATATTTAGATGGCCATCCTTGTGAAGTAATCTATAGCAGAATGTACTGTGTCTTAGACAGCCTGGCCTGAACTATAAGGGGAATACAATTGGTATGAGACTCTGTTCTGATATATGCTGCTGTTTATAGTTATAGTTATTCCTAGTTGTAGTATGTGGTTGCACAGACATTTATCTGTAAATTGTGCCGGTGTACTCTCCTCTGTCCCTTATAGGTATTTAGCCCTGTCAGTGTCTGTGATAGGATATCCTTAACTTGTAGTCCTCTCTATATCTTAGTTAAGCTGCTTTACATCCTCAGGCAGTATTTTCAATATATTATGTTATTTTAGTTGATGATTTGTAAATGTTTAGAAATATATTTTAAAACTCCTATACTAGCAGACACGATTCCCAACCCTAAGATACTAAGCTTTCCATCGCATAATTTGTACCACTATGCCCCGAGTCCCCTGGCACTTCAAGAAGTATGTATGTTAACCCATGTTAGTCTAACTCTGGCTCATAGTATTTTGCTCCATTTTCCCTTGGTTGGATATATAGATAGTACTAGATTGGTTGCATATAATATAACTGAGCATACAGTGTTACATGTTTGTTATACGCCTTACATACCAGGTTGTATATATTACTGTGTTTATATATAATTTCGTGTGGCACAGTTTGTTATAAGATATTAACTTAATTTCTAGGTCCAAAAGTGACCGTATGTAATATTAGAGCTCCCCTTCCTATTCATTTAAAGTATAAAGGCCCATGAGTGGTCTGCTAGCCTTGTTGAGGTGCTTTCATTCCCCATAAAAATAAAAAATAGAAAATGAGGTTCCCATATGTATATTCAGTATTTTGTACAAAAGTAATGTACTGTCTTCCTAATTTACCGCTGCAATGTACACGGTAATTCAATTAATTCTATGAGAATGTAAAACCTAAACAAATATTACTGTACCTAATGCATGCATGTTACTGAACTTCTGTTTATTGTTTACTATTTGCATAACCTCAATAAAAATCTTTAATAAAAAAAAAAAAAATAATAATTACAGTAAAAAAAAAAAATATATATAAAAAGTACTTATCAATGTCTCAAAAAATGCTGTGATGTAAAAAATAAGTGTCCAATCCTAATATGTGAACGGTGATGTGTTCAGGTGTTTGGCGTGATCCTCTTGTGTCCCGCGGTGCCATGGGTCAGGGTGTCTAGAATGGAAGATAAACAAGGGGCGCCAACATAGTGTGAATCGTTAAAACAACAAATATAAAAGTGATGTGCAAAAAACTACTCACAAGGAAAGTGGCACCTTAAATGAATAAGGTGCGATAAAGCAGGCTGACATTCAAATTCCAGCAGTCAGTACGCTGGAGGTCTCACCCAGAGGACCTGTGGAATCCAGATAGGCGTCTAGAAAGTAGCACCCACGTTTTTTAGGGCCAATGGCTGGACCAGGTGAGCTGCAAGCTGATAGGTGTTCTCCTGCTGCACTCACACCACCGAGACTTTTCTCCAAAACTGACAGTGTCAGTGTATGAAAGGTTCTGTGGTAAAAGTCCTGTTTCAAAAACAAGTGGATCATGGAAAGAAGCAAAAATACCGGGTCGTGGTATAAAACAAACAGTATTTATTTTGCACCACGTTTCTCAGTCTATTCTAGACCATTTCATCAGGCATAATCATAGTTAACAATAGAGATCTATTTAAACCCACAGTGACCCGGAATTGAAACAAAAGGTCAACTCTATTAACAATGTTGCAATTGCAAAAAACATTTAACTTTTGATACATTGTATAAATTGGTTTGAACAATTGTGATAATACTTAAATAAAAAGTATATAAAAAAATATATATATAAAAAAAATCCTATTCGCAATTACCAAATATATCTGGGAAAAAAAAATATATATATCATAGTAAACTGGACATATATTAACATGTGTGTATATGTATATCTCATCTCCTGATTGGATTCGAACCCAGGACCTAATGTGTGCTAGGCAATGGAAAAATCAAAAGGCTACCTTTATGTCTTGTTTAAATTTCCAGCAAAAAGGATTAGTATTGATACAAAATATATAAATTGATCTACATGTCTCACAATGTCTAGAAGATAATCTTATTTGGTCTTTTTAATAAATGACTCTAATTTTTAAAACCAAACTAAAAGGAATTTTCTAATAAATATAAAACAAAAAAAAAATGTTCGTGACAAATGCTTACTATAAATAAGTGACTATAAATTATAGTAATTATAAAAAATGATAAAAAATATATATGTGTATATATATATTTTATTTTATAGCTCCACTGGACTCGAACTTGGGACCTTCTGTATGTTAAGCGAGCATAAAATTGATAAGGCTATCTTGAAGGCCTATTTTAAGTTATATATTGGAGCAGAAATATGTTAGGAATTATGTTATTAATAATATGTATATATATATTTGGGACTCCAACTTGGGACCTTCTGTATGTTAGACGAACATGAAATTGGTAAGGCTATCTTGAAAATTTATGTTATATATTGGGGCAAAAATATATTTAGGAATTATGTTATTAATTGTTTCCAATCATATACAACAACCAAATAGACTAAAAAGTGTATCCAGAATGTATATAAACAATTGTAGGTGTATGTGTTGATGAAGAAAGAAGAGATCCTAGCTTGGAAGAAGATGTCGGCCGCTTGGAAGAAGACTTCACCACCAGACTTCAGGAACCCTGAGTACCTATTTGGGGGTTAGATTTAGGCTTATTTTTTTTATTTTTTTTATTTTTTAGATAAGGGATTTAATGAGCACTTGTAAAAGAGCTGAATGCCCTTTTAATGACAATACCCATACAAATGCCCCTTTAGGGGCAATGGGTGGTTTAGGTTTTTTAGTGTTTTTATTTTGGTGGGTGGGGCGTTTTACTGTTAGGGGGGACTTAATATTTCTTAGAGGTAAAAAAGATGTTTAACTTAGGGCAATGCCCTACAAAAGGGCTATTGGTAATTTAGATTATATTAGTTGGTGTTTTTATTTTGGGGAGCTTTTTTATTTTTATACGGATTAGGTTTAATTTTTTTATTTTTGGTAATTTGGTTTATAATTTTCTGTAATGTTAGAGTTTTTTATTTTTGTTAATTTTAGATTAACTTAAATTTAGTTTTTTATTTCCATGTAATTTAGTATTTTTTTAATTTTAGGTAATTGGTGTTAATTTAGGGGGTGTAAAGTTAGAGGGCTTAGTAATTTAATTAGCTATTTGCGTTGTAGGGGGTTGGCAGTTTAGGAGGTAATAGATTTATTAGGTCAATTGTGTTGTGGGGGGTTGGCAGTTTACAGGTTAAAAGATTTATTAGGTTTCTTGCATTGTGGGGGTTTGGCGGATTAGGCGTTAATATGTTTATAAGATACTTTGCAATGTGGGGTTTGGCGGATTAGGGGTTAATAGGTAGATTGCGATGTGAGGGTTTTGGCGGATTAGGGGTCGATACATGTATTCATTAGATTGCGATGTAGGGGGATGGCGGATTAGGGGTTAATACATTTATTATTAGTTCTGATATGGGGTGATGGCAGATATAGGGGCATTACGTGTCGGCTTTATTATTGGGAGGCGGGTTAGACTATTATGGGAGATGTTACCATTTTTTTATTTTCTTAGGCACTGGCAGTTTCTTAAGTGCCGTAAATCACTGGCAACTCCAGAAATTTGCATGTACGCAAATTTCTGGACATTGCTAGTTTATCTGACTTACACCAGTTTCTGAACTGTCGGCGGAGTTTATGTGATTCCCCAATGTGTGAGGGGAAATTATGGGTGACGCGGGTTTCCGCAGTTACGCTGAAGCTTGCGCCGCATATGTAATCTCGCCCTAAGTCGTTAAAAGAAGATTTAAACCAGCGTGTTTACGCTACACTAATTTTAAGGTTTGGAAGGGTTAACTCACTCATGCACTGATTGGTTTAGTAGCATTACAAATAGAATGAGCCCCTACAAACTATCAGTGACTAAGGGTCCCAGAGGCATCTGATGCGGAGAGGTTAAGGTCCCTCTTTTTACCTTACTAGTTTTAATAGGTGCCGTCGTTTTTCTCTTTCTTTTTTCAATTTATGGTTTTAATAGGTCCCTGCATGTGTCTTACGTGTTTTTCAATTTTTGATAATAAGGTTATCAACTTAAATGCAAAACTTGAAAGGTTTTGTTTTTGATTTACATTGAAATTTGCTTGTATGACAGGTATATAAAAATTGGCTGCTAGTGTTTTTAAGGAAAACATGTAAATTCCAAAAATATCAGGATTTTTGTGCAAAAGTGACTTTGAAATATTTGTAATAACATTTGCCATGTATTTTTTTATATGTAATAGAAAAAAATATATTTTTATGTTATCTATAGAAGTTTTATGTAATATTATTATACAGAAAGAATGAGGCTTTTGGTATATTTTTTTATTTTTCATTACCATTTTTAATATTTAGGTTAGATTCTATTTTTCCGTCAGCTCCCAGCCCAATAACTAACTATCGGCTAGATTATGAGTTTTGCGGTATGAGTGAAAAAGCAGCATTAAGGCTGTTTTTCACTACCGCTGGTATTACGAGTCTTGCAGGTTTAGGGGCACTGCACACTTTTTTTGGCCGTAACGCAACTTAACTACCTACCGAAGCTTTCAAAAAGTCATTTTTCAATGGGACTTCCTTTGCGCCGGTACTACGAGTCTGCCTGGGAGGCCAAAAAGTGAGCGGTACACCCTATACCAACAAGATTCATACCGTAAACTGAAAGTCAGTAGTTATGAGTTTTACGCTACAAAGCCGTACCATAAAACTCATAACTAAAGTGCTAAAAAGTACACTAACACCCATAAACTACCTATTAACCCCTAAACCGAGGCCCTCCCGCATCACAAACACTAAAATAAAATTATTAACCCCTAATCTGCCGCTCCGGACATCGCCGCCACTATAATAAACATATTAACCCCTAAACCGCTGCACTCCCATATCGTAAACACTAGTTAAATATTATTAACCCCTAATCTGCCGCCGCCGACCTCGCAGCCACCTACATTATACTTATTAACCCATAATAGCCCATAATCCTCCGCCCCCAATGTCGCCCTCAATATCGCCTCCACCTACATTACAGTTATTAACCCCTAATCTGCCGCCCCCGACACCACCGACACCTACATTACACTTATTAACCCCTAATCTGCTGCCCCTAACATCTCCGCCACCTACCTACATTTATTAACCCCTAATCTTCTGCCCCCAACGTCGCCGCCACTATACTAAAGTTATTTACCCCTAACCCTAACTAAATTATTCCTATTTAAAACTAAATACTTACCTGTAAAATAAACCCTAAGCTAGCTACAATATAACTAATAGTTACATTGTATCTATCTTAGGTTTTATTTTTATTTCACTGGCAAGTTTGTATTTATTTTAACTAGGTAGAATAGTTACTAAATAGTTATTAACTATTTACTAACTACTTAGCTAAAATAAATACAAATTTACCTGTAAAATAAAACCTAACCTGCCTTACACTAACACCTAACCTTACACTACAATTAAATCAATTACATAAATTAAATATAATTAACTAAATTACAAAAAAAAAAACACTAAATTACACAAAATAAAAAAAGAAATTATCAGATATTTAAACTAATTACACCTAATCTAATAGCCCTATCAAAATAAAAAAGTCCCCCAAAATAAAAAAAACCCTAGCCTAAACTAAACTACCAATAGCCCTTAAAAGGGCCTTTTGCGGGCATTGCCCCAAATAAATCAGCTCTTTAACCTGTAAAATAAAATACAAACAACCACCCAACAGTAAACCCACAACCCACACAATCAACCCCCCAAATAAAATCCTACCTAAATAACCTAAGCTCCCCATTGCCCTGAAAAGGGCATTTGGATGGGCATTGCCCTTAAATGGCATTTAGCTCTTTTTCCACCCAAACCCTAATCTAAAGATAAAACCCACCCAATAAACCCTTAAAAAAAAAAGCCTAACACTAACCCCCGAAGATCCACTTACAGTTTTTGAAGACCCGACATCCATCCTCAACGAAGTCGGCAGAAGTCCTCAACGAAGCAGCAGAAGTCTTCATCCAACCGGGCAGAAGTCCTCATCCAACCGGGCAGAAGTCTTCATCCAGATGGCATCTTCTATCTTCATCCATCCGGCATGGAGCATCCTTTTCAATCAACGTCTTCTTGAACAATGAATTCTCCTTTAAATGATGTCATCCAAGATGGCATCCCTTGAATTCCGATTGGCTGATAGAATTCTAGGATTAGATTCTGGCAATAACAGGACATGCCTCTGTATGTGTTTTAGCAAAATTTCTATTATCTGGCTTTGGCAAAACATCTAAGAAAAAAATAGGGATATATATAGGACAAGGTAAGACTTATCAAGCCTACCATGTGCTCTTTCAGTTTCCTGGACTGTAAAATTTAGAATTTTCAAATTTAAATTACAAGAAAAGGGGGCAAAATAAATAATAAAAGCATAAGACAAAGTTGTTTTACAATGCATAATTATGCATTTACTATTATAATCTTAAAGCCAAATTAAGAGTGGAGCTCCACTCGTAATACCAGCACACACAATTGCATGGAAGCTTTGCACTCAATAGAGCATGCTTCCATAGGCTCCAATGGGAATATTTACATATGAATGTATGTGTTTATATGTGTATATAATCCAAGAAATGATAGTGGACAGTTTGTAAGGTAAAAAAATTCAAAATTCTTTATTTCATCAATTAAAACAGTTGCAAAAGAACAACAGCAGCATAGATAGGGAGAGCGTAGCACCTGGCTTACGCATTTAGCTTACACCGTAGTCATAGCCAATTTTAGATTTTTTTACCCTTCGAACTGTCCACTATAATTTCCTGGATTACATACCTCACCATCAGGGCAGTTCGTGAATTTGCACTTGCTTGTATATTGCTCAGCCTGTACCAGCTTAGTTATTCCCTACTCCCTCACACAGATACATCATCTAGTATTGCTGCAGTGGATTGGTGGTTAGCCCGAAGGATCCGTCTTCACAGTGGTGAGAAACAAACAGATACACGCATAGCGTTTGGCGGAGGATTTGTACAAGCCAGACGAATCTCACCTGAAGCGATCACTCTTTATGTCTACTACAAGGTCATTTCTTTATGGAGGTATGTAACTGTATGTAACTTCAGCACTCTACTGACTCTGCATTGGAGGTTTGGAGGTTTGGGATTTGAGTGTTAAGTGGAGCGTAGGTTTTGGTGACTGAGCAGTGAGAGCTATTTACTGACCTATAGATGGACATTTATGGTCTTATACTAACGGATTCCTATTTCTTTTTTTTTCTAAATATATGTGTATATACACATATTAACATATATGTATATAAGCATATACTGTACATATATATTTACAGGGAACACACAGTTCCCCATAGACAGCTATGTAAAGGCACTTTTCAGTGCTGTTTTTTTTTCTAAAATGCTAAAAAAAAAATTAAATAAAAAATTACAATATACTTAATTTTGGGGTCAAATTGGGGCTGTTTTTGAAAATTAACCAGAGATCTGATCTCTGGTTAATTTTCAGAGCTTGCGGAAGTAATAAATAGCCACTTATAATAACTGGTTATTTAATGCGTGCCTATAACGGGCGATTCTGCTGTTTATGGGAATGCGATAAATTAGCAATCCACTTGAAATCTAGCCCTCAATGTTTACTGTCCCTTTATTTTTATTAAAGGGACAGTCTAGACCAGAATTGTTATTGTTTTAAAAGATAGATAATCCCTTGTTTACCTCTTCCCTAGTTTTGCATAACCAACACAGTTATATTTATATATTTTTTACCTCTGTGATTATCTTGTATCTAAGCCTCTGCAGACTGCCCCTTTATTTGTTCTTTTGACAGACTTACAGTTTAGCCAATCAGTGATGGCTCCCAGGTAACTTCACGTGCACGAGCACAGTGTTATCTATATGAAAAACATGAACTAACACCCTCTAGTGGTGAAAAACCTGTTAAAATGCATTCTTAAGAGGCGGCCTTCAAGCTCTAAGAAATTAGCATATGAACCTCCTAAGTTAAGCTTTCAACTAAGAATACCAAGAGAACAAAGAAAAATTGGTGATAAAAGTAAATTGGAAAATTGTTTAAAATTACATGCCCTATCTGAATCATGAAAGTTTTTTTTGGACTAGACTGTCCCTTTAAGGTCTTCTGTGAATCGTGTGTGTTAGGACATTTTGATGTGCCCTGTACTGTTCATCAATACAATGAAATACAAGGACAGTTTCATTCATCATGAACAACATCAGCATTTAAGTAATTTTAAAATATGTTTAGATTATGTAACCCTTTTTAATAAAGAATGGCCTTTTTCTCAAGAGTACATAATAGAAATAACAATTAACATTCAAATTAATATATATATATATATATATATATATATATATATATATATGTGTGTGTGTGTGTATATATATTTTATTGCAGTTTAAAGAAAATTAAGAAAAGGCAAATAAGAAGCACAACATATTACAAATGCTTACTGCAGTTATATTGAAATTGCAGCACTGTTTAGCTCCTTTAGCTGACATTCCAGGCCAGATGGGATGCATCTAAAGACAATAAAAGAACTGCAGGGTGTGATTACTAAACCATTAACAAACTCATTTATCTAGTCACTATTGGCAGAAGTAGTTGCTGATAATTGGAGAAATGCAAATGTGGCTTCATAGTACTAAATAGTAGAAGTGGAAAGCTGGATAACTACATCTAAGACTGTCAGCAAAAATGTGAAAATTGGAACAATTAAGACAATGTTGAAGTTGAGAATTGTTAAATATTTTAATCCAAATGACTTACAAAACTGTAAACTAAACTGCATGTTTTCACTACAGAGAAATATAAATAGCACCCTGTAGTGGGCACACTTTAATGGCTTGTTAGATAAAGCCTTTTAATTGGATACATTCTTTTCAGCCTTCTTTTATAAATAAAGTTTTTCGAATAGTTGCCTTGACGAAGGTTGCAAAATAAATATGTTTATGTTATAAAATATAAAAACCTAAAATGCAAAATAAATAATAAATTTTATGATGACAGGTTTACACTCTGCTCAATGGACTGGAACAATTAATTAATGACTCACTCTCATGTCCCTTCAACAAACATTATTAGTCACAAGTGAGCATTTAATTTTTGCAGATACTCATTTCAACAAAGTACTTTATTACTGAATGGTACATTTATATCAGTAGTTATCCATAAATAGATTACAATGTTCCCAATGAAACTAGAGGAAATATCAAGGTAAAGCAAGTATAGTACACAATATACGGACATGTAGCTTAGCACCGGTGAAAAAAGTAAAGAAAACATGAGCTATTAACAGTAAATACAACTGGAATCTCTCTTTGAGTGCTTCCCCATTCTTTAAAAACTTCAGCCCACAAATGACAAAATTTGGACATATTATAACTGTAGCCCAATGTAGTAGTTTATTAAAGTATTTTTGGAACACATTTGTTTATTAAATTACCAGTCACTTAATTTATTCCCCACTGTATCTATTTTAATCCACTCTCTCATCCTTTCCTGCCTCAATTACTGCAACGCTGTTCTCTCTGGTTTCCCGAATTGCCGTCTAGCTCCTTTACAATCCATAATGAATGCCTCTGCCAGGCTCATCTTCCTTGCATGTCACTCTTCATCTGCTGCACCTCTCTGCCAATCCCTTCACTGGCTTCCTCTTGCCTCTAGGATTAAACACAAAATTCTCACTCTGACATACAAAGCCCTCAACTGCACTGCTCCCCCTATATCTCAGACCTTGTCTCCAGATACTCTATCTCCCGTCCCCTTCGCTCTGCTCATGACCTCCTCCTCTCCTCCTCTCTTGTTACCTCATCACACTCCCATTTACAGGACTTCTCCAGACTCGCTCCCATCTTGTGGAACTCTCTGACTCGCTCCACAAGACTCTCCCTTAGTTTTGAAATCTTTAAGCGCTCCCTAAACACTCTACTGTTCAGGGATGTATACAACCTACACTAACCTTTCTTTATACCAGTTCCTCTCCTCCATTGCTATCTCCTGAACCCCCTTAGCATGTAAGAGTCCAGCTGTTTGTATATCACCTTCTTAAGAGCTGTCTACACCAGTGTGACTCTTGACAGGGCCCTCTACCTGTTTGATCCCTATAAATGTTTTGTTGTACTCCGCATTTGTTTATAGCGCTGCAGAATCTGTTGGCGCTCTACAAGTAACCGATAATAATAATAATAATAATATAAGAAAGAAAAATAATTTAACCCCCTTAACTATTGATCTATTTTAACCACATGCTGTGCTGTTTTGGACTTTTTAGATGCTGCTCACATTTAAGACCCACTGTAAGCAATTTTCATTGAGAAATACACAAATTGTATATATTGTTATTTTTAGCAGACCCAGCAGATTCTAACTATACCATTATTTTATGTATAATATATATATGTATACCTAAATAACATGCTTGACTCATGTAAACTTGTTTATGCCAGTTTATTCTATATATCTTAGACCACAAATAAAAGATTGGTTCTTGGGCCACCTTTACTATCAGCTTTGAAGTATTATGAGAGGAGAGAGAGCAGAGCCTGAGACATGTAACTATGAGGAGTGGGCAGTGGGTGACATTATCAGGCAAGCTTAATTGACATTATATTTTTATATAAACTCTATATCCCCCTTGCCTTTGCTGATGAATTCATGCATGTACCAATGAAACCACAAACTCTAAAACCCCAAAAAAGAAATTGAATATTATAAGTTCAGATAGAGCATGCAGTTTAAAAAAAAACAACTTTGCAATTGACTATTTACTATTTTCTATTATAATTTTTGCCTTGTTTTCTTCATATCCTCTACTGATGGGTAATGTTTTATTATATTTTTAATGGAGCAAGTTAGAAATGAAAAGAAAAACAAATGGTTGTGGTATATCAAGGTTAAAAAATCTAGAATATTACATTTACAAACATATGTCTTTATTTTTTATTATATTACAACCAGACAGAAAAAATACAGCATGATGGAAACCATTATGTAAAGAAAAATATAGTTTAAATTCATTGTAACACACCATAGTTCATATAATCCTAAATAATATTGTCTTCAATTTTAATCTGTTCTGTTTGGAATATAATGCATTATTTTGTGTATCAATTCTCATAAATTGAAATTGAAATAACAGATAAATATAGCATTGTAGTTCTTCACTGATATGAAAATTAGCTTAAGCAAGTGGTCACTTAGGCCGGATGATCTAAAACTCTTCACTCTGGAGAGATAATGTAAGGTATCTCGTCAGCACTATGTGGTCCCTCAAAAAAATTAATGAAGGCATATTTAACATTGATAAATTATTTATGTAGCCATACAGAATTTTATATGTGAAGGAGAGACACATACACTACAAGGCAATGCTCAAGAAAACCTCCCAAAGTGTTTGCATTATTTCTCTCCATGCCATTTTATTATTAGGCCATTATTATGTAGGCATTTTTTTTTTTTTTTTTAAAGGTGTAGTTGAATGTCAGAACCTTGATATTTGAATAGTAATTCATGTCACTAACATGTCTTCACAATATTTAAACGGGATGTGCTCTGACTAAGATAAATCTCTTCAAAACTGAGCTCTTTATTTTCCCCCCTTCTTCCAAAATCATTATCTCCCAACTTTGGATAACTGTTGATAATAACATCCTCACCCCAAACCTACATGCCCAATGTCTTGGGATCATACTTGACTCAGACCGTTCTTTCGCTCCTCACATCCTGTCCTTGGCCCATTCCTGATTTTTTCAACCTTAAAAGCATCTTCAAAATACACCAGTTTCTCACACAAGACACAACTAAGATTTTGATTCACTCTCTCATTATTTCCTTTCTTGACTATTCCCTCCTGTCCCGTTTGCTCTGTTCATGAACTCCTTCTCTGCTCCTCTCTTCTTATATTTTCACATTCCTATCTAAAGGACTTATCCAGATTGGCCCCTATCTTGTAGTACTCTCTGCCTTGCTCCACAAAACTCTCCCTTAGTTTTAAGTGTTAAGCACTCCTTAAAGACTCTACAGGGGTGCATACAGTATACACTAACATTTTATTACCTCAGTTCCTCTCCCCTGTTTGTCCTCCCCCTAAACCCCCTTAGCATGTAAGTCTAGAAGCTTAGCTGTCTTGTAGATCACCTTCATGAGAGCTGATTTAAAACATTGCAGTGCAGCTTTTGGCCGGGCCCTCTACCTATTTGTATCCGATAAATGTTACCTTGCATAATAGACCTATATTTAAAGCCCTGTGGAATCTTTTTGTGCTCTATAAATAATGGATTATAATAACAATAATTATAATAGTAGAGCAAATGTTCTCCTTGACATTCTTTCTACTTTTTTTTTTGCAGAATGAATAATATTAAAATTTAGAACATAACATTTGAATATAGAACCATTCAGATGTTAATATTTTATTTATTCAAATTTTAAAACTGATATTTACATCTTACATTGAATGAAGGGAAAATAATACTTGTATGTAAAACTAAATGTTAAATGTTCGGTCAACATTTGATCTCTGTTTAGAGTTAACATGTTTCCAGCTTTTAGCATTTTTAACAGATATGCTAAAGCATTCAACCATTCCAACTTTTTATTATATTTCTTGTAAAAACAATGGCCTAGATTACATGTGCAAAATGCAAGTGGTTAACAAGATTGGTTTCAATAGCGCTTGCATGTCAGTGCTGCTTTTACAAATGTCTTGGACAAATGTGCAATTTTCCTTAGGTAACAGATATCTAAGAGGGACAGTGCTAGAATTATTTATGGGTGGTGTCAATCAACCCGATCTTACTCGATCGGGTTGAATTGTGGCGATCTCTGTCCGCCTGCTCAGAGCAGGCGGACAGGTTATGGAGCAGCGGTCTTTAGACCGCTGCTCCATAACTTGCATTTCTGGCGAGTCTGAAGACTCACCAGAAACACAGACCCTCAAGCTCCGTTCAGAGCTTGATAAATGGGCCTCAAGGCCTTTAAAGTGCTAAATAAGAATGGATTATGCACAGGTAAAAATAAAATAAGGACAAAATAAATACGCTAGTACTACTTTAAGCTATTAATTTTAGGTTTAGGGCTATATTCAAGGTTTATATATATAGACACAGTATATCAGGAGTGTTAAAATACATTGGTTACAAATTTTAACCAACAATTGTACTCAGTGGAGCATTCTTTAATGCAACAGGCACATCGCAACATGTGTTAACAATTGCACTTTACTTGTAATCTACAACATGTTAACAGTTAATCTTCCATGCTATTATTTTTTCATGAATACAGGCTATCCTGAAAATAATATTATAGTGTTTTTCTGTAAAAAACAATTTTTCTCAATACACAGTATAACCATAATATACAAAAACATTGTAAAATAATAAGAAGAAATACATGAATGAAAAAGATGGCAGCCAGACACCAACTATATCTACAAACGTAGCCAGTATCTCTATGCTTTACTCACAAAAAAATATGTATATAAGCACTAACAATAATAAAATTATTTGTAGGATAAGTATCCTAAAAATAGTAACATCTTTCTGTTGTGTTTTACGTTATACATATACAAAATAATTGTGAGTAATATTTTAATTGGGTCATAAAATGCTAACTGCTTTACAATATTTAAAAAATGTTTTTGCATTGTATGGACTCAACACACAAATGAAGTAATAAAATAAAATATTTATATGCAAGGTATAACATGGAGGATATGTTTGGCATTGAAAATATGATTTAGAATTGTGAGTATATTTTGTCACAGTGAAGTAGGTTATGAACCTTAAATCAACCATGCAGTGGGAGTTCAGAACCAGAGCTCTCATACTGTGCTTAATGCCCTGAGGGTTGTAAGATCAATTCTGCATTGTTGAGCCATGTCAGGGATATCTGTCTATGACTTTACATGGTTTTACTTGATAGGCTGCAAAAAAGTATAAATGCTTTGATAAGGTTAAAATGGGCACCCAGCCGGCAATAGATAACAAAACATAAGAAAACAATGCTTTACAACTTTGTTTCATGCTGTGGTAATCAACAACTGTTTGACAACATAACCAAGGTAAATTATGATCTTTTTCATAAATAGGCAGTTTATTTTACCCATATATAGTTTTTAAAACATTACAGATTATGTTTATTATGGTATGCTAATAAAGTACTCTTCAATTTGATATTTTATATTCCTATAATACTGAACATTTTTTGTTTATTAAGTTTTGGTGATTCTTATTTACCTTATACTGAACTGCATTTTAAGTTGCACACATTTTGATTCTTGTGAATTTTTTATTAAATCAGGGCTAGATTACAAGTGGAGCGCTAATTTATTGTGCTCCCATAAACGTGTGAATTATCCTGGTTATAGGCATGTGATAAATAACCAGCCATTAAAAGTAGCTGGTTATTACTAACGCAAGCTCGAGGTAGCAATTAGTACTTTTAAAATTAAGCGGAGATTAGGGGGCATATCTAACAAGCTCCATACGGATCTTGAAGTCCCGTGTTTCTGGCAAGACTTCAGGCTCGCCAGAAACAACAGTTATGAAGCAGCGGTCTAAAGACCGCTGTTCCATATCTTGTCCGCCTGCTCTGAGCAGGCGGACAGAGATTGGCACAATTCAACCCGATCGAGTACGATCGGGTTGATTGACACCTCCCTGATGGCGGCCGATTGGCCGCAAATCTGCAGGGGGTGACGTTGCTGCTGGTGCAATGCTGAATATGGAGAGCGTATTGCTCTCTGCATTCAGCGAGGTCTGTTGGACCTGAGCCGCACTATCGGATCAGGTCCAGCAGACCTTTTATAAAAACACATTGAAAATACTGTTGGAATATCTTGTAGGTTCACATGTGGTAGAGATGTAATCTGCACCCCCCTCGGATAGATGTGTGGATCGAGAGGGGTTATTACCTTCTGTCCTCAGGTATCTCTTAATCAGCCAACACATGAGAAAACTTAAAGAAACAGTCATCAACAAAACATTTACAGCCATTGGAAGGCTACATTATGATCCAAGTGCCCAATCGAGTGTGTTGGGGAGGGATCAGGTGGGGGCTCACCGCTCCTCTGTAGCCAGGAAGCTTTGTAGAGCTTTAGGAGAGTGAAAGAACTTGGTTCCTGTTGGTGCTTGAAGACGAATCTTGGCTGGGAGTAATTGCACCACCTGACGGCCCTGCTCATGAAGCCTTGAGCATAATGGAGCAAACTCCTTCCTTTGTTTTGTTACCTCAGCTGAGATGTCCTGAAAGAGCAATAATCTGGATCCCTCATAGGCCATTTCTTTTTGTGCACTGTATGCATGTAGAATTTAAATTTTTTCCTGAAAGTTTAGACATTTAAAAATGACCTGCCTAGGTCTCATATTAGCATGTTCCAGGGTTCTCACAGGGCCCACCCAGTGAGCCCTCTCTACACATAATTGGTAATATGTCAGGGTATATTCCAAGCAACTTGGGGAAGGTTAGAGCAGTAAATTCAAGTAAGTCCTTGCCCTTTACCGACTCTGGAACACCCACTATGTGCAGGTTATTGCACTGACTCCTATTTTCCAGATCGTCGATATCCGGGATTCTGCCGTTGTAAGGCGAGAGGATAACTGGCAGATTTCACTAGTTAGCATGTCTGCTCCTGCCTGCAGTGACTCCATCTTAGGGAGAAAAATAGATTTAAGCTCCTGCAGCAGGGAAGCTTGTTCTTCTATATGGGTTGTTGAATGTTCTATCAACTGCTGACCTTCGGCGTGTACCTCAGTGGTTTGTCTCTGCCTTCTTTCCGTTGCTTTAGTCTTGTAGCTCATATTTCCTTTTGCAGCTGGTGAGAACTTTTGGAAATATATATCTATTTTCATGTATGGCAACAGTAGGATGAATGAGCAAAAGGCTGGCTGCAGTGTTGTGTATAAAGTATCACTGATGGAGAGTGACCCAAAAGGCCAGAGACCTAGTTTATTCCAGAGCTACCAAGAGTGGTTACAAAATATGATTTTCCATGGCCAAATGAGTGGACCAAGCCAGATCTATATGTTTTAATACTGAGGGTCTTAGCTATGATGGTTAGTTGAGGATCTGCAGAAAATAGCTCATACCTATTGTCTCAGTCTCTTTTTTTCCCTTCACCTCTAGCTAGGCTTTGTGAGGTTGTCCTGTATGATAGACATTAAATGCCCTCTTGAAAACATGGATGCATATGCCCTGTATCTAAAGATGTAGTAACCACTTGTTAGTGATTGGGCCATTCCAGCTTCTGTGGGTATTTAGAAATTGTTAAGTAGTTAACAACCTGTGTGTGCTCTGTCACAAGCTTAACTGTTTCCCTACTTTCATTTGCAATTCTCTGCACCTTAATCCCCAGCTGTCATCAGATTCTACTGTTAGGCTTGTTGCTGTACAGGGAATATAGGGTCTCATCACATGTCCTAGGGCTGCTTCCCCTTTCCTTTTCCCCTTAGGCCTAATGCAGATATGGCTGCCTTACAACATTGACTCCACACTGAGCCAATCCCTTGATGGAGTGTATGGTGGTTCTGAACGATGTGCCCTGTAGTGGGGATCTCACCCTGATACCAGGTATGCATTGAGTGATTTACAACAGCGCTCTGAGGTTACCTTTTTCAGCTTTATAGAGCTGATCCAAGATGGCGGCGTTGCACTGTCCGCGCCGTATCTCAGTGTCTTCCGAGGACTAGGGCTGATGTAGAAAGCGCTTCACTTTGCGAAAAAGCCAGCATAATGTTCCTGGGAGTTGCCCAGCAAGTTTCAGTCGTGGGGGACCTGGCGGCAGTGTTTCAACTAATTTTAGAGTGCTTTGTGGCACGGAGCTCCAAGTCTCTGCTGTTGTCAGCTTGTCCCGCCCACTGTAAGGCCCTTCTTGCATGGTTTTAGGTTAGAGTGCAACATTATGTTTTTGATTCTATATTTTTATTCTTGTTTGAGGATGCATACTTCAGATGGTGATCAGAACTATTAGCAGCATTCCTTGGAAACCTGCAGCTAATGTGCTATTGTGGCTCTGTAGGATGTGAGCAAGAATTCCTCACATGGTTTTATGGTTATAGTTCAACATTATGTTTTTGCCTCTATATTTGTATCCTATTTTGAGGATGTATTCTTTAGAACTATAAGCAGCAATCCCTGTAAAACTATATTGAATAATATTATATTATATGATATTGTTATTGGCAACTGAATTCCATCTGTTTGAGCACATTGTTTTACATAGTTATAGTATATAGTAATATAGGCTTTAAAAGTCCATCAATTTCAACCTTTCATTAAATCCTATTACTACTGTTCTTTCAAAATAAGGAAAAAAACTTTTTTGTAAATGATAGGAAAATCTGTAACATAACTGATGAAATGAATTAACAGCAATTAATGGAATATAACATTAACGCATTACATCACATCAAGCTGTAGGGTATCATGTCCGCCAGACATCTATAAATGCTGACAGCTTATGGTGTACGAGTTAAGGAGCAGTGGTCTTAAGACTGCTGCTTCTTAACTAGCTGCTTCATAAGACCACTGCTTCTTTACCGATGCTTCTTAAGGCCCTGGAAGCAAATGTGCGAAAGGATGTAAAATGGTGTCTATCCAGTTAGAGAGGTGTTGAAAGATGGACCTATTTCCCGAAATAACTGGTCTCCCCTTCATGTTTTCTAGGGACTATTGGACCATCGGCAGATGATGGAAAACTGGGATGATAGGATCATTAAACATTAAGGGCTAAATTATGAGTAGAGTGCTATCATTAGTGCGAGGAGCATAAACGCGATTGTGAGACTGCGGTGTTCTTTACGCTTGAATTAATATTACAAGTAGCGTGCTGTTTAAATCACTGCAAATTAACTTTCTGCAAAAAATAAAAAAATTAGCTTCACCATTAAAAATAAAAACCTAATCGTACCTTAAAACTAAAAACCTAATATCATTAAAAAAAAAAGAAAAAGAAAACCTAACATTACAAAACATAATACATATATGTATGATATCCCCTTGTTACCTGGTTAGATCTTACCCATCCATTAATTGTATGAAGTGATTTACATTTAAATCCAAAAAGAAATATCTAAATTGTGAGTGTTGAGGCAGGAAGGTTTATTCATTTATTCATTTATTTATGTATTTATTTGCCATCTGAGTACATAATATGTTGTGGTTATTATATATAAACCAACTGTAATATTAGCAGTATGCTATACCTCTTGTTCCCCTTTTGATTCATGAGTAGATATATTTTGAGCATTTGTGTGGACTCAGCATCTAATTCACATACACCAGATGAGATAGCATAATTAGAGCATACATTACACTCTGATCATCTTGTTACAATAGTTAAGTGATTTTTTCTTTATATATTTTTATATTGAGAGTACATACTCCGTTTGAGAAATATTTAATCACTTATTGTGATAGTTTAATCAGATAGGGCACTTTAGCATTTAAAACAACATGTTGGTTTTGTTGTAATTCTTACTGCTTTCTTTTCTATTGCCTCATTTTCCACTTTTCATAAAATTTTAAAATTTTGATTTTTATGTACAAATATTTTGCATTTTGCTGACTATAGATAATTAAGCATTATACTATTCACATTATGTACACAATGTCTTGCATATTCCTATATTTGTCCATGGTTTTCTATGTCTTTTTTCTAAACATAAGGTCATATCATATCTTGTGTCTTGTATTACTATGAGTTAACAAAGAGTTAATATGTGGGAGTGACTGGATTCTCCAATAGGAGAACAACAGTCTGATTAAAAGCCTTAGAATGGCAAACTGTTTTTAGGTTTATGACTACGGTCGCAATGACCGAAACCGGTCAAACTTTCTCTGTACCGCATTTTTAACTTTTGAGGAACACTTCTCTGTTTTATGGAATAAACCGAATAAAGTTTTTTACTTTTATCTCTACTCTGCACTGTGTTTTACTAAAGGAGCAAGAGAAACACATTGTACCTTTCTTTTTTCTATTTCACTGTGGAATACTGGGACTCCATTCAACTCGATGTGTGAACAGCTACCTACTGGGATCTCACAGCTGCTATCCTGAAACCGGAGACTGGAGGGAGGAGCTTCCGGGTTGTGCAGCGTGAGTGATAGAGCTACAGAGACTGAACGCTGCTGGAGTTTGCTGCTATTACCGCTTGTCAGCGGGTAAAGAGGTAAACGGAACAAGGCTGTCCTGAGTTGGTGCACTTTGAAAGGAGAACAGCGCACGGCGGTCTTCATTCAGACCAAACGGACGATCCGGTTTACAGCTGCTTGGACATTACGGTAATATGTCATACATTCTATACAGACAGGCGGTAACTTTTGGTTTGTAGAATACAACAAAACCGTCAATGTGCATATGTTTGGACATTTTTACCTAAAGGAAACTGCTTAAAGCCTGCTGTTAAATTAGTTTACCTCTGAATAAATGCAGCATTAACAAACATCACCCACTTTTTTTCTCTATCACCACCTGCTAGTTGCACATGTAACGGCCCGAGTTATAGCTCTGGTTTATAATCCCTCATTTGGTGTAAAAGGTGGTCCACTTTGTTCTATCCGTCATTTCTATGTACAAAAAACAACAAATGACCAAAAATAAAAAAAGAGTTATAGAAAAGAGGGATCTCAGAATGTTTTACTCTACAGAGGCATAAAATTTAAAGGTAACAAGAACTTTGTGTGGTAAAATTCATGTTTCAGAACCTTTTTCTAATTGTGCTGTTCACTGCCTAAAGGTTTCTGTTTGCCTATATAGTGGAAATCCACCTAGATTTGCTAGAGTAGCTCCTCGCTATCAATTGGGAACTTTTTGAATCAATACGATCTCTTAACACCATTTGAACTGTGGTTTCATGAACTTTATTAACACCTATGTGGAAATTTCCATACTATGAATTTCTGTGGTTTTAGTTTTTAGTTACCTTTTGAGTACCATTTAATCAGATTTTTTAACTTTTATTAAATATTTTTTATCATATATTTTGTGTACATTTATCTGTTATTTGCTATTTTAGATTGTGTTTATTCACTGGGGAGACGCCCCCTTCATATTGCTACCCTTGTATATAGAAATATTTCTTATGATTCTTAGCTAAATATCTATACATGATTTTGCATGGTTTATATTTGCAATAAATATATGCTTTATTATACCATAACACTGACATTCACCTTTTTATACTGACCATATATTTGGACACTTTTACCTCTTAATACGTAGTGCCACTCATAGATATTTCTTTATCTATAAACCCATATTGATACTCCCTGATACCTTTAGCTTTTTTAGTGCCCTTACACTCTCCCTTTTTTTCCTAAAAAAAGAGTTATGCCTTTTTTTGTAATGTTAGTTTTTTTCAGTAATGTTAGGTTTTTTTAGTTTTAAGGTAAGGTTATTTATTTATTTATTTATTTATTTATTTATTTATTTTTTTCAATTTATTTTTATTAACAAGCATCAGGATTTTAATTACAACATAATTTCATATAGGGATGAGAAAGAGGAGAAAACAAAACAAGAAAGGAAAAACATTAAGATCAGTTCTTGTAGTGACAGAATCTGGTCTGATCTATAAAATACGTTCCTGATTTTAGCTCTCATCAATAACACATTAAACTTGTCTTCCTGATGCCCCTTTTTCCTTTTTTTCAATTTAATATCTATTAATTATCTTGAACCGTAACAACTAAAAATAGATAAACTCTAATAAAACAAACAAAACAAAACAAAACAAAAAACAACAACAAAAAAAAAAAACAACAAAAAAAAACAAACAAACAATAAAATAAAAAAAAAAAAAAAAAAAAAAAGGGAAAGAGAGGAGGGGGCAATAAAGAGATAGAAGGCTGGCAGGGAAAAAAAAAAAAAAAAAAAAAGGGAGGATCATGGCCTTAATGGTTCATTTATTAACTGCAAAATATCTACCAGATTCCCAGGAGAACCAACTCCGTATTTCTAAAGGGATAAATTAAATGTTCAATTTCATTTATGGGCAATGCTTTAATAAAGTCCGACCACTTAGAGAAGAAACTCCTCACCTCTTGATCATTCTGTAGGTTGGTATCAATTTGTTCTATTATACACTGTTTCTTCAAACAGTTCTTTACCTCCAATATACTTGGGGTTGCTCGCGATTTCCATTTCTTCAATATTAAATATCGAACAGCGAGAATTACCAAAATAACTATTTTAAGTTTATCTCGAGGGAGGCCAAAGTCCTCTAATGGGAAAATTGTATTTAAAGGAGAGAGTGATAGTGAAGATATTCCTACTGAGTTAATAAGCCAGTATTGTGTTTTCAACCAACAATTCCTTATTTTTGGACAATACCAGAACATATGGATAAGGTTAGCCGAGGGATAGGAACATTTTGGGCATTTATTAAAGGTAAGACTTCGGCATTTAGTTCCCTTCTCTGGGGAAAAATAGGTCATAAATAATAGTTTAACATGTGTCTCTCTCCACGTAGCGGAGAGAGTGGCACGTGCAATTGCTTGAATTGATAAAGTAATTACAGGGGTCTCTCCTAGATCCTCTACTAGTGTGTTTGTCCACTTAACCTGCAGATTTTCTAGTACTTCTGGGCCTTTGAGGGAAGCCAGTCTCTGGTATATAAATGAAATCGATATTAAGCCATTCTTAGCTAATAGAATCCAGTTCTCGAGTGTACCTAAGGACCATTCCCAACCAAAATCCCTTACTAATTTAAGGGCAAAATGTCGTGCTTGCAAATAAGCGAAAATTTTTTTATTAGGAAGATGGAAATCCTTTTTAAGAGAATCGAAGGTTTTAATACATTTATTTTGAAAATCAAGTAGTTGGGAGATATTCTGATGGCCCAAAGATTCCCATTTAGAGAAGAGAGCAGATTGTATGCCAGCTTGAAAATGTGGATTATTTAAGAGAGGTAGATATCGAGAGATTCTGTGTTGAATATGTAACATTGAACATATCTTTTTCCACATCTGGATTGGATTATAGATAGACTTAATTTTCTTTAGTATGGACGGAATTATATTTTTATCACAATGTAATAAGGCTACCAAGGAACATGGATAAGCTATGTTTTTTTCAAGGTCGAGACTTGTTACATAGTTAGCATTGGTTAACCAGTCTATTGCTACCCTAGCCTGGAAAACTATATTGTACAAACGGATGTCTCGCAGGGACAGTCCTCCATGCTCCACAGGAAGCATTGATTTAGATAAAGAGATCCTAGGCTTCTTGTTCTGCCACAGAAAGGATCGAAGCGCTGAATTAAAAGATGATATATCTTTTGTTTTTAAAATAAATGATGTATTCTGAAGTACATACAGGATTTTGGGAAGGAGGGTCATCTTATAAAGTGCAATGCGGCCTGACAAAGAAAGAGGGAGTTTTTGCCAATTTTTAAAGGCTTCTCTGATTTTTTTAAGTACCGGAGGGACATTTAAATCGTACCAGGCTGTAGGGTTAGAGGAGATCCATATACCAAGATACCTAAATGCATCTTGGACTACAGTAAATGGGATGCTTGCACAAGAATCTTTAGTATGGTTGATCCAACAAAGCTCTGATTTTAAAACATTTACTTTGTATCCAGAAAAGGAGCCGAATTGGTCTATGATAGCAAGAAGTTTTGGAATATTTCTAGCCGTGTTAGAAATATAAAGCAGTACATCATCTGCATATAATGCAATTTGCAGTTCTTTCTCGTTAATTTTAATCCCCTCAAGTTGATGGCGAATCTGAATAGCAAGTGGTTCTATAGCCAAGTCGAACAAGAGAGGGGAGAGAGGACACCCCTGCCTGGTCCCTCTCCTCAGTTTTATATCGGAGGTCATATCACCATTAACTAAGATTCTTGTATGTGCATTACTATATAAATTGTTAAAGAAACGGAGAAAATTGCCTCCCAGGCCAAATTGCTGTAACGTGAAGCACAGATGATCATGGTGTACCGAATCAAATGCTTTTTGATGTATATGATTGCTTTATCAGAAGTGTCCTCCCCCCCCTCCCCCTTCATCCAGCATATTAAAGTATTCTATTATCATGAATACCTCTCTTATCTTAGCAGATGAATTACGCTTTAGGAGAAATCCTGCCTGGTCGCTGTGTATAATGGAAGAAAGCAAGGGTTGAAGTCTATTTGATAGAATAGATGTAAGAAGTTTATAGTCTGTGTTCAGGAGTGCAATGGGTCTGTATGACTCCTATTTTTCTGGATCTTTCCCTTGCTTCAAGATAAGAGTTGTATAGGATGCAGTAAACTCCTTAGTTGGAGTATTATAGATATCGTTAAAAAGTGTAGTTAAATACTTTATTATCTCAGGTGCTAATATCTTGTAGAATTCATTTAGGAGTCCATCAGGTCCCGGTGCTTTATTAGAAGAGAGATTTTGAATTGTTATGGCAATTTCTGCTTCTGTAAGGGGAGATTGTAACGTTACCAGTGAATCGGGAGTCAGGGTTGGAAAAGTTATTTGATCCCAAAAATTTTCCCTCTGTATGATATTAGAATTTTTAGAAGCGTACAAAAGCTCATAGTATTCTTCAAATGCTCTGCATATTTCTTCGGGAGAGTTAGAGCTTTTATTACCACACGTTATAGTTTTTATTATAGATGAGCCTCTTTCAATCTTTACTAAGTTTGCCAGAAGCTTCCCTGTCTTATTGCCATAATGATATAGTTTAGCCTTCAGCCTAAGATCTCTTTGGGTACTTTTGTAGAGCAAAAGGGAATCTCTCCCCGCCAATGCCGCAGTATATCTAGACCAGTTTTCTGGTGTTTTAGATAAGATATAACGATTATATGCATTCGTAACAGCCTTTAATGTCTCAGTCTCCCTTTTTTTCATTTTCCTAGATCTAGAAATAGTATAAGCTATTATTTCCCCACGAAGGACCGCATTCGCAGTTTCCCAGAACAAAGCAGGTTTGGAAGTATGTTGTTGATTAATAACTGCATACTCCTGAAATCTAGAAATAAGCCAGTTTTTAGATTTTAGGTCATTTGCTAGGTAGCGAGGGAAAGAGAAACCAAAATTCCTGTTCCCTGGCGAGATTAAGTCAAGTTCAAGGGTGATCGGGGCATGGTCCGAAATGGTAATAGGTAGAATGTTGGCGGTTACTTTCGACTTGCAGAATCTTTTGTCAATCAGGAAAAGATCAATTCTTGAAAGCGATTTATGTGCTTTCGAATAACACGTAAAGTCTTTGATATCCGGATTTTGAATCCTCCAGACATCACAGAGTTTTAAGTTACGAGAAAGTTTGAGGAATAATTTGGACTCTAAGTTGTCTCTCTTGGTTTTGACTGTGGCAGAATTCTGCCTAAGCCTGTCAAGGGGAGACTGAGGAGCCATATTAAAGTCGCCAACCAGCAATAGGTGACCTTCTGCAAATGAGAGAAGCTTGTTTTGCAATGTTTCCCAAAATGGGAGGTTAAAAACATTTGGGGCATATACATTACAGAGTGTGTATAGTACTTTTGCGATTTTAATTTTTAATATTAAATATCTACCTTCCTGATCCGTATCTACCTGGATAACCTCATAGAGGAGTTTCTTCCCCAATAGGATCGCGACCCCGCTCTTTCTTTTTAACGTGACGGAAAAAAAAACATCTTTAACCCAGGAGGATTTAAGTTTTAGGATTTCTTAAGATTTTAAGTGTGTTTCCTGTAGGAAGGCTATGTTGGTGTTAATTTTCTTTAATTGAAGAAGTATTGCCTTCCGTTTAATTGGAGAAGTGAGACCTCCAATATTCCATGAGGTCATTTTAATTTTGTGTCCTACAGCCATTTTTTTTTAAGCAGAGAGGGAAAAAGAAAGAGAAAAAAAAAAAAAAAGAAAGGGCGGGAGAAGAGAAAGATGAGGGAAGGAGGAGGAAGAGAGAGAGAAGGGGAAAAAAAAAAAAAAAAAAAAAAAGGAGGAATAAAATAATAAAAAAAAATATAAATGCCAACCATGGCATCTATTACCCTAACCTGAAGAGACCCTGAAGTTAGTTTCTTTTAAGGGGGAGAATTTATAGAGTAAAACTTTTCTGCTTCAGCAGCAGTATCAAAAAAATGTATAGTACTGTCAATCATTAATCTAAGTCTAGCAGGATGCACAATGGTAGCACGAAGCCCTTGTTGTATAAATTTTGTGCACATTGGGGCTAGTTCTCTTCTTTTCTGAGCTGTTTCTGCTGCATAGTCCTGAAAGATAAAGACTTTGACACCTTCAACCATTAAAGGTTGATGTTTGCGGTATTGTTGTAAAACCATAATTTTATTTTGATAATTCAAGAATTTGACTATGATAGGTCTTGGCCACTTGTTAGTATTGACAGAGGAAGTTGGTCCTATCCTATGTGCACGTTCTATTATTATTTTAGGATAGTCCTCGGGAATCTGTAATAAAGATGGGAGAGTATGCATGAATAATTTGTTAAAATCTTCTGGCTGTTTTCCCTCGGGGAGGCCAATTAGCCTTAAATTATTGCGCCTTGAGCGATTCTCAAGGTCTTCAACTCTATTTTGTGCTTTAATAAGGGCCAGGGATATAGTTTCTAATTTATCATTCTGAGTTGAGACCAGATCTTCGAGATCCGAGACTCTTTGTTCAACCTCAGTAAATCTTTCTGCAAATTGTTTAACTTCTGAGGTTAGGCAGGTGATATCTTGCCTAAGCTCTTTTTTTAAAGAGTCAAATTTAGGGGTGAGGGCGTCCGAGATTTTAGACACTAAAGATTGTACATCAATATGTTCTTGCAAATTTAAAGAGTCACATAAGGGTACTTGTGTTTCTATTTGGGCCTCAGGGGGAGATTTATGCTTCTTATCTCTATGTCTGACCGACATGGCCGCTGGTGAGTTTTTGCCGTGAGGGTGAAAGTATTTATCCATAAACTGTGAATAATCAAGTGAAGTGTAAATTATTTATTTATTTGTTAAGGGGAGAAAAAAAAAAAAAAAAAAAGGGGGGGAATCACACAAGGAGGACGGGGAGTGCAGGGAGGGGGTGAAGGTGAAGTGCAGGTGTGGGAGAAGAAAAAAAAAAAATTAGAGGGGTGAATTTAGTGTATCTGGCAGTCGTGTTGGGGAGACAGAGAAATGTTTTCTTCAGATCTGTAGAGGTATAAAATGTAGCCCTAATATAAGTACCCTTAAAGTCTATAAGAATTTAAGATTTAAGAGACTTTGACTCCCCAGATAAGTGTCAGGGATTCAATAGAACTTAAGTGTCAATTTTAAGTGCGTTGCCAATAGAGCAAAGTCAAAGATAATTTAGCCTCTGGAGGGAATCTAATAATGTAGTCAATGGCTATAATACTGATCACTATATAGTACAATTTTCTATACCGTGTGGGTCTGCCTCAAAATATTATAAAAGGCAAATGAAGAGGTGAGTCAGTGCAGATACTGAAATACAAATCCTCTTGTCAGTCCTAGCTGGCCGCCTTACCCCAGTTATCTCTCAGTCTGGGGTATCAGTAGCCAGAAGAAAAAGCAAAGGGAATTATAAAGGATGAGGTTGGTAGAGCAGCCTTTATAATATACCTTTAAAGTGATATAATATGCTTTGCAAAGTAGGTTAAGCTATGAACCTTTTAAAGGATAAAGTGATTTTACAAAAGGCTTTTATCCAGTCTATTAATAACTGATAATCCAATTCTGGTTATTGGAATATAGGAATTAAGTAGCAAGTTTTGATACAGTTTCCCTTCTAATAAACAGAGCTATACAAAGTAGAATATTAAATATTTAGAATTTCTTGTATTCAGCAGAAATTAAGTCTATACAGTCCTGTATTATCAAACTGTACTGAACTCTGTATCAAAGGCACAAGATATATGGGTTAATAAGTTGTATTGCAAAAAATAACTTTATAGTCCCCAAATGTTGACATGAGTTGAAGCGGTATTTATGTATCTTTTCTCCTTTCTTCTCTTCCCTCTGTCTTTCTCCTCTTCTTTCCCCTCTATCATTCCTCTCTTTATCCTTTTATCCTTTTCTTCTATGTTTCCTCCAATATTAAGCCTTTCACATGCCGCACCCCTGCAATGTTTAGATGTCTAATAAGGGAGTACTCACTGTGCCGAAGGTTGATCCGGAGAAGAACAGAGCAGGTCTCCAGCTATGTGCCCCTCATGTAGACAGTGTAAATGAAGGATGGAAGATTCGGACAGGCACTCCAAAAAAAAAGGGAAGACACACTTTCAGAGCCGACCTTCCAGCTCAGAAAATCACCTCCTCCCGCGCAGCACCGGTGGGGAGGAGGCGAGACAGCTGCTGAGAGAGGAGCCGGACCCGGGACCAGCCAGAGGAAGCCCAGACGGACGCAAACAGCGGCCGTGGAAATAGCAAATCAGAGCCCGCTGTAACAACCAGGGAAAGCAGGCAGATGCGCCCAGGAGGAGCCCGTATGCCCGTAATGGAAACTCACCTTCTCCCACGCAGCACCGGTGGGGGAGAAGGGGGAGCAAACATCAAGGTGCGGGCAGATCACGGTCCAAGCAAAAGAGCGGCTAGTAACTCAGAGAAACCGGACCAGACGTCTGCACTGGGGCCGTCTCGGTAAATGGAGGTAACGAGCAAGTAGGCAGTGTGTCAGATTGTAGCAGGCCTTACAGGTATAACTTCACCTCCTCCCTCGCAGCACCGGTGGGGGAGGAGGAAGACCAGGCGATGGGAGGCAAGTGGCGTCCGCCCAATCCAGTGTAGCCCCAGACAGTTTAGTAATAAGAAGACCCAAAGTCTGCACCAGGACCGGCACAGCAGGTACTACGATAGTGTGGGGGGACGGCAGCTACACTTAGAAAAGGATCATATGTATCCTCGTAGATATTGCTTCACCTCCTCCCATGCAGTACCAATGGGGGAGGAGGGAAAGAGGTGAGGAGGGTAAGGAGAAGTTAGTGAGGCCGGGGGAGCCGCAGCCGGCTCAGGTATAGTAGGCTTTGCATAGGTGTGTCACCATATGCAGCGTGTTTGTTCTCGAGGCGGCTGCTCTCAAAGAGGGGGAAGAAGCAAGCAGGTAAATTTGTTGTATGTGGCTTCGCTGAAGGATAGTTAGGGGAGATAACTTCCAGGAGTAACCCAGGTAAAATATTGCTCCTATCCCTTTAGAAGAAAACAGAGTTAATCGGTAGAAGGAGAAAAAGTCAGTTCAGCCCCTTAAAGCGTCTGTTATAATGATTAGACTAAGTTCCAGGTCTCTCCAGGTGACCTATTTGCTGAGACAGTGAGATGTAGTGTCACTGTTGTGGGTTCCCGAGATGGTCTCTCATTCTGTCCAGAAAAGCAGCCCCAGACGTGGGGTAAGGCGCGAGAATTCACCGCCTAAGAGCTATTGGACTGGAGTGTTGAGCAAGTCAGCAACTGCAGCACACACCTTGCTCCTCCTCCACCGGAACCACAGGGCATCTGTTATTTATTTTTTTAAATAACTTTTTTAAGGTATTGTTAGTTTTTTTAACAGATAAGGTTAGTATGTTTGAGGTTAGTTAGGGGGTATAAGGTTAGGGATTTTAGGTGTCAGTGTGTTACTTGGCGATGTGGGTTGTGGTGGTTTAGGGGTTAATAGTGTAGTGGGCTTCTTTGCAATGGAGGTTGTGTCAGTTTAGGGCAGGGGTTAATAGTGTAGTGGGTTGCTTTGTGATTGGTGCTGTGGTGGTTTATAGGTTAATAGTGTAGTGTGGACTTTTCTATGGTATATACGGTGGGTTAGGGGTTATTAGAGTAGGGGCTTATGGCAATGCAGGTTACGAGCGAGTATGGGTGTTTTTTTTTCCATGTTTCTCTTTCTATTGAGGTCTATGGGAGAGTATGTTAACATGGTCACAATATTGTAACTTGTAACTTCTTTTCTGCATGTGCCGTGTTAGAGAAAGTTAAACATATTTACTTTTAACTTGTAATATGCATGCTAACCTACATGCTAAAAGAGAAGTTGAGTGGTGTCAGTGTGCAAGCTGGAGCGATAATTATCACTCCACTCATAATCTAGCTTTAAATAATTATAGGATTTATAATCATAGAAACCCCCTCTCTTCCATCATCTAGCAAATGGCACAACAGTCCCTGGAATCAACCAGTAGGATTGTATGGGAGTTCCGGGTAGATTTTTGTATTTCTCAATTGGCGTTTAGATCTAATGGCATTTAGTAGAATGAAGTTTTTAAGTTTCATTATTTTCAATTTATTTAATTCAAATTAGCTTTTGTATTGGAGCAGTGCAGGTTAAACAGTTATGGCACCACAAAGTACTGCACATTCCTGCACATTATCAACAAAGCTGCAGTTCAGGAGTGTTAGCATCATCAGTGCTGAGTGCAAAATATGCTCTATCTTGATCTTATGGGATTTCACTGAAATATAATAGATTTCAAAATAAACTTCATTATACTGAGGAGGGAAATAAAATAAATGAGCTGCACATACCAGATGCAATTTCTGGGTCATGCATCCTGTTTTATAATGGCATATGGCTAATGAGGTAACAGTCTTCCTTTTTAACATAGTGATGTTCATGTGATATTTTTTAGTCAGCATTTTACAGTTTTTTTTAATTCCCTAAAAAAAGGGCAGAGGAGGATGCTATGTTGAGAAATGTATGAAAATTTGTGTGATTAGGAGGTGAACAGAGTGTGAAGGAGAGGTAGTTGAGAAGATGAGTTGGAGGAGTGGATGGTAAAGAAATGTGTGTGGGGGGAATGGTGGTGAGAGTGTGAGGAGGAGATCATATTAAGGTAAATGAATGTGGAGATGGTGGGCTTAGGTGGTGCAGATTATACTATGTATGTATAGTAGGTATGTATGTATGTGTATCTAATGTATTATATATAGTATATATATATATATATATATATATATATATATATATATATATATATATATATATATATATATATATATATATATACTAGTCCTAAAGCCTGTGTACATTTTTTGCAGTACAGCGGTTCCACCGCTTGCTCTCTTTCTACCCCCCCTCTATTTTGCTCTCTCTGCCCCCTCTCTTTTGCTCTCTCTCTCCCCCCTCTCTTTTGCTCTCTCTCTCTCCCCCTCTTTTTTTTGCTCTCTCCCCCTCTCTTTTGCGCTCTCTCTACCCTTTCTGTTTTGCTCTCTCTCCTCCTCTGTTTTGATGTCTCTCTCCCTCTCTTTTGCTCTCTCTATTCCCCTCTTTTGCTATCTCTCTCCCCTTTCTTTTTCTCTCTCCACCCTCTGTTTTGCTGTCTCTCTCCCCCTCTTTTGCTCTCTCTATCCCCACTCTTTTGCTCTTTCTCCCCTTTCTTTTGATCTCTTTCCCCCTCTCTTTTGTTGTTTCTCTCCCTCTCTTTTGCTGTCTCTCTCCCCCTCTCTTTTGCTCTATCTCTCCCCCTCTCTTTTGCTCTCTTTACCCCTCTCTTTCACTCTCTTCTCCCCCCTTTTTTGCTCACTCCCCCTCTATTTTTCTGTCTCTTTCCCTCTCTTTTGCTCTCTATCCCCACTCTTTTGCTCTCTCTTTCCCCCTCTTTTACTCACTCTCCCCCCTCTCTTTTGCTCTCTCTCTCCCCCTCTCTTTTGCTCTCTCTCTCCACCCTCTCTTTTGTTCTCTCTATCCCACCACTCTTTTGTTCTCTCTATCCCATCTTTTGCTCACTCCCTCCCCATATTTTGCTCTCTCTATCCCCCCTTGTTTGCTCTTTATATCCACCCTCTTTTGCTCTCTCTCTACCCCCCTCTATTTTGCTCTCTCTTTCCCCCTCTCTTTTGCTCTTTCTCTCCCCCTCTCTTTTGTTTTCTCTATCACACCTCTCTTTTGTTCTCTATCCCCATCTTTTGCTCTCTCTCTCTCCCTATTTTTTGATCTCTCTCTCCCCCCTCTTTTGCTCTCTCTCCCCCTCTTTTTCTCTCTTTATCTCCCCTCTTTTGCTCTCCCTCTCTCCTTTATTTTGCTCTTTTTCCCCCCTTTCTTTTGATGTTTCTCTCCGTCTCTTTTGTTGTCTCTCTCCCCTCTCTTTTGCTCTATCTCTCCCCATTCTCTTTTACTCTCCCCCTTTTTTTGCTCTCCCCCTCTCTCTTTTGCTGTATCTCTCCCTCTCTTTTGCTCTCTCTATCTCCCTCTTTTGCTCTCTCCTTCCTCCTCTTTTGCTCTCTTTCTCCCCACTCTCTTTTGCTGTCTCTCTCACCCACAACCTTTGCTCTCTCTCTCCCCCCTCTCTTTTGTCCTCTCTCTCCCCCCTCTTTTGCCCTCTCTATGTCCCCTCTTTTGCTTTCTCCCCCCTTTCTTTTGCTCCCTCTCCCCCTCTCTTTTGCTGTCTCTCTCCCCCTCTTTTGCTCTCTCTATTCCCCCTCTTTTACTCTCTCTCTCCCCTTATTCTTGCTCTCTCTCCCCCTCTCTTTTGCTGTCTATTTCCCTCTCTTTTTCTCTCTCTATCCACCCTCTTTTGCTCTCTCTCTCTACCCCCCTCTATTTTGCTCTCTATCTCCCCTCTCTTTTGCTCTCTCTAACTCCCCTCTCTTTTGCTCTCTCTCTTGCCCCTCTCTTTTGTTCTCTCTATCCCACCTCTCTTTTGTTCTCTCTATCCCCATCTTTTGCTCTCTCTCTCCCCACCTTTTGCTCTCTCCCCCCTTTCTTTTGCTCTCTCTCCCCCTCTCTTTTGCTGTCTTTCTCCCACTCTTTTGCTCTCTCTATCCACCCTCTTTTGCTCTCTCTCTCTCTACCCCCCTCTATTTTGCTCTCTATCTCCCCTCTCTTTTGCTCTCTCTAACTCCCCTCTCCTTTGCTCTCTCTCTTCCCCCTCTCTTTTGTTCTCTCTATCCCACCTCTCTTTTGTTCTCTCTATCCCCATCTTTTACTCTCTCTCTCCCCACCTTTTGCTCTCTCTCCCCCCTTCTTTTGCTCTCTCTCTCCCCCTCTTTTACTCTCTCTATCCCCCCTCTTTTGCTCTCTCTCTCTCTCCTCCTCTTTTTCTCTCTATGCTCCCTCTTTTGCTCTCTCTCTCCTTTATTTTCCTCTCTTCCCCCCCTCTCTTTTGATGTTTCTCTCTGTCTCTTTTGTTGTCTCTCTCCCCCTCTCTTTTGCTCTATCTCTCCCCATTCATTTTTACTCTCTCCCCTCTTTTTTTGCTCTCACCCCTCTCTCTTTTGCTGTCTCTCTCCCTCTCTTTTGCTCTCTCTATCCTCCTCTGTTGCTTTCTTTCTCCCCCCTCTTTTTGCTGTCTCTCTCCCCCTATCCTTTGCTCTCTCTCTCTCCCCCCTCTCTTTTGTTTTCTCAATCCCCCCTCTTTTGCTCTCTCTATCCCCCATATTTTGCTCTCTCTCCCTTTCTTTTGCTCTCTCTCTCCCCATCTTTTGCTCTCTCTCTCCCCCTCTTTTGTTCACTCTATCCCCCTCTTTTGCTCTCTCTATCCCCCCTCTTTTGCTCTCTCCACCTCTTTTTCTCTCTCTATCCCCCCTCTTTTGCTTTCTCTCTCTCTCCTTTATTTTGCTCTCTTTCCCCCCTCTCTTTTGATGTTTATCTCCGTCTCTTTTGTTGTCTCTCTCCCCCTCTCTTTTGCTCTATCTCTCCCCATTCTCTTTTACTCTCTCTTCCCCCTTTTTTTGCTCTCACCCCTCTCTCTTTTGCTGTCTCTCCCCCTCTCCCTCTCTTTTGCTCTCTCTATTCCCCCCTCTTTTGCTCTCTATATCCCCCTCTTTTGCTCTCTTTCTCCCCCCTCTCTTTTGCTGTCTCTCTCCCCCCTATCCTTTCTCTCTCTCTCCCCCCTCTCTTTTGTTCTCTCTATCCCCCCTCTTTTGCTATCTTTATCCCCCATATTTTGCCCTCTCTCTCCATTTCTTTTGCTCTCTCTCTCCCCTCTCTTTTGCTCTCTCTATGCCCCCTCTTTTGCTCTCTCCCCCCTTTCTTTTGCTCTCTCCCCCCTCTCTTTTGCTTTCTCTCTCCCCCTCTTTTGCTCTCTCTATCCCTCCTCTTTTGCTCTCTCTCTCCCTTTTTTTGCTCTCTTTCCACCCTTTCTATTGCTTTTTCTCACCCTCTCTTTTGCTGTCTCTCTCCCCCTCTCTTTTGCTCTCTCTCCCCTCTCTTTTCCTCTCTCTCTTTCCCCTCTCTTTTGCGCTCTCCCCCTCTCTTTTGCTCTTTGACCCTCTCTTTTGATCTCTCTCTTGCTCCTCTCTTTTGCTCTCTCTCTCCCCCTATCTTCTCCCCCTCTCTTTTCCCCTCTATCTTTTAGAAAAAATCATATTGTCTGATGCAATCAGCCAATCGGATTGAGCTTGCATTCTATTGGCTGATTGCATCAGCCAATAGGATTTTTTCTACCTTAAATTCTATTGAATTCTATCAGCCAATTGGAATTCAAGGGACGCCATCTTGGATGACGTAATTTAAAGGAACCTTCATTCTTCAGTTGGAAGTCGATGGAAGAGGATGCTTCGTGTCAGATGTCTTGAAGATGGACCCGCTTCGCGCCGGATGGATGAAGATAGAAGATGCCGCCTGGATGAAGACTTCTGCCTGCCTGGAGGACCTCTTCTGGCCGGCTTGGATTAAGACTTCTGCCCGCCTGGAGGACCACTTCGCCCGGCTTCGTTGAGGACTTTGGCCCGTTTGGGTGAAGACTTCTCAAGGTAGGGTGATCTTTAAGGGGTTAGTGTTAGGTTTTATTAAGGGGGTATTTGGTGGGTTTTAGAGTAGGGTTGGGTGTGTGGGTGGTGGGTTTTAATGTTGGGGGGGTATTGTACTTTTTTTATAGATAAAAGAGCTGATTACTTTGGGGCAATGCCCCGCAAAAGGCCCTTTTAAGGGCTATTTGTAATTTAGTTTAGGGTAGGGATTTTTATTATTTTGGGGAGCTTTTTTATTTTATTAGGGGGATTAGAGTAGGTGTAATTAGTTTAAAAAAACTTATAATTATTTTATTATTTAAGTATTCAGTTTTAAATAGGATTAATTTATTTAATGATAGTAATTTTATTTAGATTTATTAAAATTATATTTCAGTTAGGGGGGGTTAGGGTTAGAGTTAGATTTAGGGGTTAATACATTTAATATAGTTGTGGCGACGTTGGGGGCGGCAGATTAGGGGTTAATAAATGTAGGTAGGTGGCGGCGATGTTAGGGCTGGCAGATTAGGGGTTAATAAAATGTAACTAGTGTTGGCGATGCGGGAGTATGGTGGTTTAGGGGTTAATATATTTATTATAATGGCGGTGATCTCCGGTTAAAAAATTTATTATAGCGTTTGCGATGTGAGGGGGCCTCGGTTTAGGGGTTAATAGGTAGTTTATGGGTGTTAGTGTACTTTTTAGCATTTTAGTTAAGAGTTTTATGTTACGGCGTTAGCCCATAAAACTCAGCCAGGAGAGGCTTTACCTCTCACTTTTGGTCAGACTCGTAATACCGGCGTTATGCAAATCCCATTGAACATATAGGATACGCAATTGACGTAAATGGATTTGCGGTATTTTAGAGCCGCGCCAAAAAAGTGAGCAGTACACCTGTACCAGCAAGACTCGTAATACCAGCGGGCGTTAAAAAGCAGCGTTGGGACCTCTCAACGCTGCTTTTTAACCCTAACGCAAGACTCGTAATCTAGCAGTTTCTTTGTAAGAAATGAGACCTGTTTCACTGATATAATATTTAAAGGTCACTGCTTGGAAATCATATTTTAACATAACTGTGCTTTAAGACTTTATGAATGAGTTAGGTGTGAACCACTACAATATATATATATATATATATATATATATATATATATATATATATATATATATAAAATGCACAGAAATTAACACAGAGCGGGTCATCTTATATAAATTCAGAAGTAAATGACCAGGCGTTCTTTATTCTGCATACATGAGAATCATGGACTTTTAGAGCTAAATCAATCCCGAGTGGGATATCGTTGAAGTCAATGGAAAGACCGCCATATCAATTGTTTTTATTTTTCATTTTTATTTTTATTTTCTTTTTCATTTTTATTTTTATTTGTATTTGTGTTAACTTGTTTGGAGTGTTTTGATAGTGAGTGTATGGGGGCATTGCTAGCCACAAGATGGAAGTGGAATATGCTATATATGACCCCCATAGCTTTAGTATGGAAATTAAATATGGTGTATATATATAACCTCATCACTCAATAGGAAGTAGTTGAGTTGTACAAATCCACAAAAATTTTTTTATTTTCTTAGGTAAATAAGGTGTTTTGACAGAGGGTATGAATAGCATGCATGACAATGGGGAGATCGCAGATAAATGTTATTTTTAAGTATGTTAGTCGTTTACACATTGAAGGCAATACATCGGAGGCATACATCTACATATGAGACTCCTCTATGAATATTGGGTAGACTGGCTTAATATCCTCAATATAAGCTAACACAGCAACATGTATATAGCACAATATGCCAGCTGGCGTGACTCATAAGTAGACCTTTTCATCCTCTTTTTTCAATACATACACTTTATTTTAATACACATATTGTAGTCAAGCAGCATGCTTGCTTTAACACACTTTGTGATATACCTTGAAAGATAATTACTGTTTGTCTGTTCCTGTATTTCTAACAGGGTTACATTCTAGCAATGTTTAGGTTGTCATGGCAACAAGCGGCTGTCACACTTACTATCACTATTTAGTATAATAGCACAATCTTTTGCACGCTAAGAGTTTGTTATGTTTCCAACATAATATGCCATAATGATTTTAGAATAATGGCATTTACACATATTAAGCTGATTTTTTACGGCTACAGAATTTTGACAACCGGAAGTAGTTTGGCGCACTACTTCCGCCACTTAGCACGTTTGGAACGCACTATGCGGTCCAACACCGGTAATTTTGGCGCCAGGGAAGATAGTGGTTTGAAATGATTTGGAGTGAGTATGTCACTATTTAAGAGTTTGTTTGTTTTCACTTTATTCATGCTGATGAAGGAGGCAAGACCTCCGAAAACGTTACAGAAATAAAAGTAACCTGTTTATGAAAGTCCTGAGAGTGCATTTTCTTTTGGCTGCATATCTTCTACAAATTTGCACCCAGGCAGTTTTCCTTTGTGGGCGAGTTCTGGTGTTTTGGATACCTATATATATATATATATATATATATATATATATATATATATATATATATATATATATTCTTCTACTTATGATTCCATTGATATCACTAACAATGTCATGCATGATGACATCAGTGATGTTACTGATGATTTCATGCAAAGCGTAACCTAAATAATTAAGCATTGACTGTATATTAACAAAAAAAAAATTTAGGGTATGAAAACTTGATCAACAACGAAATTTGCTTTAATTTGTATTTTTCAGAAACTATCTATTGGCTAGATTACGAGTTTTGTGGTAAGATGAAAAAGCAGCGTTATCAGGTTCTAACGTTGCTTTTTCGCACCCGCTGGTATTACGAGTCTTGTAGGTTTAGGGGCACCGCACACTTTTTTGGCCTGAATGCAAAGCAACTTACGTAATTTTTTCAATGGAACTTGCATAGCACTGATATTACAAGTTTGTCCTGGGAGGCCAAAAAGTGAGCGGTACACCCTATCCCGTCAAGATTCCTAATGCATTTTAAAGTCAGTAGTTAAGAGTTTTATGGTACAAAGCTATAGCATAAAACTCATAACTAAAGTGCTAAAAAGTACACTAACACCCATAAACTAACTATTAACCCCTAAACCGATGCCCTCCCGCATCACAAACACTATAAAAAAAATATTAACCCCTAATCTGCCACTCCGGACATTGCCACCACTATAATAAACATATTAACCCCTAACAGCTGCACTCCTGCCTTGCAAACACTAGTTAAATATTATTTACCCCTAATCTGCCACCCCTTACATCGCCGCCACCTACCTACATTTAATAACCACTAATCTGCCACCCCCAACGTCGCTGCCACTATACTAATGTATTAACCCCTAAATCTGCCCCCCTACATCGCCGCCACCTACCTACATATATTAACCCCTAATCTGCAGTACCCAATGTCACTGCCACTATATTAAATTTATTAACCCCTAAACCTAAGTCTAACCCTAACTCTAACACCCCCTAACTTAAATAGAATTAAAATACATTTAAATAAACATTACTATCATTAACTAAATTATTCCTATTTAAAACTAAATAATTACCTGTAAAATAAACCTAAGCTAGCTACAATATAACTAATAGTTACATTGTAGCTATCTTAGGTGTTATTTTTATTTTACAGTCAAATTTGTATTTATTTTAATTAGGTAGAATAGTTACTAAATAGTTATTAACTATTTAATAACTACCTAGCTAAAATAAATACAAATTTACCTGTAAAATAAAACCTAACCTAAGTTACACTAACACCTAACACTACACTACAATTAAATAAATCACCTAAATGAAATACAATTAAATACAATTACCTAAAGTACAAAAAACCCCCACTAAATTACAGAAAAAAAATACAAGATCTTTAAACTAATTACACCTAATCTAATAGCCCTATCAAAATAAAAAAGCCCACCCAAAATAAAAAAAAAAAACCTACCCTAAACTAAACTACCAATATCCTTTAAAAGGGCCTTTTGCGGGGCATTGCCCCCAAGATATCAGCTATTTTACCTGAAAAAAAAATACACACAACCCCTCGAACCACCCACACAACCAAACCCCCAATAAAACCCTAACTAAAAAACCTAAGCTCCCCATTGCCCTGAAAAGGGCATTTGGATGGGCATTGCACTTAAAATGGCATTTAGCTCTATTGCGGCCCAAAGCCGTAACCTAAAAATAAAACCCACCCAATACAATCTTAAAAAATCCTAACACTAACCCCCAAAGATTCACTTACCGGGAGAAGTCTTCATCCAAGCGGCAAGATGTCCTCAACGATGTCCTCAACGAAGTTGGCAAAAGTGGTCCTCCAGATGGGCAGAAGTGGTCCTACAGACCGGCAGAAGTCTTCATCCAGACAGCATCTTCTATCTTCATCCTTCCGACGTGGAGAGGGTCCATCTTCAAGACATCCGGTGCGGAGAATCCTCTTCCAACGACGACTACCTGACGAATGAAAGTACCTTTAAGTGACGTCATCCAAGATGGCGTTCCTTAGATTCCGATTGGCTGATAGAATTCTATCAGCCAATCGGAATAAAGGTTGAAAAAATCCTATTGCCTGATGCAATCAGCCAATAGGATTGAACTTCAATCCTATTGGCTGATCCAATCAGCCAATAGGATTGAGCTGGCATTCTATTGGCTGTTCCAATCATCCGCGTCTGGAGGATGAATAGAAGATGTTATCTGGATGAAGACTTCTGCCCATCTGGAGGAACACTTCTGCCCGTCTGGAGGACCACTTCTGCCGGCTTCATTGAGGACATCTTGCTACTTGGATGAAGACTTCTCCCGGTAAGTGGATCTTCGGGGGTTAGTGTTAGGATTTTTTAAGGGTGTATTGGGTGAGTTTTATTTTTCGGTTAGGGTTTTGGACTGCAATAGAGCTAAATGCCCTTTTAAGGGCAATGTCCTTCCAAATGCTCTTTTCAGGGCAATTGGGAGCTTAGTTTTTTTTAGTTAGGGTTTTACTTGAGGGGTTGGTTGTGTGGGTTGTGGGTTTTACTGTTGAGGGGGTTGTGTGAATTTTTTTTACAGGTAAAAGAGCTGATTTCTTGTGGGCAGTGCCCCGTAAAAGGCCCTTTTAAGGGCTATTAGTAGTTTAGGTTAGGCTAAGGTTTTTTTTTTATTTTGGGTGGGCTTTTTTTATTTTGATAGGGCTATTAGATTAGTTGTAATTAGTTTAAAGATCTTGTAATTTGTTTTTTATTTTCTGTAATTTAGTGTTTGTTTTTTTTGTAATTTAGCTAATTGTATTTAATTTAGTTAATTGTATTTAATATAGGTAATTTATTTAATTGTAGTGTAGTGTTAGGTGTTAGTGTAAATTAGGTTAGCTTTTATTTTACAGGTAAATTTGTATTTATTTTAGCTAGGTAGTTATCAAATAGTTAATAACTATTTAGTAACTATTCTACCTAGTTAAAATAAATACAAACTTGCCTGTAAAATAAAAATAAACCCTAAGCTAGATACAATGTAACTATTAGATATATTGTAGCTAGCTTAGGGTTTATTTTACAGGTAAGTATTTAGTTTTAAATAGGAATAATTTAGTTAATGATAGTAATTTTATTTAGATTTATTTAAATTATATTTAAGTTAGGGGGGGTTAGGCTTAGACTTCTTTTTAGGGGTTAATAAATTTAGAATAGTGGCGATGTTGGGGACAGCAGATTAGGGGTTAATAAATGTAGGTAGGTTGTGGCGACATTGGGGGAGGGACATTAGGGGTTAATAAATATAATGTAGGTGTCTGCGATGTCGGGGGCAGCAGATTAGGGGTTTATAAGTATAATGTAGGTGGCGGCAATGTCCGGAGCAGCAGATTAGGGGTTAATAAATATAATGTAGATGTCGGCGATGTCAGGGGCGGCAGATTAGGGGTTAATAAGTGTAAGATTAGGGGTGTTTAGACTCGGGTTCATGTAAGGGTGTTAAGTGTAAACATAAATTTTCTTTCCCCATAGGAATCAATGGGGCTTCGTTACTGAGCTAAACGCTGCTTTTTTGCTGGTGTTAGACTTTTTCTCAGCTGGCTCTCCTCATTGATGTCTATGGGGAAATCGTGCACGAGCATGTATAACCAGCTCACCGCTGACTTAAGCAGCACTAGTATTGGAGTGCTGTGTGGAGCACAATTTTGCTCTACGCTCACTTCTTGCCTGCTAACGCCTGGTTGATAAAAACCCGTAATACCAGCGCTGCAGGTAAGTGAGCGGTGAGAATAAACTGCAAGTTAGCACCGCACCCCTGTTACAGCAAAACTCGGAATCTAGCTGTTTGTTATCTATATTTATTATAAAACTGTTTGAATCGCCTGTCAACCTAGTTTTTGAAATACAGCTTTATTCAGATACCAAAATTCAATTATGGGTAGGTGGATTTTTATTGCTATTAGAGGGCTCCTAATTCCCACAATGTTTATCATGTTTCCTATAAAAATATATTCAGTCTCATGTCCTGCACTCAACAAGATATCTGTTTATAGATTCCAGGTAATAATAAAATGAAATTGTACTCATATGAATTATTTAGATACCACAGATATAAACACATTGCTGGATGCATTCCTGCGCTCATAACATATTATGCTCTCAAAGTATTTTGTTTAGTTTACAATTTAAAAGGTTGAAAGGCTTAGCTTAAAGCAACTGTCTGGAGTTCTAAGCTGATAAAAATTAAAGGATCATGATTCTCAAATAGTTACATAATAAGTTATAATAATAACAGCAATAATAATAATATTACAGTGCTTGTTTTTTGTCTCTGACTCCCTGTGCTTAATAAAACCAGCTTGTTCTGTGTGTCTCAATCAGCCAATAACCAATAGTCCCATGGCCCAGTTGTAAAAAAAAAAAATGATGCACTTCCTATTAGTTTCACATTAAAATTAAACAGATGTTACTTATATTTTTACATGCAAAACATATTTTTAACATTTAGCATGAAAATGTTTACGTACCACAATTGTTTACGTGGCTTGATTTACTAAGTTATGAAGGCAGCTTTAGCACCCCAGTTTTTCAGGCTCTCTCTAACACTAATTAAGTAGCTTTGGTCTTAAGACTGCTTCTACTTACCCTCTCCACCACCTAAAGTGTGTTGGATTTTAATCATCCCTATCTGATCCCCACAAAAAGGTGCAGCATTGCACAAGCGAGTAAACCTCATGATCTAAAATTATCCTCCAGCACTGTGAGATCTCTAGTGAAGTTCTTAAAAGGCAAATTATGCTATATTTCTTCAAGGGTGTCAGGACAAGTTATATGTTTAAATAAATGTAAACCACTCAGTCTCACACAATAGTTCAGGCTTAATGAGTTATTAACTGAACTCTGATTATGATCCTAGAACTGAGGGTTAACTCGATAGAGTTTTGAAACACAGAGGCTTACTCCAAGGTTAAATGTTAGTAACAAACCAGTCATTAGTTAAAGGTAAGCACAAGAACAGTAACAATGACAAAAGTAAACAAAGCGTGTTGGGGATAACAAATTTAAGCAGGAGCAGACTAACAGTTCATGCTTCAATTATGTTGAAAGACAGCGTGACAATGGATTAGAGACACAGGAGATTTAGAGCATATATATCAGTGTACTTGTAAGTTGGTGCAATCCATATATACATTGTACCTAGCTGAAGTTGTCCTGGAAGGTGCAATGTGACCAGAGGTCTGGAAGCCAAATGTGGAAGGGATCCCAGTTTATCCATGCAGCAGAGCAGTATGAGTGTCCTGAGTCAATGCTGAGAGAGGTGGGTGATGTCCCCAAGTGCTGCATTAGTGATAAACAGAGTGAACAGCTGTTATCCAGATCCACAAAGGATTGACGATACAGGTAAGCACATTTAGGAGATGCGATCAGTTGCAGTGCTTCAGCACTGAAGCAAAATCCTTATAAGAAGGTAGGAGGGCAGTGAGACAGGCAAGCCAAACTAACAGGTAACAAGATACCAGAGCTGCTCCGAAAACTTTAGACAGGTTTGAGAATTCACGGAGTGAAACATCAGTCACATCCTCATACTATAACAAATTAACAAGCAATGAGTGGATAATAGGAGCAGCTATTTATAGTGGTAAAAAGCAAAAAAGTCCACATTTAAAGAGACAGTACAAGAAACAGAAACCATGACAGAACTGCACCCTCAAGGAGCTGCTCTATCTGGATGCCTGTGGTGAAACAGGGAGACCAGAAGAGGTGCGACAAATTAGTGGAAGTCTCCCAGGAATCCTCGTCATGTCAATAGCCTTTCTAATGAACCAAATATTGCAAGGTGTTGTGATGAAGCCTGGAATCAATTATGGATTCAACTTCATATTCAACTTCGTCATGTAGAGGAATGGGGGAATTTGCAGTCGGATATTGAGTTCTAAGGAACTTGTACAGTTTAAGAAGAGATTCATGAAAAGTGGGGTGTATACGGAGGGACTCAGGTAATTCAAGGGTGACTGAATTCCAGGTGACCACTTTAATGATATTAGGGCCAATGAACAGACCACTCAATTTCTGACTGGGTGTGCGTAGCTTCAGATGCTTAGAGGAAAGCTAGACCCAGTCACCAACTTTATATGCAGGAGCTTGTCCTCTTCTGAGGTCACAGTAGGCTTTTTGTCTGGCTTGAGCTTGCTTTAAATTCACTTGTAGCACTGTGAAACCCTGTGCTATGGTGTTAACGGTTTCATTTACTAAAGGAGAGAAGCTTTCAACCCGTAGATAAAGATGAAAGCTGGGATGGAATCTGTAATTTGCAAAATACTGAGATACCCTAGTAGATGAGTTTACAGAATTATTAAAGTGAAGGTCAATTTTCATCAATGAGTGCCCGGTTTTTAAAAATACTTTTTAAAACAGGGGCACTTTCATTGATGAAAATTAACATTGCACTGGATTTTAAGAAATACTTACCTTTGTCTCCTGCAAAACCGGATCGCCGATCTCAGCCTCAGTTCCTCTGTAGTGACGTCAGAAATGACAAAAACCGGCTTCCTCCAATTATGGCTTGCACCCCAGAGCGTCCAGCTCGTGATGCCTGGCTGTGATTGGAGGAAGCCAGTTTCGTCATTGCTGTTGTCTACAGCAGGAAGAAGAAGGAGGGAGATCGTCGATCCGGCTTTGCAGAAGTAAAAGGTAAGTATTTCTTAAAATCCAGTGCAATGTTAATTTTCATCAATGAAAGTGCCCCTGATTTTAAAAGTATTTTTAAAAACCGGGCACTCATTGATGAAAATTGACCTTCACTTTAAAGGCAAATTCAGCGTTAGGAAGTAGAGAAGCCCAATTATCCTGCTGGAATGTACAGTGACATCTGAGATACTGCTCTAACCACTGGTTAGTCCGTTCGGGTTGCCCATTTGTCTGGGGATGGTATGCAGTACTATCTGTAGTATAAGGCATAGATGTGTCCAAAATTTCGAGGTGAATTGAGTACCTTGATCAGAGTTGATTGAGTCAGGGAGACCATGAAGTTTAACAATATGAGCGAGGAAAAGTTTGGCGACTTCAGAAGCAGTTGGTAAAGAATGGTTTGAAATACAATGAGCCATTTTAGTAAATAAGTCAACCACAACCAATATGGTGTTGTTATTGGATGATACCGGAAGATCTACAATAAAGTCCATAATGATATCCTTCCATGGTCTGTCTGGAATGGGAAGGGACATCAATAGGCTATAAGGATGGGTCCTTTGAGGCTTGCAGTTAGTACAAATGGCACAAGATTGTATATCATTTTCAACTGTTGTAGAAATCTTTGACCAACAGAAATCTTTCTCCAGGAGATCCATGGTCTTATGGAACCCAGGATGATCGGAGATAATTGAGTAATGTACAGAGTATAGAAGCTACTCTTGTAAATCCGGAGGAACATAGACTTGATCATAGTGGTAGTACAAGTCATCTGAACATTTCTGAAGTTTGTCATGAGGTAGATTGTGGTCAGCGAGCTGGCATTCCAGAATTCGAGAGACCTTGTCTGTAGAGAATCCTATAACACTTTCCAAAGGTATGATGGGAAAAGGTTGTTTACCATAATGAGGTCTGGTTACCTTTCTGGAGAGAGCATCCGTTTCCCCCCACCTGGTCTGTAGGTGATAAGGAAGTTGAACCTAGAGAAATAAAGGCTCCAACTAACTTGGTGGGATGTTAGTGTCTTGTTAGTTTTAAGGTACTCCAAATTCTTGTGATCTGTATAGATTATTATAGGTAGAGTGGTACCCTCTAACAGGTTTTGCCAATGTTCTAATGAAACTTTTATCACTAAGAGTTCCTTTTCTCCTATGGCATAGCTAACTTCAGAGGAGCTCATTACTCTAGAGAAGTAAGCAATAAGATTAATTGAATGGGTGAGGGTGGTTAAAGGTTTGGCTATTGTAAAGAAACCCTTAATAATCTTTCTATAAAAGTTGGCAAAACCAAGGAATCTTTGGACATCCTTCTTAGAGGTTGGAGTTGGCCATGAGGTAATTGCTTCTACCTTATCGTTTTCCATCTGTATGCCAAATGGAGAGATGTAATAACCAAGAAAGGACATGGTGTCTGTATTAAAGATACATTTCTCAATTTTGGCATAGAGATGATGACTTCTGAGATGGGACAGTACTAGCCTTACTTGTTTTATGTGGTTTTGTAAATTATCAGAATATATCAAAATATCATCTAGGTAGATGACCATGCATATATCGAGCAAATCAAGAAAAATGTCATTAATGGAACATTGAAATGTCGCTGGGGCATTACAAAGGCCAAAATGCATGACAGTATATTCAAATAACCCATATTTTGTGTGAAATGCTTTCAGCCATTCATCTCCTTACCTAATTGTGATGAGGTTGTAAGCTCCCCTAAGATCCAATTTGGTGAATACTTTGGCACCTTGTAAACGTTCTATGAGCTCAGGAATAAGAGGTAGGGGGTTCCCTTTTTTTCTTTGTCCATTTATTTAGTTCCCTGTAGTCAATTATGTGCCTAAGACTATTGTCCTTAATACATACAAAGAAAATTCCAGCTCCTGCTGGGGAAGGTCTTATACAACCTTTCTTCGAGGGTAAATGTGTTTGTAGGGTATTGTGGATCCTTGTAAAAGTTCTATGGGACAGTGGTGGTAGTGTGTGGGCTTCTGTCTTATCAAATACATCACTAAAGTCTGAATAGCAAGGGGGTATAGTATGTTCTGTAGTGTGTAAAATTGGGGTACAAAGGAAAAAGGTCTTGATACAGTAGTCGGAATTGAGAGAAATGTGAGAATCCTTCAAGGAAATTGTGGGTTTATGTGTTTATAATCAATTTAACCTTAAAATGATGGGAAAGAGCGGGGAAGTCATCACATCAAAAGTACAAAACTCTGTATGCCCTGAGTGAGAAGTAACAAGTAATAGAATGGTATGATGTTTAATAGGTCCTGAGGGGATGAAAAAAAACATCAATCACATGGATAGCAAGGGAATTTAGTTTCTTTATTAGGGGTATATTGTGAGTTTGGATTAAATGTTTTTCTATGAAATTCCCACAGGCTCCTGAATCAATAATTACCCGAGTTGTTGTTTTTAGGAGATCCTACTGTAGGGAGATAGAAAGGTTACACTGAGAGGAAGTGAACAAAGCATGTTGTAGAATTTAAGCAGGAGCAGACTAAAAGTTCATGCTTCAATTATATTCAAAGGCAGTGTGACAATGGTATCAAGAGGACTAGTCTCCTCCATATCATACATTAAATACAATAGGATTGATAAATAATTTAAATTAACAGGAAAATCAATATATTTACATACATATTGTTCATTTATCTAATACTCACTAGTTAAGTAATCTAGTATTGAAATGTAACTGTTTCTTTCATCATGATTACACTGGTTTATTAAGAGATACAATTAAAATAAAATGTGTGTATTGGTTGGTTTGGTACCATGTTAACTTTAGTATATCCTGTGATCTTTGTCCATTTTCAGTTTTCTCTTGAGAAATGTCTTAATAAATATTTTCAATATTCTAATAATCTTTTCAGTAAACATAACAAAGACGAGACTTTTGGTCAAATTTTGAATACTTTCCTGCTTATTGACAATAATTATTTTATATTACAGAAAAAACATGAAAAATAGTTTAAAATCAAAATAACTACATTCAAGTTGTACTTCCCCCTTCCTAATTGTTGCCCCCTTCTCAGGGCCGTCTTTAATATTGACTGGACCCGGGGCAAACATTTTCTTGCCCCCCCCATGCAATTTCGCTCTCCACCCCAACATCCCAAAAAACAACTAAATCAATTTATTTTCTTTCACTTTTTTAATTATTAGCCCAGCAGTGGATCATCCACTGCTGGGCTAATCATTTAAAAAAAATGAAAAAAATTGCAATGTGTGAAACTGGACCTAAGCTGTACTAATAAGTAAATAAATATATAAATTCCTCCACTGTGGATTAATTTAATATGCTTTTGAATGTGATTCTGGTGTGAGGTTAGCTGGTTAAAGAGATTTAGGGCAGCCAACAGGAGCAAGCAAGGTAAAGACTGAGGAGGAAGCATGGAGGTGCAGACAAATATAAGTTTACTGACTGGAACAGCAGAACTACTATGGGAAGCTGTAAAATCTGAGACAGAGAGAAAAAAAAAAACTATAAAAATAAACCTTACCTTAATGTGTGAAGTATCAGCATGACACAATACATCAGCCACAGCAGCACATTTCACTTCTTTGCTAGGAACAAGTTCCCTCTCACCCTGCAGTAGACAATGCTGCATGGGGGAGGGGCATGTGTGCACTTACTTATTCTTCCCACTGACACCTTTCTACAAAGCACTGTTGCCCTAACAAACTTCAGTTAGTTGATCTTAGGGCCACAGCAGAAAGAGCAGGGTTAAGGGGACCAGCAGACTGGATGTAATGCTGTCTGCCAAAGGCTGCATGGATACATTGTGAGATGAGTCACACAGCCTCAAGACTAAAGAGAGCAGTGTGTGCAGCTGCACAGATGCTCAAATCCTCATGTGCCTGCCGCTCCAGCTTTCTACTGCATGCGCCTACAGTCAGTCCTAGCCAGAAACAATACCCACCACCAGAGCAGTTACCTGGTAACAGTGGTAACCCCAGCAGGACCTTTTCTGATGCAGTGGGATTGGCTGGATGCAGAGTTAGGGCTTAGCATTTAGTGCTGCACAGTGCACATCCAAAACAGCACATGGCACTAGCTTGGCATGTCACATGACACTGGCACGGTCTGGCACAGTTTCTCACAAATAAATATAAGCAGATAACTTTTGACTGTGACAGTATTAGGACTGACAGTGTGTGTCCCCCATATCACATGACATCAGCAGTCTGGCTTGAACCAAAAAAACATTTTTTTTTTATTTATTTTTTAGGACTCTTGGGCCCCTCAACAAAGACTGGGCACTGGGCATGGGGGAGGGGCATGTGTGCACTTACTTATTCTTCCCACTGACACCTTTCTACAAAGCACTGTTGCCCTAACAAACTTCAGTTAGTTGATCTTAGGGCCACAGCAGAAAGAGCAGGGTTAAGGGGACCAGCAGACTGGATGTAATGCTGTCTGCCCAAGGCTGCATGGATACTTTGTGAGATGAGTCACACAGCCTCAAGACTGAATAGAGCAGTGTGTGCAGCTGCACAGATGCTCACATCCTCATGTGCCTGCCGCTCCAGCTTTCTGCTGCATGCGCCTACAGTCAGTCCTAGCCAGAAACAATACCCACCACCAGAGCAGTCACCTGGTAACAGTGGTAACCCCAGCAGGACCTTTTCTGATGCAGTGGGATTGGCTGGATGCAGAGTTAGGGCTTAGCATTTAGTGCTGCACAGTGCACATCCAAAACAGCACATGGCACTAGCTTGGCATGTCACATGACACTGGCACAGTCTGGCACAGTTTCTCACAAATAAATATAAGCAGATAACTTTTGACTGTGACAGTATTAGGACTGACTGTGTGTGTTCCCCATATCACATGACATCAGCAGTCTGGCTTGAACCACAAAAACATTTTTTTTTTATTTTTTTTAAATTTATTTTTTAGGACTCTTGGGCCCCCCAACAAAGACTGGGCACTGGGCAGCTGCCCCTTTTGCCCTGTGTTAAAGATGACCCTGCCCCTTCTCAAACTTTCATACATTGTGCAAAGCTGGCTTGCTTGAGCAACCCTACTTCACAAGGGCTTGATGGCAGCATTCACTGCTTAATAAATGGTGCCCATTCTCTTAACATTATTTAAACATGGACTTCCAGGGTGCAGTATAATGCTAAATCACCTTGTGTACAATCTTAGGTAGAACCAACACTAGTAGTGGAGATAAACTACCAATGCAACCATTAAAACCTATGCAAGATGCCCTTGACAAGAAAGAATATTTGGAGTGGAGCTGCAGACTAAAATCAGGGCTGCCTCAGTGACCACCACTGCCAATAATTAAAAGAAAAGCCAGCAATGATGACAGTGGGAAGCTGAGTGAAAGGGATATAAAACCCAAACATTTTCTTTTAAGATTCGGACAGAGCATAGAATTTAAAAGAACTTTTGAATTTACTTCTATTGTCAATTTTTTTGTTTTCTTTTTATCATTTGTTGAAGGGTAGGGAGGTAAGTTCAGGAGTGTACACGCATCTGCAGCACTATTTGGCAGCAGTTTTGCAACAATGTTATACATTAACAAGCACTATTTACTATTTTAATGTGGTGCTCTAGACATGTGCACACTACATATCTAGATATTTCTTCAACAAAGAATTACAAGAGAACAAAGCAAATTTTAATAATAGAATACATTGGAAACTTTTTTAAAATTGTATTCTCTGGGGCTGAATTATCAAGCTCCGAATGGAGCTTGGTGCCTCTGTTTCCGCACGAGCCTTCTGAGGCTGCGGTCTTCAATCCGCCTGATACTATACGATCGGGCTGATTGACACCCCCTTCTCACAAGAACCACTTGTGCAATGATAAATGTCAACAGCGTATGCTGTCTGCATATATTGATGTGCGGCAGACATGATACGCTACTTCGTATCATGTCCATCCGCACTTTAATAAATCGGCCCCTATATCTGAATCATAAAAGAAAACAATTGGGTTTTACGTCCCCCATAGGAAAAAAATGGGGCAGTTTGAGCTGGAAAAAAACCTAACACCTGCAAAAAAGCAGCGTTCAGCTCCTAACGCAGCCCCAACAGTTTCTAAGTCTGCACCTAACACCCTAACATGAACCCCGAGTCTAAACACCCCAAACCTTACACTTATTAACCTCTAATCTGCCGCCGCCACTATCGCTGACACCTGCATATTTTTTTAACCCCTAATCTGCCGCTTCGTACACCGCCACAACCTACATTATCCCTATGTACCCCTAATCTGCTGCTCCTAACACCGCCGACCCCTATATTATATTTATTAACCCCTAATCTGCCGCCCCCAACGTCGCCTCCACCTACCTACAATTATTAACCCCTAATCTGCCGACCGGACCTCACCGCTACTATAATAAATGTATTAACCCCTAAAGCTAAGTCTAACACTAACACTAACACCCCCCTAAGTTAAATATAATTTAAATCTAACGAAATAAATTAACTCTTATTAAATAAATTATTCCTATTTAAAGCTAAATACTTACCTGTAAAATAAATCCTAATATAGCTACAATATAAATTATAATTATATTGTAGCTATTTTAGGATTAATATTTATTTTACAGGCAACTTTGTAATTATTTTAACCAGGTACAATAGCTATTAAATAGTTAATAACTATTTAATAGTTACTTAGTTAAAATAATTACAAAATTACCTGTAAAATAAATCCTAACCTAAGTTACAATTAAACCTAACACTACACTATCAATAAATTAATTAAATACAATACCTACAAATAAATACAATTAAATAAACTAACTAAAGTACAAAAAATAAAAAAAAGAACTAAGTTACAAAAAATAAAAAAATATTTACAAACATTATAAAAATATTACAACAATTTTAAGCTAATTACACCTACTCTAAGCCCCCTAATAAAATAACAAAGCCCCCAAAATAAAAAAAATGCCCTATCCTATTCTAAAATACAAATAGAAAAGCTCTTTTACCTTACTAGCCCTTAAAAGGGCCTTTTGCGGGGCATGCCACAAAGAATTCAGCTCTTTTGCCTGTAAAAAAACATACAATTCCCCCCCCAACATTACAACCCCCCACCCACATACCCCTAATCTAACCAAACCCCCCTTAAATAAACCTAACACTAAGCCCCTGAAGATCTTCCTACCTTATCTTCACCACGCTGGGTATCACCGATCGGTCCAGGCTCTGAAGTCTTCATTCAAGCCCAAGCGGGGGCTGAAGACGTCCATCCTCTGGCTGAAGTCTTGATCCAAGCGGCGGCTGAAGAGGTCCATCATCGGGCAGAAGTCTTTATCCTATCCGGGCAGAAGAGGAGATCCGGACAGGTAGACATCTTCATCCAAGCGGCATCTTCTATCTTCTTCCATCCGAAGATGAGCGGCTCCATCTTCAAGACCTCCGGCGCAGATCCATCCTCTTCTTCCCACGTCCTAACACAGAATGAAGGTTCCTTTAAGGGACGTCATCCAAGATGGCATCCCTCGAATTCCAATCGGAATTAAGGTAGGAAAATTCTGATTGGCTGATGGAATCAGCCAATCAGATTCAAGTTCAATCCGATTAGCTGATCCAATCAGCCAATCAGATTGAGCTCGCATTCTATTGGCTGTTCCGATCAGCCAATAGAATGCGAGCTCAATCTGATTGGCTGATGTTAGGGTTAGACTTAGCTTTAGGGGTTAATACATTTAATAGAGTAGCGGTGAGGTCCGTTCGACAGATTAGGGGTTAATACTTGAAGTTAGGTGTCGGTGATGTTAGGGAGGGCAGATTAGGGGTTAATACTATTTATTATAGGGTTAGTGAGGCGGATTAGGGGTTAATAACTTTATTATAGTAGCGGTGAGGTCCGGTCGGCAGATTAGGGGTTAATAAGTGTAGTTAGGTAGCGGCGACGTTGGGGGGGGCAGATTAGGGGTTAATAAATATTATGTAGGTGTCGGCGGTGTTAGGAGCAGCAGATTAGGGGTACATAGGGATAACCTAGGTTGCTGCGGTGTGTGGTCGGCAGATTAGGGGTTAAAAAATTTTATTAGAGTGGCGGCGATGTGGGGGGACCTTGGTTTAGGGGTACATAGGTAGTTTATGGGTGTTAGTGTACTTTAGAGCACAGTAGTTAAGAGCTTTATGAACCGGCGTTAGCCCAGAAAGCTCTTAACTCCTGGCTTTTTGCTGCGGCTGGAGTTTTGTCGTTAGATTTCTAACGCTCACTTCAGCCATGACTCTAAATACCAGCGTTAGAAGGATCCCATTGAAAAGATAGGATACACAATTGACGTAAGGAGATCTGCGGTATGGAAAAGTCGCGGCTGCAAAGTGAGCGTTAGACCCTTTCCTGACTGACTATAAATATCAGCGGTAGCCCAAAACCAGCGTTAGGAGCCCCTAACGCTGATTTTGATGGCTAACGCCAAAATCTAAATCTAGCCGATAGTTTTTGAAGCCTGGTCATCCATCCTCATCCAAGCGGCAGAAGTCCTCAGCAAAGCCAGCAGAAGTCTTCATCCAAGCGGGCCAAAGTCTTCATCCAAGCGGGCAGAAATCTTCATCCAGACGGCATCTTCTATATTTATTCATCCAGCGCAGAGTGGCTCCATCTTCAAGACATCCGGCACGGAGCATCCTCTTCTTAAGATGTCTCTTGTAGAATGAAGTTCCCTTTAAATGATGTCATCCAAGATGACGTCCCTTACATTCTGATTGGCTGATAGAATTCTATCAGCCAATAGGAATTAAGGGGGGAAAAATCCTATTGGCTGTTACAATCAGTCAATAGGATTAAGCTTTCATCCTATTGGCTGATCCAATCAGGCAATAGGATTGAGCTCGCATTCTATTGGCTCAATCCTATTGGCAGCAGGGTCCGGGAGCGGCAGGATAGGGGTTAATAACTTTATTTAGGTTGCGACAGGGTCCCGGAGCGGCGGGATCGGGTTAATAACTCTATTTAGTTGCGGTGGGGTCAGGGAGTGGCAAGATAGGGGTTAAAAAATTTATTTAGGTTGTGGCGGGGTCCAGGAGCGGTGGTGTTTAGTGACAGGGTATAAATAAAGTTGATAAAAAAACTAATAGCAGTGAGATCGATGACTGCTCGTTAACAACAGTCCGCTGCTCATCGCCCCGTACTTGATGCGCGGCTTTTTGCCAGCTTTTTTTTATAAATATGGAGATTGTATTGAGGTCCGCGGCCGCGATGTTAGGCAATGTTAGGCGAGTGTATTGGTGCCGGCGAATGCAGCACAGTTGACAGCTTGATAGATAGGCCTCTGCAGCATAGTAGCTGCTTGTCTCAATTGTCAAAGGCAAATTGTTTTACGAAAGATTACTAAAACCAATCATAGAACTTGTTTGCAGTTTAAAATCATTATTTAAATATCCAGCAGACTACTTCTTTTTTGCTTTCTTGCTTCAGCTGGGATATGGGATAACATTGCCATAAAAAGTAACAGTATTATTAACACAAAGGAAATAACAAGTTAAGAAGATATTGGGATAATTATCAGGCAGTTTGATAAGTAATATACTTATGGGAAAAAGTTAGATTCTGAACTTACTATGTATGAGTACCTTGTCTTGTAATAGCCACTATTATGAGGAAAAGAGAGAAAACACAGCGTACTAAATCAAACTGAAGCTCTGATGTATTTGAAAACCTCTTATCTGTGGTGTAGTGACCTCAAAATGATGGGAACGTTTGTGATTTGACTGTATCAAATTAGATTTTTTACACAAGAAGATTTCCAATACACATTTAAAGGGTCCAGGTCTCAAACATAATAGGGTCACAACTAATGGGACTACCATCTACCACAAACACCATTGCTGGATCATCCTTTGTCTCCAGGGGTAAAAAACAACTTCTGAGCAAGTGAAGAAACTAGAAAGCACCAGGATCAATTATATCCCTAAGTTCAACCTGTCTTACAGACCAACAAAAAGCAACAATAATACAACAGAAATAGATAAATAGTTTACTGGCGCTGAATAAGTAGTGCTAAAGAAAATACTAGAGCTTTTTTTTTCTGGGGTCTCCTTTTCAACAAAACAGGACAATTATTAACCATATGTCCCACATTACCACAATGTAAAGACAGTTTAGATATGAAAAGCTATTGCTGTTCTTCTGGGGATATCAAACCATTTATTATTCCTATTTGCATTGAATCACATTCTGATTCAAAAGGCTCCATAGAAAGCCTCAGACTTAGGTTTAATAGAAACAGACACATTAAGCTATAAGTAAATAGGGGCATGATGAGTATATAGGTCATGTATTGTGGATGATGTATTAATATTGATTATAGTGTAAAACTGCTTATACTTTTTTTTGTTACATTCATTGATTGAAAAATAAGGGTTTTTTAGTTTTACAAGATTTGCATCTATAATCCAGAAGACCTAGTTGGAAAATTAATATTTTCCAGGGGAATGGGCCACAGCTTATATCATATTCAAAAAAGGGATTTCATACATTTAGGGCTAGATTATGAGTGGATTGTTATTTATTGCTCCTGCTTGCGTGCTAACTGCTAAAAGTAAGATTTTTGCACACGTCGGGTAGCGCACGTATTACAAGTTGAAAGTAAAAAGTTCTCGCACAAGTGCACAAAAGCCGAATTTTGAATATAGTGACCGCATTAAAGTTAACCTTACACCCTTACTTAACCTAATACCCTTACTTGCACACAAAACCACATTTTCTCAAGTGTGCTGACCTGTTATGAAATATTAATAATTCACATTCCAATGTTCTTCACATAGCAGAATATGTTCTATTTATTCTTAAATACACACACACAAACATATATACAGTATATATATATTTATATATATATATATGTGTGTGTGTGTGTGTGTTTTGGTAAAATATATATATCTATACCTATATATTTATATGTTTATATACAGGTATATATATATATATATATATATATATATATATATATATATATTTATATACAGGTATATATATATATATATATATATATATATATATTTAAATATACTTCTTAAAAGATATTCCCCTTTGTGAAGAACAATGGAATGTGAGAGATTTACACTAAATGAATAGTTAAACACTTTATTAAAAAATGAATATTGCAGAAATTTGCTTTTACATGTGTTTAGCTAATTGACTGCAAAGAGTTCCAATGCACTTATATATATTCAATAAATATAACAAGTGACAGCACTATCTTACAGCTAATCCTACCTAATATGCTCATGCACGGGATAGAGTCAGGTCCCTTACTCTAAAATAATATCACATAAATAAATCCTAGCAAACGAGTCTTAGTAATAAATATTAAATTATAGTATATCCACGATAGTAGAATAGACAACTCAAATATTTTTTATGGAAGGTGCAAATGTATATCCATTCACATTCACACAATCCCCAACCACCATACAAATCCGCTAAATTGAGCAAGAAAAATATTCACACTGTAACATGCACTCAAAAATTATTCATTATTCATACTGAAAGAAAATATTTTGTATCAAAGAAGGGTTGAGATTATATAAGGCATAATCAGAATTTGTAAGATCACAATCCTAAATACACTGCTTTATACAAAATAAAAAACAAAATAGAATTTTTCAATGTAATAAAATTATATATCTGAATTGTAAATTTATAAAAAGTACAAAGTGTAAATGCATTAGAACTCTCTCGTGGCTTTTCTCTCCTTCACATACAGAAATACAGGGAACGCCCCTTGGAGAAGCAAAGCAAAATCTGCCTTTTGAATATCTCACCTGAGCAGAGGGGTTTTGTATAAGTTCATCAAATATATGCAGCAAAAAAAGAAAATTGTACTCCGCTCAAGGTTGGTATAAATAAAACATAGCTTTTATTCATCACTTGCAAAAAATGCCATTCTTAAAAAGTTTGCAAAGCAAGGTAAAATAGCAGCAATACACGGTGGTGTCCCACGCTGTGCAACTGGCTTACGTGTTTTGGCTTAATGCAGTAATCATAGCCTGCTGTTGTACTGCTCCTACAAAAGTTTATACTCAGTAAAACGATGCTATTGGGTAAAAAATAGGCATGTGGACACCACCCATATATATAGATATATTGACAGCTGTTAAGACTTATCCAGACTGATCATGATAAAGGTAAATTCTTATGCTAATACATATTATATTAGAAAAACTATACCATTTCATAACAAATTGGTGTACACACACTATAAAGGATTTGCCATTTGAATTATCTACGTGTCCTGTTGGAAAATGGTTTACTAGGAACTTAAGATGAAAAGATAATATACATTAAGTATAACGTTTAGACTAATATAAGAATGATGCAAACATTTTGCTTAGCAAAGCCCCATGCCTGTATATGGGATTACAATGTCCTATAATAAAATAAATTAAAATACATCTTACAGGAAAAAAAGGGGGGGGGGGGACGGAACGGCCCATGGCATAATATACCCAAATGCTAGTTTCAAAACTCAATATTAACCAATCATTATTAATTAATCAATAGTGAACATATTGAATTGGTATTTGTCAGTTAAATTCACTGTACACTATGCACATTTGTGAACATCAAACATGTGTAGGCGAAGGATGACTCTTAGGAAATATATGGCCATACGATATTTTCAGAGTGTATTATCCAATGTGAAAAACAACCATTCATTTAATTTGGCATAAGGTGGTAAAAGACCTCTACACTTCTACTTCCTTATTGTGACCCTACTCCTTCCAGGTGCATTTCCATTTACCTATGAAATTGCACTATCAAACTCTTTGACATGTGAGCCTGCTTCCCGCAATGTAAGAAGCAATGTAAGAAGTGCACTTCTTCTTACACTTTCTGCAACCTCTGAGGTGGCAGAGAGAAATTACCCCAAATTTGCTCACTCTGGGTGATTGACAGGCCAATTAGATGATTGATCGCGACAGAGAAGTATCAGGCTTTACACACTCACTTGAATGTGTAGTGATACACGTATGCCATGAAGACAAGCAGTCAACTTTTAATGAGAAACTTGTCCGCTCACCTTATAACGGAAGTCCTAATGCAATGATCAAGATCGCTGAAAGTTCTACTTTTAGGGTCAATTTATAATGGGAAGGGTTTTTCTCTCAGTCCAAAGTTTTTTTGGGGATACCTAGGTAAGAATAGTATGCATGCAGACAATTTAAATTTAAATTTTAAAATTTCTCTTATTTTTCTTATGGGGATGAGAAAGTGACTTTTTTTACATTTCCCCTTTAGATATAAGCCATCTATGGTAGCATTCTGTTGTAAAAGTTTTGATTTAGAGACTCCACTGGAAATAGACCTAGTGCTCATAGAAATCTGAGAAAAGGCCTACTTTATTAATACATTTTGAGAAATGAACAGAAGTAATATAAACTTAATAAATAATAAAAATGAACAGTAATTTAAAATTGTTTTGTTTATGATTGACACACCACAAATTCAAGCTACATGTTTGGTTGAAAGCTGTGAGATTTACTCATAAATGTGGGAACATCCGTGACAGTAGTCAACTTGGCAGGTGTTTTCTTAGAACATTGTTCATGGGAAACCAGGCTTTGTCCTTAGGAAATATCTGGAATGATGTTCTTGGTCCAGGTGGGTGGAAGAGTTTTACAAAAACATCACTCTATGATGTCCTCAATCAAGTTTTACCACCACTTAACCACCACTAGTCATCACAGACACAAGCAACACAGTAATTATTCCATAGGATCAGGGGGACAGATTTTATCACTGCGTGTTCTGAGATGTGGATATAAAGAAGCACCTGATAGTATTCTGTGATACAGCCTGAAAACGGTTACATTTTCTTATACCTGGAATTCTCTCCCACTTTTTGAACCTGACCTGTCCTTGAGTTTCAGTTCCAGAAGTTCAGTTACTTCCTCATTTTTGACGTAGATTTCTTTTAAAAGTTTCAGAAATCCTTCCTACTTTAGCTTTCAAAGCACTTTGTCTTTTATCTGTGCTTATCTTATTAATTTTGGATGCAAGGGATACACCAAGAGCAGTAAAAGCTGAGTCAAAGGGAATCTTCAGGTAATACTTTGTAATCATTCTGTTCAATACATATGCCTTTTTTAATTACAATTTTATTTGTAGCAGGTGGGAGACAGTGACACACCAGGGACAAGTTTTAGAGGATAGTTATTTTTCTTTGAGCTGTATTCAAATTTTTTGTAGTCCTTTTGAAATAGTTTTTTTTATGTGATATTCGAAAAGATTACAACAACTGTTACCAAATAGGTGAAGATATGTTAAAAAATTGCACATTCTCAGAGAATTCTCAAACATGAAATTTTACCTAGGTTCCCCCTTAAATTTAGGACTGAGACCTAAACCCTTCCCATTATAAATTGACCCTAAAATTGGAACTTGATCATTACATTAGGACTTAAAGGGAAAGTCTAGGCCAAAATAAACTTTCATGATTCAGATAGAGCATGTAATTTTAAACAATTTTCCAATTTACTTTTATCACCAATTTTGCTTTGTTCTCTTGGTATTCTTAGTTGAAAGCTTAACCTAGGAGGTTCATATGCTAATTTCTTAGACCTTGAAGCCCACCTCTTTCAGTTTGCATTTTAACAGTTTTTCACCACTAGAGGGTGTTAGTTCACGTATTTCATATAGATAACACTGTGCTCATGCACAAGAAGTTATCTGGGAGCATGCACTGATTGGCTAGACTGCAAGTCTGTCAAAAGAACTGAAAAAAGGGGCAGTTTGCAGAGGCTTAGATACAAGATATCACAGAGGTTAAAAGTATATTATTATAACTGTGTTAGTTATGCAAAACTGGGAAATGGGGTAATAAAGGGATTATCTATCTTTTAAAACAATAAAAATTCTGGTGTAGACTGTCCCTTTAAGTTTAAAGTCTATGGAAGAATGTGCAACATGTTTATATATGTACAAGTATCTTGTAATGTGCTCTAGACAACAATGTTGGTTCCAAGGAACTAGGGCCACCCTGAGCTGAGATATTGCATTTTCTGTAAACTTCTATATAACCAAACTGTATTGTGCACCATGGCACAAAGTTGGCTGCCGTGGTTAAAACCAAGTAAAATAACATTATATAAACTGGTTGCTTTGCAATACCAATCCATAGAGTTAATCACTCAAAAAAAAAAAAAAAAATAGGAAAATTAAAAATGACCAAGCAACCATTTTGACAATTATTGGACCACTTGAGATGGATCAACCCTTAACCCCTTAATGACCACAGCACTTTTCCATTTTCTGTCCGTTTGGGACCAAGGCTATTTTTACATTTTTGCGGTGTTTGTGTTTAGCTGTAATTTTCTTCTTACTCATTTACTGTACCCACACATATTATATACCGTTTTTCTCGCCACTAAATGGACTTTCTAAAGATACCATTATTTTCATCATATCTTATAATTTACTATAAAAAAAAATATAAAATATGAGGAAAAATTGAAAAAAACACACTTTTTCTAACTTTGACCCCCAAAATCTGTTACATATCTACAACCACCAAAAAACACCCATGCTAAATAGTTTCAAAATTTTGTCCTGAGTTTAGAAATACCCAATGTTTACATGTTCTTTGCTTTTTGTGCAAGTTATAGGGCCATAAATACAAGTAGCACTTTGCTATTTCCAAACCACTTTTTTCCAAAATTAGCGCTAGTTACATTAGAACACTAATATCTTTCAGGAATCCCTGAATATCCCTTGACATGTATATATTTTTTTTTAGTAGACATCCCAAAGTATTGATCTAGGACAATTTTGGTATATTTCATACCACCATTTCACCGCCAAATGCGATCAAATACAAAAAATCGTTCACTTTTTCACAAATTTTTTCACAAACTTTTGGTTTCTCACTGAAATTATTTACAAACAACTTGTGCAATTATGGCATACATGGTTGTAAATTCTTCTCTGGGATCCCCTTTGTTCAGAAATAGCAGACATATATGGCTTTGGCGTTGCTTTTTGGTAATTAGAAGGCCGCTAAATGCCACTGCGCACCACAAGTGTATTATGCCCAGCAGTTAAGGGGTTAATTAGGGAGCTTTTAGGGAGCTTGTAGGGTTAATTTTAGCTTTAGTGTAGTATAGTAGACAACCCCAAGTATTGATCTAGGCACATTTTGGTATATTTCATGCCACCATTTCACCGCCAAATGCGATCAAATTGAAAAAAAAGTTAAATTTTTCACAATTTTAGGTTTCTCACTGAAATAATTTACAAACAGCTTGTGCAATTATGGCACAAATGGTTGTAAATACTTGTCTGGGATCCCCTTTGTTCAGAAATAGCAGACATATATGACTTTTGCGTTGCTTTCTGGTAATTAGAAGGCCGCTAAATCCTGCTGCGCCTCACACGTGTATTATGGCTAGCAGTGAAGGGGTTAATTAGGGAGTTTGTAGGGAGCTTGCAGGGTTAATTTTAGCTTTAGTGTAGAGATCAGCCTCCCACCTGACACATCCCACCCCCTGATCCCTCCCAAACAGCTCCCTTCCCTCCCCCACCCCACAATTGTCCCCGCCATCTTAAGTACTGGCAGAAAGTCTGCCAGTACTAAAATAAAAGGGTTTTTTAAAAAAAATAAAAAAATTTTTTAGCATATTTACATATGCTAGGGTGTAGGATCCCCCCCCTTAGCCCCCAACCTCCCTGATCCCCCCCAAAACCGCTCTCTAACCCTCCCCTCTGCCTCATTGGGGGCCATCTTGGGTACTGGCAGCTGTCTGCCAGTACCCAGTTTGCAAAAAAAAGTGCTTTTTTTATTTTTTTGGGGCTTTTTTCTGTAGTGTAGCTTCCCCCCCCCACACAGACAATCCCCCACCACCTTGCTGATCTTTTTTTTTTTTTAAGATTTCGATATTTATACATTTTTTATTAAATCATTTTCTGTAGTGTAGCGGTTCCCACCCGCTCCCTCCCCGTGCACGCGCCCGCCCCCGCCCTCCCGTGCACGCGCGCGCGTCCGTGCGCGCCCCTGCTCGTCCCCGCCCACGATCCCGCCCCCCCTGCACATAACCAGGGCCATCGATGGCCGCCACCCGCCTCCCGGTCCGGCTCCCACCCACCAACGCAGGTAGCCACCGATCTCCGGTGCAGAGAGGGCCACAGAGTGGCTCTCTCTGCACCGGATGGTTACCAAAGGTTATTGCAGGATGCCTCCATATCGAGGCATCACTGCAATAACCGGAAAGCAGCTGGAAGCGAGCAGGATCGCTTCCAGCTGCTTTCCAAACCGAGGACGTGCAGGGTACGTTCTCAGGCATTAACTGCCTTTTTTTTGAGGACGTACCCTGCACGTCCTCGGTCGTTAAGGGGTTAAAAAGTGTATTACATTTAAATTCAAATATTATAAACTTTGGTGCATGCAATAATTGTTAAAAACCTTGATTGCTCTAAATTGCTGATAACAAATGTGATTCTATGCACTGCAGACCTCTCTGTAGATCACAGGGCTTAACATGTTATTTTATTTTATTTTTAAACTATGTAAAAGACCCTTTAGACATCTGTCTATGACAAAAAAATTTTATCTACACTTTTTTTTATCTACAAAAACTATGCTTATAAAATGGTATGATTTTATGTTAGAATCAATACATACATATGTGTGCAGTCATACTTTTTTTGGATTTTTTTTCTTGACCGTCAGCTGTGACTTTAAAGTTCTTAAAATGCACATGGATCTATTTTATACATACCAGAAAATACAGTACAGTGCCATAAAAGTGAGGGAGTGATTCACACAAAGGGGGATGTTTATCAAGCCGTCAACCGCAAATACGCTGGAAGTCCGCAGCGTAATTGTTTCAAGCTTGATCTGACCTAGTTATCAAAGCCTACAGACCGGCAAAAGTTGAAATCTGTGACATAACATATGATCTGCCGGTCTCAATCCGACGCATATCGATGCTTACATCATTAAACATGTTCCAAATACACATTCGGCTCTATTTGACACTTTTTCAAAGTTATCAAAAAGTTAACAGGTACGCTCGCAGCTATTCTGGCCCAGCGTACCTGGTTTTCAATCTGCCACCCTGGAGGCCGCGGATGCCATAAGAATCAATGGGAGTCTGAAAGCAGCAAAAGCTTATGTTTTGATGCTGCCAGATATCCCATTGATTTCTATGGTAGAAAACAAGTTACGTTTACACCTAACACCCTAACATAAGCCCGGAGTCTAAGCACCCCTAATCTGTCACCCCGACATCGCTGACACCTACATAATGTTATTAACCCCTATTCTGCCACTCCCGGACCCCGCCGCCACCTAAATAAAGTTATTAACCCCTATCCCACCAATCCCGGACCCCGCCGCCAGTAAATAAACATATTAACCCCTAAACCTCTGGCCTCCCACATCATTACCACTAACTAAACCTATTAACCCCTAAACCACCATCCCCCACATCGTGATAAACTAAAATAAGCTATTAACCCCTAAACCTAACAACCCGCTAACTTTAAATTAAAATTAAAACATCCCTATCTTATAATAAATTTAAACTTAGCTGTAGAATTAAAATAAACTATTTTAAACTATTAATTAACCTACCCTAACTATTACACTACACTTAAACTAAACTACCAATTAAATTAACTAAATTACACATTAAAAAAACCTAACCCTACTAAAATTATTTAATTATACTATTTAACCATATTAAAAATTACTAAATTACAAAAGAAAATAAATGCTAAGTTGCAAAAAATAAAAAACATTAAATTACGAAGAAAAAAACCCCACATTATCAAAAATAAAAAAAGAATTACACCTAATCTAATAGCCCTATCAAACTAAAAAAGCCCCCCAAAATAAAAAAAACCCTAGCCTACAATAAACTACCAATAGCCCTTAAAAGGGCCTTTTGTGGGGCATTTCCCCCAAGAAATCAGCTCTTTTACCTGTAAATAAAAATACAAACACCCCCCAACAGTAAAACCCCCCCACCACCCAACCAACCAACCCCCCCAAATAAAAACCCTATTGTCATTTAACATTGCACAAGCATACACTGGCGGCAAATCGGTCACTAGCAGGGGCTATCAATCATCCCAATCGGATTAGATCGGGATGATTTCAGTCCAACAAGTTAAGGAGCAGCGGTCTCATGACTGCTGCTATTTAACTTCCATTTTAGGCGACCTGAAATGATGGGGCTCTAAAGCAGAATTTGTTGCTTAATAAATGGAGCCCAATATGTCTATATGTTAATCTAGAACAAATTAGATAGAGGGCGCCACATGGTGCAGATCATATGAGATAAAAATAACACAGCGATAAGATTATACGAGTCCTACTCACAAGTTGTAGCGCACATAAGAGTGCAGAAGACGCAGTCCGGAACTACACGTCGTCCGGTCGACCACAATGGATGGAATTACCCAGATGGAGATCCTCGTCTCGCCAGGGAGAGTCCAGGGAAATCCAAGGAGGTAGGATGAATATGGAACTATGCACCAAAGTTCCAGCCAAGTGCTAGGGGGAGAGCCAGAATGAGTTCACCAGGCCCAGGCCCAAGAAGAAAGAAAGTGTAACCGGCAGCAAATGGAGATTTTAAAATATATAAAAAAAGTTTAATAACAATAATAAAAACAACAGCAACACGTTTCTCAGTGTTACACACTGTTTCATCAGGCTATACAAACATTCTCTAAGCTGCCATATTTAAACTAGTTGGTAACCAATCAATGATCAGAAAAATTTGACACCCCCTAATGGAGCATACCAATATGCAAATAGGGATCAATGGTGCAAAAGTTAATTAAATGTACAGAAAAAACTACATTAATATTGGTTATACAAAACATATCTCATCAAGAAACAATATACTATTAACATACATATATTCGAAGAGTATTACATAATTTTATTGTGCTGTATGGAGATAATGTGTTAGTACACTGCGCCCTAAAGCAGAGAAAAAAAATTGGTATAGGTCTCAACTGGACGATAAACACATTCTGTTACACTCTGTTTTGATTTAAATTATACACTATTTATTTGATTTTCATTTCGTATCTAAGGCTATTTCCTAAAAGGTTGTTAGTGGCAGGGGTTTAAAAATAATAATATCGAATGAAACATATGTATACTAAGTAGCGTAAGAACAATGATGTAAGGGTTGGGGGTGTGTCAGACTATACTGCATCTGGAGAGCCCCAACGAGTTAACTCAAAAATAGGTCATTGACTTGTATACGAACATAATAAGGACAACTACAATATGACCAGTAATGATGATGTTGATAAAAACTAAGCCGTTGCATATATCGGCAAAAATAACAATCAAAAATATGAAGTGGGGCTAAGGTATTAGGTGTGGGGCACGATCGGCCAATAGCGTGTGGCTAATACAATAACAATGAGACGTGAGCAGTGATGTCAAAGAGGGTGTGACCAATTGCACCAATAATAATCAACAGCGCAATAGTATAGGGAAGGTTCAGTGAAAATGTGAACGGAGTGTAATACAGAGACAGCCAATAGAGAGTGGCTGAATGTAAACAAAGGGGCGTTTAGTATCAGTCTGGTGCGTGACATGGTATCAATGTGAGGGTACCTAAATAGTGACCTACAGGGGGATAAAATACATAAATGGATAAATATACCGGGGAGGAAATGTTGAAATAGTATCAGAATATAATAAAATAAAATGACAATAACAAATCGTGCCGAAAGTGATCCATAGCCAAGTGGTATAGAAGAGGCTCAGTAACAAAATTAGCGAAGTGTAGTGCAGAAACAGCCAATAGTGAAAGGCTGAATGTACATAAAGGGGCGTTTATACAAGTCTAGTGCATAACACAATATCGATATGATAGGACCTAAATGTATGGACTAAGTGAGGGCACAAATAGTGATATATATAGGGATTGAAAGACATGTTGTCATTCAGAGGCATCATGAGTGGACAAGAGCCGCGGGGATGGACTAAAAGCAATTGATCTATATAAGACATGGATAAATATGACAGGAGGGGAGAGGTGATAGGAATAAATAGTAGAAACATCAGTGATGGAATAAAGTGGGGATATAAGAGACTATAGGGACGGACAGAAGGTCAGACCACGTATATTAACCATCGTATGATGATGTGTAGATAATGTTAATAGTGGAGAAACCAGAGTGGGTGGGTGTGTGCATGTTATGCTCAGAAAAGGACTGAGAGTATATGAGATAAATGAGATGAAATGGTATGTGAAATAAAAACATAATAAAAATATGATAAATATGTACATAAACATAAGACATGACACAAAAGTGGCAACAATAGGGATAGGAATAAGAGACAAGGATATTCATGTGGTGGAAAGAAGATGACGAACACGAATGGAAAGGATACCATAAGAGTGTATCAATTAGTGGAACTATATCCATACTCATAAACCAATATCAATATGAGATGATAATAAAAATCAATATCAAAATGCTGTTAAGTCCATGTTTAGGTTAAGACCAGAGGGAAATAAGGTCTTCAATTTATAGATCCAATAAGTTTCTCTCTGTCTCAACCTATTGAATCTATTGTAAAAATGGGAATGGGAAATCATCTCGAGTGGGCAAATGCTGAATGTGTTGGTTATTCTATTGTGTGTATTATTACAGTGTCTAGGCACACTATGATTGCGATATTTGTTTTTAATATTTCTTAGATGTTCATTCCACCTGTTCCTTATCAATCTGCAAGTGCGGCCCACATATTGGATCCCACAAAGGTTGCAGGTCAATAAGTAGATAACATAAGTGGAAGTACATGTCAAGAATTGAGAAATATTATATAGTTTCTTTGTGACACTAGATGAAAAAGTTTTACTCCCAAATGTAGTATGTTTACATATATTGCAGTTTTTAAGTGGACACTTCCCTATTCCATTCTTTTTAGTTGGTATAGAGGGATTTGTTATTCCATTGAGTTTATGGACTACAACTTTACTAGGTGCTAACACACTTTTAAGTGTAGGAGCTCGTCTAAAAACACACTTAGGTTCAGGATCTACTAATTTTCCTAGGATTGGATCCTTTTTAACCAAATCCCAATGTTTTTTAATAATGCGTTTTATCTTGATATGATTCACACTATATTTGGTGATAAATAAGGGATTAGAATGATTCACAGTAGTGGTATTAGTATTGAGGTCTTGTTTGTTTCTCTTTGGTTTATATGCAAAGTAAGAATCCCTGTTGTCAAATTTGGCTCTTTCATATCCAATATCAATTATTTGTTGAGGATACCCTTTTTCTTTAAATCTAGTTTTCAGAATGATATTTTGTTGTTCAAAATCCTCAATATGGCTACAGTTTCTTCTTATCCTTTGAACTGCCCATATGGAATGTTATTGAGCCAAGGACTATAGTGGTTACTTTTATAATGAAGGTAACTATTACAGTCAACAGTTTTGAAATGTGTGGTCGTGGTAATTTTGTTCTCATTAGAGAAAGATAGACATAAGTCTAAAAATACCACTGATTGTTGTTCAATATTACTAGAAAAAGTTAGGCCCATCCTATTAGAATTAAGATGTTTAACGAAAAGTTCAGCAGATGAAATGTCCCCCCTCCACAGAAACAGCAGATCGTCTATGTATCTGCCATAGAAGACCAGGTTCGCTCCAAAGTTTGACCTGTAGATGTAATCGGCTTCAAAAAGCCCCATAAAAAGATTGGCAAAACTGGGAGCGAACCTGGTCCCCATGGCAGTACCTAGTATCTGTAAATAATATTCGTCTTGATAGACAAAGTAATTGTGTTCTAAAATAAAAGATATCAATTGCACAATAAACTCCTTTTGTAATGCAGGAATGTAAATATCACTTGCCAAAAATTCAGATACGGCTTGGATACCCAATTGGTGTCGTATATTGGAGTATAAGGCATGTACGTCACATGAGATCCACATCAATTTTTCATCCAAAGTGATCTGTTCAAGCTTTTTAATCAGATCAGGGGAATCTTTGATATAGGAATCCAGTGTGACGACATAGCGTTGGAGAAACCAATCAACATATTCGGATACATTATCAGTTAAACTCCCAATTCCGGCTATGATGGGTCTCCCGGGTGGGCATATAGGGTCTTTATGAACTTTTGGCAAGTGATAATAGAAGGCACAGTTAGGTTTTATGGGGATTTTAGGCGCCTCTTAGTAGTGCTCTGGTGATTTTCGGGTCTCCAGTGGTACTAATTGTTGTTCTTATGTCTATATGTTAGTTTAAGATATTGGTGCCACAGCATCCATAAATGCAAGAAAACTGGGATGTGTTAGCTTTTATCTTTCCCCTATTTCCACATACCTCAACCCCTGAAGCAGAACCCTTTGATTGTATGTATTGGGTACTTGTAAAGCACGGCTAATCACCGTAAGGGTCTCAAGGCACTGCTCATTTTATCGACCTCAAAAGGATGAAAGGCTGAGTGACTGGGGATTGAACCTGCAACCCTTAGGTTCTTACAGAACTCAGCCACAGTGCCTTATCACAGTGATACACCTCTTTGACACCTACATCCCCTGGATTGATAACTCTCAGAAGTCTATTGCTCCTCATCATTCTCTGTCACCCCAGCTTAGCAACTGCCACTCTAGTCCTCTGATAGAAGGGATGCTTTTCACCTCTGACATGTGGTTCTCTGTTCTGGAAATGTTATCTTAGAAGTTTTATCAGTACTGCAAACTTCACCACCTAAAGTTAGAAAAGAAAATTTTACAGTAAGTAAGCCACCTTAAGTAATACACCCTCCTCCTCCCTGTTGACATTTGCATTTATTACCAAAGTTTTTTTGGAATGTTTTAAGGCAGTGAGGCCTGAGGCCTTTACTTTCCTACAACAAGACAAACACAACTTTTTTAAAAACATTTTACTTGCCATGAACATAGAAAGATAGGCGAGACAGAATCAAACATTTCTCATCAACCCCAGTGATCCTCTTATTATCAGGCAAATCGGATAAATGAACAGCTAATTACAAATCATATACTTAAGACATTATAAAATACAACGTTATGCACAAATCAGTGAACTCCAAGATAAATAATACTATGTTTGAACAATATATGAGAATATAGATTATTAGAGGTCCCAGTCTATGAGAAGTGCAAGCTTAGTTGAATGATGAAAGGAGGGATACTGCATTGAAAGTGGCATTACCTGTGAGAGGCTAAGGACTCAATGATCAAAGCCTCTCTCGCATGGAAAGAAAATATGCAAAATCATTGGATGGGGGAGATTTTAACTTAATATTGAAATGTATGTCTCCATCACTTAAAAAGCTTTCAATGTATATTCCTAAGTATTTCATTGTTTTGTTTTGGGTACGTAATGGACAGCTCTCTAAATTTTGTGAATAGGCCCCCTGGGGCATGGATACATTCAGTATCTCCGATTTCCTGAGATTGAGTAGGTAATTCGATACTTCGCCTTATTCTGCATAAACTTCCAAGGCTCTCGAGAAGGAGGTGTGTATGTCAGTTAGTGTCATTAGGACATCATCGGCATCCTTTTTATGTTGAGTTTCCCAATAAGCAATTTGTGACGTGAGTGAGTTTAGGTGTTGTCTTTGCTGTTTTTTTTTTTGTTTGGCTTTTAATTGGAGGAGTTCTCCTCTAATAACACACTTGTGTGATTCCCATATGGTGGAAGGTGTATGAAGATCTGGTGTGTTATGTGTAAAGAATTCCTTGAGGGAGCTCTCCAATTGCAATCGGTGGAGGTTGTCATTTAAGAGGTATTCATCCAACCTCCATATGTATGGTGTAATTGGTGCGCTTGGCCATTGTATTGTGCATGAAACAGGGGAATGGTACAACCTAGTCTGCGGGAGGATCCCAGTTTTGATGACCAAAGATCGTCCCAGAGAGTCTTTTATTAAATAGTCTATCCTCGAGTACAGCTTGTGGGGGTGAGTAAAATGAATAATCTCTGTCAGTAGGGTAAACGGTTCTCCAAATGTCAAGTGAGAATAGTTGTGATAGTTATGTATTTACTGATTTTATCACCTTTCTAGGGTAGGAGGACTGTCCACTGGACGTGTCCAGCATGGGGTCTAAAGGAAGGTTAAAATCCCCTCCCAGTAGTATCACACCTTTTGAGTGTTCAATAATTTTTTGTGTTACTTTTTTCAGCAATATGTGTTGATTTTATTGGGTAGGTAAATGTTGGCCAGGGTGATGGGTCTTCCAAAAAGTAAGCCTATCACTATTAGAAAACATCCATCACTGTCTTTTTTTATATGAATTGCTTGGAACTGCAAGTTGTTTTTGAGCAAAATATCCACACCGCTAGTTTTAAAAGCGCCAGGAGACGGATATGTTGTTTGATACCTGTGATTTATTAGTTTCAGTTCTCTACCTCCTTTAAAATGTGTCTCTCGGATATATATTATGTCACCGTTATGTTTGTGTATGTCACAAAATGCTATAGACCTTTTTTTGGGGCTATTTAGTCCCTTGGCATTAATTGTAATCATCTGTAGCGAGCGCAGGGGTACGTCGCTTTTGGTGTTGTTTGCCATAGTAAAGAGAGAGAAAAAAAAAAGGAAGGGGAGGGGAGTGGGAGCAGGGAGAATGTGGTTGAATCGTGTGTGTGTAGGGTGTGGATGAAAGGATCTGTATTTGCGGGTGGAGGAAAATCAGGGGTGGGTCGGGAATTAAGGGTTAGTTAATACAGTCGTGTACCAAAGGTGGTCTTTAGTCTTGTGTGGGTGAGCATCAAGTACTAATGAGCGTAATATCCCTTACCCTCAGGCATTTAAAGATGTTGTTAAATAACAATTAAACATTACAATATTAAGTAAAGAAAAATAAAGAAAAGGGAACAAAAGAAAATAATTAACATATTAACAGAAAAAAAATACACATTGTAAGTGATGTTTAAATACAACATAACAGCATGTGAGCCTGGATTAGTTTTTAAGTAAAATGTAACTACAGTGCCATTGTGCAACATTTAACGGTAGCCTGGTGTCCTCTAAGTGGACTAGCAAGTATTTGTTAAAGTGATAGTAAACTCTCCCCTTTATAAAATCAGATCTGGAATGTAAGCGCTATTTTAGATGAAGTTTAATTCATTAGCTGTAATGAAGATGCAGTATAACTTACGGCTAGATTTGGAGTTTTGTCGGTAACGACCCGAAAAGCTAACGCCGGCTTTTTTCTGGCCGCACCATAAAAATAACTCTGGTATTGAGAGTCCACATAAAGGCTGCGTTAGGCTCCAAAAAAGGAGCGTAGAGCATATTTAACGCAGCTTCAACTATCAATACCAGAGTTGCTTACGCAAGCGGCCAGCCTCAAAAACGTGCTCGTGCACGATTCCCCCATAGGAAACAATGGGGCTGTTTGAGCTGAAAAAAACCTAACACCTGCAAAAAAGCCGCGTTCAGCTCCTAACGCAGCCCCATTGTTTGCTATGCGGAAACACTTCCTACGTCTGCACCTAACACTCTAACATGTACCCCGAGTCTAAACACCCCTAACCTTACACTTATTAACCCCTAATCTGCCGCCCCCGCTATCGCTGACCCCTGCATATTATTATTAACCCCTAATCTGCCGCTCCGTAAACCGCCGCTACTTACATTATCCCTATGTACCCCTAATCTGATGCCCTAACATCGCTGACCCCTATATTATATTTATTAACCCCTAATCTGCCCCCCACAACGTCGCCTCCACCTGCCTACACTTATTAACCCCTAATCTGCCGAGCGGACCTGAGCACTACTATAATAAAGTTATTAACCCCTAATCCGCCTCACTTACCCTATAATAAATAGTATTAACCCCTAATCTGCCCTCCCTAACATCGCCGACACCTAACTTCAATTATTAACCCCTAATCTGCCGACTGGAGCTCACCGCTATTCTAATAAATGTATTAACCCCTAAAGCTAAGTCTAAACCTAACACTAACACCCCCCTAAGTTAAATATAATTTACATCTAACGAAATTAATTATCTCTTATTAAATAAATTATTCCTATTTAAAGCTAAATACTTACCTGTAAAATAAATCCTAATATAGCTACAATATAAATTGTAATTACATTGTAGCTATTTTAGGATTAATATTTATTTTACAGGCAACTTTGTAATTATTTTAACCAGGTACAATAGCTATTAAATAGTTAAGAACTATTTAATAGTTAACTAGTTAAAATAATTACAAAATTACCTGTAAAATAAATCCTAACCCAATCAGATTGAGCTCACATTCTATTGGCTGTTCCGATCAGCCAATAGAATGCAAGCTCAATCTGATTGGCTGATTGGATCAGCCAATCGGATTGAACTTGATTCTGATTGGCTGATTCCATCAACCAATCAGAATATTCCTACCTTAATTCCAATTGGCTGATAGAATCCTATCAGCCAATCGGAATTTGAGGGACGCCATCTTGGATGACGTCCCTTAAAGGAACCGTCATTCTTCAGTTGGACGTCGCCGGAAGAAGATGGGTCCGCGGTGGAGGTCTTCAGGATGGAGCCGGTCGTCATAGGATGAAGATAGAAGATGCCGCTTCGATCAAGATGGTTGCCGGTCCGGATCTCCTCTTCTTCGCGGATAGGATGAAGACTTTGGAGCCTCTTCTGGACCTCTTCAGCCACCGGATGATGGATCGCCAGCCCCCGCTTCGGTTGGATGAAGATTTTGGAGCCAGGACGGATCGGTGATACCTGGTGAGGTGAAGACAAGGTAGGATGATCTTCAGGGGCTTAGTGTTAGGTTTATTAAAGGGGGGTTTGGGTTAGATTAGGGGTATGTGGGTGGTGGGTTGTAATGTTGGGGGGGGGTATTGTATGTTTTTTTTACAGGCAAAAGAGCTGAACTTCTTGGGGCATGCCCCGCAAAGGGCCCTGTTCAGGGCTGGTAAGGTAAAAGAGCTTTGAACTTTAGTAATTTAGAATAGGGTAGGGCATTTTTTATTTTGGGGGTCTTTGTTATTTTATTAGGGGGCTTAGAGTAGGTGTAATTAGTTTAAAATTGTTGTAATATTTTTCTTATGTTTGTAAATATTTTTTTATTTTTTTTAACTTAGTTCTTTTTTATTTTTTGTACTTTAGTTAGTTTATTTCATTGTAGTTATTTGTAGATATTGTATTTAATTAATGTATTGATAGTGTAGTGTTAGGTTTAATTGTAGGTAATTATAGGTATTTTATTTAATTAATTTAATGATAGTATAGTGTTAGGTTTAATTGTAACTTAGGTTAGGATTTATTTTACAGGTAATTTTGTAATTATTTTAACTAGGTAGCTATTAAATAGTTCTTAACTATTTAATAGCTATTGTACCTGGTTAAAATAATTACAAAGTTGCCTGTAAAATAAATATTAACCCTCAAATAGCTAAAATGTAATTATAATTTATATTGTAGCTATATTAGGATTTATTTTACAGGTAAGTATTTAGCTTTAAATAGGAATAATTTATTTAATAAGAGTTAATTTATTTAGTTAGACTAAAATTATATTTAACTTAGGGGGGTGTTAGTGTTAGGGTTAGACTTAGCTTAAGGGGTTAATACATTTATTAGAATAGCGGTGAGCTCCGGTCGGCAGATTAGGGGTTAATAATTGAAGTTAGGTGTCGGCGATGTTAGGGAGGGCAGATTAGGGGTTAATACTATTTATTATAGGGTTAGTGAGGCAGATTAGGGGTTAATAACTTTATTATAGTAGCGGTGCGGTCCGCTTGGCAGATTAGGGGTTAATAAGTATAGGCAGGTGGAGGCGACGTTGAGGGGGGCAGATTAGGGGTTAATAAATATAATATAGGGGTCGGTGGTGTTAGGGGCAGCAGATTAGGGGTACATAGCTATAATGTAGGTGGCGGCGCTTTGCGGTCGGCAGATTAGGGGTTAATTATTATAGGTAGCTGGCGGCGACGTTGTGGGGGGCAGATTAGGGGTTAATAAATATAATACAGGAGTCGGCGGTGTTAGGGGCAGCAGATTAGGGGTACATAAGTATAACGTAGGTGGCGGTCAGCAGATTAGGGGTTAAAAAAATTTAATCGAGTGGCGGCGATGTGGGGGGGCCTCGGTTTAGGGGTACATAGGTAGTTTATGGGTGTTAGTGTACTTTAGAGTACAGTAGTTAAGAGATTTATGAACCGGCGTTAGCCCAAAAAGCTCTTAACTACTGACTTTTTTCTGCGGCTGGAGTTTTGTCGTTAGATTTCTAACGCTCACTTCAGACACGACTCTAAATACCGGAGTTAGAAAGATCCTATTGAAAAGATAGGATACGCAATTGACGTAAGGGGATCTGCGGTATGGAAAAGTCGCGGCTGAAAAGTGAGCGTTAGACCCTTTTTTGAGTGACTCCAAATACCGGAGTTAGCCTAAAACCAGCGTTAGGAGCCTCTAACGCTGGTTTTCACGGCTAACGCCAAACTCCAAATCTAGCCGTTAGTTATTAATATAGATATGAAATTCAAATACTGCATGCTTCTCCGCCCACTTCAAAAGTAAACTTTTCTGTGAGCTAACAGATTGAATTGTTGTCCAATCAGCGCTCTCCCCATATGGCACTTTTGTTGTAGCTAGAGCATTGATTGGAAAGTAATTCAATCATTTAGCTGACAGGAAAAATGACTTTTGAAGTGGGTGGTGTAACGTGGGGTATTTGAATTTTATATCTATATTAATAACTAAGTTATAGCGCATCTTCATTGCACATGATGAATAAAACCCCATCTAAAATAGCACTTACATTCCAGATCTGATTTTAAAAAGGGGAGAGTTTACCATCACTTTAAGTAATATAATTTCGAGCAGAGGGTTCGGGTTATTTGTAACTCAGTCTATGCGCATGTATACAAATATGCACCTGGCCAGGCATATTAGAATGTTTGTACTTGCCCTTTTGGAGGTTTCGTCATTATTGGTGTTGCATTCCTATTGGGCTTTAGGATATATCTCCACGTAGTTGACTCTCCACTGTAAAGATTGAGATCACTGCTTGTGCAGCCTTCTTGAAGGGCGTGGACAGATCTTGTCTTGTTTCTGCTCCAATAGGGTACCTTGCATCTCTCAGTCGACTGTTAGATATTGTATTCTCTGGAGGATTTACTTTAATTTGTAGGGTGTCACAGAAGGATTGTAGGTAAAAAAGGCAAAATGAGGCACCGGATGTTTTTCAAAATGCAAATGTCCTTTATTCAAGGTATGTAAAATCACAACCAGAGTTGCATGGGAAAAGCGTAAACCTCAGGGCTAGGTGGAGTAGTGGTCACCCAAGTACCCTAACACTGACATGTTTCGGCAAAAGCCATAATCGTAGCTATAGGGTAAAAGCCAGGCCTTCATTTTAAAAGAACAAATCACCTGTGATAGGTTAAAAAACAATACTACGTGGTTGATACATACCTCCACCTATGGGTCAAAATATATACAAATACCGCCCTGTTTGGAAGTTAACTCATCATTATCCACTACATACAGTACATGTAAAGACAACTTGGTGATTTCAGCCATATCAAATAGAGCTAAATTAAACTAAACTCAATACATATCTTACTGTAAACCTCCACACGGAAAGATAGAAACAAAGTTGATAAGAGTCGCATATATCTGCTTACTTTAAACAACATTGTGTACAGTTATACTATTACAATGATGGATAGCTCTATATATTGATTATCATTCCATGTCTATCATGTATTATGATTGTGGAGAATTGGGGTACCTTGTTAAATAGGTTAGTTAAATATCAAATAATAAAGGGAAAAAGGGAAAAAGTAACTAAGAATAATACCCTTTATATAATGAAATTGATTGGGGACTATGTGTAAGGGAAATTTCTATATCATGTTTAGTGATATGGTATAGGCAACCCACTATCACTATTTATACACTGTCCATTATGAAGTATTGTGTCGTGCAAGCAGATGCACAGGCTAATACCAGAAGTTAATCAGATCGTATTCAGAGTTAAGCCCATTGGGCATTCTGGTGTGTAGCCTGTGTATCCAGAACACCTCCCTTTTAAGAAGCAAGGTGTCCCTATCACCTCCCCTGTTGTTTGTACCAACAACTTCAACAATCGTCCATGACAGTGTCCCTGGATCTTTGTTGTGTTTAACTTTAAAATGGTTCACCAGGGGGACTGTCATGGACGATTGTTGAAGTTGTTGGTACAAACAACAGGGGAGGTGACAGGGACACCTTGCTTCTTAAAAGGGAGGTGTTCTGGATACACAGGCTACACACCAGAATGCGATCAGTAATGAAACCAAACTAATATCACCTGGTGGGTATGTTAACCAAGCCTGCTATGGCTAAGAACTATTCTAGTAATAACAACATGATTATCCCTTTAGGCTAGACTCCAGGCATAGCATTTTAGGAATAAACCACATTATATATACATGGACAACTTATTAAAACACATTATAGGAAAAATGAGCAGAGAATGGGAGCAAGTTCCTAACTCATGAATACTCCTGTGCTGCTGGCAATATCTCTGATGCTCCTATCACACCACCTCTTGAAGATTTAACAACCGTATAACCTCTTGGGAAGTATTGCATGATACATCATTTATCATACCCAAAGGGTAGGTCGGTAAATGATGCTATAGACAAACTAGAAGCAGCAGTACAATATCAATCATTTGACAGCGCGGTAGAGTTATGTTCTGATATCCACCTCTTGTGGTTCATGGTGTTCTCACGGTCTTGTCTCTCTTGGTTAGGTCATGTCCGGGTAGGTCACATTATTTCATCATGCTCTCATTGTGGCTTAGTCAATAAACCTGCAACGATTCCTTTAATTATATGTATCCAGTTGCATAGTTGTATATCCAATCATTGCAGAGTTAATACCTCAACCAGAAAAAGATCTCTATTGTAAATTAATCTGGACAAACAAAAAACATGAGGTATTATAAAACCTCCAAACTTTATTACATCTTTTTTTTCATTTAAAATACATATACATTAAAAAATGCATTTAAATTATTCCCTTTTAATTGTGCTTTTAATTTTGCCAGATTTACTTAAGAAAAAAGATTTACATTGTGAGATATTTAAACTAATAAGCCACTTCTATCACTCCAATAAATTTCCACTGTACAGATTGTGATCCTAACAATACAGTGGGTATTGAAAAGAATCATCCCCCTTGAAAATAATCACATGTTGTTGCTTTTCAGCCTGAAATAAAGACAGACACACAGTTTTTGTTTATCCAGTTGTTATTACTCATTGCAATGTGTCACATCCAAGTGAAAGATTTAACACCAACATGTCAGGCAAAAATAAAGACAATTTAAAACAGAATCACTGAGTTGGAAAAAGGATCACCCCCTTGTGTCAGTATTTTGTTGAACCACCTTTTGCCTTAATTACAGCCTTTAGCCTGTTGGGATATGTCTCTACTAACTTTGCACATCTACACTGTGCAATATTTGCCCGCTCTTCTTTGCAGTACTGCTCCAGTTCCATTACATTTCATGGTGACCGTTTGTAGACTGAAGTCTTCAAGTAATGTCACAGATATTCAATGGGGTTTAATTCTGACTAGGCCATGCAAGGATATTCACTTTTTTCTCCTTCAACCACTGTGTGGTCATTTTTGCTGTGTGCTTTGGGTCATTCTCATGTTGGAAGGTAAACCTTCTTCCCATTGACAACTTCCTGGCAGAGGGCAGCATATTTTCCTCAAGAATTTGACGGTATTTTGCCCCATCAATTATTCCTTCTATTCTGACAAGTGTGGAGAATTTGTGATATTGTTGTCACATGCACATAATGACCACTCTTTGGCATCTATTTATCAAGCCGTCAACCGCAAATATGCTGGAATTCTGCAGCATATTTGTGGCGAGCCTGATTCCCCTTAGTTATCAAACCATACAGACCGGCAAAAGTAGAATTTTGTGACGTAACTTACGATCCGCTGGACTCAGTCCGACACTGATCGATGCTTACGTCATTACAGATGTTCCGAATGCAAATTCGGCACAAACTTTTTTTTTTTTACTTTTATTTATAACCAGCAGTAAATACAGAAAAACAAAACCACAATTCTTGCGCCACGCAGGGCCAACCATGATCATGATAATTAACATATACATGAAAAACAAAAAACTGTAAAAATTTTATCCAAAATAATCACAATCCATTTAGGGTATACCGATGCGGAGTATCTAAACTCCAATATAAACCTGCTGGAATTTTTCTCCTTTCCTTTTTTTCCCTTTCTTCTTCCCCTTCCCCTCTCCTCTTCTCTTCCCTAATTTTTTTTTCAAATACCATTTTCTTCGGCAAACAAACTTAAACAACATAATACATGGTAATCTTCAAAGCATTAAAATTCACATACGAAAGAAGAGAAAAGAAAAAAGCAAAGAAAAAAAGAAAAAAAAAACACAAAACAACAAAAAAAAAAAAAAAGAAAAAAACCCCAAAAACTCGGGCCAAAAACATAACAACACAAGACAACACCAACCAGCCAAACAAGACAAACAAGACCAAAACAAAACAAAATGAAACAGAGGAAGAAAAAAAAAACAAATAAAAAAGACAACACCCCCCTCCCTACCCCTCCACCTCTGCCCCAGACTCTCCTCCAAGCCGCTCAATCCAGGTATACGGGAAGACATTTAATAGAGTCAATTCTGCAAAGCTCATCGAAGCTAGGAACGGTGAGAGAATTACCCTCTGGAGCACAGCTGGGTAAGACAGGATGACCGGGGACCATTTCCATAGAAACTTCTTGATTCTATTCTCTGAGACATCATACAGATGATGTGACTCAAAGAGAATTTGATTTTGCAGAATTTTAAAAACCATAGAGAGTCCGGGAACATGTCTGGCTTTCCAGTTTTTAAGTATACAAAATCTTACTGCAAGAATAATTGTATTAAGACTATTTATAGTATTACTATTAAAAACATCTTTTAACTGGAATAAAAAAATAATATCCTCTGCAGAAAGGGCAATTGTGACTTTATATAATTTGTTGAACCAGTAAATGATTTTCAGCCACAGTTGTCTAACTTTAGGGCATAGCCAGAACATATGAAATATATCTGTTCTAGAGTGTGCACAACGCGGACATATACTGACCGAAGATGGATAGATCTTCGTTAGTTTCCATGGAGAAAGATAAAACGTATTAATCAGTTTCATATGCGATTCATTCCAGGCAACTGGCACTTTACATTTACGTATTATTTCAAAGCTCTGCTTAATTGTATCATAATTTACTGAGGGAATTAAAGATTCCCAGGATTTACAAATATTATCCTTCACTACCAGGCTCTGCTTATTCAGCATGATATCATACATTAAAGAAATCGAGGAATCACCTGAGGTAAACTTTTGTATGTATAGCTTAATATCTGACCAGGCCACTAAAGATGGGGCATACCTCCTCTGCCCTAAGATGAAGTGGCGGATCTGGAAGTAGGCAAATAGATTTGTTCTGGGTAGTCCAAATTTGCTAAACACGTCCTCTGCGTTTAATATTTGATAATTATCATCAAGTAATTGTTTTACATAACAAAGCCCTTTATCAGCCCAAACCTTAAATACTTTTTGATACAGACCTGGAAGAAAGCTTGGATTACTTAAAATAGGTAGAAATTCTGACACAGAGTGATCTAAATCTAAAATTCTACAGAATTTCTGCCAAGCCAGTACTATATTCTTAAAAGAGATGAGGCAACTCACATTCTGCGGTAATTTCTGCACTTTTAAATGTAAAAGGGCTCTTAAAGAAAACAGAGCAATTAGAAAAGATTCTAGTTCTACGGATGATGCTAAGCTAGATCCCGCGAGCCAATCTATCGCTATTTTGGCCATAGCGGCCATATTATACAATTTAAGATTAGGAAGGGCAAGACCCGCTAACCCCGTATTTTGCATTAACCTCTTGAGTGCCATTTGTGGGTTTTTATTATTCCAGATAAATTTGGAGAAAAGGGCATTGATTAATTTCAGATCCTTATATGGTATGAACAGCAGAAGATTCTGCAGCGGGTATAACAGCTGCGGGAAAATAATAGACTTAATAAGATTAACTCTTGCTGTCAAAGGTAATGGAAAGGCCATCCATAGACGTAGATCTATACCAATCTTTTCAAGTAATGGCTCAAAATTATCTTTATACCAGAAGGATGGATTTTTATGCAGGACCAGACCAAGATATTTAATGGCCTCAACTCTTTTAAATGGATCCTTACCAGATATTACTTTTGGATTATTGAAACACATTAGTTCACTTTTTTTTAAGTTTATCTTATACCCGGAAAAAGAACTGAACATTGTCAAGATTTGCAAAACGGCCGGTATAGCTTGATGCGTATTAACCAGAAATAGTAGCACATCATCGGCGTATAATAAAGTTTTGAGGTACTGAGTACCGAGAGGGACTCCTAATAAAACCTCTCTAAATCGTATTGCGAGAGGTTCTAGGGCAATATTAAAGAGTACGGGGGACAAGGGACATCCTTGTCTGGTACCTCGCTGTAATACAATTTTAGAAGAAACCGAGCCATTAATAAATATGTAAGAAATTGGATTATAATATAATCTATGAATAAACTGTACAAATTCACCAGTGAATCCAAACTGCTCTAACGCCTTAAATAAATATTCCCAAACGATAGAATCAAACGCTTTAACAGCATCCAGGGAGAGGATAGCTACATCTTGCCATAAAGGCTCCCTCTTATCCTTATCAACATTCCAGGCATAATCTAAAAAATTGATTAACTTGCGAATATTTTTTGTTGGATTTCTTGCCGTCATGAATCCAGTTTGGTCTGGATGTTTAATTTTGTGCAAACAAGAAGACAGTCTCGACGCTATAATCGTCATTAGTATTTTATAGTCTATATTTAAGACTGAAATTGGTCTATAGGAGGCCGGGTCTTCAGAATTTTTACCTTTCTTTAAGATAAGCGAGATGTTTGCGGCTGAAAAATAGCTTGAAATAGGATTCTTTGTACAGTAGTAAAAAATAAATAATTTTTTCTAGTATTAAAAGTATATCTTCACCAATACACCTATAATATTCCGCAGGGAAACCATCTGGACCTGCGGCTTTGTTTAACTTTAAATTATCTATAGCGTTTCTTATTTCTTCTATTGAGATCGGTACATTAATTGCAGTTAAATACTCAGAAGATAGTTTAGGTACCGTTACCGTATTCCAAAAAATATCTTGGTTTACCTTATTAGTTTCTATCGCTGAATAAAGCTGTTGATAATAGTTCGAAAAAGTTTCTACAATTTCTTTAGTTTCTGTCGATCTACCTTTATCTGTTTGAATGGCAAGAATGAGATTTTTCTTTTTTCTAGCTTTAGTAAGTCTGGCCAGATATTTAGCAGAGTAGCCGTGTACACCTCTAAAGTGAAGATTTATTTTTGCTTCTTCCTCTATGGATTTTTGTTTAAGAAAAAGATCTCTTTCTTTTCTATTGGCTCTATAGGTTCCCCAATTCCCTTCTGTATGATTTAAACAGAATTTCCTATAAGAATTTCTGACTTGATTTGTGATTTGAATTTCTTGAGCTTTCCTCTTCTTCCCAACTATACTCACATATGATTGAATCTCACCCCGCAATACTGCTTTATAAGCTTCCCAAAAAATTCCGGTTTATGAAGATAATTTATATTCTCCGTATAAAAACGCCGCCAAGATACTTTCAAATAGCTAGTAAATTTAGGATTAGTATGTAAGTAGCGAGGGAAGACAAAACCAGGTTTTTTCATCCTTTCCTTATTACCTGTGGGAAAACATAATGAGATAATCGCATGATCCGAGATTATAATATCTCCCACCTCTACCTCTAATTCGCGTGTGGATAATGCTTCAATAATTAAAAAAAAGTCTATTCTGGAGAAAGTTCCGTGAGCCATAGACTCACATGAAAATAGTAATTTGTCCGGATTTTTTAGTCGCCAGATATCTATTAATTTTAACTGGGTACAAAATTGTTTTAAAAATTTAGCATTTCTCTCCTGAGCCGATCTATTCTTATCAGAAAATCTGTCCAGTACAGGGCAGAGAGTTGCGTTAAAATCTTCTCCTAATATTAGATTCTCAGAAATAAAAGGAAATAGTTCATTTTAATTTTTTCCCAAAACTCCCTGGAGAATTTATTCGGGGCATAGATGTTACATATCACTAGTTTTATATTTTTTAATTGGATTTGCAACAGAATAAATCTGGCATCTAGATCTAATTCTATATCCACTATCTTGTAGTCTAAATCTTTATGTAGCAAAATCGCTACCCCACATTTTCTGCCGCGCCCTGAGGTAGAAATTACTTTACCCACCCATTTAATCCTCAATTTTTCTGCTTCCTGCTCATTAAGATGGGTCTCCTGCAGGAGGGCTATATCTGTTTTGTGTATCGCTAAAGTTTTAATAATAAGTTTACGCTTGATGGGGGAGGTTATCCCCCCCCACATTCCAAGATACCACTTTGATTCCCTCACCCATCCAACATCAGGATCACATAAGCACAGCCTGGGGAAATATATTCTATACATATGGAGGAGAGGAAAATCTGCACATGAAACCATCTATTGGGGTGGGAGGGGGAAAACCAAAAACAAAACAAAAAAAAACAAAAAAACCCACATACAACATACAGCAATCACACTATATACACTGAACAATTTCACTGTACTATCTACCGAGGACATCATATTGTCCTGATGCATAAAAACTCAGCAAGGGTTCAGCCTACTTTTTATCTTAACCACGGGGATATACTAACATCAATTCTCAATAGTCTCTATGTATTTTTTTACCTCTGAGAGATCTCCAAAAGAATGCCTTGCACCTTGAACATCTACTATGATTCGTGCTGGATAAACCATACGCGCCTTTAAACCCTTATTTATTAATTGCGTACAGTAAGGGGCCATTACTCTTCTCCTGGCAGAGGTCTCAGAGGAAAAATCCTGAAATAATAATACCCTGCTGTGGGGGCTCAGATGTTCTAAATAGCCTCAAAAGTTCCACTTTATCTTGGTAATTTAAAAGTTTAAACAGGCAAACTCTATTCTTCAACACGCCATCCGGAGCGGCCTTTCTTTGACCTAATCTATGTGCCCGTTCGACCATAAGTGGTAGTAAGTTAGAAGGCATCCCTAGTGCTAGGTGCAATGTGGTAGAGGTAAATTTTAATAGATCTTCAGACTCTGATAATTCTGGGAGGCCAACTAACCTGATATTGTTACGCCTGGAGCGATCTTCAAGATCCTCCAGACGCAGCTGCATATTTTTAATTTTAGATTCATGTTTTTGTGTGGGTCTGGTCTTCTACATCCGAGATTCTTGTCTCTGCTTCTGTTAATCTAGCTGAGAATTGTCTCACTTCAGCTGACAGCGAACCTATCTCAGAGGAGATAAACCCTAGTTCTTTTTTAATGACTTCAAATTGAGGGGAGAAAATATCTGAGATTTTAGATATAAGTTCTTGCAGATCAAGAGAGATTTTACTAGGCTCCATTGAGCTATCGAGACTGGTATCATTTACTTTATTTTTTTTATCTTTCGCTTTTGCAGGCATTATGGGTGAACTAGATTTCACCTGTGTGATATATTTTTCCATAAAAATGAGGTGAAAGTTTCAAACAAAGCTATGCTGGACAATACAATCCTAGCTTGAAAACATGCGAATATGTACAAACTGTGTGTGGCTGGGTATACCCGTATAAAACAAGCCCCCTTCTCTAAATCTTTTTTCTTATTCTTCCCTTTCTTTTTTTTTCCCCCTTTTTTTCCCCTTTTTTTTCTTTTTTTCTCATTTTCTTTCTCCCTTTTCTTTTCCCCCCTTACTGCCGGGGAAATTCAAACTACAAATGTGTGCAAAAAAAACAAAAAAAAAAAACAACGTGAATACAAAGGACAGTGAAAAACAAAGAGCCTGCAAGAGACTTCACACACTTAACCAGTTAGAAAGCAATTCAAACACCTTTCCCCTTCCTCTCCTATTCCTTATACCAAAGATAATTAGCAGGTCTTTATCTAGGCAATCCCACACACCTATTTTCAAATTGTATGTATCAAAAGAATATTGCCAAACTTCTAATTACATTGAAATGCAGTTATAGTTGCTTTCCTCTGTATAAAACTTCTACATAACATGAGAGAGAGAAAAAAAAAGCAAAAAAAAAAAAAACAAAAGCAAAAATATAATATATAGGTAAACCAGACTAGTTATTACTTAACCCTGGATACAAAAGGCAGGATTTCACAAGAAAAAAATAAAAATAAAATAACAATAGTAGTTTTCATTTCTCTTTACCCTCTCAATAAACCAATCTATATATAAAAAAAGACAAAATGAGAAGAGAGTCTTATAGAAAGCATAGGGGTTCCTGCACCAAACTTTATCGGCACCAAGTTTATCCTGTAGAGGAAACAGACTCAGGTGATGCCCTCTGCAATGCGGATGTACTGATTTTACAGGCTCCTACACATAATATTTCAAATATACAGAGCAAGAAAAAAAGGTCCCATGCAATAGGGTGATTTAAAGTACCACACTTGTTTGCCACCCTGTTCTTCAGGAGCTCTAATATGGGATGAGAATGAAATAGCTCCTCTCAGGATATGTTAAATTTTGCCGAGTTCAAAGCCAAACTCTATCGCTTAAATGCCACTTCCCACTGAATGTTAATGCAACCTCTTGCTCTATTCGGCGGCTTGCACAAAGAATAAGGTCTTACGTGTCTGCAGTCCACTGATGAGCTGCTTCTGCTGTGTGTTTAACGCCTTTCCACACACCTCCACTTCCCATTGGCTAGATCCAGAGGCTTGTCTTAACGGAGCTCCCCGTTTGGGTAAAAATTTCTGGCTGGATCCGTCAATCACGGTCACCTCCAAGCGTCTAGGAAACTACCCCAATCAGAACAATGGAACTGGACAAACAGACAGCCAGGCCCTAGGAGATATAGCAACCCCACAACGGCCCGGAACACTTTGAAGTCACCACAATACTGGACAAAGCTTTCTATTCTTTTATTTATGGCCCACCGGCTTATAGGGTAGTGCACTGTATTATCCGTCCACGGCTGTTCCTCCTTTGCAGCGCGAGTCCGAGCTCGCTATTACCAGGCAGGCAGGAGAATCATCCAGTGCGTTTTGAGGCGTCTACCCTTGCTGAAGTAAGTCACTAAAGTATCTCATTTGAGTACGGCTAAAAAGCGGCTCTGTCCCATGAGCCGGTATTAAAGCACTGGAGGGTAGTTCTGCAAAAATGGCCCAGGTGACACGGCCCCTCTCTCTAGGGTGAAACCTCACCAACAGCGAGAGAAAACTGCAGGTGGGAATAGTTGAAACGGCTGTCTGTGCTCCACACTACACGCTGCAAACCGACCTCAGCGTGTGTTCTGCACTAAACAGCTCCTCCCACTTGGACACACACCTCTCATCCCTCAGGTCCAGCCCTCGGCACAATCTGACTACTTTTGCTAGTTATCAAATTTCTACCAGGTACGCTCGCCAGTACTCTGGACCAGCGTACCTGGTTTTCAATCCGCCGCCCTGGAGGCAGCGGATGCCATAGGAATCCATGGGAGTCTGAAAGCAGCGAAATCTCATGTTCGCTGCTGCCCGATATCCCATTGATTCCTATGGTAACTTTTACACCTAACACCCTAACATGTACCCCGAGTCTAAGCACCCATAATCTGCCCCCCCCTACACCGCTGCTACCTACATTATACTTATTAACCCCTAATCTGCTGCCCGGACACCGCCGCCACCTACATTATACTTATTAACCCCTAATCTGCCCCCCCTACACCGCCGCCACCTACATTATACTTATTAACCCCTAATCTGCCCCCCCTACACCTCTGCCACCTACATTATACTTATTAACCCCTAATCTGCTGCCCCGACACCGCCGCCACCTACATTATACTTATTAACCCCTAATCTGCCCCCCTACACCGCCGCCACCTACATTATACTTATTAACCCCTAATCTGCTACCCCCTATACCGCCGCCACCTACCTACATTTATTAAACCCTAATCTGCCGCCCCCTACAACGCCGCCACCTACATTATAATTATTAACCCATAATCTGTCACCCCCTACACCACCGCCACTATATTATATGTATTGACCCCTAAACCTAAGTAAAACCCTAACCCTAACACCCCTAACTTAAATATAATTTAAATAAATCTAAATAAAAATTCCTATCATTAAATAAATTATTGCTATTTAAAATTATATAACTATATAACTGATTACTTTGGGGCAATGCCCCGCAAAAGGCCCTTTTAAGGGCTATTTCTAATTTAGTGTAGGGTAGGGCTTTTTTTATTTTGGGGGGGCTTTTTTATTTTGTTAGGGGGATTAGATTAGGTGTAATTAGTTTAAAAATCTTGTAATTTGTTTATTATTTTCTGTAATTTAGTGGGGATTTTTTGTACTTTAGATAATTTTATTTAATTTTATTTAATTGTATTTAATTTAGGGAATTAATTTAATTAAAGTGTAGTGTTAGGTGTAATTGTAACTTAGGTTAGGTTTTATTTTACAGGGCAATTTGTATTTATTTTAACTAGGTAGTTATTAATTAGTTAATAACTATTTAAAAAATATTCTACCTAGTTAAAATAAATACAAACTTGCCTGTAAAATAAAAATAAATCCTAAGGTAGATACAATGTAACTATTTGTTATATTGTAGCTAGTTTAGGGTTTATTTTACAGGTAAGTATTTTGTTTTAAATAGGAATAATTTAGTTAATGATAGAAATATTTATTTAAATTTGTTTAAATTATATTTAAGTTAGGGGATGTTAGGGTTAGACTTAGGTTTAGGGGTTAATAAATTGTGGCGGCGACGTTGGGTGCGGCAGATTAGGGGTTAATATATGTAGGTAGGTGGCAGCGATGTAAGGGAGGCAGATTAGGGGTTAATATATTTAATGTACGTTGTGGCTGTGTAAGGGGAGGCAGATTAGGGGTTAATAAGTATAATGTAAATGGCGGCGGTGTAGGGGGAGCAGATTAGGGGTTAATAAATATAATGTAGGTGGCGGCGGTGTAGGGGGCGGCAGATTAGGGGTTAATAAGTATAATGTAGGTGGTGGCGGTGTAGGGGGCGGAAGATTAGGGGTTAATAAGTATAATGTAGGTGGCAGTGGGCTCCGGGAGCGGCGGTTTAAGGGTTAAACACTTTATTTAGTTGCGGCGGGGTCCGTGAGCGGCGGTTTAGGGTTTATTAGAGATGCGGTGGGCTCTGGGAGCAGCGGTATAGGGGGTAAAACAGTATAGTATAGTGTGGGTGTTTAGTGACAGGGCACCAATAAAGCTGTGAAAAAGCCGAATAGCAGCGAGATCGATGACTGTTAGTTAACAACAGTCCGCTGCTCATCGCCCCGTACTTGGTGCGCAGCTTTTTGACAGCTTTTTTTATAATTTTGGAGAACGTATTCAGGTCCGCGGCAGCGATGTTAGGCGATCTTAGGCGAGCGTATTGGTGCCGTCGAATGCAAGTAAGTTGACGGCTTGATAAGTAGATGCCTCTGTCATAAATTCCTGCAACTGTTTCAGAGTTGATGTGGGCCTCTTGGTAGCCTCTCCAGACCAGTTTCTTCCTGGCTCTTTCATCCAGTTTGGAGCAACGTCCTGACCCAAAGAGGGTTTGTGTTGTACCAAATACCTTCCGCTTCTTAATAATAGACTTCACTGTGCTTCGGGCATTGATAAAGCCTTTGATATTTTCTTGTATTTATATTCTGACTTGTGCCTGTCCACAACATTATCACAGAGATCTTCTGACAGGGCCTTGCCACCCATAGTTTATTGTTTGCTTCAGTTGCACTACCAGGGACAGATATGCTCCAGGAAAGCTCTTTTCATGCTGAGCTAATCAATATGCCCACAGCTGATTATAGTTGAAGGTCAAATGGATTTGTGTGTGCCATTGAGAAGGTGATTAGCTAGATCGGATTAAGTTTACAAGTAATTTTAGAAGGGGGTGATCCTTTTTCCAACTCAATTATTTATTGTCTTTATTTTTACCTGACATGTTGGAATAACAACTGGATAAACAAAACTTTGTCTGTCTTTATTTCAGGCTACAAAGCAACAACATGTGATTATTTTCAAGGGGGGTGATTCTTTTCAATACTCACTGTAAACCTCATTCTGAGCTAGAATACAAGTGGTGCTCTAAAGTTAGCACATATCATACAGGGAGTGCAGAATTATTAGGCAAATTAGTATTTTGACCACATCATCCTCTTTATGCATGTTGTCTTACTCCAAGCTGTATAGGCTCGAAAGCCTACTACCAATTAAGCATATTAGGTGATGTGCATCTCTGTAATGAGAAGGGGTGTGGTCTAATGACATCAACACCCTATATCAGGTGTGCATAATTATTAGGCAACTTCCTTTCCTTTGGCAAAATGGATCAAAAGAAGGACTTGACAGGCTCAGAAAAGTAAAAAATAGTGAGATATCTTGCAGAGGGATGCAGCACTCTTAAAATGGCAAAGCTTCTGAAGTGTGATCATCGAACAATCAAGCGTTTCATTCAAAATAGTCAACAGGGTCGCAAGAAGCGTGTGGAAAAACCAAGGCGCAAAATAACTGCCCATGAACTGAGAAAAGTCAAGCGTGCAGCTGCCAAGATGCCACTTGCCACCAGTTTGGCCATATTTCAGAGCTGCAACATCACTGGAGTGCCCAAAAGCACAAGGTGTGCAATACTCAGAGACATGGCCAAGGTAAGAAAGGCTGAAAGGCGACCACCACTGAACAAGACACACAAGCTGAAACGTCAAGACTGGGCCAAGAAATATCTCAAGACTGATTTTTCTAAGGTTTTATGGACTGATGAAATGAGAGTGAGTCTTGATGGGCCAGATGGATGGGCCCGTGGCTGGATTGGTAAAGGGCAGAGAGCTCCAGTCCGACTCAGACGCCAGCAAGGTGGAGGTGGAGTACTGGTTTGGGCTGGTATCATCAAAGATGAGCTTGTGGGGCCTTTTCGGGTTGAGGATGGAGTCAAGCTCAACTCCCAGTCCTACTGCCAGTTTCTGGAAGACACCTTCTTCAAGCAGTGGTACAGGAAGAAGTCTGCATCCTTCAAGAAAAACATGATTTTCATGCAGGACAATGCTCCATCACACGCGTCCAAGTACTCCACAGCGTGGCTGGCAAGAAAGGGTATAAAAGAAGAAAATCTAATGACATGGCCTCCTTGTTCACCTGATCTGAACCCCATTGAGAACCTGTGGTCCATCATCAAATGTGAGATTTACAAGGAGGGAAAACAGTACACCTCTCTGAACAGTGTCTGGGAGGCTGTGGTTGCTGCTGCACGCAATGTTGATGGTGAACAGATCAAAACACTGACAGAATCCATGGATGGCAGGCTTTTGAGTGTCCTTGCAAAGAAAGGTGGCTATATTGGTCACTGATTTGTTTTTGTTTTGTTTTTGAATGTCTGAAATGTATATTTGTGAATGTTGAGATGTTATATTGGTTTCACTGGTAAAAATAAATAATTGAAATGGGTATATATTTGTTTTTTGTTAAGTTGCCTAATAATTATGCACAGTAATAGTCACCTGCACACACAGATATCCCCCTAAAATAGCTATAACTAAAAACAAACTAAAAACTACTTCCAAAACTATTCAGCTTTGATATTAATGAGTTTTTTGGGTTCATTGAGAACATGGTTGTTGTTCAATAATAAAATGAATCCTCAAAAATACAACTTGCCTAATAATTCTGCACTCCCTGTAATAAGTAATACCATGACCACACTAACTTGTGTGTTTGTTGAAATAAAATAGGTGTGCTCGAGTGCAAACAAAATTTGCGCACTTTGGGTTAGCGCTAGTGAAAACCCCGCTCCAAGTGTAAGATTTAAAATAATAGTGCACTGAACATAACATAAATACTTTAAAATAAAGTGTAACAGTCATATATACACTTTCTAAAAATATTATTCATATCAATAGTAAAGGTTTTTTATAAGAGTTAAGAAGGATATAGTATATGACAAGGTGTTTGAAAATGACTATAATGTACTGTGTGTGTATATATATATATAGTGCTGTGGGTCTTATGCTGTGTTTGTTAAGCATGTGAGCGATAAGTGTTCCATTGAAGTCTATGGGGAGAAAAAGTCTTCATATTTAAACTTACATTATTTAAGGTGTGGAAAACCAGGGAAGCTGTCTGCCTACATTCTTGGCTAGCATTAAGCATTCACATCTATTACAACACAAGTATTTACTAGAGCAGCACATGCACTAAGTACACCAAGCTGAACACAGCATAGATTTGTCAAAAATTAAAATGAATATAGATGGAAAATAGACTTGTCTGGTATTTTCTCTGGAGACTTGTGTATTGTTTTAAATAGTAAATAGCGATATTTTAGGACATTGCTACATAATTATTTAAATGATCTGTAATAATACACAATTCCTTTGTTTTACTTTAACATGCAATATCTAGACGGTTTGTAGACGATAGGATCTTCTTTCATTTTATGTTTTTTAATATTATTAGCCAAAATTGATGAAGTGCCAGCATTTTACTCTCTCCCATTTACTTCTAAATGTGCTTTTATTCAAAGTATTCCATAAGATGAGAGTCTCTAAAGCTTGAAAGCTAAATAAAGCAAATGTGAAATAAAGGGTAAAGGAATCAGAACATCAAACAGCCCAGTCAGTCTGATTAATAATATTAAGGTAAGAGAACATTAATGGAAAACACAAAGGAATACGATTAAGAAGAAAAAATTGCAGTTGCATTTAGGAAACCAAAAAGATAGAAGTTTCATAGCAGGATGAAGAAATCAACATAAAAAGTATAACGGGAAAATTGTGAGGCTAAATATGAAGTAGGCGGTTTCAGTTGTTCTGCATTTTTAAAAATACAGAAAGAAAAGGAATTTGTCACTTGCACTGATGTGTGAAAAGTATTTTGAGCATACGTAAAGCATGTCAGATCTGCTTGATGCTGTCATGTTATGACTTACAATGCATACCTGTGATATATAAGATATGTCAAACACAGAGCAAGTGTAGAGCCAATTAGGCTTGCAGTGTCATAAGGGTTAAGGCTTGCAGGGAGAGGGAAGGTGGAGTTGAGTGTTATGAGTTGCAACAATGTTGCAGGGACAGTGAGTGGCTTACCTTTCATATGCTGGTGTTTGCAGTTCCTGTTCCTGTTTGATCCTGGACAAGAAACTGTCAAGTTGATTTATCTGCTCTGCATCTTCAAGTCTTTTCTTTCATCATGAGGCGTGCAAGACGTACTTTAGCTCCACCTTTGAAATTTAGAGGGGGAAAGATGCCTGTTACACGTCGTGCTGTTCAAAAACAACAGATGAGTATAACTGAATCTGATGATATAATACCCTCTTCCCAAATTTTCATTCATGACCCCCCGTCCCCTCCACACCATCCTTCCTCTGATACACCACTGCAAGCATCTACAGATTTGGGAGTCACAGTAGCTCATTACTTTCCCTATCATCCCCAGTTATAACTCTACCTGAGATAGAAGCATAGCAGTTGCTGCTGCTTCAACACTAGCTCAAAATGATCCTTCAGCCCCTCTTTTAAGTCTCTTTCTGGCTTTAACTCCTCCTGCGGCAGGTGCAGTAGCATCCCAAATATTTCACATCTGTCTATAAATAACGATGTAAATATCCCAGGGCCTTCCACTACTAATCCACATGCTACCCCTGCTAGGCCTGCATTAACAGAGGGCTTTACAAGGGCCCTATTTCCTAGGCCTGCAACCGGAACTAACACTAATGTAAATTCGGAACTTCAGGGCCATCCTTCAACCACCCTCTCCCCTCAAATGCTTATGGTAACCCCTCCTGGTTTTCTGCAAAACATGCCATCAGTTGCGGAGGTTCCCGCCAATCTACTGCCACACATGCCTCTATCAAGGCCTACCTCACTAGGCCTTCCGGCCTTGGGCGATCCTACATCACATCAGGGGGTGGTCCAGCTCCTCCCATCAGGTCCTCCAATTCTCGCACTCCTACCGCCACACATGCCTCTGACCGCACCTACGCAATTAGGCCTTCCGGTCACGAGTGACATCACTTCCGGTGATGTCACCAGTCTCAGTCACGCTACAGCACGGGGAAGGTCGGTGGTCTGTTGTGGCGCTCTGGCAGGTGAGTACTGAAAGAGCTCATTAGCCAAAGGCCGTCCAGCGGGTTGCTGGAGGGGGGCAAATAGAACTTTGAGGAGGGTGGGGCTTGCAAGGGGGAATATCAGTAATGCAAATATTGTTAACACTAACACTAGCCGGGTGGGACATGGCCAAATAAATGTTCAGACGATTACCGGCTGTGAAGGGGTTAATACATTACATAGTCCAACTGGTGGTGAAGGGGTTAATATGTTAAGTACTAATGGAAATGGGGTTAATATTAGGCAAAACAATGCTTCAATTGTTCCAGCAGGGGTACTATAATGCCACAAATATATGGAAATATTATGCAGAATACTGCTAGTGATACAGTGGTGAATGAAATGGACATTACAAATGCACCAGGTAGTACATATAATACAATAAATTACAAGGCTGGCCAATACAATGTTGTTACTAGTTTAGGGATAGGTGAAAATAATATGTCACAAGTAAATGGTTCTATGAATGTGTCTTTTAATGCAAATAATAGGCATATGCTTACTATTAAACCCGCGCAAAGTGTGTCTGGAAATGTTAACCCCGCGCAAAGTGTGTCTGGAAATGTGGTTCCGAATGCAAACTGTCTGAGTGCGAGCAGGATGCCAGGTACTGAATTAGATCATACAGGGCAATTGTTAGGTACCTATTCCCAGGCCACCCCTGGGTTTCCACGGTCTGATGGGCAAAGTACTCGCCAATTTCTGTCTATTTTACAGGAGATGATGTCAGGAAAACAAATTCCTCCTGCACACATGGTGGAAGCCATCACGTCTACACATCCTTCTACTTTAATTACATCAGGGGCTACCGCTATGGGAGGTTCAGTCACGATCCCTGCTCCTTCACATCCCATATCGGCTACACAGGTCCCGTCAACATCATCTGTGCAGGCTGCTCCCGAACCAGTACCGTCAACATCATCTGCTGGGACTGGTGAGTTACTTATTGCAACACATGCCAGTGAACACGTAACAGACTCTTCCACTACAGACTCAGACTTAGATAGTGATACATCCTTAGGTCTAAAAACAAAGAGTCAGAAAAGGATGTATAAGATGATTAAACAAATGAAGGCAGATAAACTATCTAAGAAGCGGGTAGTGGTAGCCTCTCCTTTAGTCACTGACCAGGTACAGTTAGCCTCTGTAGTACCAAGTCGTAGAGCAGCCCTAGCGGGCGACACTTTGCCATGCCCTATTTTATCACTTCATGGCCATTTAAAGCAGAAAATTGTTAAAAGAATTCATGAAGGGAGATACATAAATATCTTTGAACTCTCAGTAGAGGCACATAGACAAAAGGAAAAGAGTTCTGATGGCACAGGCCCTAAAAGGGCAAAAAGACCAGAAACCTTTGATGAGTGGCTAAAATGTTTTAGGATACTCTCATTGTGTTACCTGGATAAGCACCCACACTAGGGACAGACGTTACTGAAGCATGCGTCCACCATACACTGGATTTATCAGCATCATAAGGATGGTGTATGGAGGGAGTATGACTCAGAATTCAGGAGAAAGATGGCCGATAATGTGTCACTAGCATTCGGCTTGCAGGAAATGCACCTGTGGTCCTGCTTTGGTCCAGAGAGATCACCCTCACCACCCTCAAATAGTAAGGGAGCAGGGCTTCATTTTCAAAACAATAATATACGCAGGGGTAGGGAGTGCTGGGCCTTTCAGGAGAAAAGATGTGATAAAGGGAGTGCATGTATCTACCGACACGTTTGTAAGTTTTGTGGAGCCTCCCACCCGGGGTCAGATTGTGCAAGAAGGAAGGAAAATACCAATGATAGAGCAACAGCCCGTACATCAGCTGCAGCTAAGGGCACCCACCCCAGTGAGGGTTGACACCCTTGAGCTATGGTTGCACACATATCCAGACCGCCAAGTAGCAGGCTTGCCCTTGGCGGGATTTAGGGATGGGTTTGTGATCCCAGTAAGTAAATCTGTCTGGGGTTCACAAACCCATCGCAATCTCAAATCAGCGTTCCAACATCCCAAGGTAGTAAGAGAGAAGTTAGCCAAAGAAATATCTTTAGGGAGAATGGTGGGTCCTTTCAAAATGCCACCCTTTCCTCATTTGGTTGCCTCCCCTTTGGGAGTCATACCGAAGAAGGAACCGGGCAAGTTTCACCTCATTCAGCACCTCTCCTACCCTAAAGGGAACTCAGTCAATGATGCTATTGACCCTGACCTTAGCTCTTTCCATTATCAGTCGTTTGATAAGGCCCTTGACGTAGTTCGCGGGGTAGGTAGAGGTGCATTGTTTGCTAAACTGGATATTGAGGCTGCTTTCCATCTGTTGCACCTGAATCCTAGGTCCTTCCCCCTTATGGGTTGCAAATTCGAAGGTTGTTATTATGTGGAACATTGTTTACTTTTGGGTTGTGCTATCTTCTGCTCCCTTTTCGAATGTTTTAGTACATTCTTGCACTGGGCAGTGGCCAAACTATTGGGATTCAATCACATAGCACATTACCTAGACCATTTTCTCTTGGTAGGGGAAAAAGGTACCGACACGAGTAGTCAGCTCATGACGGAGATGAGGGCCCTCATGGTACAGCTCGGGGTTCCTCTGGCTGAGGACAAAACCCAGGGACCCTGTACTAAATTAAACTTCCTGGGCATAGAGATTGATACTTTAGATATGTTATATCGGCTGCCCATAGATAAAGTGAAGGCCATGTTGGAGTCGGTTCGTGCGGCCGTATCCAAAAAATACTTATCTTTGAGACAACTTCAATCCCTTCTAGGCTTGTTAAACTTTGCGTGCAGGGTCATTCCCATGGGTAGGGTATTTAATAGGAAGTTAGAACAATGCCTTAAGGGTAACCCAAGTGTACCAGACAGAATAGCTGTAACCTTGGATATGGTAGAGGATTTGAAAGTCTGGGAGACCTTCTTGAAACAGTTCAATGGGGTTAGTGTGTGGAGAGCTAACCCTGTATCCAGCCAGATCTTGCATTTGTTTACTGATGCAGCAGGGTCTCAGTGTTATGGAGCTTATCCGGCCTCAGGAGGAACCTCACACTACTAGAATTATTTCCAATTGTCATAGCGGTCAAGCTTTGGGGTCAGAGGTTGCAGAACAAGTCAGTGGTTTTATGGACAGACAACATGAGTGTGGTTCACTCTATTAACAAGCTTTCTGCTTCCTCTGCTTCCTCTGTAACTTTTGTGGCATTTGGTTTTAAAATGTCTCCAACTTAACATTCACTTTCAGCATAGCCATGTCCCAGGGGTAAATTATGTTCTAGCGGATGCCTTGTCCAGGTTTGACTGGGTGACTTTTAGAAAACTGGTGCCTCAGGCGACCAAAAACGGGCTAATCTGTCCCAGCTTTCTTTGGCAGCTGGTGGATCCTGGCACTCCTTAATGCCCTTCGTCCGCTCCTCACTCGCCCCAACAACTTGGCGAAATTACGTTAGGCTCTGGAAGGAATGGGACCAATTTTGCGAGGCTTGAGGGTCAGATTCTTCACTTTACTCTCAGGTGATCTTGTGCGAGGGGTTAGTGTGTATGAGGGAGGCAGGTTTACGCAAGGGCACAGTCCAGTCCTGGCTAGCGGCACTTTCCTTTTGTCTTTAGAATCCTCAGGAATAAGGATCCTACTCGGTCCTTTTTTATTAAACAGATGATTAAAGGGTGGGGTCGTGAGCAGTGCAACAAGCATGATACTATGGAGCCCATCACACAGGACCAGCTTGAGAGGCTGGTAGCGATTTTACCTGAAATTTGTAAAACTGCTTATGAAGTTTTGCTTTTTAAGGCGGCCTTTACATTGGCCTTTGCGGGGGCTCTTCGTATTAAGAATTGGAATCCCCTTCTAAAAAACACCAGAATAAGGGGGTGCAATTTGACCATGTCAGAATTTATCCCTCGTCAGTTTTGCTTTTCATCCCTCGGTCAAAAACTAACCAAGAGGCCAGAGGCATATGGCTCACGTTCCCAGCACAAGGGGATTCTTGCTGCCCTTTGGCCATGCTAGCAGCATATATACAGTGGAGGCCAGAAGTAGGGGGACATTTTTTAGTGCATGAAAATGGCACGGCTCTCTCTGTTTTTCAATTCCGCAAGGTTTTAGCGCAATCTGCGGAGAGGTCTGGCCTGGACCCCTCCAAAATCTCACCACATTCATTTAGGATTGGGGCAGCCACTAATGTGACTTTAATTCTTTAAATATGTGGAATAAACTTAAATTTGATTGCCAGTTCCTGTTTTGCTGGAGTGATTTATAAAGAAAGTGCATTTGTTTTGAGCTAGTGTAGCTCAAGGCCACGTGAGTGTGTTTTAACAAGAGTTTTTAATGTGGGCTCTATTTGAAACTGTGTTGCACTATTTGTTGTCTTTCTCACTATTTGAGGTTAACCACAAACAAGTTTTGCAAGTTTCCTAATTGCACCAAAGGCATTTAAATGTTTCTTTCTTTATTTATTTATTTACACAGTGTCTTTATGTGCACAGTTTATTTTCACTGTTTTTTCCCCAATGCAATGTATACACATTGCTCAATAAACCATCCTTTTTATGTTGTTAACCTGGGGTTTGGGCTTCTTTTTCTTTTGTAGTTTAGTCAGGAAGAATTTAGCAAAATCTGTGAGACTTGATGGATATATTCCTAAATCTGAGTGTCTGTAAATTAACTATCACACAGCATACAGATTATGTAATGAAACATAAATAAATAGGTCAGTTAATTTACACCTATGTTGAACATAATTAGATTAAAGCTATCCGAAATCTCTTTTGTAACAAACTTTACAATTAGCTTTCCAATCTCTGAATTGTGAGTTAAAATTAAATTATATATTCCATTACATATTCCATATACAGGGAGTGCAGAATTATTAGGCAAATGAGTATTTTGACCACATCATCCTCTTTATGCATGTTGTCTTACTCCAAGCTGTATAGGCTCGAAAGCCTACTACCAATTAAGCCTATTAGGTGATGTGCATCTCTGTAATGATAAGGGGTGGGGTCTAATGACATCAACACCCTATATCAGGTGTGCATAATTATTAGGCAGCTTCCTTTCCTTTGGCAAAATGGGTCAAAAGAAGGACTTGACAGGTTAAGAAAAGTCAAAAATAGTGAGATATCTTGCAGAGGGATGCAGCACTCTTAAAATTGCAAAGCTTCTGAAGCGTGATCATCGAACAATCAAGCGTTTCATTCAAAATAGTCAACAGGGTCACAAGAAGTGTGTGGAAAAACCAAGGCACAAAATAACTGCCCATGAACTGAGAAAAGTCAAGCGTGCAGCTGCCAAGATGCCACTTGCCACCAATTTGGCCATATTTCAGAGCTGCAACATCACTGGAGTGCCCAAAAGCACAAGGTGTGCAATACTCAGAGACATGGCCAAGGTAAGAAAGGCTGAAAGACGACCACCACTGAACAAGACACACAAGCTGAAACGTCAAGACTGGGCCAAGAAATATCTCAAGACTGATTTTTCTAAGGTTTTATGGACTGATGAAATGAGAGTGAGTCTTGATGGGCCAGATGGATGGGCCCGTGGCTGGATTGGTAAAGGGCAGAGAGCTCCAGTCCGACTCAGACACCAGCAAGGTGGAGGTGGAGTACTGGTTTGGGCTGGTATCATCAAAGATGAGCTTGTGGGGCCTTTTCGGGTTGAGGATGGAGTCAAGCTCAACTCCCAGTCCTACTGCCAGTTTCTGGAAGACACCTTCTTCAAGCAGTGGTACAGGAAGAAGTCTGCATCCTTCAAGAAAAACATGATTTTCATGCAGGACAATGCTCCATCACACGCATCCAAGTACTCCACAGCGTGGCTGGCAAGAAAGGGTATAAAAGAAGAAAATCTAATGACATGGCCTCCTTGTTCACCTGATCTGAACTCCATTGAGAACCTATGGTCCATCATCAAATGTGAGATTTACAAGGAGGGAAAACAGTACACCTCTCTGAACAGTGTCTGGGAGGCTGTGGTTGCTGCTGCACGCAATGTTGATGGTGAACAGATCAAAACACTGACAGAATCCATGGATGGCAGGCTTTTGAGTGTCCTTGCAAAGAAAGGTGGCTATATTGGTCACTGATTTGTTTTTGTTTTGTTTTTGAATGTCAGAAATGTATATTTGTGAATGTTGAGATGTTATATTGGTTTCACTGGTAAAAATAAATAATTGAAATGGGTATATATTTGTTTTTTGTTAAGTTGCCTAATAATTATGCACAGTAATATTCACCTGCACACACAGATATCCCCCTAAAATAGCTATAACTAAAAACAAACTAAAAACTACTTCCAAAACTATTCAGCTTTGATATTAATGAGTTTTTTGGGTTCATTGAGAACATGGTTGTTGTTCAATAATAAAATTAATCCTCAAAAATACAACTTGCCTAATAATTCTGCACTCCCTGTACAAACGGGGGAAAAAGTATTTCTAAGGGATGTTAAGTCAAGTATAAGTTATTTCTTCATCATTTTTGGAAACATACCCAGCGTGTGCAATATGTTTTTGCAGTTAGCTATTTGACGTAATTTTCCCTGCGATTGGAAGTTGAACAGACTGGATTGGTTATCTGTTGAAGACATTGGCCCCCGTAAAGCAAAGCATGGGCGTAAAAGGTTTCTATCTAGGGAACTGTCTTCCTTGTTGTTCCTTGCTCTTGCTCTTTCACAAGAGTAGGGTCTGTCAAAAACACTAGACTAACGTCTGGTGAAAAGGTTAAGAAGTTTTAGTTGGTAAGCAGACTTCTGTACCACAATAAGCAGCTTCCACTGCTTAATAAATGGAGCCAATATATTTCACTTTAACGTTATGGTTAAGATTCCAACTGGAGAGCTAAATTATCCTGCAAATGGGCAAATTTGCCCGTTTGCTGGCATATGATAGTTAATCAGCCATTACAAGTGGCTGGTTATTGCTACCATGAGCTCACGGTAGCCATTAGTGCTTATTAAATTAACAAGAGATCAGATCTCTGGTTAATTTTATAAATCTTCCCCAAATGCCACTAAAATACCGTCTAGTGTAGTTTCTAAAAAAAATAAAGATGACAGCATCTTTATTCCTTAATAAAAGTATTGCACTAGACAGTATTTTGGGGTTAAAGCTGGTAACCAGCACTGAAAAGTGCCTTTACATTGAGATCAATGGGAACTGTGTCTTTCTAGTAAATATATATGTATATGCTTATATATATATATGAGACCAGAGGGAGTAGGTAGTTGTGCCAAAAATGGAGAAGTAGTTAGATGCTTTATGAGAAAGTCTAATGTATGCTGCTATTAGTGGTGTCTCAACCCTCCTTGGTGAGACTAAGGTAGAAAAATGGTGGACAGGGTTTGTTCTAATAGCGCTTGCAGAAGATGTTCCTCATATGCATATAGTGGGGAGGATACAAGAAGAAATATCCAAATGAGTAATAGATCTGTTAGACCAAATCAATGATAATAAATGCTCACCTGTAGGATCACTGTGTCCAGCAATCAACGTTGAATGGTATTTATATACATAAAGAAGATACACCATATAAGATCAATAAAAAATGAATTGAATGAAAATATACAAAGTAGATATGTGTATACATCCAATGAATAATCTGGACCGAGAGACAACAACTGGAATATGTAGGACTCTCCTATTCTTACCACTCTGTATATTTGGACAGAGAGTAGGAGTTAAGGAATTTCCATTTAATATGAGCTGATGTCCATAAAGTATATAGCAAAAATAGAAAAAATATATACAAAAATAAATATACAAAAATTGATATATGTATATAAAAAACACTATTTAATTTTATTATTGAGAAACAAAGGGTAATTTAAAATGCAAACGATAATTAAAAAATGTAGAGAACAAATGTTAAAAGCAAAAATGAGAACCCCCAAAAAATGGGGAAGGGGACATAATTGATGTAAATTAATTGTATGTACAAACAATATTATAAGTTGCTAAAATGGCTAGTATATGATGCCAAACATCTGTTGGGATGTAAATGAAACAGTTCTATGAGTGGTAAATAAGAACAATTTAACAACAATAATGTAGAGTTTACTTTACAAGAATCTGTATACAAGAATCCATATGATGAATAAAATAGTATGGGCGTAAAAAAAATATGCGTGAAAGAAATATGCGTCCAAGTGGCTGACAAGGCGCGTTACACAGGTATACAAGTATAGTGTTAATATACTGGAGGGAGAAAGAGGGGCCGCTGGTAGCGGCTAATTGCGAGTGAAAAGAATAATAAGTAAATGTTAAGTAAGCACGGCACAAAAACGAAGTCTGTGCGAGGGGTGCAAAACTTACTGTTATGTGTAATGCAGGTGTGGGTCTAATCCTAGAAAACGGCTGACTTTGATAACTGAAAAAAAGGGGCTTGCTGCACGGAGCAGATGACGATCACGCCTGGTGAGGAGGTCGGAATTCCGGATGTGACGTCACGAACGTGCGTCACGTGCCTTACGTGTTTCTTAAACGTATCAGCTCACTTCATCAGAGGCTATGGATCTGTTCACATCCTGTTGGCCCTTAAATAGCGCAAAGCTATTCAATCGAGGGTTGATTAGAGCGCAATAGAGTCTAATTAACTAGACATATATTGCTTCATAAAAATATATGTCTATATGTATAAAACATGAGTTAACTCAAAAAGGGAAAGTATACTAAAAAAGAGATTGTATACTATTTCCAGAAGAATTATTAAAAAAGATTGTTTTTATCTTGTGTGATATGCATTGCGGTAATAATTATCAGGAGGGGAAAATTACAGTTTTGTGAAATAAGTGTTTAAACTTGTTTAAAAGGCTACATGCCGCTCACATATTGCCTGAAGTTGAAACAGGCATGGAACAATAAGATATTTTTTTATATTTTATATCAAGGGAGTGGAAACTAAGATTGTGACATGGTGTTAGCAACAGAATATGTCCATTGGATATAGAGCTACTTATGTGAATAAGAAAATGGTTAACACTTATTTTTAAAAAGTGAAAGGAACAATTATGTGTAGTATGATTTCATGGGTATATATATATATATATATATATATATATATATATATGTATATATATATATATGTGTAAGTAAACAAATATATAGTGAGAGGCATATTCTAAAAAAGATTTATGTGATTGAGGCTTGTCAGGGAACATCACTTATTTGTGTTGCACACTTTACCTATGTACTTATTTTACATTATCTATAATGTTATGCACTGATGTATTTTTTCTGTACTCCATTCGTAATATCATTTTTTCTGCACTCCATTCGTAATATCATTTCTTCTAAGACACTTGTAATATCAGTTACATTTGCAAATTTCAGTTGCTGATCTGTCTGTGTCTGAACAGGAAATAAGGTACTTTTTTCAAAGCCAAACAAACCTAGGTGCTTTTTGTAAGCCAAAACCGCAGCTGTTACAGAGCAGCACCCACCTACATTATTTCCTGTTGCTGTAAAATATACATTTTTTTCTCTTCTTCATGTCTGTACTTTTTTCATATATGTTATGCTGTATGCCAAATAAGGCCATTAGGAAATATATTACTGTATTATGCTTAGCCAATAAGATGATGCTACGCACCAGAAATGCCTACATGCATCCATGTCTATATAATTTGCTGTAGCACCCATAATAAACGGAACATTTGCTAATGATAACCTGCCTGTGTGTGTTATTTTGGTAATTGTTTCCCCGGACGTCCGAAAAGGTCACTGCATTCCTCCAAGACTCATCTTCCAATATTGCCCCGGGATAATTCCTAACAAGGCTATCTAAATTAATTATGATTCCTTTCTATTTTTTGTTCTATTCTTCAAATAAAGGCTGCCAGATCTATATCTGTATTTAAGCCATATGGTTTCCTGGTTTTTAATTTATGGATCCAATAAGTCTCTCTCTTTCTTAGCTGGAGTAACCTATTTTGGTTGATCACTGGTGATATTTTTTACATGTTCCAGGCATCTAGTCTTCAGGGTCCTTTTGGTTCTACCAATATATATTTTATTACAGCTGCACGTAAGTTGGTAAACGACGCATTACACACAATAGTAAGTTTTGCACCCCTCGCACAGACTTCGTTTTTGTGCCGTGCTTACTTAACATTTACTTATTGTTCTTTTCACCTGCAATTAGCCGCTACCGGCGGCCCCTCTTTCTCCCTCCAGTATATTAACACTATACTTGTATACCTGTGTAACGCGCCTTGTCAGTCACTTGGACGCATATTTCTTTCACGCATATTTCTTTTACGCCCATACTATTTTATTCATCATATAGATTCTTGTATACAGATTCTTGTAAAGTAAACTCTACATTATTGTTTTTAAATTGTTCTTATTTACCACTCATAGAACTGTTTCATTTACATCCCAACAGATGTTTGGCATCATATACTAGCCATTTTAGCAACTTATAATATTGTTTGTACATACAATTAATTTACATCAATTATTTCCCCTTCCCCATTTTTTGGGGGTTCTCATTTTTGCTTTTAACATTTGTTCTCTACATTTTTTAATTATCGTTTGCATTTTAAATTACCCTTTGTTTCTCAATAATAAAATTAAATAGTGTTTTTTATATACATATATCAATTTTTGTATATTTATTTTTGTATATATTTTTTTTCTATTTTTGCTATATACTTTATGGACATCAGCTCATATTAAATGGAAATTCCTTAACTCCTACTCTCTGTCCAAATATACAGAGTGGTAAGAATAGGAGAGTCCTACATATTCCAGTTGTTGTCTCTTGGTCCAGATTATTCATTGGATGTATACACATATCTACTTTGTATATTTTCATTCAATTAATTTTTTATTGATCTTATACAGTGTATCTTCTTTATGTATATAAATACCATTCGACGTTGATTGCTGGACCCTGTGACCCTACAGGTGAGCATTTATTATCATTGCACAACTTGCCCCTTTTGCTGGTGCTGAAGTTTTGATGTTGTCTCTGAAGGCATCAGAACGAGGCTCCTATAGGAAGTGCACTTTCATGAACGCAATGCTTTCCGGGGAAGCTGAAAACTTGTAATACTAGCACACATTAGAGTGTGCTGGTATTACACAGTGGAGTGCAACTATCGCTTTCATCAAAGCAATATTTAACTCTCCACTTGTAATCTTGCCCTATAGGTGGTTTTTAATACAGTTCAGGCTATGGTTCCCCAATGACCCACACTATTTAGGGATATATATTAATATATTGCACCAATTTAGAGCATCCCCTTTGTGAACAAATTGAAATATTATTTTATATAATGCCTTTAAAGTAGACTTGTGCAGCGCCAAAAAATTTTTTTTTTCCGAATCTTTTTGGAACAATTATTAAGGGAAATTAGTCTGCTGTATTGTTCATTATTTACTTCATTTTAAACTAAGCGAATACTGAATATTCGTGGAACATTTACATTTGTTTTTGTTAAACAAATGTAAAGGTTCCTTTGCTACAGTTAAAAAAATTCCCCTATAGGATTATACTTACGTCTAGAGTGCAGGAGAGCTGCTCTAACCCTGATCCTTCTTCTCAGGGTCTATGTTAAAGGACTTTCTCCTTTAACAAAAGGCTCTGGAATGCACAATGCTAAGCCACCTATTAACGTGGCCTGGGGCTTTGAGAAAAAAAGATTGGGGTTAGCGCAGCTCTCCAGCATGCTAGAGGTATTTAACCCCTAAAAGGTAATTTAAAGAAAATTAATGAATACTGATGAATCTCATCAGTATTTTTTTGTTTCTTTACATTTCATCTGTGCACTCATTTGGATATTCAATTTCATGAAAACAAAAAGAATATGCATTTTTCGCTACAAATTTGCATTTGTAATGAAACAAATGCACATTGCACAACTCTACTTTAAAGGGACAGTAAACTCAAAGTTAAACTTTCATGATTCAGATAGAACATGGAATTTTAAACAACTTTCTGATTTAACTCTATTATCAATTTTGCTTAATTCTGCTGATATCTTTTGTTAAAGAGTAATTCTAGGTGAGCTCAGAAGTGTGCCTTCAGGCAGGTGTTTGCAAAAATGCTTAAAACAATGTTATACATAGTTGCAAACTCTGTTGCCATAGAGTGTCTGTAGTATTATATGGTAGCTGTGTTTGCAACTATGTATAACATTGCTATAAAAATTGTTGCACACAGTGATCCATGTGGCTAAAATCAGGTGCATGCTCCTGAGCTCACCTATGATTACTCTTTAACAAAGGATACCAAGAGAACTATAGAAGTAAATAGGAAAGTTGTTTACAATGTCATGTTCTATCCAAACCATATAATTTAATTTTGACTTTTCTGTCCCCTAAAAGTATGAATCTAGTTGTTTATCAACACTGGATAGACTATATTTTCACAGTGTGTAATGTAAATAAATATCATCTAAAAAATAATTAAACTTATGATTCTGAAATTGACTTAAGATGTCAGGAAAACAAGCATGCATCTTCTGGGTTTGGTCAATAGATATAGATGAGAAATACTGCAACTAAGGGGCATATTTAGATCCGTATCACCAAAAACACAAGTTATGAAGCAGCAGTCTTTAAACCGCTGCTCCATAACCTGTCCGCCTGCTCTGAGGCGGCAGACAGACATCGCCGGAAATCAACCCGATCGGACACCCCCTGCTAACGGCCAATCTGCAGCGGGCGGCATTGCACCGGCAGTTCACCAGAACTGCTCGTGCAATGATAAATGCCGAGAGCATATGCTGTCGGCATGTATCGATGTGCAGCGGACATGATCTGCAATATCGGATCGTGTCCGCTCGCACAATGTTAAATCAGCCCCTAAGACTTTTTTCAAAAAAGTTGACTGCAGCAATTAAATCTATTCAACAAGCAATTACTTTGACAGATAGAAGATAAATGTTTCTAACAGCCAATTCCTTGGACTTATTTTTTTTTTTTAAAGGTTTTTTGGTAAAATGTAAGGTAAGCTATTAAAAAGCTAAAGGCTAGATTACAAGTAGAGTCAAAATATCTGTTTCGCAAGGCCGATATTTGCACTCCACTTAGTAATACCAGCACACACGTGAGAACTAGCACAGCGAAAGGGTAAGTCACGCAGCTATGGGCAGCAAATTGAAATATATATGTATATAGGCATAGTAACTATATATATATATATATATAGGCAGATACATATATATTTACAGTGAACACACAGTTCCCCATTGACTGCAATGTAAAGGCACGTTTCAGTGTCTTTTTTTTTTTTTCTCACACCCACATCCGCTAACTTTAAGCCCTGATATCTGATTCATGCAGATATTTAAAAAAAAAATGCTACTCGTTTTTTATTTTAATTACCATCACTACACTGTATTTTGGGGTCAATTAGGGAACATTTAGAAAATTAACCAGAGATCGGTTCTCTGGTTAATTTTCAGAGCACTAATTGCCACGCAAGCTTGCTTGCAATTAGCAGGGCCGGCGGAATGTATAAGGCGACTTAGGAAACTGCTTTAGGGCGCCTCAGCAGCAGGGCGCAATTTAGAGCAGCCAGATTTTTTTTTTTTTTTACTTTATGTTCTGTGGTGTTCCCTTAACTTTATGTCCCTGACCCTGAATCCTGTTTATTTTACTTTTTGCTAAGCCCGGCGTGCACACAGCGCAGCGCATCATATGGCACACCCCCCACTGTCCCTTCTCAACCAACCAACACTGCCGCCTGCCTCCAGTACACCCACCCACACGCACGCAGCCACAGGCCTCCAGGCTCCAGCAGTGTTAACCACCAGGTTGGTTCCTGGCACCGCAGCAGGGTTTCAAGAGGCTGCACATATATATTTATCCAGGGCCGGTGCTTGCAGCTAGTATGGGGTCGCACAACCTGCAGCAGTAAGTTAACACTATAATTGTTTTTTTTTAAACATAATGGCGGTCCGTATAATTGTAACCATGTGTGGAGAATTTACCTTCAGAGTAGAGGCACGTAGCGGTTTGAAAGTGCACTTATGAGGAGGACTCTGAACTCATACAGTGTTGGATGGATCATGGATTTCTCCTTTGCCTCCCACTGACAACACACACTCTGTTCAGAAGGCTTGACAGGAGGCTGGATAATGGGCTAGGAGCGAACAAGCTTGGGGCTTAGGTCACCACTGGATGCCATAACTCACCCGGTACCTCCAGTATAAATGGTTTAAGAAGCTAGTGAAGTTAGTGAACTGTAATCCATTATCTGATGAACAAGTGCAAGCAATGGGGGTTACTCTGTCTGTTTGGGCTGCTGAGGTATTTGCTAACTGCTGAATATATACCGGTAAATGCTGTATATTTAAAAACACATTCACATCCGATCTTATGCTTAGCTAGCAGCTGAGCAGAGGTGGGAAAGGCAGGCTGATGCTGTAAAGTCAGTGTATTTTACACATGAGCCTGTGGAGGGGGGAGGGGCGTCTCACCCCAGACAGCTTGAAGTTGAACTGCATCGCGGGAAGAACTCACTGAGATGTGACAGGGCAGGCAGACAGGTCACAGGAACCACGAAGGTTAGTGCTGAACTGTACTGTTGTACAAGCAGGATATTCGTTTCCAGATGTAATAGTATCTCCAGGTCTCCTAACAGGAAGAAATAGTGTCCATGAGTGCTTGTGTTAGGAATGGGCTCACTGTCCCACCATGCCAAAACAAAGATTTTGTTTATATGCAAGCTACATAATAATTTTACTTTCAGGAATTACTATATGGCAGCTGAAGGGAAAGCTTTTTTTTCAGACGTTTACTGACTTTCAGATATCACAGAATTGCTCCCTTCTTTATCCTTCCCCCTATAACACTTCTCGTCTTATCTTTGAGTGGGGGGTCTAAAAAATTGCTTTTGCTGAGCCCTATGTACTCTAGGCAACTTTTAAAAGAGTTCTACTCCTTGTATGTTTAGAGGGTATTGCCCAAATGCATTAAATATTTAGGGACATTTACAATGTGTTGTGGGTTGGCCTGGCTCTGTTTGCCATCTTACTACATACTCTTTATGTATTCATTTAAATATTTGCAGTGCATCATCACTTTTTTTGTGTTAGTGTGTGTGTGTGTGTGTGTGTGTATATGTATTAGTGACTGTGTGTTAGTGTATCTGACTGTATGTGTGTGTATGTCTGTATATATGTATATGTGTGTACATATTTGTATTAGTGTCTGTGACTGTGTTAGTGTGTATATATGTGTATCTGTCTTTGACTGTGTATATGTGCATTAGTGTCTGTGACTGTGTTAGTGCGTGTGTTTATGTGTATTAGTGTCTGTGACTGTGTTAGTGTGTGTATTAGTGTCTGTGACTGTTAGTGTGTGTGTGTGTGTTTATGTGTATTAGTGTCTGTGTTAGTGTGTGTGTTTGTGTATTAGTGTCTGTAAATGTGTTAGTGTGTGTGACTGTGCTAGTGTGTGTGTTTGTGAATTAGTGTCTGTGACTGTGTTAGTGTCTGTGACTGTGTTAGTGTGTGTGTTTATGTTTATTAGTGTCTGTGACTGTATTAGTGTGTGTGTTTATGTGTATTAGTGACTGTGTTAGTGTATGTGACTGTTAGTGTGTGTGTTTATGTGTATTAGTGTCTGTGACTGTGTTAGTGTGTTTGTTTATGTGTATTAGTGACTGTGTTAGTGTATGTGACTGTTAGTGTGTGTGTTTATGTGTATTAGTGTCTGTGACTGTTAGTGTGTGTATATGTGTATTAGTGTCTGTGACTGTGTTACTGTGTGCATATGTGTATTAGTGTCTGACTGTGTCAGTGTGTGTGTATATGTGTATTAGTGTCTGTTAGTGTATGTTTGTATATGTGTTAGTGTCTTTGACTGTGTGTTAGTGATGTGCTATGCAGCACTACCACTGTTTGATTTGCTATGCAACACTGCTACTGTTTTGATTTTAATTTAGCCACCAATCAGCAAGTGCTACCCAGAAACTGAACCAAAAATGGTCCGGCTCCTAAGCTTACATTCCTGCTTTTCAAATACAGTTACCAAAATAACATAAAAATTCATAATAGGAGTTAATTAGAAAGTTGCTTAAAATGTCATGCTCTATCCGAATTATGATATAAAAATTTGGGCTTCATATCCCTTTAACTAGCAATGGGATAGTATGTAATGGGGGGGGGCGGCAAAATGTATCCTCGCCTGTGTGGCCAAAAATCCTAGCACTGGCCCTGGCAATTAGGTTATTAATTGCACGCCGTTAACAGGTCAATTTGTTTGTTTATGGGCACGCAATGAATTAGTAATCTAGCCCTTAATGTGCTGAAATAGAATATTATACTAAAGTTATAAAATAAGCTTAGGTTTGGAATTAGACAGGAAATACCCCATATATAACAAAAATAGAGGCAAATTGTTTGATAAATGTTGAAGGGCCAAATTACATGTGGCAGGCTTTCATATGTGTTCACTTGTGTGCTAACTGCACTCGTATTACAACTTAAAAGTAAAAAGTTAACAAGTGAGCGAAACCCGGTGCTCACTAACTTCAGGACTTCCGATTCTGCGACCGTGTTAACTTCTTCTCTCCATAGACTTCAATGGAATGTGCTTTTCAAAAAGCCCTAAGACTTATTGCTTGTACGCGACCCAAACACACATTAGACCAACTGTACTTAAATGTTCTTTTTTTGTTTTAAATATAGATATTAATAGTGCTGCAAACCTGCTTACCAAAGCATTGCACCTACATCGGGAATACCCAGTCCAGCACTGGTCTTTCACAACTGGAGCTTTTGATGTGCTACATTCAGGATTGAATCTTTCCTAGTATGTAAGTTGAGTTATCACATTCTTTTGGCTGAGTACCTAAAAGAAGGTTAGGTTCCCCTGTGGAGGGATACAACCCATATCAAAGTGTGCTTTTTGACTGTGTATATGTACTGTATGTATATACAAATATACACATACAGTATAAACTCATAAATACACATGCATTTACACCAACAGTATATAGCCATATATACACACATACACACATTTAGACATATATATATATATATATATATATATATATATGTGTGTGTGTGTCTAAATATGTGTATGAGTGTATATATGGGTATGACTATATATATATATGTGTATATTCATGTGTATCTATGAGTATATATTTATTTATATATATATATATATATAATAGCCCTTTCCAGGCAAATACCATGTCATATACCATATAATTTTAACCCCTTTTTATTGTAAAGTGTATATGAGTGCAATACTTTATTTTAGTGTATTTATCTTGTGCTTGGTGCAATTTTTTTTAACCTTACACTTTACTCTAGGTCTTCAGGCGCGCTAATCATTTGAGTGCAAATTGTGTTTATAATTAAAAATGATTATATATATATATATATATATATATATATATATATATACTGTTAAAAAAATTGTGCTAAATAGTATTCCACTTGTAATCTAGCTCCAAATTGGTTAAATGTTGATTATGTTAGAAGTGAAGATTTTGTACATACAGCCGATGGACAAATAGAAGAATTTGATCATTTGAGAAGTCAATTTAATCTACCAAGTAATAATTTTTTTTCCTATTTTCAAATCCTTCATTTTATAAAATCTAAGAAATGGAACGGCATTGAGCAGAGTTAAGAGCATTTATTACTATTTCTAGAATTAAATCCCCTTCCATTGCACTATTATACAGTATTATGCTGTCTAAACAAAGCGACTCCTGGTTGGAAAATCTTAGCTCAAAATGGAGGGTAGCAATCCCGAGAATTGACCAAGATAAAATAAGAACTAGTTTTAAGTTAATTAATAAACTTCAAATACCAATAAGTTGGAAAGAGAGTCATATGAAGATAATCCATAATGCTTATTACACACCGCAGAGATTGGCCAAAATATACCCCAAGAAAAGCTACCCTTGTCCACGATGTTGCCATATAAATGCTGATAGCTTACATATGTTTGTATATTGTCCTAGAGTATATCAGTTTTGGAAAAAGGTAGCATTTTGGTTTAATACTCTGTTTGGAACTAATATTTGTTTTGATTCTGACACTATTTTATTTTTTGATCAGTCTACCGGGGTGTCTTCTCCATATAGAAAAAGTGTAAATGTAATCATTCTCCTTGTTAGATATCTTATACTAAAGAACTGGAAAGCCAAAAAAATGCCGGGCTTCTCAGTATTCGTGAAAGAAATTCAAATGCATATAATTTTTGAATCTTTCCACTTGAGAGTAGCTAGGGAAAGAGAAATTAAGAAGTTCTTAGTAAGATGGTTACCGATTATTAAGTCTTATCCAGAAGGAACTCAGAAAGGGATTTTATATCCATTTCTTAGTTCAGACAGTTTCTCGGATCTGGTCCTGCTGGGTGATTTCCCGGCGGAATGGATTAGGAGCTATAGAGATTCACAACACTAAAGCACGGAACTGACTCAATTAGGAGGTGGAGGAGAGAGGTGGGGGAAGATGTGTTTTTTTCTTTCTTTTTTTTTTTTGTTTTTTTTTTGTTTTTTTTTTGTTTTCCTCGTCCTTATCCGTTTCTGCAGAAAAAAAAAAAAAAAAATATGCCAGAAGTGTAAAATCAGATTTTGCAAAATTTATGTTTGATGTATTAAATCTAAAGAAAGTGAACAAGAGTTATTTCTATGGTAAATGATACGGTCTATGTAGACCTTCTCTGAGGATTCTGTGTTTTTGAAAGATTTCTACTGAAAAGGTGGCCCTGTGAGGTCTGTTTTTTTTTCTCTTTGTTCTGTTGTTTTATATTTGTTACACTGATGGCATGTATAAATAAATAATTAAAAAAAAAAGAAGTGAAGATTTTGTAATCTAGTATAATGTTTCATAACCTTCATAGAGCCGACTACAACAGTGCAAGTCTCTGCAGGACCCTCTACCCATTTGATCCCTGTAATTGTTTTTTTTTTTTATATACCACCTATGTTCATAGCGCTGCGGAACCTATTGGCGCTCTACAAATACCTGATAATAATAATAAAAAATTATAATCTTTATTTAATATAATACTCAAAGAAAATAGTCTGTCACTTGTCATAAAGGTGATATGTTGATTGTCTTCCATTGTAAAGAAGGATTATTATTCTGACATATAAAACTTCTAAAATTTTACTTCAAGTTTTCAATAAAACACTTGCCATCCAAAGAAACATCCCATCACAAACCTGCAATCTCCCAACTTCGCTCCCAGTCACCCCCTCTGCCACTCTCTGCACCCTCCTCCCAACGACTGAGAGTGAAGTGGCTTCCCTTTTGTCTTCCTAACACCTCACTACCTGCCCACTTGACCCTATTTCTTCACATCTAATTCCCCCTCTGTCTCCCACCCTCACTCCGGCTCTTACTCACATATTCAACCTATTCCTTTCTACCAGCTCATTCCCTGCCTCCTTCAAACATGCAAAGGTTACCCCATCCTCAAAAAACCCTCCCTTGACCCTAACTCCCCTGCAAACTACCGCCCAATATCACTGCTCCAGCTAGCTTCAAAATTCCTTGATAAACAAGTTTTCAATTGCCTAACCCAATTCCTGTCCTCCAACTCATTGCTCGACCCCCTGCAATCTGGCTTCTGTCCCCAACACTCAACTGAGACTGCCCTCACCAAGGTTACTAACAATCTCCTTTCTGCTAAAAACAAAGGCTACTACTCTATACTTATCTTACTTGACCTCTCTGCTGCCTTTGACACTGTTGACCATCCCCTTCTCCTACGGACTCTCAGCTCACTTGGGGTCTGTGACACTGCCCCCTCCTGGATTCACTTTTATCTCTCTAACAGATCCTTCTCCGTCTCTTTTGCTAGTGACTCCTCCTCTCTTTTGCCTCTGTCTGTTGGAGTACCTCAAGGCCCTGTCCTGGGTCCTCTACTCTTCTCTATTTACACTTCTTCACTGGGTAAACTTATCAACAGCTATGGCTTCAGCTATCATCTCTGTGCTGATGATACCCAGATCTACCTTTCCACCCCTGCACTCTCTCCTTCTGTCAATTCTCACGTCTGCTTATCTGGCATTTCCTCCTAGATGGCCTCTCACCACCTAAGAATAAACATGTCCAAGACCGAACTACTTCTAATTCCCCCCTCTATCTCTACTCCAGTTTCTAATTTTTCTATCACTGTTGGCGGCACCACTATCTCCCCATCACCCCAAGTCCGCTGCCTCGGAGTCACGCTTGACTCAAATCTGTCCTTCATTCCCCACATCCAATTGCTCTCTTCATCCTGCCACAACCACCTACACAATATCTCCAAAAGTCGTCCGTTTCTAAGTTCTGAAACTACTAAACAGCTAATCTACTCCCTGGTAATTTCTCGACTTGATTACTGTAACAACTTGCTAACTGTCCTTCCTCTCTCCCACCTCTCTCCTCTCCAATCCATCCTAAATGCATCTGCCAGGCTAATCCCAACGCTCTGTTTCTGCTGCACCTCTTTGTGAGTCCCTTCATTGGCTCCCCATTCACAACAGAGTTAAATTCAAAATTCTCATCCTGACCTACAAAGCCCTCACCAATGCTGCCTCACCCTACCTGTCCTCACTTATCAGCAAATATACTCCTGCCCACCCCCTAAGATCCAGCAATGACCTACTTCTTGGGTCCTCTACCATCACCTCCTCTCATGCTAGACTACAGGACTTCTCTTGTTTGGCACCAACCCTCTGGAACACACTTCCTTGTGCTGTCAGACTTGCGCCTAACCTCTCCTTCTTTAAACGTTTTTTAAAGACCTTTCTGTTCAGGGAAGCTTATTAACAAACTAACTTCACTTAACTAACAGTTGCCCTCTATCTCCTCACTAATATCATTCTCACCTTTGCAGTCCCTACCTTCTGTTTCTCATCCTCCTACCCATCTAGATTGTAAGTTCCCACAGGAATAGGGCCCTCAATTCCCCCTGTATTTGTCTGTAAAATTTTGTCTTTTATTGTATTGTTTCTCAATTGTACTGTTATCCTTGTACCCATGGGCAGCGCTGCAGAATCTGTTGGGGCTTTATAAATAAAGAATAATAATAATAATAATATATTACTAGCTGACATAATATTCCTGTGGGAAGACGGAGTGGGACGTTTGGACTCAAACCACATGAGCCTTGACCCCGGAAACACTGACTAACCACAGATGTTCTGAGACCTTTCTGTCCTTTTTTTCTTTCTTTCTTCCTCTACCTCCTTCCTTTCAAAGACCAGGTGGGGAGTTGGGCAAGATTAAAAGAGGAGTGCTGGGTATCACACGTCTCAATATGGAACAAAAGAAGTGGAGACACATAGTTCACACAGTGTTTTTTTTCTTATTACACTTTGCTCAGGACCCAGAAACAAATTTAAATTTCTTATTGTAAGCGGCTCACAATTAATTTACTTTATATTTGTTGTTGTTTGTTTGTTTATTTCAACTGAGTACTACCTGACCAGATATTAACCCTAAATCAAACTAAAAATGTAAAAAATGGAATATAGAAAATGCATTTGGGTTATGGCCGGGACTAGGCTTATATAACAATGCTGTTTCAACAACTTGTAACCAAAAATGTAAAACTTATATATGAAGAATTGCGTTGTTTCACATGAAAATAAATAAAACAGTTTAAAAATAAAATTTTATATATATATATATATATATATATATATATATATATATATATAATTCTTGTGTTATGAGACAAATAAGTAATTTAGTGGACCCAGCTTACTGCCCTGCCTATATATTTAACACTAGCTTGGGCTGTGCATTGCAATGGGGGTGCATTGCCTGGGCACATAGGGGTCTCCACTTTAGCCACACTCCTAGGTCTGATAATAGACAAGGAGGTGGTGTAGGTATTTTACTTTCCTCTCATTGCACCTTCCAACAAAAACATCCCATCTCTTCCCTCACATTTTCCTAATTCGAAACCCACATGATTCGCTTATTCTCTCCCCTCTATATACGTGTTGCAGTCATATACTGACCCCATTGCTCCTCAACTCAATTTCTAGAAAACTTGACTGTCTGGCTACCTTATTTCCTCTCCTCAGGCACCCCTGCTCTCATTCTTGGTGATTTCAACATCCCTCTTGATAATCCTACTGCCTCCTCTGCAAAACAACTTATGCAACTCACTTCCTCTTTCAATTTGTCACAATGGACTGACTCTCCCACTCACAAAGAGTGTCACTTCCTTGACCTGATCTTTAGTTATCGATGCACTAGCTTCAAGCTTCACAATCTCTCCTTTTCCTCTTTCTGACCACCATCTCCTCACTTGCAACATCTCATCCCTCCCTACAACTCTCCCTCCTTCTACTCCTCACACCAAACTTCACAGAAGCATTATGTCATTAGATCAGCAACAGCTTGCTAATTTCCTCAAACCTCTCCTCTCATATATCTCCTCCTTCTCCTGCCTTGACCAATCTATCTGCCACTATAATTCCACCCTTACATTGGTCCTTGACAATCTGGCCCCTCTTACCATTGCTCGGAAATCACACACTCATCCTCAGCCCTGACATACTCCTCTGACACAGTACCCATACTGCTGAGCGGCACTGGAGAAAATCTCTGAGTTCGGCTGATTTTCTTCATTACAAGTTCATTTTGAATTCCTACTATTCTGCCCTTAATCTCTATAAGCAACATTACTTCTCTATTCTTATCTCTAATCTTTCTTCAAATCCATAACTTCTGTTCTCCACTTTCAATATTCTTCTCCGCCCACCCCCACCCCCTAATACAACTTCTCTGTCAGCTCAAGACTTTGCCAGCCACTTCAATAACAAAATCAACTCCATCAGAATCTAAATCAGCTCTCAACATACTTTCATTCTCTCACCCCCTTAAACACTCACAATCAACCACAACCCACAAAGCCATACATTTAGCTCCTTCTCCCCTGTTACTGAGGAAGAAGTTTCAGCACTTATACTGAGCTCTCACCTCAATACCTGTACTCTTGACCCTATCCCCTCCCTCTCTTCTACCCTTACCCCTATACTCACACACCACCTCTCCCTCAGCACCTGTATATTTCCCTCATCTCTGAAACATGCACTGGTCACACCTATCCTCAAAAAACCTTCTCTTGATCTAACCTCCCCATCCAACTATCACCCTATTTCCCTAGTCCCTCTTGCCTCAAAGCTTCTTGAAAAGCTAGTATATGCACGCTTATCCCATTTCCTTACATTAAACTCCCTCCTCAACCCACTGCAATCTGGATTTCCAAAGACACAGCAATCATTAAGGTTACCAATGACTTACTTACAGCAAAATAAAAAGGCCACTTCTCTCTGCTTATCCTCCTTGATCTGTCCACAGCCTTTGATACTGTTGACCAGCCTTTTTTGCTCCAAACCTTTTAATCCTTTAGAATTTGTGAGACAGCCCTCTTGTGGTTCACTTCCTACCTGTCAAACCGTACGTTTAGTGTAGTCTTCTCTGGGGCCTCCTCTGCCCTGTCACCACTTTTTGTTGGGGTACCGCAAGGCTCTGTCCTTGGTCCCCTTCTCTTCTCAATCTACACATCATCATTAGGTTCCCTAATAAAGTCCCACTATAATTTGTATGCAAACAACACTCAAATCTACTTCTCTGCCCCAGACCTATCTCCTTCCTTGCTAACCCGTGTCACTAACTCTTTTTCTCACATTTCCTCCTGGATGTCCTCTCACTACCTCAAGCTAAATCTCTCTAAAACTGAGCTCCTTATTTTTCCTCCTTCTTCCAAAATCTCTACCCTAATCTCTCTACAACTGTCGACAACTCCGTCATTACCCCTACCCCGCATGTCCAATATCACACTTGACTCAGATCTTTCTTTCACTCCTCATATTCAGTCCTTGGCTAATTCCTGCCACTTCCACCTTAAAAACATCTCTAAAATTAGACATTTCCTTAAACAAGACACAACTAAGTTTTTTAATCCACTCTCTCATCCTTTCCCACCTCGATTACTGCAACTCTGTCCTCTCTGGTCTCCCCAGCTGCCGCCTAGCTTCTTTAAAATCCATATTGAATGCCACTGCCAGGCTCATCTTCCTTACACGTCGCTCTTCATCTGCTGCACCTCACTGCCAATCCCTTCACTGACTTCCTCTTGCCTCCAGGATTAAACAGAAAATTCTCACTCTGACATACAAAGCCCTCAACTGCACTGCTCCCCCCTATATCTCAGACCTTGTCTCCAGATAATCTCCCAACTGTCCTCTTCACTCTGCTCATGACCTCCTACTCTCCTCCACTATTGTTACCTCCTCACACTCCTGCTTACAGGACTTTTCCAGACTTACTCTCATCTTGTGGAACTCGCTGCCTCACTCCACAAGACTCTCCCCTAGTTTTGAAAACTTCAAGTGCTCCCTAAAGACTCTACTGTTCAGGGATGCATACAACCGACACTAACCTTTCTTTATATTATTTCCTATCCTCCATTGCTATCCCCTTGAACCCCCTTAGCATGTAGTCCTAAGAGCCATGCTGTTTGTAGATCACCTTCTTTAGAGCTGACTACAACAGTGCAACTCTTGGCAGGGCCCTCTACCTGTCTGATCCCTAAAAATGTTTCCTTCTATTAGTACTGCGGAATCTGTTGGCGCTCTACAAATAACCGATAATAATAATAATAATAATAATAATAATAATAATAATAATAAATAAGTATGGAGATATATGAATTTGATATTGTATTTTGTTTTAAGATTACAATTGTAATCATGAAGCTTCCTCATTGTAATAACAGGTATACTTATAGAACCAACTTTTGCACACAAAAAAAAACATTAAGATAGAATTTAATATATTATTGTGTTTAAACTGAATTTATTATAAAACATTGAAAAATATAAATTTGGGTAAATATTTTAATCAATTTGCAAATAGAATTACAGAAATGTGAACATGCTCATAACATTAAATAAACAAAACAAATAAGCTTCAGAGTTTCAAACAATCAGCAACTTTTAAATAATCATCAGGATAATGATTTAATATTAACACATAAATATGTATGTATACTGTATATTCATAGAGAAAACCAGAAAATTGTGAGACAAGAAAGGGCTGATTGGTGTGTTGAAAGTAAAAAGTTTGGTAACAAACAATCCAATGTGGGGTTGACTGCACGCATAAAGTAATGGAAGTTCACTTTAAAGATATATGGCAGATGAATATGAACACAATGGCACACAGCGAGTAAAGCAAAATCTGCATCACATGTGTACATTTAACCTATTATATAGGTGTGCGCCAATACATTAATAAGGCAGTCCATCAAATAGCTCCATAACAGTTGTTGTTAGACATAGAGTGTAAATGATACCTGACAGATAACGGTTCCCGGAGGGTTCTGCTTACTATTGCGCGGCCTGAGTACAGCCAGCGCTCTCCATCGGCAAAACTTCTGTGGGGCCAAAACCACTATCGTTCTTACTGAATCCGGCGTCCGTGTGGATTACTCCCTCAAGTCTGTCGTCCCGGTGGAATCACGGTATCCGTGCGCTAGATCCGGCACTTCCACTCCTCCACTCTCAGCGGGCACTCGTCCGGAAGCGTCTCCAGCAACCACCCCAGGGACCAGGTAAGGGGAGAGATATCGGAATCAGGATGCCGTAAATACACACTGAAAGGGTGCTCAATATAGTTCCATATAACCCCCACAGAGGGGAATCCAGGAAGGAGGGTATTGCTTTCCAGTAGGCGGAATCCAAAACAAACCAGAATAGATGGAAGCAAATACCCAAATTTAAAACTTCAGCCTTTATTGGAAAAAGTTAAAATCCAGGAGGAAAGGCACACAAGAAATTCAGCATACGCGTTTCGGCTACACGCCGTAATCACTACTGATAAAAAAATAACACACATGTGCATTTAAAAAGGGTGTACTAAACACCCATTGGTAAAACAAAGAACACACCCATTGTGATGATCTTGTATTGAACTGTGTGCACAAGCTTAACAAGCCTAAAACAATTAACCCCTTGCATACCTGTATTGCAGAGATAAATACATTGTTTCAAATAAACAAAAACAAACAAAACAGATGTTACAGAGAAGCATCATGTAGCACAAAACACATACATTTATCTTCCTAATTGGAATTCAATAGAAAAATTGTGTAAAATGTAACTAAGCTGAATATAGCTAAGAGATGGTATAGAAATGATCCAATGAGTATGTGAATGCACGGACTAGAGATTAACATGTGCATGAGATGCCCCCTCCTATGAAATATAACAGTAATTATATATATATATTTAACTTTACAACCAAAAATTGGTATATACGGGGGAGCAAAAAATGCACAAGTGAGTATTAAAGATAAACACCACACCATACCAAAAAAGTTGTCATTATGAACCTGATATTTTAATCTAAAATTCTTATTATTATTGTATTTATTCCCAATAGTTAATGAGATCATATTCTGCATTTAGCCCAAGAGGAATTTTAGTGGAGAGTTTAAAAATCCAGAGCATTTCATGTTTCTCCAGTATTTTTTGTCTGTTCCCCCCTCTTTTAGGGTAAGGAATATGATCTATGGCCAACCACCTGAAGGATGATACATCTTTCTGATGTACTTGTGCAAAATGTTGTACTATGGGAGATGACGATTTGCCCACGTTAATAGTGGACAAATGTTCCCTAATTCTAGACCTGATGTCTCTTGTTGTGAGACCCACGTACTGAACATGGCACAAAGTACAGGTTATCAGGTAGATCACATGATGTGATGTGCAGTTTAGGCAATAATTTATGTCATATGTTTTTTGCGTCACAGTTGAGGTGAAGGTGTCCTCTATGACAATATAATCACAAGCCTTGCATCTGTTGCTACCACATCTGTACATTCCTTGGTTAGTTAACCAAGAACTTCCAGATTGTTGGGGGTTGGCCAAAACTGTGGGAGATAGAAAGTTACCCAAAGTTTTATTCCGTCGGTATGAACATCTCATGCCTTCAGACACACATTCCACTAATTTGTCGTCTGCTACCAGTAACTTAAAGTGTTTTTTTCACTATATTACAAATGGACTGGTAGTCAGAACTATAATCAGTTACGAATGTCACTTGTCTGTTGTCATTGTGGATAGCTTTGTCTGTTTTCTTAACCTCAAGGAGGGAGGTGCGATCAACTGTTTTTACTTCTCTGACAGCTCTATTGAGTACTCGTTTTGGATAACCACGTTGGGTCAAGCATTCTAAGAGGTCCTCCTGATATTCCTTAAATGTCTCATTAGTGGAACAGTTCCTCTTGGCTCTAATCAGCTGGCCCTTAGCTATGGAGTATGTCACGTTCTTAGGATGACAGCTACGACCATGGAGCACTGAATTTCCAGAAATAGGTTTTCTGTAAATGCTGCTCTCTATGGTACCAGCTTCAGTCCCTTTTAAGTGTGATATCCAAAAAGTTTATTGTGGATGATTGAGTTTCAGAGGTAAACTTTAAGTTTAAATTGTTCTGATTGATGTATGTCAGAAAGTTGCTAATGCTACCTTGTTCCCCCCTCCAAATGAGTAAGAGGTCATCAATATAGCGACCGTAGTAAGCAATATTTGGTCTGAAGGGGTTCCCATCACCATAGATGTGGGACAGCTCCCACCAACCCATGTACAGGTTGGCATAGGAGGGGGCAAACTTCGCCCCCATAGCTGTCCCACACCCCTGAAGATAGAAAACCCCTTCAAACTCAAAATAGTTGTGGCATAGTAAAAACCTTGTCACCTCCACAATGTACTCCTGGAAATCTGGACGCTTACCTGGTCCCTGGGGTGGTTGCTGGAGACGCTTCCGGACGAGTGCCCGCTGAGAGCGGAGGAGCGGAAGTGCCGGATCTAGCGCACAGATACCATGATTCCACCGGGACGACAGACTTGAGGGAGTAATCCACACAGACGCCGGATTCAGTGAGAACGACAGTGGTTTTGGCCCCACAGAAGTTTTGCCGATGGAGAGCGCTGGCTGTACTCAGGCCGCGCAATAGTAAGCAGAACCCACCGGGAGCCGTTATCTGTCAGGTATCATTTACACTCTATGTCTAACAACAACTGTTATGGAGCTCTTTGATGGACTGCCTTATTAATGTATTGGCGCACACCTATATAATAGGTTAAATGTACACATTTGATGCAGATTTTGCTTTACTCGCTGTGTGTCATTGTGTTCTTATTCATCTGCCATATATCTTTAAAGTGAACTTCCATTACTTTATGCGTGCAGTCAACCCCACATTGGATTGTTTGTTACCAAATTTTTGACTTTCAACACACCAATCAGCCCTTTCTTGTCTCACAATTTTCTGGTTTTCTCTTTTCATTATCCGTGCAATAGGCAGCACAGTGAGATATTAGATTGGGCTTTTTGGGAAGGACTTTATTATTTAATTAACATGGAGGAGACACAATTTTACTCCCTTGTACCGGTGACTAGCAGAGACGAACCTGTAACGGACTTGGCTAGAATATTTTCCACCAGCAAATCTGATTTCACATTAAGTGACTTGTTTCAGGACATGGATAAACTGTGTATTAAAGAGACAAAACTACAGTGGGACATTTGGACATTAAACAAATATATAGACCTCAAAATGATACCCAGAGGTCTGAGGATATCCATATATCCCACTTTTGAAGTGGATGACACTGACTTTATTGATTCTTGGAACATTATTTTGGATGAATGCTCTAACAGACTTATGATTTTATTAGTTGTTTATAAATCTAAATTGCTAAGTAATGTTAGAGATGAGATTAATACAATCCAAATAGAATTAAATAAGCGGAAATCAGAGATAGACTACCCAAGATTTGATGGGGTCCTTAGAAAATCAGTTGAGGAGACTAGAACCTTAGTGATGAACATCAAACACTCTAAGTATTTACGGGATCAAACCGACTATGATACAAATACTGTCCATGTCTGGAATAGGTCCCAAAGATTTACCACACGCAGACATCAAAACAGGAGTAGGAGTCAAGGTAGATCCCGAAATAGGAAGCAGGGACATAGATCTAATAGTGGGCCCAGGGTTACTTTCTCAGACAGTGATGTAGATTCAGGTGATGATAGACATTTTGCAGAGAGGAATCATGATACTGAGGTTTCTGGTATATTGAAAAATACTAAAAGTACCTATGATAATTCCACACAAAGTGGGGCTACTGAAAGCAATGACATTACCAGTTTATCAGTAAAACCTAAAAAACCTAATAAATATAATGCCTCTATGGGGGCGAGTTATACTGCAGACACCATTCCTAATGCTGACTCCATATCCAATAGTCAGCTGGAGCAGGTTTTTCCAATGAACCCGAGGAACCTTCAGAGGGGAGGGGTCACCCAGTCTCACACACAGCAAAAAAGATATCCTTTGAGAGGTCCCAAACCAACCAACAAATACAAACCATCAGTGTGATCAACTTATCTAGTTTTGTTCTTACGGAATCTCAAACCAGGCTATTAAGCTTTGGTCTTGGCTTTGTGCCAGCTACTAGATTCAATCTTTTCAAGACAATGCTTGATGTGAACAAACTAGTAAGAAATATCACACTGAAAAAACATTTCTCTGATTGTAATGATAATTTTTCTCTTAACCAAGGTGACTCATTAAAACTTCAAGTACCAAGAGTCAATGTGAATTCTGAGTTTTCTTTTGCAGAGACATGCAATGTTATTACCATGGATAGCCTATCTAGAGAGGGCTATGGTAGTCAGACTGAGAATCACATTACAAAACATGGAGGCTTCAAGCAGCCTTCTACATTCTATCCTGTCAGATGAAAACCTCTCTAGATCTGAGAGGTCAGCCTTGGAGGAACTTCTCAATAACAAAGATATAGTCATTAAGGCTGCTGACAAGGGGGGCTCTGTTGTGGTACAGGATAGAGTCACATACAGGGATGAGGCCTTGCGCCAACTCACTGACACCTCACAATATACAGTACTTACTTTCAATCCGACAAGACAATACCAAAGGGAACTTATGCACCTTCTGGATGATGGTTTTGAAGCAGGTTTCTTTGACCGAGATACCTTAGAGTATCTATATGTTCAACATCCGGTCACCCCTGTTTTTCACCATCTACCGAAGGTGCATAAGTCCCTGGTAGAGATCAGGGGCCGACCAATTGTGAGTGGTATCGGTTCCCTGTTTGAACATCTATCTGAGTGGGTTGATGACATCCTATGCCCTTTGGTACAGTCCCTACCTAGTTTTCTACAGGATACAAAACACGTTTTAAGAGTCATGAAAGACATTCAATGGGAGCCCAGTAACAACTCATGGGTTACGGTTGATGTAACCGCTCTTTATTCTTCTATACCCCATGACCTGGGTATAGAAGCCCTAAAGTATATAATGTTGAATTATTCCAATTTGAGCCCAGATTTCCAGGAGTACATTTTGGAGGTGACAAGGTTTTTACTATGCCACAACTATTTTGAGTTTGAGGGGGGTTTCTATCTTCAGGGGTGTGGGACAGCTATGGGGGCGAAGTTTGCCCCCTCCTATGCCAACCTTTACATGGGTTGGTGGGAGCTGTCCCACATCTATGGTGATGGGAACCCCTTCAGACCAAACATTGCTTACTACGGTCGCTATATTGACAACCTCTTACTCATTTGGAGGGGGGAACAAGGTAGCATTAGCAACTTTCTGACATACATCAATCAGAACAATTTAAACCTAAAGTTTACCTCTGAAACTCAATCATCCACAATAAACTTTTTGGATATCACACTTAAAGGGACTGAAGCTGGTACTATAGAGAGCAGCATTTACAGAAAACCTATTTCTGGAAATTCAGTGCTCCATGGTCGTAGCTGTCATCCTAAGAACGTGACATACTCCATAGCTAAGGGCCAGCTGATTAGAGCCAAGAGGAACTGTTCCACTAATGAGACATTTAAGGAACATCAGGAGGACCTCTTAGAACGCTTGACCCAACGTGGTTATCCAAAACGAGTACTCAATAGAGCTGTCAGAGAAGTAAAAACAGTTGATCGCACCTCCCTCCTTGAGGTTAAGAAAACAGACAAAGCTATCCACAATGACAACAGACAAGTGACATTCGTAGCTGATTATAGTTCTGACTACCAGTCCATTTGTAATATAGTGAAAAAACACTTTAAGTTACTGGTAGCAGACGACAAATTAGTGGAATGTGTGTCTGAAGGCATGAGATGTTCATACCGACGGAATAAAACTTTGGGTAACTTTCTATCTCCCACAGTTTTGGCCAACCCCCAACAATCTGGAAGTTCTTGGTTAACTAACCGAGGAATGTACAGATGTGGTAGCAACAGATGCAAGGCTTGTGATTATATTGTCATAGCGGACACCTTCACCTCAATGGTGACACAAAAAACATATGACATAAATTATTGCCTAAACTGCACATCACATCATGTGATCTACCTGATAACCTGTACTTTGTGCCATGTTCAGTACGTGGGTCTCACAACAAGAGACATCAGGTCTAGAATTAGGGAACATTTGTCCACTATTAACGTGGGCAAATCGTCATCTCCCATAGTACAACATTTTGCACAAGTACATCAGAAAGATGTATCATCCTTCAGGTGGTTGGCCATAGATCATATTCCTTACCCTAAAAGAGGTGGGAACTGACAAAAAATTCTGGAGAAACGTGAAATGCTCTGGATTTTTAAACTCTCCACTAAAATTCCTCTTGGGCTAAATGCAGAATATGATCTCATTAACTATTGGGAATAAATACAATAATAATAAGAATTTTAGATTAAAATATCAGGTTCATAATGACAACTTTTTTGGTTTGGTTTGGTGTTTATCTTTAATACTCACTTGTGCATTTTTTGCTCCCCCCGTATATACCAATTTTTGGTTGTAAAGTTAAATATATATATAATTACTGTTATATTTCATAGGAGGGGGCATCTCATGCACATGTTAATCTCTAGTCCGTGCAGTCACATACTCATTGGATCATTTCTATACCATCTCTTAGCTATATTCAGCTTAATTACATTTTACACAATTTTTCTATTGAAATCCAATTAGGAAGATAAATGTATGTGTTTTGTGCTACATGATGCTTCTCTGTAACATCTGTTTTGTTTGTTTTTGTTTATTTGAAACAATGTATTTATCTTTGCAATACAGGTATGCAAGGGGTTAGTTGTTTTAGGCTTGTTAAGTTTGTGCACACAGTTCAATACAAGATCATCACAATGGGTGTGTTCTTTGTTTTACCAATGGGTGTTTAGTACACCCTTTTTAAATGCACATGTGTGTTATGTTTTTTATCAGTAGTGATTACGGCGTGTAGCCGAAACGCGTATGCTGAATTTCTTGTGTGCCTTCCCTCCTGGATTTTAACTTTTTCCAATAAAGGCTGAAGTTTTAAATTTGGGTATTTGCTTCCATCTATTCTGGTTTGTTTTGTATATATTCATATACATATATATTTACACAGTTCCCATAGACAGCTGTTTAAAGGTATTTTTCAATGCCGTTTTTTTTCACCCCACACCCGCCAACTTTAATATCTCATAAATGTTTTTTGCATTTTTTTTATTAAATGCTAAAAAAAAGAATATCCTTCATTTTGTGGCCAATTGAGGGTTATATTGAAAATGAATTAAGGTCTGACCTGGTAGAAATAATCAGCCATTACAAGTGCCAGTTTATGGGCACTTAATAAATTAGCGTTCCACTCGTAATCTATGCTTTAATGTTTTGTTGACTTGTGCTTGTTTATTGCATAGTTTTGTTAACTTTGTGCATCTTTATTGATGTGTACTTTTTTTGCCTTTGTGCTTGCTTATTGTTGTATACTTTTGTTACTTTATCATTGTTTATTGTTGAGTAATTTTGTTGAGTTTGTGCTTGTTTTTTGTGTACTTTTGGTTAATGGTTATTTACTTTGTTCTAGTTTACTGTTTTGTGGTTATGGTTGTTTTTTTTTGCATTTTTTTTGTTTACTGTTGTGGCTTTAGGGGTTAATGGTGCAGTGAGGTTATATTGTTTTGAGACTTATGGTGATTTAGGGGTTAATAGTGTTGTGGGGTTAGATTGCATTGGGGGTTGTGGTGCTTTATATGTATATACACTAATTTATGTATATGTATTTTATTGTATAATGCAATAATATGTATTTTAAGTTGTTATTTTATTTTTTTTTGTTTAGGAGGAAGATTTATTTTAAGGGCTATTAATATGTCATAGAAGACAGGAATCTGTGACTTTAAAATTTAACATAGCTCTTGGGTCTGAGGATGTATTGATCATCAGGGCTTGAGTGTGGCATCATCAAACACTGCCAGCATTTTCTTTTTTAAATTACAAGACTTCTTTTCCATTGCCATTTACTCCCTAGTCAAAGAAACCCCTAAACCCTAACACTAAAATAAATTGCAATAGCTGTTAAAAGAGCCTTTTGTGCCCTAAAGATAAATCTGCTCTTTTACAATGAAACAAAATTACAACCCCCCCCTACAATACAGGTAACCCCCCAAATAATAAAATCTACCAAAAAAACTATTATAAAAAATAAGTTTAAAATAAAAACTCCTATTCTTAAAAATAAAAAAACACCCCCAAAAAACCTAACTAACCGATCAAAAATCTGTCTCCTCTTAATCCGACGCGGATACTGAGATTGCCTGCCTCTACCCCTGCCTCAACTCTGCAATCTTCTTCCATGTCAGGGCCATCTTCATTCTTGTTCCTGGTGCCAGGGGGCACATTTTCACAGAGGGGAACTTCAGCAGCCTCTTCCACTGCCTCGCACTGAATTTCCAGAAGCGCAGAATCCCTTTATATAGGGGTACTGAATCATCCTTATTGACTGTTTTTAAATCAGTCAATCCCTATTGGCTGATTCTAATCAGCCAACAGTAAAAAAGTATTTCATTTTAAATTCTAATCATCCAATAGAAGAGGATAATAAGAATTTAAAATTAAATACTTTCTTGCTATTGGCTGATTAAAATCAGCCGATAGGGATTGACTGATTTAAAAACATGTAAAATAATGAAGACAGGAGCACTGGAAACCGTTAAACTTCTTTATTCCAAAAGGATGGTTTGTTTGTTAGTTCATGTGAACTGCTTTTGCAATGCCGCCCCCTGCAGATTTGTGTCGTATTCGATCGGGTTAATTTATGTCCACGGCCTAAGAGCAGGCGGACAAGTTATGGAGCAGCGGTCTTTAGACTGCTGCTTCATAACTTCTGTTTCCGGTGAGCCTGAGGGCTCCTCGGAAACAAGGGGCATCAAGCTCCATACAGAGCTTGATAAATAAGTCCCCAAGTGTCTCAGGTATGTGTGTGAGGGAGTGAGAGTTTCTGCGTGTGTGTGCATAAGTTTCAGTGTGTGGAAAAGTGAGTTTCTTTGTGTGTATGTGTGTGTAAGAGAGAGTTTCTGTGTGTGTTTGTGTTTTCTTGTGCATGAGTTTCAGCTTGTATGAAGTAGAGTTTCTGTGTGTTTGTGTATGTGTGAGTTTCTGTGTGTGCTTGTGTGTGAGAGAGTTCCTGTTTCTGAGAGTGTGTGTATGTGTTTGTGAGAGTTCTAGTGTGTGTGAATGTTTGTGTATGTGTGTTTTATCTTTACAATATTTACAGATTTGACTACACTCAAGAATAAACTGTGCACACATTTTAGTCATTTGGTCAAAAAGTGTACAAAATTACGTATCGTGCAATCACTGTCTGTTGTTGCTAAAATTGTTTAAACAAGGTATGAGCCTGATGCATTTTGCAACCCGATTGGTTGCTCCTTAAGAGTAACCTGGGGCTGTGAGCGGGAGAACCAACTTTACTTATATATATATATATATATATATATATATATATATATATATATATATATATATATATATATAGAGAGAGAGAGAGAGAGAGAGAGAGAGAGAGAGAGAGAGAGAAAGGTAAAATTGTTTAGGCTTGCACTGTGTTTTAATGCAAAAATTAAATTTGCTTAAATATGCAGTTCCTCCTGATGTGTTTCTGAGCAGCTTAGTCTGGTGATTCCACTATCATCAAAATGGAACAAACAAATATGGATAGTATCTAGGGGGTACCAGACTATAGCGCTTGTAGAGAGGGATTAACATAAAGGGGAGCAACGTTTTAAGGTGTAACACAAATGTACTGATTTACAGCAAGGTGTAAATAAAAAACTTTGTTGTGGCAAGCTTCCCCTCTCAGGGGTATGGTAGATGCCTTTCAATTAAATAAATAAATGAAGCAAATGCCAGTGATTAGTGCAAATAAAATCTCCTTTATTTTAGCACAAAAACAAACCGGTGTTTGTGCTGGTAAATTAAAAGTCTCTTGGTGTTGTTGAGTAAAAACTTTGTGCAGAAATTTGGGGTATTTAATTTCCCAAACAGGCTGTGATGGTTGTCGCCTTGATTATGCACAAACAGTGTAGAGGATTCCTTGAAGATCTTTGTCTCCGGATGGTGTTAAGTATAATGTTTATGCAAGCTTTTGGGGTATTTGCCTTCCCAAACAGGCTGTGATGGTTGTTGCCCAGAACTTGCATAAACAGTATAGAGGATTCCTTGATGATCCCTGTTGGTTTCTCTCTTTTTTTGCAAAAAGTAAAGAGTTCCGTTTTTACCTTGTGGAAAATAATGATTCCTGAAGGTTCCTGTGTGGGTTGTTGAAGATGTGAGGTGTTTTGTAACCTCCACAGGTCTTTCCTGTCTTAGGATGGCATTGGATACACTTGTGCTTCACAAGTGATCTGAAGAGTTGCGGTCTCGCCAGACCGGAAGTGACGTCACAAGTGGGCATGCCCTTACGTGTTTCATGAAACTGTCTTCACTTCGTCAGAGGGTTATCTTAAACTTAACAACATCCAGAGACAAAGATCTTCAAGGAATCCTCTACACTGTTTGTGCATAATCAAGGCGACAACCATCACAGCCTGTTTGCGAAGTTAAATACCCAAATTTCTGCACAAAGTTTTTACTCAGCAACACCAAGAGACTTTTAATTTACCAGCACAAACACCTGTTTGTTTTTGTGCTAAAATAAAGGAGATTTTATTTGCACTAATCACTGGCATTTGCTTCATCTATTTATATAATTGAAAGGCATCTACCATACCCCTGAGAGGGGAAGCTTGTCACCCAACCCCCTTCTAACAGGGAGATTTTATTTCTTGAAAAGAAATACCTCAACTGGCACCACACAGAGGCCAATCATCTTTGATTTCTAAATACTACCATACTCTACAGAGGAGAAGCAAAGACACTACACAGACTTCTCAGACTCAAAGGCAAAAAGGTGAGCCACAAAAATGTTTTTTCTTTACACCTTTCTGTAAATCAGTACATTTGTGTTTCACCTTAAAACGTTGCTCCCCTTTATGTTACTCCCTTTCTACAAGCGCTATAGTCTGGTACCCCCTAGATATATATATACACACACACTTTGGTGCCATTTCTAGTCAAACATTTTGCCATATACCATATCCCTTTTAATTCGTATAATATGTAAATTATATATTTTTATTTAAAAGTGCATATTTGTGTGTAAAACTTTATTTTAATGTGTTTTTTGCTGCATTTTGTTTTTAATCCTTACAGTTCACTATGTGAAAAGAGCTATGATTTAAGTAGTAATTAACTACAGATTGTCATATACTTTTCATTGGCTACTAGAGGATATATAAAGGTGTCAAGTAGGACAGGTAGCCATTTCAGGAAACGCATGTGCGCATGAGCGAAATGAGGCAGTTGTCTTGGGAGCAATCCAAGCATTTCTATATGCAACTATGAATAATAATAATAATCCTGGTACTGACATTTCACAGACTCTATTTGTCTTCCTTTGCAGTTTACTATGTGGCATGAGTTAATGTGCACTAAATTATCTATGCAGTTTTAGCTTGGTCTTGAGTGCAAACTATAGCATTTAATATATAATAACAGTGCAGAGATCAAGCAAAGTTGGCCACATTATCCCTTCTCTAGTTAGCGTGCTTTACCATGGACTTATAATATCAAAGTTGCACTCTAATGATACCACAGTCCAGCAATATTTGTTATATTTAGTGATATGTAGCACGCCACTTGTAATCTAGCCCAGAGTGTGTTTAAAAAACAGCAAACAACTTACTTGTTTTCTTGCTACCGGTTATATTATGAGTGGAGCGGTAGTTTGCACTCATGCTCGTAAGTTATCGGCGCTAGACTTCGTTTTTTTGGGTGTGTTGGGTTTGCGAGCATATTACAAGTTGAAAGTAAAAAGCACTAACCAATGCATGCCAAAAGCCAAAGTCGAATTTTGCAACCTTGTTAACATATTCCCCCAAAGACTTTGATGGACCCATACTTGCTCATAATCCCAATCACATTTTCTCAAGTGTGCTAACCCAACATGAAATATGAATATTTCACATTCCAATGTTCTTCACATAGCAGAATATGTTCTATTTATCAATAAATACATATTTCTATATATATATGATTATATTTTGGTTAAATATATATATTTCTCAATATTTATATATTAGTATAGATACAGTATATACAAATATATATAGGAATATCTAAAAATGCTAAGAACATATTCCTCAATGTGAAGAACATTGAGATGTGACATATTTACTGTAAATACATAGCTAAACACTTTATTAGAACTGAATATTGCAGCAATATGATTTTTCATGTTTTCAGCTACCAATGTACTTACATTTCTGTCTTTTAATGTATACATACAGGGAGTGCAGAATTATTAGGCAAATGAGTATTTTGACCACATCATCCTCTTTATGCATGTTGTCTTACTCCAAGCTGTATAGGCTCGAAAGCCTACTACCAATTAAGCATATTAGGTGATGTGCATCTCTGTAATGAGAAGGGGTGTGGTCTAATGACATCAACACCCTATATCAAGAGTGCATAATTATTAGGCAGCTTCCTTTCCTTTGGCAAAATAGGTCAAAAGAAGGACTTGACAGGCTCAGAAAAGTCAAAAATAGTGAGATATCTTGCAGAGGGATGCAGCACTCTTAAAATTGCAAAGCTTCTGAAGCGTGATCATCGAACAATCAAGCGTTTCATTCAAAATAGTCAACAGGGTCGCAAGAAGCGTGTGGAAAAACCAAGGCGCAAAATAACTGCCCATGAACTGAGAAAAGTCAAGCGTGCAGCTGCCAAGATGCCACTTGCCACCAGTTTGGCCATATTTCAGAGCTGCAACATCACTGGAGTGCCCAAAAGCACAAGGTGTGCAATACTCAGAGACATGGCTAAGGTAAGAAAGGCTGAAAGACGACCACCACTGAACAAGACACACAAGCTGAAACGTCAAGACTGGGCCAAGAAATATCTCAAGACTGATTTTTCTAAGGTTTTATGGACTGATGAAATGAGAGTGAGTCTTGATGGGCCAGATGGATGGGCCCGTGGCTGGATTGGTAAAGGGCAGAGAGCTCCAGTCCGACTAAGACGCCAGCAAGGTGGAGGTGAAGTACTGGTTTGGGCTGGTATCATCAAAGATGAGCTTGTGGGGCCTTTTCGGGTTGAGGATGGAGTCAAGCTCAACTCCCAGTCCTACTGCCAGTTTCTGGAAGACACCTTCTTCAAGCAGTGGTACAGGAAGAAGTCTGCATCCTTCAAGAAAAACATGATTTTCATGCAGGACAATGCTCCATCACACGCGTCCAAGTACTCCACAGTGTGGCTGGCAAGAAAGGGTATAAAAGAAGAAAATCTAATGACATGGCCTCCTTGTTCACCTGATCTGAACCCCATTGAGAACCTTTGGTCCATCATCAAATGTGAGATTTACAAGGAGGGAAATCAGTACACCTCTCTGAACAGTGTCTGGGAGGCTGTGGTTGCTGCTGCACGCAATGTTGATGGTGAACAGATCAAAACACTGACAGAATCCATGGATGGCAGGCTTTTGAGTGTCCTTGCAAAGAAAGGTGGCTATATTGGTCACTGATTTGTTTTTGTTTTGTTTTTGAATGTCAGAAATGTATATTTGTGAATGTTGAGATGTTATATTGGTTTCACTGGTAAAAATAAATAATTGAAATGGGTATATATTTTTTTTTTGTTAAGTTGCCTAATAATTATGCACAGTAATAGTCACCTGCACACACAGATATCCCCCTAAAATAGCTATAACTAAAAACAAACTAAAAACTACTTCCAAAACTATTCAGCTTTGATATTAATGAGTTTTTTGGGTTCATTGAGAACATGGTTGTTGTTCAATAATGAAATTAATCCTCAAAAATACAACTTGCCTAATAATTCTGCACTCCCTGTAGTGCTCCAAATAAAATACAGTGCTAGAGATTAACCAATAAATCTATTACCCTAAGGAGAATTAGAACCATTACTGCTACGTGGTATATACAAAATAATCATGCAAACAATATAGTGATGTGAGACAAAAAACCCTACAGATCAGATACAATGTATCCTAAATATATGGGAAAACAAAACCCTCACAGTCTGTATAAGCGCTATAGAATTGTGTTACATAAGCCAGTTAAATGAGAGAGACGCATAATAATAAACATTGGTTACAAATGTGTGTTAAGTAAAATTGAAGGAAATCTTGCACAGAGCCTTAAACACCTAGTAACGTACTTGTATAAATTAGAACAATGCTCGGCATCTCAAAACACCATTCTGTGACGGTATGTAAGTGTGTGAATAGATTAGCCCTTTTAAACACACCTGCTGTGTGCCTATTGGCCATGACGTCACATGTGATGTGGCAGGGTGCTTATGAATCACAGAAACATAATTTAAATTTGAGCTAGATGTCTCCATTAATAAACTGTTATTGTCAACTAATTCCTTCTTTATTAATGTGCTGTACCAAGGTTGTAATCTATTCGCATTATGAGATCCGTTCATGCTTTTGATATATTGTTTCTATAATAGAGGTTTTGTAGTATTGTAACACTATAACACTAGTTAATGTACAGTGTACAATTATTGGCATATGTACTTACATTGTCACATGTTCTAATTGTTATATCAAAGTTTTCTACCAGTATGAACTTTTTAAATGTTACCTGCATTGTAAAAATACCATTATACTGCAGCCATCTATCCCTTTCCTCAGTTGCACGCTCTTCTATTATTTGCAACAGATTGTTACAGGCAATGGTTTAGTTTATTTATATTATGCGTTACATCGAGCATGGTTAGGCTCTGCCCCCTGCCGCTTCATATGTGACGTCACGACCAATAGGAACATGGTGGGTGTGTTTAAAAGGGCTAATCTATTCACACACTTACATACCATCACAGAATGGTGTTTTGAGACGCTGAGCATTGTTCTAATTTATACAGGTATGTTATTAGCCCAGAGGAAGAAAGTTACTAGTCCACTCAATGTTAAAGATAGGAAAAAGTGAAATTTCTAAGTTGTCTGCTGCAATTTCTATGTCGTCCGGGACTAGTGGACCACTGGAAATTTCAAGCCCTGTATATATCTATCTGGAACAGAAGAGGGAAGGGTGCACAGCAAAAGGAAACTACTAGTGTAGTATGTTAAAACACTTGTTATATTTTCTGTAGTATAGTGCCAAATGCAAACTCACATGTTTCCACCTCAACCTTATGAGGTATAGATAAGACTCTGAGTAGTGAATAGCCACTAAGGAAGGCAATCCAATCCCCTTGTGCTTCCAGCTTCTATTCCTCTCCTTAGACAACAGTCCTCACCTCTCCAGCAGAAAATTAACCACTCCGAAAGGTGACAGCAAAGTCCTTATTGGAGGGGGCTCTCTAGCAAGCTTATACAAGGGGAAGAAAGGAATCGATTTCACACACCAAAGGGTTTATATAAAAGTGTGCTTTTATTCAATAAAACATCTCATGCATGTTTGTGTCATACATTCATTATAAAAACCGCATATGAGACGGTAATATGCCAATCAATATAACAAGTCTCTCGGGAAACTCTTACTAGGCAGTTTCAATAGCTCACAACACGAGCAGTCTTGTATATATGTTAAAAATGATGTAAAATTAATAGATAAATATCTCCAGCAGCTCTGGAAAATTTACAAACCGTGCCGTAGCACTCCGTTAGCAAATCTCAGCTAGTGAGGGGGTGTGGCCTGATGCGTTTCGCGACTCGATTGGTCGCTTCATCAGCGGTAGGGTACGCCCCCCTAAGCTTCCTATTTGTACAATATGAGCATCATCGATTGTTGTCCGACTCCATCTTTGATTTGGGAATGATGGAGTTTCTTACTATTCTGTTTATCCCTTCTAAGGGCAAGTTACTAACCCTACAGAGTGGTCTAACTATATCCCCTCATTAGCTTTTCACATAAAATCATCTAACCTAAAAACAACTGCTTATATATTTAAGCCTGCATCCCTAAAAACCTTTTTTTCCTGTTTGTACATTTTTGCTTACATTCTTATTTACACTTAGGTGCATCTGTACACATTATGCATATACCCACATCCACAGGAATATTTTCCTTACATATGTGATATACTTCTATCTACATATGTATATACATATATATGTATAAATTTTCTATTAAATGAATGGTCACACATTTATTTCTATACACATCTATATATCTTATCGCTTACAGCAGTTATACCCACTATGTCCACACAAGGGTTTATTCATATGTATATCTACTTCCTTCCCTGTATGTTTCAACAATATATATATATATATATATATATATATATATACTTCATTCATGTTTTATTTATTTCTTACTGACTGTATCTTGGCTACAAAAAGGCAGCCAGACCGATATCTTTATTTAGACCTTGTGGATCCAGGCTTTTCAAAGCATGGATCCAAAAGTTCTCTCTTTTCCTGAGCTCCAACAATCTGCTCCCACCTCTAGGTCCCATTTGTACCTGCTCAATAGCTTTAATAAAGATCTGTGAGGGGTCTTTGTTATGTGTATTTGTAAAATGTTTAATTAGTGGGGTTTGTAAAATTCCAGCCTCTTTATTCTTTATATGTTCCAGAATTCTTTTTGTTCTCCCTATATATTTCAGTGGGGTCTTGCATTTAAATTCTAACATGTATACAACATGATCTGATTTGCAATTTAGCCTTCCTTTAATTTGAATTAATTTGTCTTTTCCATCTATACCAATGATTTAGTTGTAATTTTTAGAGGAGTTTGTGTGACACACAGTTCTTTTTATCCCTACTCGGCTCCCTGATGATACTGGGAGCTAGAATATTTTTAATACATTTGTTCCTCTTAAAAATAACCTCTGGATATTTTACTAGGGTTTCTTAGGGGGTCTTTTAAAAGTATGTTCCAATGTTTCTTGAAAATGGTTTTAACCTGTGTGTAACCTGTATTAAAGGTGGTAACAAAGCTGAGGCATCTCTTACTTTCCTTCTCATTTTTAGTATCCCTATTGGATTGCCCTTGTGTCTCCCTATTTATAATGTTTTTTTTATTGTTGTTACTACCTGTGACTAGGTCATTTCTATTTAGGTTTTTTGCTTTTTTATAAGCTTTCTCAATATTGTCTGGTCTGAAGTGCTTAGCCTCAAACCATGCTTTTAACCCACTGGCTTCATCCTCAAAATCTTCTAGGCAGCTACAAATTCTTCTGATCCTCTGGAACTGCCCGAAGGGTACATTTTCAATCCACCTGAGGTGATTTCCACTTCGGGCGTCCAAGAACCCATTGGTGTCTGTGTCTTTCCTATATCCTCTTGTGCCTACCTTGTCACCCTCTTTAAAGAGGATGACATCCAGGAAATCGATTTCCTCGGTATTGGAGCTGCCAGTAAATTTAAAATTCATGTTGTTTGAATTCAACTCTTTCATAAATTCCAGCTTATTGAATCACCATCCCAAATGACCAGAACATCATCTATATACCTCTTCCAAAATATAAGATGTTCATTCCTAAAGTTCTCATTCTCAAAAATCATCTTTTCTTCTAAACATCCTACCTATAAACTCGCAAAGTTTGGTGCGAACTTAGTCCCCATGGCGGTGCCTTTCTTTTGTAGGTAGAATTTTCTCTAAAAGAGAAAATAATTATTTTCCAGAACAAATCTTATAGAATTCTGTTGGATTAGAGGAAACTCCTCATACTTCTCCAGAAAATATCTCACAGCCTCTATACCACCGCCATGGGGAATAGATGTATATAGAGCTGATATGTCTAATGTAGCCCACCTATATGTTGGTTTCCAACTTACATCTTGTATTATTTGTAATAGTTGTGGTATATCCCGTAGGTGAGATCTGAGGCCAACCACCATTGACCTCAAAAACCCATTTACATACTCAGATAGTCTCGCTGTTAGTAAATCAATGCCCGATATAATTGGTCTCCCGGGTGGGCATTTCTGATCTTTGTGGATTTTTGGCAAGTGATAGAATATGGCTATATTCGGTTCATCACTTGCCAAAAAATTCCACTCTTTTTGATTCAACACCTTGTTTCTTTATCACTGATCAATATGTAATTTATATTCATCAGGTATCGGTGGGTGTGATCGCCATTCAGTATCTTATATGTCTCTACATCAGATAGTAGGTTGAATGCCTCTTTCAGGTAGTCAACCTTGTCCTGAATGACGATACCACCCCCCTTATATGCGGCTCTGAAAATTATATGATCCTTCTCTTTCAGATCTTTTAGTGCTGCATTCTCTTTCAAACTTAGATTGTGTTTTTTTATTTTGAAGTCCCTACACAGGTCCGAACATTCTTTTATAACTGCATCCTTGCATATACATATTTAGACGTAATTGTATGTATCTCTATGTTAAAGCCCTTGTATGCCTTTTTTTCTAACACCTGAGACCTCATATCTTTGAGCTCTTATAAATATTTATTTTGAGGCATGTCAAATTCGATTGCGCTTGAGCGAATGTGTTTACTTTCAACTTTTAATATGTGAGCAACCTCAGACGTCTAAAAAGAGCCATAATAAACCCCTTTTCGTTCACACACAGCTGTTAGCATGTCACTTGTAATCTAGCCCTAAATGAGCACTTCAAATTTGTCATTGTAGCCACTGTCCACAGCTACATAAGAGAGCTACCATTACAGAACTTAGGTTATATGGTCACATCATTTTTGCAGCAAAAGTCTTAAACTAAACATGGTCAGTAAACTAATTGCAGCTATCAGATAGGTGACTCCTACCGATACAATGACAAGAAGTATTAGACACTGCACAAATAAAGTTAGTCATTTTAAAGTGATTAATAATAAATATTGCAAAAATTTCTATTAAAGGGATACTAAACCTATTTTTTTCTTTCATGATTTTGACAGAGCTTGCAATTTTAAGCAACTTTCTAATTTGCTCCTATTATCAATTTTCCTTTGTGCTTTTCTATCTTTATTTGAAAAGCAGGAATGCAAATCTTAGGAGCTGGCCAATTTTTGGTTCAGCACCTGGGTAGCACTTGCTTATTGGTGGCTAAACATAGTCACTAATAAGCAATCACTATCCATGGTGCTGAACCTAAAATCTTACTGCTTTTCAAATAAAGATAGCAAGAGGTATAAACAAAAATTGATAATAGGAGTAAACTAGAAAGTTGCCTAAAATTGTATGCTCTATCCGAATCATGAAAGAAAAAATTGGGTTTAGTATCCCTTTAAGTTTGTGCTTAGTGTTTTTATTTTTTTATTTTTACAACGATGAAACAGGCTGTATAATATCCCTTTAACTATAGCTGCAACTTTTCAGACCATTCATTGTAATCATGCATGTGAACAGATTAGTCCAAAAGATCCGGTTTGGAATTTTGCAAATTTAGGTCGTCAGTATTTAGTTTGTGGTCTTGTTCAGCTTTGCAGAATAAGAGGTTAAGAATTTTGTTCAAAAGCCCACAAAACATTCCTTTAGCAACAAAACTGCACTGCTATGAAATGGCACTAATATATATATATATATATATATATATATATATATATATATATATACAGGGAGTGCAGAATTATTAGGCAAGTTGTATTTTTGAGGATTAATTTTATTATTGAACAACAACCATGTTCTCAATGAACCCAAAAAACTCATTAATATCAAAGCTGAATAGTTTTGGAAGTAGTTTTTAGTTTGTTTTTAGTTATAGCTATTTTAGGGTGTGTGCAGGTGACTATTACTGTGCATAATTATTAGGCAACTTAACAAAAAACAAATATATACCCATTTCAAATATTTATTTTTACCAGTGAAACCAATATAACATCTCAACATTCACAAATATACATTTCTGACATTCAAAAACAAAACAAAAACAAATCAGTGACCAATATAGCCACCTTTCTTTGCAAGGACACTCAAAAGCCTGCCATCCATGGATTCTGTCAGTGTTTTGATCTGTTCACCATCAACATTGCGTGCAGCAGCAACCACAGCCTCCCAGACACTGTTCAGAGAGGTGTACTGTTTTCCCTCCTTGTAAATCTCACATTTGATGATGGACCACAGGTTCTCAATGGGGTTCAGATCAGGTGAACAAGGAGGCCATGTCATTAGATTTTCTTCTTTTATACCCTTTCTTGCCAGCCACGCTGTGGAGTACTTGGACGCGTGTGAGGGAGCATTGTCCTGCATGAAAATCATGTTTTTCTTGAAGGATGCAGACTTCTTCCTGTACCACTGCTTGAAGAAGGTGTCTTCTAGAAACTGGCAGTAGGACTGGGAGTTGAGCTTGACTCCATCCTCAACCCGAAAAGGCCCCACAAGCTCATCTTTGATGATACCAGCCCAAACCAGTACTCCACCTCCACCTTGCTGGCATCTGAGTCGGACTGGAGCTCTCTGCCCTTTACCAATCCAGCCACGGGCCCATCCATCTGGCCCATCAAGACTCACTCTCATTTCATCAGTCCATACAACCTTAGAAAAATCAGTCTTGAGATATTTCTTGGCCCAGTCTTGACGTTTCAGCTTGTGTGTCTTGTTCAGTGGTGGTCGTCTTTCAGCCTTTCTTACCTTGGCCATGTCTCTGAGTATTGCACACCTTGTGCTTTTGGGCACTCCAGTGATGTTGCAGCTCTGAAATATGGCCAAAATGGTGGCAAGTGGCATCTTGGCAGCTGCACGCTTGACTTTTCTCAGTTCATGGGCAGTTATTTTGCGCCTTGGTTTTTCCACACGCTTCTTGCGACCCTGTTGACTATTTTGAATGAAACGCTTGATTGTTCGATGATCACGCTTCAGAAGCTTTGCAATTTTAAGAGTGCTGCATCCCTCTGCAAGATATCTCACTATTTTTGACTTTTCTGAGCCTGTCAAGTCCTTCTTTTGACCCATTTTGCCAAAGGAAAGGAAGTTGCCTAATAATTATGCACACCTGATATAGGGTGTTGATGTCATTAGACCACACCCCTTCTCATTACAGAGATGCACATCACCTAATATGCTTAATTGGTAGTAGGCTTTCGAGCCTATACAACTTGGAGTAAGACAACATGCATAAAGAGGATGATGTGGTCAAAATACTAATTTGCCTAATAATTCTGCACACAGTGTATATATATATATATATACAGTATATATATATATATATATATATATATATATATATATATATACATCAAAAACAGAACGGCACTCACTGGGTCTTGATTTAGTGCCGTTCTGTTTTTGATGCACATATGAACTCTTATTGAGCACCCTGGGCACTGAAAGACTGAAGGGTTACTGGAGTGCTTTACCTAGTGTTGATGCTTATATATATATATATATATGTGTATACAAGAGTAGATACAGCGCCTATATATCCATTTAAAATATGGGTGGTATATGGGAATATGAATGAGAACTAGAGCTAATTATTAAAAAAATAATAGCAATTAAAAGAATATTAAAAAAGATAGATTTTTAGAATCAATTATACTTGAAGAATGATGAATAGATTATGAAACAGTGTTCATATGAGTCTTTAGACAATATATAGTCCGTAGTAAATCTTCATAAGCAGTTGATATCAGTAAATAGATGGTATGTAATACCCTTACCAGATATTACCTCAATCTGATGAGGTAAGTATGCCGCACTGGGGGTATATACAGATGGTAGAATCTTCTCCTTGTATTTAGATGTGGTGCCTCTTGGGTTTTCGTAAGCCTCCTGGAGTATGCAGGGATATGTTTCTGGTTGTAGATAAATCCCTTGTACTTCCTTTGTGTTGGTAGTTAGCCTCTTGGAGTACCTTTTCTGTCTGCACCTGAAAATGAGTCTGTGATTCCTGGTTTGCAGCCTCTGCTTTGTCCTTGAAGCAGAAGAGGGCTGAGGAAAAACACTGCATCAGATACTTTCGTTTAGACAAACCAAATACATTGATACCACTCATTTTCAGGTGCAGACAGAAAAGGTACTCCAAGAGGCTAACTACCAACACAAAGGAAGTACAAGGGATTTATCTACAACCAGAAACATATCCCTGCATACTCCAGGAGGCTTACGAAAACCCAAGAGGCACCACATCTAAATACAAGGAGAAGATTCTACCATCTGTATATACCCCCAGTGCGGCATACTTACCTCATCAGATTGAGGTAATATCTGGTAAGGGTATTACATACCATCTATTTAATGATATCAACTGCTTATGAAGATTTACTACGGACTATATATTGTCTAAAGACTCATATGAACACTGTTTCATAATCTATTCATCATTCTTCAAGTATAATTGATTCTAAAAATCTATCTTTTTTAATATTCTTTTAATTGCTATTATTTTTTTAATAATTAGCTCTAGTTCTCATTCATATTCCCATATACCACCCATATTTTAAATGGATATATAGGCGCTGTATCTACTCTTGTATACACATTTTTCACTTACTGACTGGGACTTCACATCTCAACCAGTACTTGTCTTATATAGCTGCCACTATACCATACACAATACAGACTAGCGCCAACTATAGAGTACCACTTGTGTCTACCCAGTATACTGAGTGAACACATTTTACTTTCTTCTATATATATATATATATATATATATATATATATATATATATATATATATATTCAGTAGATATAAAAAGGCTACACACCCCTATTAAAATGGCAGGTTTCTGTGATGTATACAAATTAGACAAAGATAATTCCTTTCAGAACTTTTTCCACCTTTAATGTGACCTATAAACTGTACAACTCAAATGAAAAACCAACTGAAATATTTAATGTGGTGGAAGTAAACAAAAAAAAACTAAAATAATGTGGTTGCATAAGTGTGCTGAGGATGTAGCTGTGTTCAGAATTAAGCAATCACATTCAAAATCATGTTAAATTAGAGTCATCACACACCTGCCATGTTAAAAGTTAAAAGTTTTCAGTCAGGAGAAGGGTACAAAAGAATTTCCAAGGCATTAGATATACCATGGAACACAGTTAAGTTATATATATGTTTGATAAAGGGGGAAACCCCGAAACATTACTGTGTATTAAAATACCACAGATGTAGTGAAATCAAGTCCTATGAGTGTGGTCTCTCTCTTTTGCCTATATTATACTCATATGTACTGCAACTAGGTATTATTGGAAAACGTGAGTGCTTGGTGACCAGGACTTTGCTATATATATATATATATATATATATATATATATATATATATATATATATATATATATATATAGCCACGTCCAGAAAAGACACTCATTGGTCTTGTTTAAATACAAAACAATATTTATTGAACAAATGTTAAATAGACATGTTTATTTTAACGAATGAGTGCCTTTTCTGGAGGTGGCTTTGTACTATTTTGAAGTGAACCTTGGCATAAGAAGAAAATTGTTTGATTGTGCTTTCCCTTCTTGAACCTATATATATATATATATATATATATATATATATATATATATATATATATATATATATATATATATATATATATATATATATATATATATATATATATATCTCAAAAGTCCAAATAGCATATAGCCCAGCACTCCAACCAGGTGGGGCAGCCACAACCTGGGTGCAATCCTTATGAGAGATAGTTAGAGAACAGTGTGGAAGAAGGGCACTCTCAAGGTTTGTATAGAGAAAAATATTTTCTTTATTCTTAGAACATTAATACATGGTCGACGTTTCGGCCCTTAGTATGTGTGATTTGTCTGTACTGTTATCCACACTATTGCTTTGGCTATGTTCTGCCGTTAAGTGTTCACACACACCATTTTTACATTTCTATTAAGCTCTATGCCATGCCATTATCTGTTTTCTGTGTTTTGCTAATCACACTGTAGGCGTTTCACGTGTTGGCCATTGTTTTTGTTTTCGCGTCTCTTTGGGTTTGATCGTAATTTTTTCTATGTTTTTTTGTTAATTCATACTCTTTTTACTTTTTCTTAGTCCTCGTCTGGGACTTATTTTATAACTGTGGCTTTATTTATTCAGTATTGCTTTAAACTTTCTCACATGAGCCTTTTGAGCGGGTTATAACGCACTGCTTTGGGATTCACACGGATACATAGTAGTTCCCTGTGCATGACATTTCTTTTTCTTATGGATTTTGATTTCCGTCAGCATTGATGCTGTCTGTATACCACAACACCATTCTGTCTTGCTTTGTTGCCGTATATGCCCACAGATTGCCCTCTGGTATTCTTATCTCATAATTGTTCTTTGATATCCTTTGTTGAAGGTTGTTAGTTCTCAGACAGCACAGTCTTTTTAGACGTTGTTATTCTTGTTTGCTCCACTGTAACATAGTATCTGTATCTGCCTTTGCTCCTTTATCCTGCATGCCCTTGGTTTGTGCTTAGGGTATCCTTTGTTGAAGGTTGGATTATTCCCATTACAGACTGCACAGTGTGTTTTTTAATTTTATTGGTGATGGTGATATAGGTAGTTTGTGTCTTGTTGCGTATTGTTTCTATCATTCTATGTTTCTAGTATTTGTTTATGTGTTTGTCTTTCAGATAATACCTGTCCTGATGAAGGCCCAACTGAGGGCCGAAATGTCGACCATGTATTAATGTTCTAAGAATAAAGAAAATATTTTTCTCTATACAAACCCTGAGAGTGCCCTTCTTCCACACTGTTCTCTCTCTCTCTCTCTCTCTCTATATATATATATATATATATATATATATATATATATATACAGGTAGCCCTCAGTTTACGCCGGGGTTAGGTTCCAGGAGGAATGGTTGTAAATCGAAACCGTTGTAAATTGAAACCCAGTTTATAATGTAATTCAATGGGAAGTGAGGGAGTTAGGGTCCAGGCCCCTCTCAAAATTGTCATAAGTAACACCTAATACATTATTTTTAAAGCTATGAAATGAAGACTGTAAATGCTAAACAGCATTATAAACCTAATAATATAGATGGTATCATCATCAAACTAAGTTTAATGGAAAAAAACATTTGCTAAACATCACCTAATGAAATAATTACACAACAGACTGCATCATCATCAAACTAAGTTTAATGAACAAAAACATTTTTTTTACTTGCATTTCTCTGCAATCAGTTCTCTGCATTGTTAGCATGTTAGATAATATTGGGTCTGAACCTATTCTATGCATTTCAATCTGCAGTGATTAATAGGCAGTTAGGCACCCTCACCTGAAGCTGCTGAACAGGAAGATAATAGGGAAGTGCCTGCTAAATTTTGCTCGATAGATCTGGTCTGATCTGTGTACACAAATCAATTTAAGGCTGTTAAGTTGCATAACTTTGCTGCAAATCAAGCGGACAGCTCCACCTACTGGCTATTTTAATTAGTGCATTGCTTTCCAAAAGCTTTTCAAAAGCAGTCACATGACTGAAAAAAAGTTGTTATTCTGAAATGACGCAAATTGAACCGGCGTAAACCGAGGGCCACCTGTATATGTATATATATATATATATATATATATATATATATATATATATATATATATATATATATATATATATACACACACACAGTATATACACACACATTTGTTAAATATAGAGAAAAAAAAAGCAGTAATGTGCACTACATGAAAAAAAAATCATTCTCCACACAAAGGGTTAAATTAAAACTTTTTTCCAAGCAAAGGCAGGAGGCCTACCTGCCAGTCCTAGCTATATATCTACTATAATATTAAGCTACAACTCTTTAATATTAATCTAGTAAAGAAAAATCCCAGATCCCCAGAGTGAAAAAAAATATGCAGTATGTGCAGGTACACATAACTGCACTGATCAGAAGCTGAAGTGAAAGTAATTAAAAGATGGCTCATGTTCACAGAGACCCACTACTCTGCTGCCTGAGTTACTAGCTCACACATCTATCATTTAGTAATGCTCTGTCAGGTTTGGACAGGAGAAGTTGTACACAAGAATGGTCAGACCCCTGTAAACACTGCAAACAATGTATCAGCTTTGTCAAACGATTTCCACTCCTCCCCCATTCCTGTGTTTTCTGACCTTTTTATTAGCACCAAAAGTACTGATGAAAGTGACTAATAAACATAAAAAAAAACTCGCCCATTTCTGACCCTATCTCATTTGTCTGTTCGTTATCCGAATGTATGGAAGAATAGGCAAACAGAGAAAGCACATTGTAATTAACCCTGACCAAAATTAACTTTCTTCACTGGAACCTAGAAGTACAATACATTCTAACTATTAACCCAGTCTTCAGTACAATTTATCCCCCAGCTCAATTAATCCCTGAAGTGTTTTTACACTAAATATTTTTTCTGGCCACTTTGAAATGGCTGCCAAGCTCAGCCCACTGATGACATCGTGACCTGGCCTGCATATGGTGTCCAATCACAAAAGGCTCACTAGTTGGATTCAACAGACTGTCAATGCTATTCAGCAGAGTGCCTAGAGGCAGCCTAGATTGTGATGTCATCAGTGGGCAGAGCTTGGCAGACATTGCAAAGTGGCCAGAAACAATATACTTTATAAAATAACTGTTTTACTGTTCCTTCTGCATGATATAGAAAGGGTGCAAGAGGATATTTGCAGTTTTATCTAAGGTAAGACTTAAAGATGACTGAGGTGTAGACTTTCCCTTTAACTAATTTGACCCTTCAGTACTACTAAACAGCTAACTATAAATAGCCACCCGAAGCGACTGAACCAATTGTAACTAACCTGTCCTCTAAATTAATAATCCCTACCCAAATTAACCCAGTCCCCCAATTCATTTAACTCTAAACACAACTAAAATGATCAACCAAACCTGCAATACACTTAACCTGTCTGACTAACTCTTGCAGCTAAATCTCCCCTAGAGACCACAATTCAATAAACCAAAACAAAAAAATGTAACTTCTAAAAATTAAGCCCTTAAATTAACCACCTAACTAAACTTTACAACAACAAAAAACTATCTACTTAAAGGTAACCTTACCAAAAATTAATTAACTCCTAAAATTTAGCCACTTAATATTACCCCTACCTTAAAATTGTACTTCAAAAATTAACTCCCTTCTTGAAATAAATACACCCTTAAAATTAAACTTCTACCTAAAAAAACATGCAACCTAAAAAAAAAGGCAACCAAAAACGACTCCCAATATTAATTATCAATCTAAATTTAGCCACAGCTTAAAGTTAACCACCAACAAACAATTAAACCACTGCTTTAAACCACTGCCATATGCAACCACCCACAACAAAACAAATCCAATTTTACCCTTCATATGACCACCTAAATATAAAAACCCCATGCAACCCTTACTGGTAATATCCCCAATGCTAAGTCTCCTAAGTTACAATAACTTTTTTGCACAAGAAAAAAATCAAAATAAATAATTTAGACATAAAAAAAATCTAACATTAAAATAACAATATCATTTTTATTTCTTTTTAAAGGGAAAGTCAAAATTAAACTTGCAATGATTTAGAGCATGTGATTTTAAGACTCTTTTAAATTCTAGCTAGCTGGTGATTGGTGGCTACACACATTTGTCTGTTTTAATTGGCTCACCAGATGAGTTCAGATAGCTTATTTACATGGCTTATTTGCAACCAATAGTGCAATAATAAAATAATGTAACATAAAAGAACATTTTCTTTTTGCACTTTTATATCCATTTAAGTCTCCAGTGTCTTCTCCAAGTGCTAGTCTGGCTGATCATCTTCACTCCTCTTCTATTTATAGAGTTTTTGAGTAATCCTGATCCGGTCTGTCAATAGGCAGACTCATAAATTACATAAAAGGCACTTCTGAGTTTAATTGCTTGGAAATTCTCAAAGTAAGCTCATTGCTGCTCCTCTGCTATAACCTTTTGTATAAAAGCTTAGAAACTGTTCTTTAATAGCAAAAAAAAAAAAAAATCTCAAAGAGAAGGAGGTGAGTTTTGGTTGTGCTATTTTTGCCACTGATGATTAATGTGAGACGGATGATTTTTATAATGTTCTTTTTTCCCCATATACTAACTACTGTGTATTACTTCAATTGCTCTTCCACAATGTGTAAAACAATTACTGCAGTATCATTTTAGAATTGGCTTTTAGTAAACTTGTACCAGCAGCTAACACTCAAACTACATTGTCAATGGAGAAAAATCAAAGAAGAGCATATTTTAAAAACATATTATAAGTAAAGTGCTTAAAAACCAATTAGGGCTAGAGTACAAGAGGAGCGATAATTTATTGTGCGCCCGTAAATGGGCAAATTCACCAATTTACTGGTTTGCGATAAATTACCAGCCATTACAATTGGCTGGTTATTGCTACTGTGAGCTCGCAATAGCAAATAACGCTTCAAAAATTAACTAGAAGATCAGATCTCTGGTTCTTTTTCTAAATGTGCCCCAATTCCCCTCAAAATAAAGTGTGTGGTTCATATTCTAAAAAAAAAAAAAAAAAAAAAAAAGTAGAATCTTTAATTATTTTTAAGAACTGCATGAAGCAGTTTTTAGGGATTAAAGTGAGTGGGTGTTAGAATAAAAGCAACACTAAAAAGTGCTTTTATATTGTGGTCTATTTGAACTGTGGTATTCCTACAAATATATATGTATATGCTTATATATACACATGTAAACACATAAATATATTTATATACACATACACATATATATTTCAATTTGCTGCCCATGCATGAGTGACTTACCGCCTTCCCTGAGCTAGGATCTCATGCAATGTCTCACAGCATGAGAAGAGGCTCCCATTGGAGCCCATGAAAGTCCGCTCTATTGAGTGCAAAGCTTCACTGTAATGCGAACGCAAGCTGGTGTTCGCTTTACATTAGACTTTCAATACCAGGCACATTTGCGTGCGTTGGTATTACGAGTGGAGCACAAATATTGCGCTCGTGTTTGTGCAATTTTGCGCTCCACTCGTAATCTAGCTCTTAATTATTAACGCTAACGTTTTATGTGGGCAATGTTATGTTTTTAATCAAATGTCACCTCTTGGTCTGGACTCACTAAATCTACAAAAATGTAGATAAGAGGAAATTTCACTAAATTCACAGAATACTTTTTCACAACTTCTTAACAATAAAGAAACTGAGCTATTATTGTCCCAGTGAGTTCCAGACTGTAGTAAAAGTAATGGGACTGCATGAGAATTGTGCTGCCAGGCCATTGGGTATACATGGCACTAATACGATTCTTTGCATAAAATGAATGGAAATCAAAATGCGATAATGCTCTTTCCATCTAACATTATTATTTCTAGGCATTTAAGAATTCAGCAAGCATATCTAATATTTAAGTTGCCAGTTTACAAATGTCAAGACAGTTACAGCAATTCATTCTGGCAAAAGTCACAGGAGAGGCACATTACATTTTTAACTTTCCATTGTGAAACACACAATAGCTTACTCACAAGATTACTATCTTCTGATTAATTATAGTTGACATTTTTTTTACTGAAACAAATAATTTAAGATTATATATATTTTATATTTCAGATTATGCTTGCTGGCTATATTTGGATTTTCTTCTTTCAAAGCTTTTTCCCTTAAGGTAAAAATGGGTGCTAACATATCCGTATTTAAAATTTCCATACATGTTTTGCCTATTGTAGATAGAGGGCTAGATTATGAATGGAGCACAAAATTGCGCTAACATTAGCATGATATTTCCTCTCCAGTCGTAATATTAGCGCACGCAAATATAGCTCTCGTTCACATTGCATGAAAGCTTTGCACTCAATAGAGCACGCTTCCATAGACTCCAATGGGAGCCTCGTTCTTATGCCCTGAGACACGTCATGAGAACCTATCGCAGCCAAGGGGGAGAGTCACATATAATATAATATATAAGCATATACTGTATATTTCTTGGAATACCACAGTCCAGAGAACGCAATGTAGAGGCATTTTTTTTTTTCTAACATCCCTCACTTTAACCCCTAAGAACTGCTTAATGCAGTTTAAAAGAATAAATAAAATAAAGATACTATGTTTCTTTTATTTAGAAAATAAACCTCACACTTTATTTTGGGGGAAACTTGGACACATTTAGAAAATTAACCAAAGATCTGATCTCTGGTTAATTTTCAGAGCGCTAATTGCTACCGCGAGCTCACAGTCGCAATAACCAGCCACTTGTAATGGCTGGTTATTTATCATGCGCCTGTAAACGGTTGAATTTGCCCATTTACAGGAATGCAATAAATTAGTGCTCCATTTGTAAACTAGCTTAGACACATTTATCTTATTCAAAAAACTAAAATAACCCATTATGGCCAAATAAAACATATATTGTAATTCTATATAAGAAGAAGCTACAGGCACAAATTCCAAAATGCAAACTTATTCAGAAATCAAAACTTTTTAATTTATATATATATATATATATATATATATATACTAGTACTAAAGCCCGTGTACACGGGCCATTTTTTTCAGAACAGCGGTCCCACCCCTTGCTCTCTCCCCCCTTTCTTTTGCTCTCTCTTCCCCCCTCTCTTTTGCTTTCTTTCCCCCCTCTCTTTTGCTTTCTCTCCCCCCTCTCCTTTGTTCTCTCTCTCCCCTCTTTTGCTCTCTCTCTCCCCTCTTTGGCTCTCTCCATCCTTTCTTTTGCTCTCTCTCCCCCCTCTTTGGCTCTCCCCCCCCTCTTTGGCTCCCCCCCCCTCTTTGGCTCCCCCCCCCTCTTTGGCTCTCCCCCCCCCCTCTTTGGCTCTCTCCCCTCTTTTGCTCTCTCTCCTCTTTGGCTCTCTCTCTCCCCTCTTTGGCTCCCCCCCTTTGGCTCTCTCTCCCCCCCCCCTTTGGCTCTCTCTCCCCCCTCTTTGGCTCTCTCCCCCCCCCTCTTTGGCTATCTCTCCCCCCTCTTTGGCTCTCTCTCCCCCCTCTTTGGCTCTCTCTCCCCCCTCTTTGGCTCTCTCTCCCCCCCTCTTTGGCTCTCTCTCCCCCCTCTTTGGCTCTCTCTCCCCCCTCTTTGGCTCTCTCTCTCCCCCCTCTTTGGCTCTCCCCTCCCCTTTGGCTCCCCCCTCCCCTTTGGCTCCCCCCCTCTTTGGCTCTCCCCCCCCCCCTCTTTTGCTCTCCCTTCCCCTCTTTGGCTCTCTCCCCCCTCTTTTGTTCTCTCCCCCCCTCTTTGGCGCTCTCCCCCCCTCTTTGCCCCCCCCCCCCTCTTTGGCTCTCTGCCCCCCCCCTTCTCTTTGGCTCTCTGCCCCCCCCTTCTCTTTGGCTCTCTGCCCCCCCCCCTTCTCTTTGGCTCTCTGCCCCCCCGCCTTCTCTTTGGCTCTCTGCCCCCCCGCCTTCTCTTTGGCTCTCTGCCCCCCCCTGCCTTCTCTTTGGCTCTCTGCCCCCCCCTTCTCTTTGGCTCTCTGCCCCCCTTCTCTTTGGCTCTCTGCCCCCCCTTCTCTTTGGCTCTCTGCCCCCCCCTTCTCTTTGGCTCTCTGCCCCCCCCCCTTCTCTTTGGCTCTCTGCCCCCCCTTCTCTTTGGCTCTCTGCCCCCCCCTTCTCTTTGGCTCTCTGCCCCCCCCTTCTCTTTGGCTCTCTGCCCCCCTTTCTCTTTGGCTCTCTGCCCCCCCTTCTCTTTGGCTCTCTGCCCCCCCCTTCTCTTTGGCTCTCTGCCCCCCCCTTCTCTTTGGCTCTCCCCCCCCCTTCTCTTTGGCTCTCTGCCCCCCCTTCTCTTTGGCTCTCTGCCCCCCCCCTTCTCTTTGGCTCTCTGCCCCCCCCCTTCTCTTTGGCTCTCTGCCCCCCCCCCTTCTCTTTGACTCTCTGCCCCCCCCTTCTCTTTGGCTCTCTGCCCCCCCATCTCTTTGGCTCTCTGCCCCCCCTTCTCTTTGGCTCTCTGCCCCCCCCCTTCTCTTTGGCTCTCTGCCCCCCCTTCTCTTTGGCTCTCTGCCCCCCCCCCCCTTCTCTTTGGCTCTCTGCCCCCCCTTCTCTTTGGCTCTCTGCCCCCCCCTTCTCTTTGGCTCTCTGCCCCCCCTTCTCTTTGGCTCTCTGCCCCCCCCCCCCTTCGCTTTGGCTCTCTGCCCCCCCCCTCTCTTTGGCTCTCTGCCCCCCCTTCTCTTTGGCTCTCTGCCCCCCCCCCTTCTCTTTGGCTCTCTGCCCCCCCCCCCTTCTCTTTGGCTCTCTGCCCCCCCCCCTTCTCTTTGGCTCTCTGCCCCCCCCCTTCTCTTTGGCTCTCTGCCCCCCCCTTCTCTTTGGCTCTCTGCCCCCCCTTCTCTTTGGCTCTCTGCCCCCCCCTTCTCTTTGGCTCTCTGCCCCCCCCTTCTCTTTGGCTCTCTGCCCCCCCTTCTCTTTGGCTCTCTGCCCCCCCCTTCTCTTTGGCTCTCTGCCCCCCCCCTTCTCTTTGGCTCTCTGCCCCCCCCTTCTCTTTAGCTCTCTGCCCCCCCCCCCTTCTCTTTGGCTCTCTGCCCCCCCTTCTCTTTGGCTCTCTGCCCCCCCCCCCTTCTCTTTGGCTCTCTGCCCCCCCTCTCTTTGGCTCTCTGCCCCCCCTTCTCTTTGGCTCTCTGCCCCCCCCCTTCTCTTTGGCTCTCTGCCCCCCCTTCTCTTTGGCTCTCTGCCCCCCCCTTCTCTTTGGCTCTCTGCCCCCCCCCTTCTCTTTGGCTCTCTGCCCCCCCCTTCTCTTTGGCTCTCTGCCCCCCCCCCCCTTCTCTTTGGCTCTCTGCCCCCCCCCTTCTCTTTGGCTCTTTGCCCCCCCCCCCCTCCTGCTCCCTCTCTGGCTCTGTCTTCGCGGGACCCCGCCCGGCCACGCCCCATCGCGGCAACACCCGCACGGCCACGCCCCTCGCGACGCCCGGTCACGCCCCTCGCGACGCCCGGCCACGCCCCTCGCGACGCTCCCGTCGGACACAAACAGCTGTGAGGTCTGGGGAGCGCGTTGCCGCTTCTCACGCAGCAGACCTCACAGCTGTTGAGTAGCTCGCGCTCCCTATCTCACAGCTGCTTGTAAGCTGTGTACCTCGCGCTCCCAATCTGTCAGCTGTCAGCTATGCCGAGGTGCGCGAGAATAGAATCTAAGGCCAAGTGTTTGTCTGTACTGCGCATGACGGCTTCAGACAAACACTTGTCTTTTATAATATAGGATATATATATATATAAATATATATATATATAATGACAAAAAAACTTAAGTTAGTTGTTTTTGTGTTTTTTTATTTAATTAAAACAACAAATAATACTTTTTAGATTATAGTACTGTCCTATCTTTCTTAATACTATGTACACAAAAGTATTTAAAATTACATCAACTTACATTAGAATATATGTAAAAGCTGTATTATCACATGCAAATATTGTGTAAATGACATAAGATATTGTTCTTTACAATTGGTCCCATTATCTCTGCATTTTAAAGATGTCCAATTTTAAAGATCCAAATATTCTAAAATCCAAACTCTTCCAAAATACAAACCTTTTCCAGTCCCAAGCAGTTTGGTTTTCTATATAAGCATACTTTTTGTAATGTAGGTATCAGCACATTCATTAATAATAATAAATGTAGAATGTCTGCTAACATTCCTTTTTGCAAAAAAAGTTATTAAATTTAACATGACCAAATATTTAAATATTAACAGTAAATACTAGAATGTTACATTTACTATTCAGATGTTGACATTCAATATTTAATTGCTAACATTTGTTCTGCAGAAACACTTGAATGTCAAAACGAATGTCAAGGGAAACATTTTTTGTCATTTGAATGATAAAATTCTGGCATCCCCTTCAACCCTTCTGAATGGTTGAATAATCTGATTAATGTTATATTTTATAATATGTGTTTAAAAAATGAATAGCAAAATAATGCACAGAATTGTAGGGAACTTAATAGCACTATTATTAATATAAGTACTATATAAATAAAGAGGCAGAGCCAAAAATAATAAAACTTAAATAACTTTTAATTTATTCATGATGGAGTAACATTTTAATTGGTTACCAACCATAATTCCCTACACACCTTTTACCCCCTCTATAAGTTTTTGCTACACATCTTTCATTAGATTGTAGGCCATTGTTATATTATGCTGTAATACATCATCAATACTTAAAATATTGATGTTAATAGTACTTGATGTTAAAGGAACATTAAACAAAAACTAAAAATTAGTGCTTTGGAGCCCTTTGCAGTTAAGTAGATGAAAACATGTAAAAACATATTTATGCAATATACATTTTTAATAATGTGTTATACTGTGTTGTGTTTACTGTAAATATTACACATTCCAATGTTCTGTACATAGCAGAATATGTTTTTGTATTTTTAAATAGATATTCCTATATTTATCTGTATATATCTGTAAATATCTTATATATAAATATCTTATATCTATATATAATCATATAAATATATATATATATATATACACAATATATATATATATATATATATATATATATACATATATATATATATATACACACACACATATATATATATATATATATATATATATATATAGGTTTAGATATATATTTTACCAAAATACTATCAGATATATGAAGAAATATTTATTTGTGAATAAATAGAGCATATACTGCTATGTGAAGAACATTGAAATGTGAAATATTAATATTTTCGTGTCAGTTAACACTTAAGGGATAAACCTCCTATTACGTCTTTCTTGTACCAACAAAATGAATAAATAAAGACACTTGACAACAGGTTATATGGGTTAAAGACCGGTCACGGTCACATTTATTAATAACAATAAGCCTTTAAAACTAGGCTTATTCAACTATGCCAAATAGGCAACTTTAAATAGATATATAACCAACTATATTAGTTCTTCGCTGGTGGCGGCCAAGACTAGCTAAATTAACCCTTACTGACAGACGGCCAGGGCCCTACATGGTGTTTGCAACGTGGCAGGCTGCCACGCCCAATTGGCAGGGAGAGAGAGCTGTAAGCTATAGAGGTATTTGCCTAAGATTCGTAGTGGGGAGCAACCCCTAGGTCGGCACCTAGTGGGTGTCACCTCCCCCATCCCATGACATCACTCATCTCGCCCCCTGCCCGCTCTCTAGGCCCTGCCCGACCGCCAGCTGGGGCATACAACCAGCCCAGTAAGGCAATCCCCCCCAGGACGAGTCGTAAAAACACGCCCTAGGTGGGTGGAAGACTAAATTACACCCCTGGGCTTATTGAGCTAGTTCAATTAAACCTACCCATGCCAGGGGATAAGTCCCTAACCCTACCTAACGCCGCCACTTCTCCTTCCGGGGCCGGGCGGGCGGGGAAAGCTTGCTTGAAGTCTGGAACCAGGAAGAAAAGAGGGCCGGATCCACTGCAGCCAGGACCTATAAAGGTAAGCAGAAACACCGCCCCCCTACATGCAACATTGTAACATCTAGTACCTTCCAGACTTCAACTCAGTTATCCCTTAATTTTGCTACAGGCCCACTAGAGGGCCCTCCACTTCCATAAGGGATAAACCTCCTATTACGTCTTTCTTGTACCAACAAAATGAATAAATAAAGACACTTGTCAACAGGTTATATGGGCTAAAGACTGGTCACGGTCACATTTATTAATAACAATAAGCCTTTAAAACTAGGCTTATTCAACTATGCCAAATAGGCAACTATAAATAGATATATAACGAACTATATTAGTTCTTCGCTGGTGGCGGCCAAGACTAGCTAAATTAACCCTTACTGACAGACGGCCAGGGCCCTACATGGTGTTTGCAACGTGGCAGGCTGCCACGCCCAATTGGCAGGGAGAGAGAGCTGTAAGCTATAGAGGTATTTGCCTAAGATTCGTAGGGGGGAGCAACCCCTAGGTCGGCACCTAGTGGGTGTCACCTCCCCCATCCCATGACATCACTCATCTCGCCCCCTGCCCGCTCTCTAGGCCCTGACCGACCGCCACAAGAGTCAACCTCTTGCCGCCACAACTGACTAGCTCCTATAACAACATATAAATATACCTAACCAGAATTCTTTTTTTTTTTTTTTTTTAAACTAAGCAACTAAACAAACAATAAAAGTGCTTTTCGAATGTCAGCTAGAAATATGTCCAGACCCTCTTCCGTGAGGTGAACGCCGTCCTTGCGGTAAAGAGCCTTATTGTCAGCCGTTATTGCATCATGCCTAATGGCAAAACCACCTAACGCCGTGACTGTTCTCCCCATCTCCCTGTTAAGCTTCTTCCTAACATTGTATGCAGCCCTCTGATTCACAATGTATCGCCAACGCAGTTGTGCAACCAGGTTGGACCAACCAATCCTGACATCAGCGAGCCAAGCACACACCCAGCGGACATCTGAAGCCATCCTCCTGATCAAGTCCAAAACAGGAACCGACCCCATGTCGTTCCCCCCCAGATGCAAAACAATGATATGGGGCTGACCCCACCTCCTATGTGCATCCTGGAGCAAAGCAGGTAATTCTTCCCAGGTTAACCCTCTGCGCCCTAGCCAATGCACACTAGCTCTGGATCTTGAAATCCCCAATTGCTGTCCATCCAGCCGCTGCAACGCCCTGATGGACGCCCAGTGCACAAAAGAATGACCCACTATCCAGACACGCTTCGTGGGTGCAGCCCTACCTGCAAACACAGATACACAACTGGACCAACTACAAGGAACAGGAAAACAACAATTCCCAAAACTTAACAAGACTCACCCTCCAGGGGGCGAATGTATGACTTAAATCTCCCCGATTTCCAGCGCCCCAAACTCTTGATGCCTGCCTCCGACACCCCATTGCTAGCTGCGCTAGTAGCCGCCCCCGATCCGGAATGAATGGGGGGCAATTCGCGAAGGATCCAGCCCAGCAGCGGACGCTGCCAAGGATAGAACCTTCTTAAATTGCCTCATAGTTCCGAACCGGGCAGCACTCCGGAAAATCATGCTTCCTCAAAGGGAGCCATGCACCCTTACCTAGAGGATCCGTTTTAGACCTAGGTACAAGGAGCAACAGACCATTCTCTGACGGCCGAACATGCTCCCATTGTATCCCACCCTTGGTATCGCTTTTTGATGAAGCTGCCACTTCACCAATCCTCAAAGCCCCCACTAGAGCAATTGAGAATGCTGTCCTAAATAACAAAGCCTCAAACTTTGAAGCGCAAACCGACCGCAGAGCGCCCACCAATGCCTTCAACCGTAAGGGTGTGATAGGCTCCCTGCGATCGTTCACTCGAGGGGACAAGCGACCCCATCCTTTCATTACCTGCTTCACAGGAATGACCGCGAGAAATCCACTATGCCGAGTGACTTATTAAAGAAAGAGACGGCCGTTAACCTACTCTACGCCGACAGCCTAGAGACACCCTGCTTATGTAACCCCGCTAGCCATTCCAGCACCTGTACCTGCATAGCCCTCTGCACGGAGAACCCTTGCTGGTCGGCGAAGCAGACCCACGATCTCCAGTGTTTCTCATAAGCACACCAAGTCTTAGGAGCCAAGGACGCCCACACTAGGGGAAGGACACTTTCCCAACCCCCGCCATCTACCAAAGAAATTGAGGGCAAATTAGACCTGTGCTTGCTGCCAATGGCGCAACCCTCCTAAAATGAGCCCACTGAAATCTAGAGAGAGCATCGGCTATGACGTTGTGCACCCCCGGGACATGACGTGCCGTGAATCGTACATTCAACTGCAAACAGCGCAACACCAGGTGTCGCAGATACGTGACCACCCTGGGTGACGAAGCCGACAACCGGTATATGGCATAAACAACACTCATGTTGTCTGACCAAAAAAATACCGCCCGATTTGCCAGCTGCTGCCCCCATAGTTCTATTGCTACTATGATCGGAAAAAGTTCCAATAAAGTTAGGTTTTTGGTTAAACCAGCCAAAACCCAATCCTCAGGCCATGGAGCCGCACTCCATTCGCCCGCAAGGTAAGCCCCATAACCGTAGCCCCCTGCCGCATCCGTAAATGGGTGCAACACTTGATTGGAAATAGGGCCTTCCCTCCATAGGCAAACCCCGTTAAATTTCTTTAGAAATTCCTCCCAGATGCTGAGGTCGTCCCTCATCTCTGGGGACACTTCTATCCTTGATCGCCGCTCATTAGGGCCCTGCAGCCGACTCTCCAACCGCCTGTTAAATACCCTCCCCATGGGTATAGCCCTGCCAGCAAAGTTCAGCAGTCCCAACAAAGACTGCAACTCTTTAAGAGAGATAGAGCTGGCTTTAGGCACCGACAAAACCACCTGCAATAGGCGGTCGACCTTGTCTTGTGGCAATCTACAAACCCCAGCCGCAGTATCTATTTCGATTCCGAGGAAAGTGAAGCGCGTACAGGGGCCCTGTGTCTTGTCATCAGCTAGAGGCACCCCAAATCTACCCATCATCTCTTGCATGACCACCATCATGTGTGCGCATTCCTCCGAATCCGCCTCACCCACCAGCAAAAAATTGTCCAGGTAGTGAGCCACGGCCCCACCCCCAGACTCCCACTGCACTACCCAATGCAGAAAGGAACTAAAGCATTCGAACAGTGCACATGAAAGTGAGCATCCCATGGGAAGACATTTATCCACATAGAATGCCCCATCCACCTTCATGCCCATAAGGTTGAAGGCCGACAGGTGCAGGGGGAGTAAACGAAACACTGACTCTATGTCCATTTTCGCCATTAAGGCCCTCGCCCCTTTGCCCCTGACAATCCCGAGTGCATCATCAAAGGACTGGTAATGCACTGAACTCACTTCAGGGTCAATGGCATCATTCACTGACCGCCCCCAATGGAGACACCACCAAATCCGCCAGTGGCTTATCCCAGAATGGGCCAACCACTCTCCCCAAGGCAACTTCCTTACCCAGCTTCTCCCAGACCACACCCGGGAATTCGTAAGCCGACTTGAGGTTTCTGTGCATTACAGAACCATGCACGGCCCCTTCTACCGGAATACAGAACCCCTCCCGCAACCCTGACCAGATCAAATGCGCTGCCCTCGGATCGGGGTACTGAGCCAGCCAAGGCTCCATGGCTTCCGCTCTAAGAGGGGTTGGGGCTTCCGCTCTAAGAGGGGTTGGGGCCCTTTTACCCAGGGCCCCCTCTGGGGGAAGGCTTATCTGCCCCAGACTCCCTGCGCTTGCTACAATCTGCCCCTGGGTGTGGACCGCTACAGAATTTGCAGATGTGACGAAAGGAGCAGCCAGCCCCCCTGTCACATTGCTTATCCTGGAACTTCCAGCATTCCCTGCTGCGCCTCTTTTGTTTCGGCGCCAATCTATTAGGACCTTGGCGAGGAACAGGGGAGCCTAACGCCCCCCCTTCCACACCCAGCTTTGACCACAGGTCAAGATCCTTAGTCCCGAAATGCAGGAGAGGGTTACCCACCATCTTCCTGCAAAACGCCATATCATATTCCCGCCATGCGCCTTCTTTAAATCTGGCACGGATATCATCGATCGTATCCTCATATTTGAAGAGATTATGGCCTTGCGATGGCCACTTGTCAATATAGCAAGTAGCTAGCACCCGAAAGCACCTCTGCCACTCTTCAAATGTTTCTGGCCTTTGAACTTTCTTAGGTCCTGTGCCGTCCGCGGCGCGCTCCCGAGCCCTACAGGCCTCTGGTGAGAGTTCAAAGATGGTGACATATCGACCATCCTGAATCTTCTTAACCACCTTAGACTTTAGGTGCCCGTACAAAGAGTGCACCAAGCACGGGTAAGTGTCCCCGTGCGCTACTACCTTCTTGGGCAAAGGAAGGTCTCCCCCCAGCATGGACACAAAGCTAGCATCCTGAGGGGGAGGGACCACCCGACCAAGATCAACCGGTGACCCCTTACCTTTCGCCTGCGCCGCTACCAGCTTCTTAATCATCTTGAACATCTCCTTCTGCCCCTTAACCACTAGCCCTAAGTCACCCTCACTCTCAGAACCAGACCCACTAGAGGATGATCCTAGCCCAGTGTGTGCAGATGTGTGTAAAAGGAACTCACTGCTGGGGGCCAAAGGTGGCGCAGCTCCAGAAGGCAGACGCTGACTCCTGTCCTCTGCAGCCGCTGTGGATAAGACTGCCGCCGGCACAGGACCCTAACTGGAAGAAGCAGTCACAGTTGACACCGTCTGATCCATATCGAGCACCTGTGGAAATAAAACAGATTGGGGAGTACTCCGCGCTGATGACTGAGCCTCTGAGGGGCCCCCAACCTGCTCCCTGGACAAACATACACCTAACGCAGCAGACACAGCCTTACGTATCATCTCCTCTGTCACGCCAGCAGATTGCCCATGCAGACCGCTCACAGAGCCCACAGATTCACCTCTAATGCCCTGCGAAACATGTGAACCAGTATCCCGTTGCCTAGTTCCCCCTGAAGCAGTACCCACAACATCCAAGAATTCCGTGTCACCCACAGTATGCCCTTGGCCCACCACAGTTATACCCCTGTGGCTCGCACCCAGACACACACCATGCCCAGCTTGCACCCCCGGAGACACACCCGGAGCTACACCCTGCGCAGTCATACCCCCATGAGCAACAGCAGGAGGCCCCTGCACAGTTATACCCCTGTGCAACACACCCGTAGGCACACCCTGAACATTCGCACACCTGTGTAGCCCACCCGGAGACCCCTGTGAAGTGCGATTGCCCAAAGCGTCCCGCCTTTTAAGTTTTGCAATAGTGGCCCGCCTACCGCCCACTGTTTTGCCTGTTGCCTTCCTAGCCTGGCCTGTTTGAGGCCCACCTCTGCCACCCCCCGGCTGCCTCAGGAGCCCGACCACCCGCACGGAGACTCCCCAACTTACTATTCCGAGCTCCGTGCGGTGATCTGCTCCTGGTACCTGACCGCAGCCGTGCACGTCCGCGCTCCTCCCCAACTGACTCATCACTGAGGGAGGAAGCGCGCGACATGACGGCGGAAGGGGCGGAGCTACGCCCCGACGTGGGCCCAGGCATCTGAAGAGCCCGGACCACGTGGGCAGCCCGCGCTCCTTCCGAACTTGCTCCCACTATACCCAGGCCCCCGTGGGGAGTATCACCCCAGAGGGCCTGAGCCAACGAGAGTACCGATGCCAAGGCCGTGGGAGGCAGGGCCCCAAGCTGCTGCCAAGACACGTGACCGGCAGCAGCCTGGTCCCCTTGCGGTATCTCCTCCCGGGTCTCAGCATCAAAGAGGCCAGAGGGCTCCTGAACCTCTGGGAATAGCGGAGGGGAATCGGGAGGGGGGTGAATCCGCCCAATAGGGGTAGATGAAGGGATATGGGAAGGGCCAACCGCCTCAATTAGACCCGCTCCCCTAGGACTACTTATCTCAGTCTGGGCCCCAAAACCACCATGAGGGGGGGGAACAGGAGGGACAGGGACAGGAGAGGAACCCTGAGCTCCAGGGCCCGCCACAGGGGCCCTGGATCCCAGCTTCCCCCTGGCCATTGAAACCCTTGCCTGCAGCACGGGAGACACCCTAGGCCTAACAACAGGGGAGGGGGGTACCACATCCTCTGAGCCTGATCCTCCATTGTCTCTTGCAGCTCCTCTCATGCCTGGAACCACCTTCACCACTTCGCTGTAGCGCTTAGGCGGATTGGACTTCCTCTTAGCACGCTCCATCACCACAGTAGAAGAAAGCTTGCTTGAAGTCTGGAACCAGGAAGAAAAGAGGGCCGGATCCACTGCAGCCAGGACCTATAAAGGTAAGCAGAAACACCGCCTCCCTACATGCAACATTGTAACATCTAGTACCTTCCAGACTTCAACTCAGTTATCCCTTAATTTTGCTACAGGCCCACTAGAGGGCCCTCCACTTCCATGAGCAGGAGCGTTACTTAGAGCTCCAATTGTAATCGGGCCCATAATTGTTAAAAGCATTCTTGCAAAATGACTGCCATAGAGTGCTCCAGACGCTAACACCCACATGAGCTTACTTTCCTGGTTTTCAACAAAGGATACCAAGTGAGCAAAGTATAGTTGGTAATAGAAGTAATTTGGAAAGTTTTTTAATGTTGTTCTTAAAATGTATTGTATTTGATCTGACCATGTGATTTATTTTTTATATACCTTACTGTGTCCAGTACACTGATTGAAGTCAACTGATAAAGGGGGAAGTAGTTATCAAAAGGTGAATTTGTTGCTAAAAATGTGTTCTTAACATGCCTCTTCTTTTGTTTAGTGGTTGGACTGGAATACATTTTATATTGAGTTAATGTTAAGTTTCTGACACATTAATGCGGGTTGATTGTAATCAGATTTAAAAGCATAAAAAGCACTTGACGTGTTTGTGATAACCTGATTGATCTGATCATGATAACAGGTCTTATAAACCCATTGCCTGGATTGCAATCAAGCCTATTGAGTCCTAAACTAAATTCCATACAATGAAAAAGGCCAGGGGTACCTTCCTGCAATTTGTTGTTCAGTTTAACCTTGCAGACACAGACTTTAGTGAATCCTAGATCAATGTAACACTTTTATATGCTGTGTTATACTATCACACTATCCCATGTTGAATTACAGATTTATGCTAGGTATATCTTGTCCCTTCAAATTAAATATGAAATATTGACTTGGATAGAGTCAAATTAGCTTTAGAGCAATGCACTCCTTTTATTTGCTAAAGGTGAAACAAGCTTGATAAATAATTAATATGGGCAAATAGTAGAGATGTTATATTGCACTTTTTTCTTAGTTTTGATATATTTCTTTGCTAAAAATGATTTAACAATCAAAATAGTTTTTTTTTTTTGGTATTAAGAAAAAGAGAAAGTATTTTAACCTGTGAATGGGTTACTTTTTTGTGAATGTGTCTTTTTTGTCTGTTCTATTTTTATTTTAATACTGTGTTACATGCACAAAATCACTTGAATCCATGTAATTCTGCAAAGATGAATATTGAATTAACTAAAACACAATATGCTTTTGTTTATTCATACAGAAGCATCTTTATTTTACAGTTTAATATGTCTATTTTTAAGGTGAGGTCACATGTATCATACTTGTAATGATTTCTTATGTTTTGGTAGATGTTTTTATTTGGTGCTACAGAAGCAGTATCATATTTCCAACATTTTTCCGGAATCAATCAAGGACTGAGAGGCTTAGACAGAAACAGGAAGACCCATTGACAGAGATGCCATAGTTATTTTGGAGCAACATCCCAGACATTTGGCTCATTCTCAAGCATTTTACTGATTTATTGATGCATTTCCACAGCAATATATTTTATAATTATAAAGACCCTTCAATGTAAATTACACATTAGTACATGGCTTAATATGTATGTATGTACAAACTGGATTTAGTGTAATGACAGCAATAACATTGTGATTCAAATGAAATCTGTGATGTTTTAAACTATGCTTATTTTCAAAGGATTTTTATTGAAAGGTTTGGCTTTTTTTCTAACTTTTCCTTTTAATTGTCTGAGCCAGGCAAATTACTCCCTCACTGTTCCACTGTTGCCAGGGTGTATACAAATGATGACTTGGCCCCTAGAACCTATCAATCTTATCATCTGTGTCCAAATGTACTTAAAGAGCTTATTTGATCTATTTTAGTTCTTGACGTGTAACTTAAGAGCTTCCAGCTTAATTTTATTGAATGTAACATACATTAAGAGCTTGCAATCTATTTAGGATCTTGCTGTGTGACTAATGAGTTTTTAATTAAACTTCATTGAACACAATACACTGTTAAAGGAGCATACACATGCAGAAATAATATGGTCTAATGATAGCATTTTATTATTCCACTGTTACTTATATAATTATGTGTTAAAAGGGATACTAAACCCACATTTTTTTCTTTCATGATTCAGATGAAGCACGCAATTTTAAGCCACTTTCAAATTTACTCCTATTATCAAATCTTTATTTCAAAAGCAGGTATGTAAAAGCCTAGGAGCCGGACCATTTTAGGTTCAGGACCCTGGATAGCACTTGCTTATTGGTAACTACATTCAGCCAACCAATAAGCAAGCGTAACCCAGGTTCTGAGTAAAAAATAGGTCGGCTCCTAAGCTTTACATTCCTGCTTATTAAAAAAAGATAGCAAGAGAACAAAGAAATATTGATAATAGGAGTAAATTAGAAAGTTGCTTAAAATTGCATGCTTTATCCGAATCATGAAAGAAAAATGTTGGATTTAGTATCCCTTTAATCTTAAAATATCATATCAAATCCAGAGCAGCAGTGAACTACTTGAACTTAACTGAACACATCTGGTGAGCAAATGCCAAGAGGCATAAGTGTACAGTCACTAATCACCAGTTAATTCCCAGCCATGCATTGCTGCTTGTAAGCCAATCTAAATATGCTTTTCAACAAAGGATACCAAAAGAAAAAGTCCAAGTTGATAATAGAAATAAACTGAAAAGTCTCTTGGAATATCATACTCTATCTGAATCATGAATGTTTATTTAATGACTACCATGCCCCTTGCAGTCTCACTTAAACCACATACTTTGGAGCAAGACAGCAGAATAAATCATAAAAGTTATAAGCCAGAAATAAAAATGTATAGGAGCTGTGATTTTCAGACTTCTGGGATGTACCAGAAGCCTAACCTTAAAGGGACACTGATTCAGATAGAGCATAACATTTTAATCAACTTTCTAATTTACTCCTATTATCAAATTTTCTTCATTCTCTTGGTATCTTTATTTTAAATGCAAGAATCTTAGTTTAGATGCTGGCCCATTTTTGGTGAACAACCTGGGTTGTTCTTGCTGATTGGTGGATAAATTCATCCACCAATAGAAAAGTGCTGTCCAGAGTCTTAACCAAAAAAAAGCTTAGATGCCTTCTTTTTCAAATAAAGATAGCAAGAGAACAAATAAAAAATGATAATAGGAGTAAATTAGAAAGTTGCTTAAAATTGCATGCACTATCTGAATCACAAAAGAAAAAATGTGGGTTCAGTGTCCCTTTAACAATGTGCAGCTCATACAAATCGTTTTGTCATGTTTTTGTTTTGTTTCTCAAGAATGTCCTTTCATTTCAGATTTGCCTGAGGCCTCACTGACTCTAGAGCCTCTTCTATGAAGGCTGTTTCTGCTGCGCTGTGCATATAATTTGTTCTAGTGCAACATCTTGTGCATTCATTTGCATTCAGGGATTCTTCTTAGGCTTTTCTTCCAGGCTTTAACATCATAGCAAGAGACAAACAAGGAATGTTGATAAACTGAAAAAATGGAGAAGCTGTCATTTGGTTATTTATACCCATAGTTTTAGTGGACATTTTTCAAATGAAGAAACAAAAACATTTTGAATCTTTGTTACTCTGTATGTCCTGTTTGTTTATCATGCTAAGAAAAATGAAAGCTTAGAAAAAAACCTATATAGGACATGACTGATATGCCATATACAATCAAGAAACATGTAAGTGCACAAATATGTATGCCGTATATTCCTCTCTAATTGCAGCATAGCACTGTTTTAGTTTAACTTATATCCTGTTCCCTTTGGTCAAGATTTGAAACCCTTCCTATCATACATATATACTAGATAAAAAGTAACTTAAAAAACAATGTATTTGCTTTCCAGATATTTTTGTGTCCTTTTGTTATTTCAGAAAATGAATTGCTTTTATTTGTTGTGATAGAAACTCACAGAAAAGTATTCAAATTTACATTGACAAAGAAACAGTGCTTCAGTTCGAGGAGGAGAACACAGAAAGGGTTAATTCATTTTTTTAATGGGGATTTTGAATTTAAAGTAAAATACAATGCAATCAAATATATCCATTGTAAAAGGTCTTCTTTTCTGTCTTTGCAAAACAAAAGAACCATGCCCCAATCACCAATCCAAATTTTAAAGGGAAACTGGAGGGACAAGATTCAGCTACATTTTAAAAACAAGAGAATGTTTATACCTGTGCACTATCCATACACTTGTGTGAAAAGACCTGTCCACGTTAAGGCACAATCCTTAGGTAAGTTCTTCTTTAATATTTTTAGGTTAGTACTATATTTAAAATCAGTAATACTTTGTGAGAATTCCTTGTTGTGTTTGTGACCAATGTAAACATATGTAATGAGAACAAAAATACAGGACATTTATACCTCTCCCAATTAATTCTTTCAGGTTCATACAAATGAAAGGCTGTTGTATTGAAGTACAACACAAGAACTGCACACAAGTCCCATTTTTATGGACAGTTAGAAGGATTCAATTTAGTCACATTCTTTAAACAAAAGTAAACAAATTTGTGCATATTATCAAACATATCAAAAGAGGAATTTTTATGCCATCTTTGTAGCTTCATCACCATCTTCTAGTTGGAACAGAGGATAATGCATTATTATTATTATTATTATTATTATTATCGGTTATTTGTAGAGCGCCAACAGATTCAGCAGCGCTATAAACAAATGCAGAGTACAACAAAACAATTATAGGGAAAACATGGGTAGAGGGCCCTGCCAAGAGCTGCACTGTTGTAGTCAGCTCTTAAGAAGGTGATCTTCGAACAGCTGGACTCTTAGGCATGCATGCTAAAGGGGTTCAGGGGATAGCAATGGAGGAGAAGAACTGGTATAAAGAAAGGTTAGTGTAGGTCGTATGCCTCCCTGAAAAGTAGAGTTTTTAGGGAGCTCTTGAAGCTTTCAAAACTAAGGCAGAGTCTTGTGGAGCGAGGCAGAGAGTTCAACAAGATAGGAGCCAGTCTGGAGAAGTCCTGTAAACGGGAGTGTGATGAGGTAACAAGAGAGGAGGAGAGGAGGAAGTGAAGTGGATGGGAGGGACAGTATCTGGAGACAAGGTCTGAGATATAGGAGGGAGCAGTGGAGTTGAGGGCTTTGTATGTAAGAGTGAGAATTTTGTGTTTAATCCTAGAGGCAAGAGGAAGCCAGTGAAGGGGTTGGCAGAGAGGTGCAGCAGATGAAGAGTGACATGTAAGGAAGATGAGCCTGGCAGAGGCATTCATTATAGATTGCAAAGGAGCTATGTGGCAGGTGGGGAGACCAGAGAGGACAGAGTTGCAGTAATCAAGGCGGGAAAGGATGAGAGAGTGAATTAAAATCTTAGTTGTGTCTTGTGTAAGGAAATGTCTAGTTTTAGCAATGTTTTTAAGGTGAAAGCGGCAGGCTTTAGCCAAGGACTGAATGTGAGGAGTGAAAGAAAGATCTGAGTCAAGTGTGACTTTGAGACATCGGGCATGTGGGGTAGGGATAATGATGGAGTTGTCAACAGTTATAGAGAAATTGGGGTTGGAGATTTTGGAAGAAGGGGGGGGAATAAGGAGCTCAGTTTTGGAGAGATTTAGCTTGAGGTAGTGAGAGGACATCCAGTTAGAGATGTGAGAAAGACAGTTGGTGACACGGGTTAGCAAGGAAGGAGATAGGTCTGGTGCAGAGAAGTAGATTTGGGTGTCGTCGGTATACAAATGATATTGGAAACTGTGGGACTTTATTAGGGAACCAAGTGATGACGTGTAGATTGAAAAGAGAAGGGGACCGAGGACAGAGCCTTGCGGTACTCTGATAGAAAGTGGTGACGGGGCAGAGGAGGCCCCAGAGAAGGCTACACTAAAGGTATGGATTGACAGGTAGGAAGAGAGCTACGAGAGGGCTGTGTCACAGATGCCGAAGGATTGGAGGGTTTGGAGCAAAAGAGGGTGGTCAACAGTATCAAAGGCTGCAGACAGATCAAGGAGGATAAGCAGAGAGAAGTGGCCGTTTGATTTTTCTGTAAGTAGGTCGTTGGTAACCTTAACAATTGCTGTCTATGTGGAGTGATGGGGATGAAATCCAGATTGCAGTGGGTCAAGGAGGGTGTTTAATGTAAGGAAATGGGATAGGCGTGCATATAGTAGTATTTTTAAATGCTTTGAGGCAAGAGGGAGGAGGGAAATAGGGCGGAAGTTGGATCAGGGGAAGGTTTTTTAAGGATAGGTGTGACCAGTGCATGTTTCAAAGATGAGGGAAATATACCGGTGCTGAGGGAGAGGTTGAAAATATGTGTGAGTATAGGGGTAAGGGTAGAAGAGAGGGAGGGTAGTAGCTGAGAGGGGATAGGGTCAAGGGGGCAGGTAGTGAGCACAGTATAAGTGCTGAAACTTCTTCCTCAGTAACAGGGGAGAAAGAGCTAAGTTTATGGATATGTGGGTTGTGGTTGATTGAGAGCGTTTGAGGGGGTGAGATAATGGAATTATGTTGAGAGCTGATTTTGTTTCTGATGGAGTGGTTTTAGTTATTGAAGTGACTGGCAAAGTCTTGAGCTGACAGAGAAGTTCTATTAAGAGGTGGGGGTGGGTGCAGATGAGTATTGAAAGTGAAGAACAGACATTTTGGGTTTGAAGAAAGATTAGAGAAGTAATGTTGCTTATAGAGATTAAGATCAGAATAGTAGGAGTTCAAGATAAATTTGTAATGAAGAAAATTGGCTGAACTCCGAGATTTTCTCCAGTGCAGCTCAGCAGTACTGGAACATCTGCGTAGGTACCGTGTAAGAGGAATATGTCAGGACTGAGAATGAGTGTGTGTTTTCTGAGCTATGGTAAGAGGGGACAGATTGTCAAGGACGGATGTAAGGGTGGACTTATAGTGGCAGATAGATTGGTCAGGGCAGGAAAAGGAGGAGAAGGATGAGAGGAGAGGTTCCAGGGAATTAGCAAGCTGTTGCTGATCTAATGACATAATGCTTCTGTGAAGTTTTGTATGAGGAGTAGAAGGAGGGAGAGTTGTAGGGAGGGATGATATGTTGCAAGTGAGGAGATGGTGGTCAGAAAGAGGAAGAGGGAAGTTTGTGAAGTTTGAGAGAGTGCATCGATAGCTAAAGATCAGGTCAAGGGAGTGACCATCTTTGTGAGTGGGAGAATCAGTCCATTGTGACAAACCGAAAGAGAAAGTGAGTTGCAGAAGTTGTTTTGCAGAGTAGGCAATGGGATTGTCGAGAGGAATGTTGAAGTCGCCAAGAATGAGGGCAAGGATGTCTGAAGAAAGGAAATAAGGTAGCCAGGCAGCCAAGTGATCTAGAAATTGAGTTGAGGAGCCAGGGGGTCGGTATATGACTGCAACACGTATAGAGAGGGGAGAGAATCATGTGGGATTCGAATGAGGAAAATGTGAGGGAAGAGATGGGTTGAAATTGTTGAAAGGTGCAACGAGAGGAAAGAAAAATACCTACACCACCTTCCTTGTCTATTACCAGACCTAGGAGTGTGGCTAAAGTTGAGACCCGCATGTGACAGAGCAACAGTGGATGTTGTGTCTAGGGGAGAGAGACAGGTTTCTGTTAGGGCCAAGAAGGTTGAGGGAGTGGGAGATGAAGAGGTCATGTATAGAAGTGAGCTTGTTGCAAACAGAGCGAGAGTTCCAGAGTGCACAAGTGAAAGGGGTAGTGGCTTTAGATGCAGGAGGAATGTGAGTAAGGTTGGCAGAGTTTTGTTTTCGGAGTCTGTGGGATGGTACACATGGATGTGCACGGCTAGGCAGTTGTTGGGGACCAGGATTAGGGGAGATGTCACCAGCAGTTAGTAAAAGCAAGAGGGAGAGTGACATGAGATGAGATACAGATTTGCAGTAATGAGACTGTTTTTGAGACGAGGTGCAGGGGGGAGAGAGAGTGTTTAGGAATAGGTAAAGTTCATGAGTACAAAAATAAGGCGAGTTTAAGAGAGATGGGCTAATGAACAGTGCAGATGGATAGGGAGAAGAAGTAATTGAATAATATAGTTTGTTATAGGAATAGGAAGATATTGAGCATTTTTACAAAAGTGGGATCCAATTAAACACATAAGACACAGTATTACAGCAGCAATTGCTTAAGGAGACAATTAGGTACATAAAACATAATATTATAAAAGTGCTTGCCTTGTGTCTTGCCCCATCCTTGTTTAATTCTTGTATAATTCTGTTCTTTTTTTTTCAAACATTTTTTCTTTTAATTTAAATTGATATCTCCATCAAATTAACAATCTTATATCACATAGAGAAACATGAAAAACAAAAATATCATCGCCTCGCAGGGCTATAGACAGATAATTTTCCCATTTCATTATACAGATCCCATCAAATAAAAAAAAAATATATCAACAATTACCTTTTGTCTTATCAGAGAAATTATGGAGACATTAAAAGGGAGAGATCAATAATTTTTAAATCTTGTCATCAAGCATAACATAAATTCGTAGTAATTATCATGACATAAATATATATATATTTATAACAGTTCTCGTACTCTTATATTATCTTGTTATTTCACACAGGATTCTAACGTAGCCGATTAGGAGAGTCTCAATTGAGCAAAATTTAATAAACTGACATTAACACAATGACAACAGAAAAAACAAAATGGAAGAATTAAAAAAAAAAAAGACACAAAACAAAACGACGCTCCTTCTCCACACCGAAGCCCACCCATCACTAAGCAATCTTAGATCTAGCTTACATTGCTGGCATTGACCCTACTTCCCAGATGTCTATACCTATCAGATAGTACTAACTGCTGAAATAGCATAGAATCCTGCAGATGGGATAAAATCTGGCTTTGTAAATTCTCTGATAGAGAAGCTATAACCACTTCCCATTTAACCAAAAAAAGTTTGAGATAATTATCACGGTAAATCATGGAGTCTTTACTATCTACTATAAGTTGCGTTATAATATTGCTAGTGAAAGCTGTAATACTCGGCGCGTTCTTTTCCTTCCAATTACATAAAATCAACTGCCTACCCACTAATATAGCTATATTGATTAGCTGCTTATTGATAATTTCTTTTCCTGTCACCAAAAATATAATTTGTTCTACATTAAATTTAACTTTAGATCGTAAAAACTTATTAAGCCAGAACTCAACTTTACACCAATATTGTTGTATCTTGGGACATGAGTAGAAGACATAGATCAGATCTGCCTCAAGAGCGCTGCATCTTGAACATTTCACTATTTCTTGTCAATTCTGTTCTTAATGCCTCACTTATAAAATGTTCACTTTAGAAATGTGAACTTATGCTGTTGTAGCAATGCACAGCCCAGTGCAATGCACAGCCCAAGCTAATGTTAAATATATAGGCAGGGAAGTCAGCTGTGTCCACTAAATTACTTGATTGATAAATCAAAGACAAATGAAGGGCCAATTGGAAAGTTAGATGCTGGTCTGGTCAGGGTGGGATGAGTTAAGTAAACAGATGTTAAAATTTAGAAGAGGTTGAAACTTTGGCATAAGACAGGTATAAATGTAAGAATAATAGCAAGTATTGATAAGGATTGAACATCACATGCATCAGCCTCAAATCCAGAAGCTTGTGAGTTTGAGCCTCACACAAGGCACTTGCCTCTTTAAAAAGCTCTGGCACCATCTTAGCCCCAGAATTCTGCCTCAACCATGGAGTTGTTCACAGAAATTTATTTTTATGAACTCAGGAGTAAAGGGAAGCCCTTAGGCCTTATATGTACTTAGTTTTTATCCTTTATTTTCACGTTTGACTTTTAAGATGTACTACATTTTAAGGCTATATTTTCATTAAATAAATGTGATTTACATGCCATAACCTTTAGTTTTATTTAGTGTTATGTGTTATGTTAGAAATGAAATCACTTTTACTTAGTAATTCATTTCCTTTACTAAACTGATTTTAAATTAGCTTCAGCAATTTTTGTCTTTCCCTACAAATGTTCTATTTTGTGTGAGAAGTATGTGTTCTTACAAATATGCCAAACAAAGTGACATGGGCACATGGCTATGGGCATATGGCTACACCTGATAGGGAAACTAAACAGGATAATCTAAATGGAGATAGACATGCAAAGATTTGCAGCCATCATTTTGATTTACCTATTATGACAAGATTTCTTGTATAGGTAACAGGCCACTTATTCACAGGTCTGAAATTAAAGGGACACTCAACCCAATTTTTTTCTTTTGTGATTCAGATAGAGCATGACATTTTAAGCAACTTTCTAATTTACTCCTATTATCAAATTTTCTTTATTCTTTTGGTATCTTTATTTGAAATGCAAGAATGTAAGTTTAGATGCCGGCCCATTTTTGGTGAACAACCTGGGTTGTCCTTGCTGATTGGTGGATAAATTCATCCACCAATAAAAAAGTGCTGTCCAGAGTTCTAAACCAAGAAAAAAGCTCAGATGCCTTCTTTTTCAAATAAATATAGCAAGAGAATGAAGAAAAAATTGATAATAGAAGTAAATTAAAAAAATTGGGTTCGGTGTCCCTTTAATGTTATAGTTTTATGTGGTCATCAATAACTGTGAAAATATAGTTATTAGGTAATAAAGCTTTTTAAATTCATTAATGTGACTTGTATAGTTTTCTTGCATCTCTTTACTGACATGATTTCAAACATATTGCTGCTAAGCCATTGCACAGATTTCTTTCAGATGCAGTTTGTTGTCATCTTTTTTTTTATTTTGCAGATCTTTATTCTTTTATGAACATTGTGTCATTGATTCCTATCTTCCCTGTCCTTTGCTTTTGTTTTCTTTGATGATGTTCTTAGCAGGTTATGCATTAAATATGATATAGTGCATTTTCCCCTCTAGTGAAATATGCCTTTGTTATTTTATTAGGCAATGCTTTATTTATTACTGTCAATAAATGTTAAAAAAAATATTATTTATTGAAATTATTTTTCAAAGATAGCTTTTGATTTCTGTACTTTTCAAACAATTAAATAATGAAATATCTTATTTGTTTAAATATTTGATACCTACAGGAAAATATATGAATGCCCTAGTAATGATTAATAAGGTTCAGAATTTATATATGCAGAGTAATATACTCACAATGTCTACATCACTTGATTAGTCTCATACAATCTATAAGCTCATGAGGCTTCAGCAAATTTACTTGGTTCTTCAATATTGTGATGTACATTGAATATATCTAGTTACCAAAAGGAGGATAAAGACAGGCCCGTCCCTAATACAGAATCTATTTTTTAATAGAAAGATAGATAGATGATAGATAGATATATAGAATATAATTATGTACAGTGAATATATCTTGTTACCAAAAGGAGGATATAGACAGGCCCTTCCCTAATACAGAATCTATTTTTTAATAGATAGACAGAGAGATTGATACATAGATAGTTAGATAGATAGACAGATGATAGATAGATAGATAGATAGATAGATCGATAGATAGATGTCATATAATTATGTACAGTGAATATATATGGTTACCATAAGGAGGATAAAGACAGACCCTCCCTAATATATAATCTGTTTTATCAGATAGATAGATAGATAGATAGATAGATAGATAGATAGATAGATAGATGATAGATAGATTCCAGGCATTTAAAACACTAGCTATTGTATCACTACATATTTGGGTATGGTTCCATTTTAACAAACACCATAAGATCAAGGATCAATTATGCTCATATGACTGAAGTTTAAGAGTAATTAAATCTTATGATAGCCGTATTCATATATCTCAAATATTCTTGCAATTTCTTACAGTAGTTACCCTTGTCACATTATATGAGAAGTTTTTTTCATTGGGCCCCATTTATCAAGCTGCTAAATGCTAGTTAAGTGGCAGTGGTCTTAAGTCCGCTGCTACCTATTCTCTCCACCATCTTAAATGTGGCGTAGTGAAATCATCCTGATTTGATCTAATCGGTATGATTAACAGACCCTGCTTCCTGCTCGCTGTAAAGTCCAGCAGACAGGTTCACAGTAGCAAATTATGTCTGCCAGTACTTTAGTAAATAGAGTCCAGTAAAATAACCAACAATTTGTAAAGAGCTGCTTCCATAAACTTCTTCTAATAGACTATTATCTTTCAACTTAAGATAACTTTTTATTCTGCTGTTGCTGGTTTTGAAATTAATTCACAGCTTTATTGAATTTTGTCATATTACTGAAGTTTTATTATAGTATCGATTTTAGTATGATTTTTTTTTTTTTTTTGTTTAAACAGTTTTGAGGTTGGACAATTGTTAATAACAGACATACAAGAATATACATAGTTGTGGATGACAGAGAAAACAGACATATCTTGCACTTTAGGGCATAATGACAACCAATTTTGAAATGAGCAAAGATAAGGGAATAAGGGAGGGGGGATAAACATCTTAAACATTAGGCATATATTATGTGCATTTATGAGAATAAGACCTCAACATTTATATTCTACACATAGATAATGGCTAGAGCATACCTTATCCTCGAGAGCAATACATCAATTAACATTAAACTTGAATAACAGTTTTGAGATTAAATTTGTGATCTTTGTTTCCAAATAAAAACGATATCAAGTATATCATCTCTCTTACCAATATAACAGTAGTGCCTTTTTCCAAAGCAATAATGTAAATGTAGGTGGTTGTAGGTGCTAAACACTTAGCACAAGTTATCATTATTTGTAGCAAATTTTTTGCGATATGCACATCCCATATTTGGGATATGGTTAAGTACTATAACAGTGGCCATAAGGGAAAGATCTGTACCCAGAGTGCGATTAATACATTGTTCTATGTGAGACCAGTAAGACCTCAACTTAGGACATGTCCACCAAATATGAGAGTGCATAACGATTTTAGCACATCGTCTCCAACAACCTGAGTTGGCACCAGGGAAAATCTCATGTATGCTCTGGGAAGTGAGGTACCAATGGGCAAGTATTTTATAGTTGACTTTGTCTAGGGCTGGGGAGACAGAGGAAGAACTGGTCATTTTGAACCCTCTTTTCCAATTATCATCTATATATTGAGTCTGTAATTCTATTTCCCATTTAGAAGTATATGTTGGTTTTTTATGTGGGATAGAGCCTCTAAGTATCTTATATGATAGTGATAGGAGGGCTCTCTTGATATTAAGCTTTATATATATTTTTCCAAATGGTTTTAACGCACGGACAATGTTCGCTTTATGCAGGTTGTCATTTATTGCTTGGCAAATTTGGAAGTATGAGTACCAACTATCAAAGGGTGAGCCTAAGTTGTCCCGCAGTGTTAGTCTCTCCTCAACCTCAGTTAGAATATAGGTATATTTTTGTGTAAAAAATTATCTTGCTTGAAAAGACTCTGGTTAAAAAAAGTGATGACCTAACAATAGAGTTAAGAGTATGGCTGGTGTGGAAAGTTTTTTTGGGTGTTGGACAAGTATGTCCCATATATCAAGCGTAGCCCTAATATATTTATTGTTCATAATTTGTTTAGGTCTGAATGATTTAGGAATCCAGCAAGCATCTCTCATTTGATGTAATTTTACTAGATTGGCTTAAATTTGAATCCAAAGTTTAGATAGAGATTTGTGATTCCACGCTATTATTCACATGAGATGCACGGCTTTATAGTAATGTATTAAACTAGGTACATTCAGTCCCCCATCTTGTTTCCTAAGGTAAAGGGTGTTGCGTGATCATCATTTTTACTGTATTTATACGCCCTATACATGATAAGTGACAATGCTTTTGCCAGTTTTCCAAAAGGGAATATACGTTTGTCTGAAGTTTTACATAATTCTCTTGGTATAGGTCTCGGGATTTTCGGGAACAATCAATCCTAAATATTTTGAGACCTGGTAATAGGGAAAGAAGCATTCTGATATTGATATTCTTAAACTTTAGCTTCTAAATTTATGTGAATAAGCCCGGATTTTCCCATATTTATGGAATAATTGGAGACTTTTTTATATTCTTCAAGTGCTTGTATTAGTGCTGGTAGGGAGAATGATGGTGAGTGTAAAGTAAAAATAATATCATCTGCAAAGAGAAGACATTTTTGAAAAATGTGTGCAAATGAAATGCCTTTAATAGCCAAATTATTCCTAATCTGAATTGCTAATATTTCAACCATAAGGGCGGATAATAAAGGGGACAATGGACATCCTTGATGGGTGCCATTAGATATTGGGAAGGATTGTGAAACAGTATTATTTTTCTAATTTTGGTGCAGGGATTGGTATACAGTGCTTGAATTCTAGGGATTAATTTATTGGAAAATCCAAATTTTGACAGGGCCGACCACAAAAAATTACAGTCGAGCCTGTCAAATGCTTTTTCAGCATCATTAGAGAGAAGAATAAGTGGGCTATTTTGGTCATAAGATGCTTGAAGGGTATGGAGCTCTCTTGCGGTATTGTCTTTAGCCTCACGCCCCCTTAAAAATCCCACCTGATCTGGGTGTATGATTTTTGGAAGGAGTATATTGAGGTGATTGGCAATGATTTTTGCATATATTTTAATGTCAACATTTATAAGTGAAATTGGTCTATAATTGCTAACTTGATCTTTGGGCTTGTCAGGTTTGGGGATGACTGTAATTAAAGCTTTTAAAAGTGGTTGAGAGAAAGTATTTCCCTGATCTATAGACTGAAATAATGCATGCAAATGGGGACTAAGGTGACTTTGGAGTAATTGGTAAAATTTGATTGTGTTAATTACTTCTTCTAATATTATTAGTGAGTCTATAGCATGCATATCCTCTTCTTGTATAGATGGGACATTGATAGATGAAAGATAGGAATCCATAAATGTACGCCTCTCCTCTTCATTTGGATGGGATTAGTTGTATAATGAGGAATAATATGAAATAAAACTACAGTATATGCTAATTCTTTGTTTTTAGTGTGTAGTATCCCAGAAGAATATTTAATAGACTGTATGTGTGAATTAAATATTTGTTTCTTTAGGGATCTAGCCAACATTCGCCCTGCTTTATTGTTTTCCACAAAACAATTTGCTTTGGTTGTGAGAGCTTGCATTTGGGCGTTTTCCACAAGAAATTTGTTAAGATTATCTCTGGCTGTTGTTAAGTTGGCTAGCTTAAGTGAGGATTGAGGGTCTTGTTTGTGAATATATTCTGCAGAGGAAAGAGTTTTAGTGAGGGACATGAAACAAGGCGGATCTCTGCTTATTTACTTTAGCTGTTAGTTGAATTATAATTCCTCTAATATAGCATGTATATGCTTCCCAGTTATTTGTAATGTTGGTGTCAGATGGAATGTTGATATGGAAGTATTCATCTGTGCTTTTAATGAGTTGTTCTAAGATATCATTATCTGTAAGGGTATGTTTGTTAAGTCTCTAATTCATTCTACTTTTAGGTTTAGTTGACCATTTAAAAGTTGTCATCACTAGGCTATGGTCCGACCAAGAAGTGTGGGAGATTTTGAATCTATCAGATTCGTTAAAAATGCTTGGTCACATAAAATGTAATGTAATCTTGTGTAAGAGTGCTGTGAATGAGAGAAGAATGTGTAGTCTTTTTGGGATATATGTACTGTCCTCCAGGTATCAAATAATGTTAGCGATTTTAGTAATATATTGTTGTTTTTTATTTGGGTGTGCCGGAGGTAAGATTTACCTGTGGATGTGTCAAGAACTGGGTCAAGTGGGTAATTGAAGTCTCCCCCTAATTATAATCGGGCCCTTGGAAATATCAAGTAATTTGTTGGTTACTAAGAGTAAAAAGGAAGAGGCGGTTTCACTGGTGTATATATATTTGCAATTGTGATGGACTTTCCATAGTAGAGGCCTACAATGATCAATATTCTACCTTCCTTGTTGCAAAAATGTTGTAATAAGTCAAATGGGGTATTATGCTTAAATGAAATGCATACTCCATTATATCTAGTTGGGCCTGAACTAAAATAATGTTGGTCAAAATGTTTGGTTGATAGTATTGGTTCATTAGATTTTTTTAAATACCATTATTATGGTATGTTAAAAGAGGTCAAGTAGGAAATTTTTTAATTGCCTTTAAGATATTGGGTAATTGGTAAGAGGGAGTAGGGAATATTGTGTATAAGGCTATCAAAAATAAGTTCAGGAATTGAGTCAGTAAAAACCGAGCAAAACCTGATGCATATGTTATAAATGTAGGGAGCTACATGATAAACTGGGTGTGGGTATATAAAAAAGGAGTAGTGGGGGCGTGTCCAAGCAACGGCTGGGATCAGTCACAGATCTAGAGGCTCCTAATCAGCAATTGATAAAAGATTGATTATTTACATGTCAGACAGCTACTAAAATCATCAGATGAACATATTTACCTTACAAACAAACTAAAAGCCCTAAAAATCAAAAAATCTCTGACATCAGACAGAGGCCTCGCTACAATATCCATCGCAACCCCCCCCCCAGTTCCCAGGGTGAAACAGGAACATTCCACTGTTAATTGAGGATGGAAGAATATTACAAAACTATATATACCCTTCTGGCGGAAATTGAAAAAAAGGCAGAGAGAGGGGATTCAATGTCCTGGAAGATTTAATCAAAAATGGCCATGCAGAGGAAGGAGCTGAAACTTCTACTTACCTTGCGGTCGATATACCTATGCCACTTATTATATTACCGGGAGCAGACCCAATTACAACAACTGACACAGGATGCCCGGAGCCAACAATGATGGTCAACTGTGAAACTTCGGAGCTACTTCACCCTGCGTCTCAAATGTCCTCAACAGATCTCCTACAGCCTACACAGCATTTGGAGGGCCTTGGGTTGCGACTGCCATCTGGATTGACGCGGCCAATCATTTGGATGGAAGCAAGACAGTGACGACTTTAGCTTGGACACCCGGGTCCTCCATAGCGCATGTTCCCTTAGGGACAGAGCGGTAGGATCAGAGACTGCAATAAGCTTTGTGGCTTGTTGCACCACAGCCTATGATATTCCCAACGGCTGAGTACCTCAACCCTACCTCACAAACCTACCTCAATTTGTACCTAACAGGGTGCCTCCTGTAGACAAGATGGGGCCACTTCTATCCAATATAGGGTTTTCTCCCTACGTACTGAGACTGGTATAGGTTAAACTTTTCCAGGGTTAAGCCCAGAGGTTTGGGAGCTAACTATTTTCCTATAGCCAGCTGAACTTAGGTTGGCGTTTAGGTCACAGATAGATAGAATAGGACACAAGACTCATAAATTTGCATGTTGTGAACCCAATCTCCTTATGCACAGAGTATTATTACCCTTCTATTGGAGAGCTACTAATGATGGCCGTAGGGCTGATTTTAGAACATTAAGAAGCAGTTGTATTATGTTAGTTTGTGCACACATTTTTGAAACACCTGGCCTGCGTTCTGTCTAGCAAGCGTTGTTTATCGTAGTATATTTACTACGCTTTACTGTTTAATAC